>NC_139230.1:102853957-104064942 GCF_977018435.1 Lepisma saccharinum | reverse complement strand
ACTAACAGAATCCCGGCCCTAGAGGTACAAGAGATAACCAGGCTATTGGAAGTTTGTCTAAAACACAATTACTTTCAGTTTGAAGATAAATTCTACAACCAATCCGAGGGCCTTGCGATGGGCAACCCGCTATCAGCTCCTTTAGCCAACATCGTCATGCACCTGGCTGAAAAAGAGATACTCCACACTCCAGAACTACAACACATCCGATATGGAAGGTACGCGGACGACACCATAGTTGTATACAAAAAGGCAGAAGAACTCAACCTCCTAGTGAACAAGCTAAATAGCATCCACCCCAGGTTCAACTTCACCGTAGAGCATGGAAAACTTGGTAAAATCAACTTCCTGGACATCACCATCAGCCGTGCACTTAACAAATTCACAACCACCGTCTACGGAAAACCGGATGCAGGCAACCAGTACATACATGCTCTCTCTAGCCATCCCCCTAAGCAAAAAGCCAATGTGTGGCTAAACTTTTATCTAAGAGCCTTCTCCTACTGTGGCAAAGAAGAGGATCTATGAGAGGAGATAGCCACCATCACAGAAATAGCCCTGAAACATGGCTACACTGAATCACAACTTTCCATTTGGTGCAGTAAGGCGGAAATACAGGTCAGACACCCTAACCTACCACAATCAACCCATCCACAAACAGCCCAGCCACAAACAACCCCCAGCGACCAATATAAATGGTTTGCCTTCCCCTACCATCCCACCACTTCCAACCGCATAGCCAAAGCCCTTCTCCCATTTGGCATCAAAGTAGCGCACAAACCCAACTCCAAAATAACTGTTAAACTGAACAAGCACAAACGGTATTTCCTCTCTCCCCTTGACAACCCAGGTGTATATGATGCAGAGTGTGAATGCAAGGCTCATTACATCGGCAGGTCCATCAGATCTGTCAATGAAAGAATCCAACAGCACCTAGCAGATGCGAAAAAAGCCACTACTGGTCGTGCTAGACATATCAAATACAATAGCCATAAAATTCAAGAGGTTCGAGTCAAACACACTGCCCTCACGCTCATAGACACCAAAATCAAGGAAACGTACGCCATAATGCACTTCCCGCACGAACTAAACATCGATAGCGGGCAAGCGCACCACACTTGGATTCCACTACTGCAGCAGTTATCGCCCGGAAATAGCAGACGACGCACCAAGACGCACGGCGCACCTAACGGCAGCCAGAGAACTACGAACAAAAGACGCACGCCAAGCAACAGCGCAGCAAGTTCCAACGAGGATGGTGGCAGTGGCCACTGAAATTAATCGAAAAACAAGAAAAAACAGCTTCGCGGATAAAAGTGAGTACTAGTTTCTCCGTATTTATATACTACCGCGTCTCTCTTTTCCCAATTATGAATGAATAAATATGTAATTGTATATTATAAATAAAGAATTTAAAGAAAGGAGAAGCGGGGGGGAACTGATAAATTCAGAGCAACTGACATCCTAGTTTATTTAAAGGCACCAGGACATAAGCGCATACCCTCGAATGTATGATAGTGTAGGCTGTCTTCTTGGGGGATTTCCCCCCTTTCTTTCTTCTTTTTTATGTTGTGTGCATAGGAGGCATCCCTCTGAGCATGTTCTCCTAACTACACAAGCCAAGAGGCCCAAACTGAGAAAGAGTCTTGTCCAACAAAATAACAAAGCAAAGTGAATAAACATTATTGAGTTTCATTTCAACCCCTTGCATCCCTGAATTTGACAAGATGCTAGGTACGATATGACACAATTTCATCAGTTCCAGCAACAACTTTTATCAAGATTATTTGTGTATGCATTTATTTCGACTTACTTTCCATGGTGAAGTTAAGGCCATAGGGGCCTTCTCTATCACTTAACCATGGTTACATTGCTGACACTGGAGGTAGAAAAGCAAAGCAAAAATAAAAAATATACACATACCTCCGAGTCCCCTCCAACTTTACTCCTTTTCCGTTTGTTCTTCCTCTTCAGAATTCTACTGCTAATGCTGCCACCATCGTTAGTAATAAGTTTCCCCTTCGCATCACTCATAGCAGATGGTTGTGTGCATTCACTCTGAAAGACAAATTTAAAATTCATTTCAAGACTTGTGTACACAAGTAATTGGAGGATACACAGATATAAATTATTCTATTGATTGCAAAATGAGCATCAATGTTAATTTTGACAATGAATTCAATCAATTCATACTGAACCAAAATGATTCATTAATCTCCATAATGTGCGTGACCATGACTAATCACATAGAAAAAAAAATGTATAAGTGTTTTCATTACTGATGGAAATTCACGGTAGCATGTATTCAATGGATTTGAAATGAAATGCAAGGATTGGTGAGAATATAGCTTTCAACCAGTTCCATGTTTTCTCAAGAGATTGGCTGGGAGATTTCATGTGTCTGTAGCGGAATAAACTTTTGAACAAAGGAGGGCAAAAGAAAGTGAGTTAATCTCAATGTTCACAAGCATTGATGAGATGAATGGAGGGTGAGGGGTGCTCGTTTTACCATGATAATGGCAGAAATATTGATTGATTGATTGATTTGGTGTTTTAAGTCCACTTTATGCACAGTAAGGCTAATTGGGACTGGACCTACAGTTTAAAGTGGGATCCGAACCACTATGTACCTCCAGCGTGTATCGAACCCAGGACCCCTTGATTACAAGGCAACGAAGCAACCACTGCGCCACCAGTGATGCACAGAAATATTGGTGTTGCAGGCTTTCAGTCCTACACCCACCACATTTTCCAGACTTAACAATATCAAAATTCTCTTCACAATTCTAGCATGCATTGTTTCCCCTTTAAAGAGACAGGTTCATTTTAAATGTTTGTAAACAACTACTCAATATTACGAAATAATACACAAAACTTTATTTTGAATGTGGGTTCAAATTTGTAAAAATAATTAAATACTGTGTCCTTAAAGAACCAAATCAAATGCTAACCTTCCCCAAGATAATTTAAATTAAAAATTGTAAATTTGTCTTGTCCACTCCATTGACATAATTATAATTGTCCACGGAGGGCACTTTCATCTCCATAGAGTGGATTTTGAAGTACTCTGAATGGATTTCTATGTTATTTCCCTTTTAAGCATTTTCTGTGCATAACCTTTTCCTTGGCGAAAAGTAGACTTGAACTCTATTTCTTTGTGATCATAAAAATTTTCTTCCAAATGAAAAATGAACTTTCTCATGGTATTTATCTTTTATAACAGTATTTCCTGTTCATACCTGCAGCATAGCTGCTTTCCTCTTTGTGGAACATTATTTCTTGGAAACAAACATTTCATACTCTGGTGTTTGATGACTTCACCAAACAAAAATATTTTTTAAAAAAAATACTACAGCCAGTTTAATTATGAACTACAAACACTTTACACCTGACGTTTCCACCCCATATCAGGGTCTTCTTCAAAAATGATTAATATCGAACGGTGATGTTTTGACATGTCACTGGATACCGTGACAAGACGGGGCAGCCTGAGGAAGGTAACCCTCAGGGCAGTTGAGGAAGAAGAGGTAGAAGGTTGACACAAATAATCAGGACTATTTGCAGAGGGAGACGGTTGAACATTCACCTGCAGAGTGTGCGATACTTCAGGTGGCTAAACTTTTATACATTTAGAAGAATTCACTTAGCTGATAATCTTTGATCCCTTGTTCACATTATCTTCTTCTTTCTCCTGAGAGTTCCTCTGTTTATAAAAATTGACTTTCTTCTAAGCGTAAATGATCTGTCTTCTTTGTTCTATGTTCGTCTTAATTATATTGAAAAGTTTACTCCTCCTTTGGAAATTCTTATCTTAAAAATTCTGGTTGCCATATTCCATCTTTCAATAATAATCTCATTATTCATAGGGGGTACTAACAAACTATCATTCGATTATTCTCTCCTCGGATGTCAATCTGAATCAAAGTTTTTCTCTAACGATAACTCTTCCATACAAATCAGTAGTGCAGGTGCACCGGTTCTGCAACCGAAAGTGGGGCTCGGTGGGGCTCGCCTTAATGGTTTGCTCTTGTAAGGCATAAGCCCCATTTTCTCGCAGTGTTGCCAACACCTTACTCGAAAAAATCACCAAGGTTTTCTTTTGGTCTAACCTAACCTAAAGCAAGGAGCTGGCAACCTTGCTTGAGGCTTGCCTTACAGTGCATAAAGCAATTTTTGCCAACCTACTGGTATTTTTGCCATAGCCTTTTACAAAAAAGAGAGAGGAGAGAGAGAGAGGGGGAAGAGTTAAACAACCGACAGCGCTGCCAACACCTACCTACAGCTTTTTTTTTCTTGGTCTAACCTAACCTAAAGCAAGGAGCTGGCAACCTTGCTTGAGGCTTGCCTTACAGTGCACAAAGCAATTTTTACCAACCTACTGGTACTTTTGCCATAGCCTTTTACAAAAAAGAGAGAGGAGAGAGAGAGGGGGAATTAAACAACTGATAGTGCTGCCAACACCTACCTACAGCTTTTTTTTTCTTCCTACTTAGCAAAAGCTACTACCTTTTTTTGAGGCTTAGCCAATTTATATACTGGCGTAACATACACACACTGGGCAAGGAGAGCCGGCAACAAACACGCACTGCCGTAAAAAAGAGAGAGATGGGTGGATGGCAACACAGAATGTGTGTGCGTGTGTGTGTATAATATGTAGCATTATTAACTAGTGTGTGTTGGCAACCCACTTACAACTAAAAAAAATAGAGATGCCAACGTTGCTGTAAGATGAAGAGAGAGAAAGAGATTTATGGCTGGCAACAGTGGTGAGCGATGTCCTCCCTCTTCTGTGCAATATGATATTATGATGTTACTGTAGTTTTTGACGAGGATTACGAGTTAACTAAAAAACCTGCAACTAGAGAGAGTTGCCAGCACACACACGCTGTTGTAAGAGAGATGGATGACTGGGGGGAGGGGCAGCATTTCTGGCTATTCACAGTGGCGGATGTACTTCCTGTTTTTTCAAAAGCTAACAATAATGATGGAATTTCATGCTGACGCATTTATTTCGTTCAAAAATTCGCGTTCAGCACAGATGATGCTATGTAATTTTCACATCAGCTCAGCCAACTGTTGAGAAATAATGACGTCAGGTAACAGCATTGGTGGGGGTGACGTGATGAATTTACGAAAGTAGGAAAATGATATTGCTAAAAATTGAAGTATAGAACTATTTTCTAGAGCGGATTTCTACTAGTCCACGTTGTTAACCTACATATTACTCCTCGACTAATAAAACTAGAAGCTCGAGGGCATCAGGTCCTATCTTTATTGTGAGCTGCAAGGAGAACATTGTGATTGTGATTGAAATTAACTAGCGTGAGTAAATTTGTTTGTTAGCTTGCATGAGTTGGCTTTGTGTTATATAAATAGGTAGTGTTGCTTCTGTGAGTTGATTCTGTAATAGCCAAACAGATGTAAAGGAATTGTAGATAAAAGGTAAAACTCTCTACAAAAACCAAACAATCCTTAAGCATATTGTGGAAGGAATATATACTCGCAAAGCACGCAAAAAGAGAGAGAGAAAGTATACAAGTTTTGAGTGTGTTGCATGTATCTCTCTTTTTTTTTCTTGCTTTTTTATATATATATATTTATTACATATTACTATATACACCCCGCATATTGCTATTTTGCATATGCGGGGTGTAAGAGGACGACTTTCTGGTAAGGCGCCCAACAGTTAACCTCACTTCCACGTAGTACACCCTGGACTGTAGAGTAACGAGGCTCTGGCGTCTGGCAGACGAGTATAATTTTACGTGTGTTAGCCTGTTTTTTTGTGCGTTTGATATTTAGTGGAGGTACATAGTGTTTCGAATTTTATTATTATTTAGTTTTATACACAGAAAAGATATTAAACATAAAATTAAATAAAATATATCTAATTATGTTTTTTTTTATCACAACAAGCATTCATAAAAAATAGCAATAATGTGGTTTAAAGTTTTTTAACGTAATTGCTACGTAAACAAAATGGCCGACTTGTAATGAGTGTGTCAAAGTTTTTTTAAGCCTAATTGCTACGTAAACAAAATGGCCGACTTGCAATGACTGTGTCAAATATGAATAGATTGAGAGATGGAAAGAGAAGTTAAATATGCTTAAATAAAGTGCTCCTCTGTGCATAGCACCATACCATAAAAGCATATAGGAAGACTGCCATGTTTATGCATGAAACTTAAATATACATATAAAATTAAAATATTTGGTGCTGACCACATTACACATTGCTGACTTTGCATTGTACTTTCCTATATTCACATATGCACAGTAAGGCTAATCGGGACTAGGCCTACAGTTTTTTTAAAGTAGGATCCGAACCACTATCCGAACCTAGGACCTCTTGATTACAAGGCAACAACACAACCACCGCATTTTCGAGCCCTAGTGAATATGTAGGAAAAAACAACGGTATATACATAATCCAAAGTTGCGTGGTTCTAGGCCCCATAGGAACCAAGAAAATCAATGTCTTGGAAAAACATCTTAAGATATTTGTCTTAATCTTTAAGAAAGTCGACTTCCGGTCTGTCAAGATGTTACTTCCGGTCTGTCAAAAAAATTTTCTTAAGATATTTGTCTTAAGATGTTTTCCAAGATATTGATTTTCTTGTCTCCTAATTGACCTAGGATGATGATTTTAGGTTTGTTGGATAGGATTTGACGAAAACTATACGACTAGCAAATAAAATTGATTCCACCCCCTCAAGTTTCGAAAATATAGACAATTTTTTTATTTTTTGAGAAACTTGATTTGCTGGCTTAGTTTTTACCCTATTTCGAAAATTTTAATGACATTTGATAAAAAATTGAATGTACTCTACAACCTATTGGAAACATAATGATTAGTGCTTACTGTTTTCGAGTTATTTTAAATTTAAATTTCAAGATGTAATTTCTAAGTTGTTTTGTAACTCGTAAACTATGGGTCGTAGAAAACCCATTCTTGTTTTATCTGCTATTGCCCGACAAATACTATAAACACAAATAATGTTTATTGTTTGATTTAAAAAAAAAAAGATCGAAAATAATTTTGTTTTCTGAAAATAAAAAATGTGTGTATGGAAAAAAAATACGATTGTGTAATTTTTTATGATGTATGTTTGCATGTAAAAATAAGTATACCTGAAAGTTTTAGAATTTCAAAATAGCTATATATATATATTTGCTATTACATCAGCCAAAACAATATAATATATATAAACAAGTACATTTTCATAGTTTCATACCTCTACTAGATTGGTAGAAAAATATACTAATGGGCAATAAAATCTGAAGAAGATTCGTGTCTAGCAAAAATAAGCTAAATAGAATTACACATGCATACAATATTTATTGTGCTTTTTTCTATCTACAATCATATTTTTCTTATATATTTTTTAAAATTTTTTTACAGGGTTTATTAAAGCACATATTTAAGGAAAACAACACCACCCATATATAAATAAACCCCTCAAACTAACACTAATTAGAATTAGCCTACAAAATTTTTCTCATAAGGCATTTTTTTGTAAACACTCTACCACCAACAGATCACATATAAATAAACATACCCCCAAAAAAAAATGCGCTCCATGAAAAGTTGTCCTGTGTGCAAGAGAACTATATCAAGCAAACATTTTGCAAGACATTGTCGTACCTGCGTGCCAGGCAAGCATTTGGCTGCCACTGAACTATGTTCCGGATGTAATAAACACATCACAATTGCGTATGCCAAGAAGCATAAGCTTACTTGTCTAAGCAAAAGTACATCTGGGGCCCAGCCTTCGACCTCCACCAAGAGGAAGGCAGAAGCAGCCTCCATCAATGCACCACCCACGAAACGCGTCAAGCCTGCGATGAAAACAGACCGGTCTGCTTTCGAGCGTTTGTTAGAGGACTTTGTCCTCACTTCGGAGGGCTCATGCGACGTGCGTAGCTTTTTGGAGAACGTGCAAGCCAAAATTATTTCCATCCTCGGTGATGCGCTTGCAACGCACTCCACCAAATTCTACGCATCGCTACGTTGCCAGTACAAGAAGCCGTCTGATGAAATTTACAGCTTCTGCCACAACACCAAGGCGAAGACGTTGCATCTGGCGGATGTCGATAACCTCGAGGTCATCTACAACCAGTTTGCCGAGGAGCTGGTGGCAAAACAAGAAGAACATCAAGCTAAGGGCTCGGGGGGTTCGCTGTGTGGCGAGCCTCACGAACTGTGCGTCAAACTTTGCAAGTTCGTGCCTCTCTCCGCCTCCAGCTACGTCCCCTTACCACCTACCATTGCGGCAAAGAAGACCGTCCTGAACATTCAGAACAGTGACGCCAAGTGCTTTCTCTTGTCGGTGCTTGCAGCTTTGCACCCTGTCGACCGGAAAAACCAACCACACCGGGTTAACCACTACCTACCCTACGAGCCAGAACTGGAAGATGCCATGGCTGGGATCGACTACCCGGTGGAGGTCCCGGACATTCGCAAGTTCGAGGCCCGTACACACAACCCTCGGTTGGCCATCAACGTTTACGGCCTCACTGACAAAAATGTGGTGTACCCCATCCGGGTGTGCGACGTAGACGACGATGGTGCGCAGGAAATTCACCTTCTGCTCATCAAGGACGAGACCCATCACCATTACACCCTCATTCGCTCGCTCTCTCGGCTTGTTTCGAGCCAACGGAGCAGTGATAGTCACCACGTCGAGGTGTGTCGCAGGTGCTTGTCTACATTTCATAATCAAGAACAGCAGGATTACCAGCGCATCAGAGGTCCCAACATCGCTGTCGAGAAGCTCGCTCGCCACAAACTTTATTGCAATGCCAACGAGCCTGGGGTGGCAGTCTTGCCCAAACCTGGCACCGTGGAGCGTTTCCACATGCACGGTGCCATGGTAGAGCACCCCGCTATCATCATCGCGGATTTCGAGGCCTTCCTCAAACCCCTGTCCACTTGCGATCCCGATCCCGAAGTTTCCTCCACCACCCCTTACCAACTCCACGAGGCATCCAGTTTCGCATACGTTGTGGTGCGACGAGACCAGCACATCGCCCCCGAGCCCTACGTGTATCGTGGTCCCGACGCAGCCAAACACTTCCTCGAGAGGATGGTTGTCGAGGCCATCGAGATAGGGAAGGTACTGTTGGCCCCCAAGTCTATGCTCCCACTGTCCCCCGACGATCAACGTAGACACGACGAGGCCATCGCTTGCCCTGTCTGCGTCAAGGAGTACACCGCCAACAACCGTAAAGTCCAACACCACGATCACTTTAACGGTAGGTACGTTGGTCCTTGGTGCAACGGATGCAACCTCATGGCCCGGGACCCGCGCTTCACCCCTGTGTTTTTTCACAATGGCTCGGGATACCACTTCCACCATCTGGTACGACGACATGCGAATCAACGTCCTGGCGCAGAACGAGGAGCGTTACATTAGCTTGAGCAAGTGGGTTCGAATCCCAGGATCACGCTCTACCGTCGAGCTTCGCTTCCTCGACTCCCTGAGGTTCCTCCCAACAAGCCTCGATGCTCTCGCAGGGAAGCTTAGCGACGAGCAAATGCTCATTACCTCCGGAAACTTTCCGAACTTGGACGCCGGCCTCTTCAAGCGTACATCACAGACCCTTCCAAGTTCGCGGAGACGTCGCTACCTCCCCAGGCGAAGTTCTACAGTCAGCTACGAGGCTCGAACATCACCGACGAAGAATATCACCATGCCCAGTCCATGTGGCGCGAGCTGGGCTGTCGAACTCTCGGGGACTACCACGACGCCTACCTCAGACTTGATGTGACGCTCCTCGCCGACGTGTTCCAGACGTTCCGTGCGACCGCAATGAAGATCTACCAGCTGGACCCCGCCTACTTCTATAGTCTCCCCGGACTGGCGTGGTCAGCCATGTTTCTGGTGACGAAGATCGAGCTGGAGCTTCTTTCCGATTATGACATGGTGCTGTTTTTGGAACGCGCTATCCGGGGTGGCATGGTCCAGGTGTCGCAGCGACACTCGCGCGCCAACAATCACCACATGGCCACCGGTTACATCATGTACACGGACGTCAATAACCTCTACGGACACTCCATGATGCAGCCACTCCCCTTTAGAGGCTTCGAGTGGGCTGACCCCTCCAACTTTGACGTTGAAGGTTTCGACGATTCAGAACATGGGTTCTTCGCCGAGGTTGATCTGCAATTCTCCGAGAAGCTGCAGGATTTGTTCTGCGATCTTCCCCCTGCACCCGAGTTCAAGTGTCCACCCGATTCCAACCAGACGAAGCTCGTCATGGATTTCGAACCCAAGAAGAATTACGTCCTGCACTACCAGAATCTCCGGTGGTTGATGCAGCGAGGGGTCACGGTCCACGCAGTTCACCGCATCCTCAAGTTCGAGCATTCTCCGTGGCTGCGTCCATATATTGAAGTCAACACGAAACACCGCACCGCAGCCACGTCCGAGCTTGATAAGGATTTCTTCAAGCTCATGAACAATGCGGTGTTCGGGAAAACCATGGAGAATGTACGGAATCGTGTAGATGTGAGGCTAATATCAAACAAAGCACAATGTCGCAGGCTCGTAGCAAACCCGTTATTCAAATCGAGGACCATTTATAATGAACAGCTTGCTCTGGTGCATATGAGGAAGAGCGAGGTGATGCTCAACAAGCCAATTTATGTTGGCGCCTCAGTATTAGACCTGAGCAAGCTGCACATGTTTCAAATATATTATGGGAAACTACGCCAGCACTATAACGATAATATCAGCCTACTCTACACGGACACGGACAGCTTGGTGTACCACGTTCGCACGGACGACGCGTACGGTGATATAGCCACAGTTCCATCTTTGGTTAACCTCTTCGACACCTCGGGCTATCCCCAGCAAAACAAGTACGGTATCCTGGCCCGCAACAAAAAGGTGCCTGGCAAACTCAAAGACGAGAAGGACGGTGATGTAATTCTCGAGTTTGCAGGTCTTCGCGCCAAGGCCTATGCCATCAAAGCCGAGGGCAGCGTTACCAAGAAGGCCAACGGTGTCGGCAGACAGGTGGTTCGGGAGCATCTGACATTCGAGGACTTTGTCGATTGCCTCAAGACCAGGTCGTCGGTTCTAAGAGCAGAACAGCGCATTCAGAGCGTCGACCATATCATCACCACAAACAAAGTTAGAAAAATTGCGCTGGATCCCGATGACGATAAGAGGTGCGTCCTCGAGTGTGGTATTCACACATTGCCTTGGGGGCATCGTCGTTTAGAAATAAATAAGAATTGCGCACAGTGCAAATAATTAGCACTCGCCACCACACACAACAATTTTCACTAACTCAAAAAAAAAACATTTTGTTACTCAGTAAAAAAAAAAAACACTTTGACTGTCATTACAAAAAAAAACTTTGGCCGTATTCTTAAATAACCAGCATGCCTATGAATTTGTTCGGTTTCAAAAAACAGATCATTATGGAAACCATACCAGATCATGAAGTCTTACCTTCCGTGTTACCTAAACTCAACGGTCTGTTGATCATTCACCTCAACAGCATTTGGACGAAATTGGATGAAGACGTCGGCAAAATGTTTTACATCTTCAACAACAATTTACATTTTTACGAAATTCCGATCGACGGGAAACTTCGGATCACCGTGAATCCGGAAAACGTAGGCGAAATCAAAATTTCTACCGGCAAGAACATTTTTCGAATCAAGCACGACAAGATGCTTTCTAACATTACGTACGATGTGTCTGCAGGAGATTATCTTTACATGGAACTCCTCGGAGATTACGACAAACTCATTCCTCTCTTCGTAGAATTACGAATCGTCTATCCTATTATAAATAACCGTTAACCAAAAATGCCTAACGACATTTTCGGCAACACCAAGCGTGTGGACCACGCAGAAGAGATTCTCATGCTGGACGTTCGAGTTAAGAAGTTGAGGAGCGATTTGATCGCTTTGCAGGAGACCTTAAACAAAAGTTTAGAGTCGGAAATCGCTACGCTCCAAACGCAATGTCTCGATCCCATTCTGAAAATCGATTCCGAACTGAAAATGCTGATAAAAAATTATGTCAACGTACCTTCTTACGACAACGTTCAAAATATACAGTTGAGCGTTGATTCGCTTCAAAATGATTTGGCCAAATTACAGCAATTTCAATCGAAAAATGAAGATTTGGAAAAATTGAAACTCGAAATCGAAGAACGAACTTCCGCAATAGAAAAGAATTTCTCTGAACTTCAAACCGTCGTGAACGATATAGACGCAGAACGCTTGCATGTCGTCGTTTCCAAATTACAAGAAGAATTCACCGGCACGTTGGAAGAAATCAAATCCAAGTTACAGACTTTGGAAGATACCATGACGAACCTACCATCGTCGGACGAACTGCAGGTCATCGGTAAAAGCGTCGCGAACATAAAAATTCAATTGGAGGCGTATCAAGATTTCGAACACATTCAAACCACCATCGCTACGCTTCAGGCGTCACTGGAGTTGATCAACGAAGAAATTAAAAATATTCACGCTGAAGCGAGCGCGCTGACGAGCATACAAGACACGTTGAGCACGGTTCAGCATAAAATCGAATATTTAGAAAATTTAAACGTCGAATCCAATCTTGCTCATTTTCATCACGTACTGGACAACATACAGGGTGACTTGGAATCGTTACGGACGAGCGTGCCTTCGAGCGAAGATTTGGAAAAATTGAAAACGGCGGTGACGGCACTATCCGAATCGAGCGACATCAAAAGTTCATTGAGCGATCTCGAGAGTAGGGTGGCCAATCTCCCCACCTCCAAAGAATTGCACGCTTTGAAAAGAAACATATCTCGAATGCTGAAACGACTAGAAACGGAAACGGCGAACGTGGAACAGATTCGAGACGAAATTAGTTCGCTGGTGTCGACGCTGCCCACTTCGCAGAGCGTCGCCGACCTTCACACGCAGTTTACAGAGATGCGAAGCATCGTGAACGATCTTACCGAGAAGAGCTCGAAATTGAATCAAGTCGAGAACCTTCAGAACATCGTCGTCAACATCAGAGATCAAGTCGGAGTGCTGGAATCCACGCAGGAATCGACGCTGGCTTCTTTCGGTGCCAAGTTACAAGAACTCAACGAAAACTACAAGCAGTTGAACGTGGAAGTGAAAATCAAACCGTCGTTGTCTGCCGTAACGGATACCATAGTCGATCATTTGCTGCCCATCGAAAATAAACTCGGACACGTTCACAGTAATCTGCTCGGCGTCGACACTAAATTCGCTAAACTGCATTCTCTGCAAGCCATCGAAATCAACAGCGTACCCAATCAACAGAGAATCTCCACGTTCGTCGAAGGTAACAAACTGTACATGTTACATCCTTATCATCCGTACTACAAGTTTCTCCTCGATGGCACGATTCAGATAAACGAATTTTCGTACTGGTCTCACGGTAGAAAAGCTAGCGTTCCCACCATGACTTTGATATCGAATCGTGGTGTCCAGAAAGCAGGAAATATTCCTCTGGCACGTTGGAACGAAACGCGCAACATATATGAAATACACGAAGACGAAGATCTTACCGTTTTCGACGTGAGTGCCGGCGATAAGCTGATCATTCAAAACACGAGCGAGGTACCACCCTCTTTGAATCCCATCACGCTTGTGCTTCTCTTGAAACGTAATCTCTAAAAAAATGTCTAGGCAAGCCATCGTCGAAGAATTGCATAAACCTGCACGCCGCAACTACGAACGTTTGGCTGTGGTAACCAAGGACATCGACGACCTCTGGCAAAGTGACCTCGTGGAGATGAGTAGCGGCAATTTGAAAAACGTACATAAATTGAACAAGGGCAACAAGTACCTCCTCACCGTCATAGACACATTTTCGAAATTCGCATGGGCTCTACCTTTGAAGGCGAAAACGGGAACATGCGTCACGGAAGCATTCAAATTAATTTTTCGCGAAAGCGGCGGCAGACAACCACGGTTTCTGCAAACGGACAAGGGGAAGGAATTTTACAACGCCGTATTCCAAAAGTTTATTCAAAAACACAAGATTCAACATTATTCGACCTTCAGTCACATCAAAGCCGGCATCGTGGAAAGATTTAATCGAACCTTGAAAACACACATGTGGAAACGATTCACGCTTCGGGGAAATTACAAATGGGTCGACATCCTGCCGGAACTCGTCGACACCTATAATGATACGGTACACAGAACGATAGGCATGAAGCCAGTTGACGTTACCAAGTCTGACGAGCAGCGTTTAATTTCTACCGTTTACTGTCCAAACTACACACCCACGACAAAAAAAGCTAAATACAAAATTGGAGACCAGGTGAGGATCAGCAAATTCAAACGCACCTTCGAGAAGGGATTCACAAAAAATTGGAGCACGGAACTCTTTACGGTCGTTCGAGTTTTACCCGGAAACCGACACACGTATATAATAAAAGATAGTAGCGGCGAGATTTTGAAAGGAAGATTTTACGAAGAGGAACTCTCTAAAACGAAACACCCCGACACGTACCTCATCGAGAAAGTATTGCGTAGGAAAGGTGACAAACTGTTTGTCAAATGGCTGGGACTTCCGGAAAAGAGTTGGATCGACGCGAACGAAGTGATCTTGTGAGTACGTGGAACGTGGTGAAGCGTCTACCGGATCCGGAAAGTCAAACGAGAAAAAAAAAGAACGGTGAGTTGCTTCCCGACAGCATCCGCTGTCTGATCGTAGGTCCTTCGGGGTGTGGGAAAACGACACTGCTCGTGGACAATTTTCTCCTCGCACCGAATTGGTTAGATTGGAAGAACAGGCACCTGCACGTGTTCTCGAAAAGTTTGGAGCAATCCAAATACCAGCAACTGATGAAACTGTACGATGGTCTGGACATTGCAACGTTCGCCTCGGAAATAAAACCACTCGACGATTGTCGTGAAAATTCAGTCGTTGTGTTCGACGACGCCATCCTGGAAAATCAAATTGAAATTCGCAACTTTTTCACGCAAGGTCGTCACAAAGGAATGGATTGCTTCTACCTAGCTCAAACGTTTTCCAAAATTCCAAAACAGTTAGTACGCGACAACGCTAATTTCATATGTTTGTTTCGTCAAGATCACACCAACCTCAAGCACGCGTACGATGACTACGTAGGCGGAGACATGAACTACAATCAATTTTCTTAACGCTGCTCTACTTGCTGGAACGGTGACGATTTCGGATTCGCGACGATCGACATGACGAGGAAACCCATCGATGGAAAATACAGAAACAAAATCAACGACTTTCTAAACGTTGCAACGTTGTGAGAAACGACGTGTATAAATAACGTCATGACGAAACGAAAAATCGAAGACGAAAATCTCAAGCTTCGCGATTACCTCGCGAAACGCTTCAAAGGTTGGAAATCCGAGAATCGCGGATTCTACGAAGAGAAGAAACGTCAGGATCAACCTGTGATCGATGCCATCAGCGGTCTAGGTAAAGAAATTAAAAGTGTCACGGAACAAAATAAAAATTTGATTAACGAACTCGTACCGCTCGCAGCTAAAAGTTACGCCGTACCCACGCCCATTTCGAGCATTCCTTCGACGCCGTTCGAACTGAAGGATGCACCGGCACGATGTCGAGCCATAGGCAGCACGTCTTCGGATAAAATCGAGTTGGGACCTTTGGCACGAGACTACCTGAGCACGGGGAAATTCGACAAGGATGAAGTGTTCGGATTGTATCCCAGCATGGAAACCAGCGAAGGCGGCGGTGTGGTGTGGAAGATTGGGAAATCGAAGGTGACCTTCGAAGGCAACGACATTAAAGTCAATTTAGGCGACAAGGATAGTTGGAACAGGTATCCGGGTACGGTGGGACTGTGGGAACTCGTCGCCAAAAAGCAGCCGAAAGATTACACCGACGAAGATTACCAAAGTTACAAGGAAATTCTGATCATGACGGATGCCTTGTACCAGAACAACGACGCCTCGCAGAATAGGGTGAAATCGAGCAGCGGCGAGAAGTACAGGAATCTCATCAAACCGATTTGGAACCAGGTCAAAACAGGCAGCGGCGTCAAACGCTACAACACGTTACCCAAAGAATTCGTTTGGGTGGACGACGTTAGGAAACTCGTGGACCGATTGTTGGTGATAGCCGGCGAAGAGAATGCAGGCAATCGTAATTTCTACAACGAGAAGGTTGGCATCGTGGACATGATCAGCACGAAACTTTCCAACTTCATCGTGAACGACGACAAGGGCATAGGTTACCTGATCAAAATCATCAACACGCTGCCTCCGAAATTTTGGAACGTGGCCGAAGGAAAGGGACTCGTGAACGACATCATCAACAAGTTACCTTTCGAGATGCATCTACCTGGCTACCAGTACTGCGGACCGGGTACCAAACTCGAGAAAAGATTGGAGAGAGGAGACAAGGGTGTGAATCCGTTGGACGCGGCATGCAAAGATCACGACATCGCCTACAACACCACGCAGACGGATCTGGACGCACGTCACGAAGCAGACAAAAAATTGGAACATGCAGCTTTCGAAAGGTTCGTGAGCAGAGACGCATCGTTGGGTGAACGGGTCGCCGCACTGGGTACCACCATCGCCATGAACACAAAACAAAAATTGGGGTGGGGTATATAAATAACATCCAGTAAAAAAAACAACATGGCTTGCATAACTGATTTGCCGCACGAACTACTATCTAAAATATTCAAAAAGGTAGTTAACGGAGATGTTAATAAACTTGTGATCATAGCTAAAACGACGCCGGCATTTCACATGGGATGCGAAATAGTTCTCAAGGACCGTCTTCGGGAGATCAGTGGAATGAGGTGCGGTGATCTCGACACTCTTCTGTCGGCCGCGGGGAAGAAATTGAACGAGAGGTTGGACGAACTGCACGAGGCGAGGCAGGGGAGAAGACGGGACACCGATGATTGGAGAAAATCTAAGCAGGAGACGGAAGAAATCATCACGCACATCATCGCGTTTTCGGAAGCACGAACTTTCTTCCTCTGTTAAAAAAATATTCGATACAAAAAAAAATCTCGTGAAAAAATATATATATAAATAACACACATCGTGAATAAAAATTAAATTTCTCTCTAACACCCTGAAAATTTTTCTTTGATATGACGAGTGAAAAAATGAGTGACCTCCAAGCATTAAAACAAATGCTAAATTTATCAGTTGAGTATGTAAAAATTCTGGAATTGGAAGTCGACAAACCTTACACGATAACTTCCGGTTCAATCGTTTCTACCCAGTATGGTCCCAAGTTGCGTCTGTTGCTCAACGGACAATACAGTCTATTTTTACCAGATCGATACGCTATCATGTTATCCGACGAGAAGCTAGCTATCTTAATCGAGAACAAAACTCGAATCGTGTACAAGGGGACAAAGGAACTTCTTGGTAAGAAAACAAAGCATGTAATAGAATTTGTGTAACGGGGCTACGCGGAGTATATATAAAATAACATCCATTGAAAAAAAATCTCAGAACATTTATATATAAATAACATACCGTGAAAAAATAACACATAGAGCATCAACATGAAGCCCAAGGGTGTCGTGTACCAGATACCATATTCGAATCTAAAAAATCTAGGTGCCCTCGATGGGTTACTCACCAAGAAACAACGCGAGAAGAAACGTTCTTGCTTGTCGAAAGGACACGGAATGAAATTGCTGCTCAGCACACCTCAATTGAGACGCTTGCAGCGTTCGCGGAAACAGCAAAAGATCGGAGGTTTCATATTCAGCATCCCGGCCATCCTAGCAGCATTGGGGGCCGTTGGAAGTTTGGCTGGCGGAAGTGCCGCCATCGCGAAAACCATCATCGACTCGAAGAAGAACAAGGCGGAATTGGAAGAACAGAAACGTCACAACCTGGCCATGGAGAAGAAAGGGGGGGAAGGGCGTGATGAAGAAGTTTAAAAAAAAGAAACAACAGCACTCACCAACCGAGACATTGAATCTCTGATCGAACCGTTACAAATCAAACACTTCAGAGGAGTTTTCATGTCCGACTCGTTACCTTCAAGCGTTAAAAGAAGAGAATGCGGAGTAGTCAACTTGGACGGTCAAGAAAATCCAGGCACGCATTGGATATGTTACCACAAAAATAATGATAAAACATTCGTTTTCGATTCTTTCGGAGGTGTTCCACCTACAAATTTAATTCATTATCTGAAAACGAACAAAACCTCTATATACTACAACGACGAACGCATTCAAAATTTCGGAGAGGTGAACTGCGGTCATCTCTGCCTCTCCGTGCTCGCGTTTCTCTCTAAAATAAATAACCCTACGATCGAGGATTTCCAGAAAGCATTGTGGAACCTCAAACAGCATCACTAGGCTGGGCGTGTTCCATCTCACGAGCGAATCTTCAATCTTGAAACTCACGCTGCACGACGACATCGTCTATCCTAAATCCGTGGCTCTGCGTGCATTCTACAGCATGTACCTCATACCTAACGTCACGCAGCACAACAACAAAATTAGCGTCGGAAGCGAACACATCGTCGTCACGCCAGGCCAATACAATCTTTCCACTTTGCAAGCTCAGTTACCCAAAGGCGCGTACCTTTCTCAAAATTCGGTCACGCACAGAGTGGAAATCCTATCCGCGACGGAGACCGTGGACCTGGGCACCATGGGAGAACTTTTAGGTTTCGAGAACGACACCAAACTCGAAGCTGGCATCAAGCACGTAGCAACCAACATTCCTAAATTCTTGGCCATAGAGACTCTGAACGTACACTGCAACGTGGCGGAAGGCATGATCACGAAATCTTCGGACGGATTATTAGGAAGTCACAAGCAGACGGGAATCATAGCCACTTTCAAACCAAGTTCCGAGTTCATGGAACCGATCATCTACACGCCCTCTTCGCCGATCTATTTTCCAGTATGTCGCAACCGCATAGACGACATAGAGTTGGTGGTGACGAACGAGAAAGGAGACGTGGTGGATCAACATATAATAAATAACCATACATGTAAAATGGAGCAAATCGAAAGTTACGAATTGCAATCTTTCCCTCCCAACCGTCGCACGTTCGCCAATCTGAACGAAGCGAACAGGGAGATCGAATACGACGTGGACGTAGGCGACGGGTTCATTCATCCTCACAGAGCGGACCTCTACCTTCAATTCGACGTGGTGAAGAAGGAAAGCGGAGACGCGTTTCCCGCAGCAGCAAACTTGATACTCGTGGACAACTTCGTGCCTCACCTGTTCTCGCAGGTGGAGGTGAGGAAACACAACACCGTCATCGACAGAATAGATTATCCAGGCATCACGTCGACGGCAGTGGGAACATTGAAATTATCCAAAACGGACGCAGCATACTATCAAGCGGGGGGATTCGAAGCCGGGACCAAAATATCGACGAGAAGTCACACGGTGCTCTTTCCCATGCGTCTGTTGCCTGGTTTCTTCTCGGACTACAAGGAGATCATGTGGAAGGGAGGACTGAGGATCACGTTTCGAAGAGCGGCCAACGACAACGACGCACTGATGCGATACGCTACTTTGGGTCCGGACGGCACCACGCCGATAGCCAACACTTTACCCGAAGCAGCGAAATGCGTCATCCGGAGCATGGAATTGAGAATGCCGGTGGTGGAATACGAAACGAACTACGCCCTCAAGTACAAAGCGGAGATCTTGAAAAGTCCGCAGGTGCCGATTCACTTTCACGGTTACCAGTGCGTGCAGAAGATGGCGTCGGGAAGTCACATGGAATTCGACGTGACGACGCAGTTCAACAACATACAGTTCGACATGCCAGATTTCGTCGTAGTGCTTTTTCAGACCGGGAGGGACAAGAATCAGGAAAACAATTCCAGCAAGTTCGACGACTGCAAGATCAAGAACGTTTATCTGAAGAACGGTAGGAACGAAGTGTTCCCGCGCGAGAATTACAACCTCGACATGACCAAAAACGATTACCTCAAACTTTACGAAGCGTTCTCGGCTTACAAACGCGTGACCGAGGGAAGCGTGGACATGTACTACACGCCCAGCGAATTCAAAGCACGGAGACCCATGACCGTCATCAACACATCTAAGAGAAAGCAGGTGGTGGTCAACGATCGAACCAACATCAAGATCGTCTGCGAGTTCCACGATGCCTTGCCCGAGGATACCCTATGCAGTGTCATCCTGATTGCAGAGAAGTCCTTCGCCTACGACGTGAAGAACGAGAGGGTCACAGAGCAGTTTTAACAAGTTTTTAACATCTTTTCTTGCACAAATAAGAAATTTTTTATACTAGCACAATCAGTTACAATGGCACAATACGAATTTCACTAGTTCAGATCAGTTACAAATGTCAATTTCATTAGTTATCAGTTACAATATCTTTTTTTTTGCACTATAGCACGAGAGACAAATCAGAAAATTTGCACAAAAAATTTGTTGTTGTTTTTACACAAGAAAATTAACAATAAAATTCTTTCTTTTTTTATCGTTTCAGGTGCTGTCGAAACATCAAAAACACATATACACACACACTAGAAAAAAAAGCATGCAACCTTATTTGTAACACACACACATACATTCTCCATCTTCATCAAGAAAATATTATAATAAACATAATTATTTTTATCTATATCTCACAATAAAACTCTATATCCAAAAATATTACAACATCAAAATAACACTAGAGTCGTTAGTACACGTTGCATGCATTACGGAGGTCCTCTGTAGAGTTTCATGGAAGTTTGAGAAAAAAAAAAAACACGTGAAACTCTACAGAGGTGTGGTTATCTAGAACCGCAGCCGTTAGAAAACCTTTTACTTTTTTTTGGTTGGGCACCACGCACCCTGGCGAGGTTATAGGGGTTAGGAATCCTAAAAAAACAACAATTATTATTTGTTTGTTTGCGTCACAATACGGAAATAATAAAAGGCACGCGCGTGCGCGTGTGTGGCACATCGTTCCCCCGAGAGAGGTTTACAAAAGTCACGATATATATAAACATTGGCCTCTCTCTTTTTTTTCTTTTTTTTTTTGGGACTTGGAAAAAATTTACAATAAGGTGCATTCGCTCACCACTGTTGCCAGCCATAAATCTCTCTCTCTCTCTTCATCTTACAGCAACGTTGGCATCTCTATTTTTTTTTAGTTGTAAGTGGGTTGCCAACACACTCTAGTTAATAATGCTACATATTATACACACACACGCACACACATACTGTGTTGCCATCCACCCATCTCTCTCTTTTTTACGGCAGTGCGTGTTTGTTGCCGGCTCTCCTTGCCCAGTGTGTGTATGTTACGCCAGTATATAAATTGGCTAAGCCTCAAAAAAAGGTAGTAGCTTTTGCTAAGTAGGAAGAAAAAAAAAAGCTGTAGGTAGGTGTTGGCAGCACTATCAGTTGTTTAATTCCCCCTCTCTCTCTCCTCTCTCTTTTTTGTAAAAGGCTATGGCAAAAGTACCAGTAGGTTGGTAAAAATTGCTTTATGCACTGTAAGGCAAGCCTCAAGCAAGGTTGCCAGCTCCTTGCTTTAGGTTAGGTTAGACCAAGAAAAAAAAAGCTGTAGGTAGGTGTTGGCAGCGCTGTCGGTTGTTTAACTCTTCCCCCTCTCTCTCTCTCCTCTCTCTTTTTTGTAAAAGAAAAGAAAAAGTAAAAAAGTAAAGTGTTCCCCTGTGCATAGCACCACGCCATGAAGGCGTATAGGGGGTGTGGGGGTAACGCCCCACACTTTCTTGATCCGGTCGTGAGTGGGGGTGATGTGATCAGCATCACACCCCTGACCGCCTTTACCCCCCAGGGTTTCCCCCAGGTACCCATGTTATTCGGCGCTGGGTGGGCGCCGGGGCCGCTTCCACCGTTAGAAAAGTTCCCGGATTTGAACCGGCCGGGGATCGAACCCGGGACCTTGAGCATGGTAGTCAGACGCGTTACCGACTGAGCCACCGCGGCCATTATTTTTTGTAAAAGGCTATGGCAAAAATACCAGTAGGTTGGCAAAAATTGCTTTATGCACTGTAAGGTTGCCAGCTCCTTGCTTTAGGTTAGGTTAGACCAAAAGAAAACCTTAGTGATTTTTTCGAGTAAGGTGTTGGCAACACTGCGAGAAAATGGGGCTTATGCCTTACAAGAGCAAACCATTAAGGCGAGCCCCACCGAGCCCCACTTTCGGTTGCAGAACCGGTGCACCTGCACTACTCAAATCTATCTTTTTACCAAGACGTATATTAAAGAAATAAATTTTCCTCTTTTCCAGAAATGTAAATTAATTATATTTAACTAATTTCCATCAATTATCCAAAAAATCTTTTCATTTGTCCGTATTTCTATCAACTAAACTTAATTTCGTTTCTTCGGTACAATTATCTTCTTGTATTCTCTAGAATATCTCTCCTCTTCTTCTTATTCTTCTATTGTTTGTCATTCTTTTCCATCTTTCTTTTATTAAGGAAATTACTATCAGCTTTCTCTTCTTCAGATTTGGTTTCTGTCGAGATATTTTCTTATGTTTCACATCTTCATAGAATACGTACTCTCCTTGTCCTTTACGTCTCATTTTCATCTTTCTTCTCTTTGGGGAAGTAGCAGCACCTTCCATTTGATCTATGTCGACCCCTCTTGGCATATTCTTAAGTTTCTTGGGGTTCCTTTCTATTTGTAATTTCTTTCTCTTCTTCCTCTTCCATGTCTTTACGTGAATATATCTAAATTTCATTTTACGTTTCTTCCTTCTTTGTTTACATCTTCTGCTAGGCTTATACTTCTTTTCTTCCTCCGTCAGACACTCGTCACTGGAACTTTCTTCTTTCATCTTCATTTCGACATTGATATCTTCATCATTACATTGACATCTCAATTTTTCATCCCTTTCTATTCCTCTTTCTTCTTCTATCTTGCTGTCATGCTCGTCATTGGAACTTTCCTCTTTCATCTTCCAACTTCTATCTTATATAAGGACCTTAGGTTCTTTTATCTTGTCTTCGTTTTCTCCTATTCTGGAAACATCTACTTTTGTCTTGCTGTCATTTTCTTCTGTTCTTGAAACAGCTACTTCTATCTGAGAATCGCTGTCCCCAATTTTCCTTTCCGGACTTTCATTTCTTCGTTCATTTTCTACTCTAATCTCTTCGCTTCTTCTATTCATATCTAAACTCGTATTCTCGATCAATAGCGTTGTTTCTTCCACCTTCCTTTCCGACGACTTTCTCTTTTCTTCACAAACTTTAATTATCTTCTCATACATCTCTTTGCTTTCATGTCTTACTGCTTCCAGTTTTCTATTATTATCTTCTAACTTTTCTTCTATCATTGTATTATTCTGATCAAACTTTTCTTCTAATTTTCTAATATTTTCTTACAGCTTTTCTTCTAATTTTCTATTGTTTTCATCCGCCTTCCTACTACTTTCATTTATCTTTTCTTCGAGTTTTCTATTATTCTTTTTTGCTTCTCTGCTATTCTCATCCGCCTTCCTATTATTCTCATCAAACTTCTCTTCAAATTTTCCTTCTAATCTCCTGCTATTTTCATCCAACTCCATTTTTAATTCTCTTCTACTTTCTTCCGCCTTCCTATTATTCTCATCCATCTTTTCTATCTGCATCGATAACCTCTTGAACATTTCTATAACGCTCATCTCTTCCATTTTCTCTTGATTTTCCTTCACTGTAGTTTCTCTGTTTTCGTCCTCAGTTTTCTTTTCCGCTTCCATTTTTGCTCTCTTCTCTTTTCGCTTTCATATTCACGATTCTACCAGCCCCACGTTGGGCGCCACGTGTCACACCATCCTTCGTGTACGGTAAGGTACTTAAATGTTATTTACCACGGCTATAGAAATATCTTAATCTCAGGGGAAAGGTTCTTTATTCGAGAATCTCAAATAAGAAAGCGTTTTATAGCCAAGGGAATATAGTTAAATGTCGATCTATATTCTGAAAACTGTACAATACAGAAAAAAAAAATATTCTGCAGTAATGCTGGCACATGCGTCAATGATGCGTTGCTTAAGGTGAACAATATCTCGATTTTTCTCGGAGTAAACAATGGCCTTGACATGTCCCCACAGGTAGAAACAGGTAGAAATCCAGTGGAGTGAGGTCTGGGGAACGTGGTGGCCACTATTAAATAAAAAGTATATTCTATTCATAATCAACAAAGATCAATTTACTACATCTCCCCCTCTTTCACTCTCACTTTCACTCACAGAATCAATCCTCACGGGGTCATCGACACAAAGAATGATACATGACATGTACAGGTGTTATGACGATAAGCCCTAATTATTGCATTCTCAATTAATTTTACCTTACTTTTTGTCTAATCAGGTCATTTGTGATTTTGCTCCAGTGCTACTCAAATCCTAGCTAGCCCTTACTTAAGTTCACCTTTTTTTAAAAAGAAACTATTCGGCGCGGTGACAATACATTATTTGATCAGCATAAACAAAGGCGTCTCAACGGCAATTACATTCACGTGGCCGGACGTTTTCCTTTTACAAGACCTCACGTGGTTCAAACATAACAAATAACCTCCGTTGAGTGACGCAAACATATACTCTCTAGCAGGCGGGACTTAAACACTTCGCCGCGACGAGCAATTCATATTACCAGGCAAATACTTTTAACAAATAATCACACATGCGGCCTGACATAGCTAGCAGCGACACAGCACTGACACATAAAAAATGAACAAACCTCCAGTAGATTAAACAATTAAGTGGGCGGCGCTTTACTCTAATGGTACGCACTTTAAACAAATACAAAGGAGCACAAACAACAATGAATTTAAGATCATTAAAAAAAATATCACAAGGAATAAGAAAAATTGACCTGAGACGAATAGATTACAAGTGACAAGCGCGACGGGAGTTTGATATGAAGTTTCTAATTGAGTGGGCGTTTTCAAAAATGTTGACGAATTTCAAGGGCGTTCTCTAAATCAATCGGGCCGTCACGTGCTGACAATCACACAGATGAATACATTACCATCTCTCAGCTTCCGAGGTGCATCCTGGCGTCTTTATGGGCGATTGAAAAACACATAGTATTCACGCGAAAGGTTTCCTTGGTCGCGACGATGAAGATGCGAAAAGTGTTCATACTTCTGGTTCCTCGGTTTCTCTTCCCCTCGGGATCGGTGAACATCTCCGTGGTCTGGGCGTCGGGACGTCAACGTGGCGGCTGGTAGGCATCATCGGCGTATCAATAGGGCGGCGTTCGACGTATCTCTCTCTCTCCGTGGCGGCGGATAGCATCATCGGTGTATCAATAGGGCGGCGTTCGACGTCTCTCTCTCTCTCTCCATGGCGGCGGATAGGCATCATCGGCGTGGCTCGTCGTTCCTCTCTCTCTCCGTGGCGGCTGGTAGGCATCATCGGCGTAGTCTCTTCTGACATCGGGCGAATCGACGATAACGCCCTCACCTCTCTTCTCCCTCTAGCCCGCCATAGTTTCCGGTGTTCCTCGTTTCTCAAAAATTATAGACGGCGTAAGGTAATCACGGAAACACGGTCTCGCTTCAACTTCTCCCAGCGGTTGAGGTAGGCGCACTCGTGTAGACTTACTGTCTATCACACACACTGGTATTCGCAAAACACAACAAAGTCCACTGTACACGCAGAGGTAGCACGAAGGTGCTCTCGTTACAAGAATCGCGGCAAAACTGTACACGGAGAGGTAGCACGGAGCTGCTCTCGCTACAAGGATCGCGGTAAGACTGTATGTTGAAAAACCATGTCCTTCGTTTTATTTGGATTTTGAAAAATGACGCTAGGCGTTCGTTGAATGGACGCTTCCGAAGAGGTCATTCCACTTTGCTCTATTGTCTCCCAACTTGGACGGGCCGTGCTCGAAGTTGAGTTTCTGCGGATTAAGCTTCCGCCTGGCCGTCGCCCATAGATCAATTGCAACCGGTGTCCACAAACTGATCAATTACAACCGATTTGATCTGGCGTCCGTAATTGTTGCTTGATCGCGACGAAACTCCACATATCCGTCCTTGCACACATGCCGCTGCGCTGGTATAAGTTTCACATGAATCTGGCCGCTGGAATCCGAGATATTTAAATGTTTGTCACTACGGTCGAATTTCCTAAGCTTTAGACGCATAACGTGACCCTTCAGGTGCTCACCCTTAAGACACGCGAACGTCTCGTTCCTCCCGTCGGCTTGGCAAAAATCAAATATGTATTCTTACAAATTAAAACACTCAACACTTTGAATCAACACATCTTTTTTTATTAATAATAATAATAATAATAATGACGGTAAATCTGACTGTCACATCGTCGTCCAATCCAAGTGTTGGGAAACTGCACATCCAGGTAATGACGAACACAATTTCCGTAATGATGAGGGGCGACATCGTGTTGGTAAAACACAGGGAATGACTCATCGTCAGACAACAGAGCTGGCAAGATGTCCTCTTCCAACTTGCGGCGATACTCGACCGCTGTTAATGTCCCGTTGACGAAGAAAGGGCCCACAACACGGGCCTCCCACACACCACACTACACCATCCATCACCTTTCCGCGAATACCTGCAGATGCATAACACCAATGCGGGTTACTGTCCGACCAATATCGGACGTTCTGCTTGTTCACCTCGCCCAACAGGTAAAAGTTTGCCTCATCAGTAAATAGCACTTCGAAGGCGTTACGCCGTATTTGCTCCATGGCCCATTCCGCAAATTCCACACGGTGATCAGGATCGTCTTCAGATAGGTGATACTGCAGTTGCAGCTTATACGGGTGCCACTTATTCAGGCCTAAAATACGCATAATGGACGTGCGGCTAACACCACTTTCCTGGGCTACACGACGAGTACTTCGTTGGGGACTCTTGCAGAATGCAGCCAACACAGCTGTGGACGTTGCTTCATCCGTCGCCGTGCGTGGCCGGCCTGATTTTGGTTTATCAGCCACAGTCCCGTTTCACGAAATTTTGCAAGCACTTTACTGACGGCACCCTATCTGGGTGACGGTGGTTAAAATCGTCTGCAATCACCCTCGTGCTTCGTTCGCCTGAGATCAACACGATCTCAATGCGTTCTGAGACCCATGCTGTGTTACGTCACCTGCAACGATAAAGCAAGCATAAAAACGTTAAAAACTTCGTCCCTGTTGCTGCTAGAGCAAAATTATGCACACCGTTGAACTCGTGAGAAAATTTCCTATTGAAATGAGGTATTACACGACATGGTTTCCATTTGAACTTTTAAATTTGCATTCAAGATGGCGGATTTGAACATGGTGGCCGTCATCGTCATATGCCCTATAACATTTTCCCCCGCCACTATTACAAACCTGCAAGTTTTTGGAAATATAATGCCATTCAATTTTTATTCAGGTGTTTCCACACTTTTGGACCACACTGTATACTTTCCTGAACGTTATTTATATATAAATGCGTATTATTAAAATGCTCATTTTCCTAAACGATCTAACTGTACATTGAACCGCTCTCTCTTTCTCGATAATACAAGAGTTATCGAGTTACAAGGAGATGCTGCAAAGATATTTGACTGCATGACTCCTTCTGCTAGCAGCACTGCATTTCAGTTGCAAATTTCTTCCATTGCATAGTAAGCGGTTTACTGTAAACAGTCAGTGTTTGGGTGCCGCGCTGTTCAGTCCGCAGTTCTCAAATGAAGTTTCGACATTGTGAGATGGCAGTTTAGTTCATTATGGTACCGAAATGGAATTGGAACATTAATTATATACTTCGAAGTGGATTTCTGTTGTTTTTTTTAAGAAGTGTAAATAATATGATAATGGATATGTACATACGCACAACTTTGTTGGGTCCGGAACTCCTCCCCCGGCTCCCCAACAAGCTTCCGGTCATCAGTGTCCCGGATTTTTATTTAGGAAATATAGCAACTCTAATCATACCAAAAGTTGAACCCCCCTTTCGTGAACTATATATACGGCTATGCCCGGGACCTCTTGATTACAAGGTGGCGACGTTACCACTGCGCCATTGGGGAGGCCCCTTTCTACTGGATTCATAACTGTACTACACTACACCACGTTTACGAAAAAGAAAGTTTGAGATAAGAAGTATGAGATAAGTAAGTTTTACCATCGATTACCATCTGCGAGCAAGTAAGTTGATTCTGCACTTTGGAGGAGACCCACATGTCAAGTTGCCCGGGCCTCTCTGGCTGAGATAATACACCACTGCTTATTATCACAGACGTCGTCATATGATGTTCCTGGTAATCAGATTTCTGTTTTGTAAATCCATCTTTTAAATAACTGACACTATCTGTTGAATTTCTGGGATTACATAAAACTTTAGGAGCACAGAGGGAGAACATTGCGGGGTCCCTACACCTCGGTACCCGGCGCAGGGTTGCTGGGCGGTCGCTACGCCACTGAACCAAATATAAGATCTGCTTTGCTCTCATCTTCCATTCCTGTAGATTAGCTAAAGAAGCTATTGTCCCGTCTTACGGCGGGCGGCCTACGTGCTGGCAAGGGAAGTGGGGAGAGGGGAATACGCAGCAGACCAACCAGACAACAGCGGTGGCGCCGAGACAGGCTGCTGTGTTGCTTAACGCGCTGGATTGGTCACCTTCCCGCAGGCCCGTACCCAGGGGGTGGGGGCAGGGGGCCATGTTCCCACCCCCCACGAGCCATGAAAATATTTAATTTGAACGTATAAAAACCTACAAGAATTACGTTGATGGCTTTTCAAATTTTGCATGAATTTCTATTTTGTCCTTGCACAAATGAATAGGTTGGTTCTGGACAGAGGCAGGCTCTATAAGTCTGCAGTTTTTTTGCAATATTGGGCTATTTTAGTTCTATAACCTTTGATGCAAGGCTATCAGACGTTCCGATTTAGTCGGGACAGTCCATTCCTTTTAATCCTTATCCCGACCTTTTCGCCTCGGCTCGGTCACAAATGTTTCACATATTTGGAATAGAGGGAAATTTTCTATACTCTTTACATCATGGAAGAAAGGTTCCTCAATGACTGCAATACAAAACCAACCTTAAAAGGGGCATTTCGCTCTCCACCCGCACCGCAAGGTCTGTGATCCCTCTTCGCTACAGTCCGGCCAAGGAAGACGAAACTACCTGGAAAGGACGATTCCAAACGCGAGAGGGGAATCAAGGAGAAGCACTCGCCGAACTACCCTGTGGTATTTCGCTTGTGTGGGTTTGCTTGTTGTGTTTATTACCGCTTTCTGTGTTGTGTTTGCAGTAGCGTACGCAGGATTTCATCAAAGGGGGGTTATTTCGAAAACTTTCTACAAATTCACATTACTATTGTTTTATTATACTTTAATTAATTAATTAATAATACTTATAATTAATTAGTTAGTTTAATTACTACTAATGCAGTTGCTGTTACTACTTATATCACTACTATTATTGAGTAGTAGAGATCTACATAAATATATTTATGAAAGCAATATAACAAAATTACATTTTTTTTCTTTGTTACGAAATAATTGTCTAGTCAACGGTTATTTGTATATGATAGGTGAGACATTTCAAGCTTGAAGAAAATCCATAAAAACAAGCAAATATATTAAATTTATTGAAATAATCAAAATATGAAACTCATTCAAGGAGCCGCGGTGGTCTCGTCTGACAACCTCATGGGAGATCCAGGTTCAATTCCCGGAATTGGTTGGAATTTATCTAGCCTTGTCTCCGCACCCAGCCTAAGATCAATGAGTACCTGAGAGCAATCCTGGGGGATAAAGGCTGCAGGAGCATGGTGCTGATCACATCATCTGCAAAGTGGCCGAGATCGAGAATGTGTGGGGCCCACCACACCACTACGTGTGTTCATGGCACGTGCTATATGTACGGGGAAATTTACATTTATGGAACTCACCCAGGATGATGATGAAGTGCGAGAATACGTGTTGCTAAATTCCACTGAGTCTATGTTTTCGTTCAAAAGTAAGTTTATAGAGAGTCCAACGCATTTGTCACTTCTAGGTGATTCACAAAGCACTTCTTCAACATTATTTAATGATGTGGATGTAGACTCAGCATCACTTGAGAGTTCACAATGGGATGTGAAATCAGTACCGGGAAGAACGTTTGCAATAAGGTCGGCACACTGCGACGAAGCAAGGAATTTTCACAATTCTAGCGAGAATCCCTGCGCGACTTTTTGCAAAATAAATTGCAAAATTGAACTTTACGGCCGCTTACATTGTGTTTGAAATGTTATGTTTTTCTCCATGATGCATGGGAATAATAATTCAAATTATTAGTAGTAGTAGTAGACTATTATTATTATTATTACTGTCGCAGATCTTTGACTATAATAAATTAGCCATTTTTAATTTTTTCTACAGCCTTTTCCATAATATTTCAAAAGCTCAAGGGGGAGGGGGTTAAACCCGGTAACCCTTCCTTGGCTACGCCACTGTGTGTTTGTGATTTGTGATGGCTCTTTCAATTGGCAACAAACCGTTTCGAAGTGGAATGAGGAAAATTGGGACGTTTTAGCCCCTGTTGCACATTCTACAAAACACCCTCGTTATGCTAGAAAATGTCACAAGCTTATATTGATTGATTTAGTTTATTTTACTTCGCGTTTTGTGCCTCTTGGCTAATTTGCGAAGATGGGGATGAGTGATGAAATGATGAAATTGATGAATGGACATTCACAAACAACCAAGCCCGACCGGGATTCGAACCCGGGACCCTTGGCGTCGCAGCGCGATGTGCTAACCACTCGGCCACAGGGTCGGGCATTTATACTTATAATACTATGTACAACAATATTATTATTATTAAATACTATCCTGATTAATGTTGTGTACATTTGTGCTAATTGTAATATTTACTAAGAAGATCAATTTAATTGAATGATCTAAAATAAAGCTACTGGTTTACAAACAAGTTTATCTACTAATGTGACGATATGAATACTTTCCTGATATGTTCTGTTTGCTGATATAGTATATGACTGGCTTACATAACCCTTACATAATTCGTAAACATCTCTGTATGTATTTTGGCGGCGACGTTACTACGTTGAAACTTCATTCCTGTTTCTACAGCAGACGATTTTCAAGGAACCCGCTTCCTGTTCAAAGTTCCGTCACCCCTATTTAGCCACTGAACGCGTCCGGTTGGCGCATGCGCACTTCCGTCCATGGTCTCGGCTAAGGCAGCCAGACAGTACCACTGAGAAGAAGGATAAAAAGAACTTTGTTTTCTTTCTCCGACATGAGAGTTATCTGCAACTGTTGTCCATTCTGCCAATCAATGGCTTAGGGTTAAGTAATATTACGTAAATATAATCCACTTCACAGCAGAATCGTTGCTAGATTTTTGGGGCAAAAATTTGCCTGAAGTACTTTTAAGGTATATTGTTATTTGTCCAAAACACTCAAGAAATTAAGTACATTATTATTTACGAAATTCTGTCGATCGGAATTTATTTTACTGCAACATTTCTTCTTTTCTACTTGTAATTATCTTGCATATAAATACACAGTGGTGTGACCGTACACTTTCACAGTGTGCAGAGGACATCAAGGCCAAAAAATTCGATGCTAGGAGCAGTTGATAATGGCACTTTTTATCCCACATGTATGCATCCCCATTTAATAGCTCGGTTGCCACTGGCATTTATTAAGATTCTAAGAGCGAAAATACACCATAGAAACAATATTACGCCAGCAGACACACTGCCAGGGTGAAGTCACTTAGCCGTTCCCTTCAGATAATTTATTAGAGGGTTCGCACTGACTCCAAAGTCTTTGACAACTAGAGGAGTCATGAAAACAAGGCTAGGACTGAGCTATTGGAAACAAATGATTTTTTTAAAAAAAAGCTTTCAAAATCTGGAAAAGTCAGGGGAATTAAATGATTTTCGCTTGGCAGAATTTGTAACCGGAAACACGTTTCATTTTATCTTCGCAACAATCTTCTTTTTTGGGTAATATTGGTTATGAAAGGGTTCCTTCATTTTATTTTAAATTTATTTTCAAAAATGTTCAACAAACGTGAATCACTTGATTAACTTACAAAGTTGAAGTGTAACTCTTATTTTTTAACATGTTAAATCATTACACAGTGTTGTAAAATACCTGGAAAAGTCAGGGACTTTGCAAAGTGGGTGTGAACCCTCATCTATCAACCCCACATATACATGTTGCTTTTCGTAGGTTATTTGAATTATTTGCATTATGCACACATGTAGTCTACCCCTATCGTACATTTTTTTTCGTTCTCTGACAGAAACAAATGTCAGTGTTAACTGCAAATATTTGTCACATGGTTGCATACATATAGGTTAGAAAATGCTGTTCTTCAACATTTCGTAACAAAATGAACAAATTTCTCTACCAACCCTCTCCTATACCCATACAGCACAACATGGTTTCAGATATGTTACGGATACGAGTAGTATCGGAACGCGATAAGGCCGGTCGCTATTTATTATTCGCAATTCATTTGCACGGGTGTTAATTAATTTGCACGTACTTAGAACTAATTTGCACGTACTTAGAATTCATTTGCAAGTACTTAGAGTACTTTACATTTATGTATTTGCATGTTTATAACTTTTTATGAATATATATTTATTTATTTTATGAAAAATATGTATATAGAAGGTAATTAGAGGTACTAAATGTTATGCATATGTTTTTATATTCATTACTGCAAAGTATGTAATGTATCAATCGATAATATTAATGTTTATAATATTGAAAATAAGTTTTCTATGGTTCATGAACCGCTATAAACGGTGGTAATGGGTGTAGGTACAGGTTCAGTTACGATTGGGGACGGTCCCGGTACTCGAACCCGCGATATGTAATATTATTAATTAGTACTATGCAATAATTGCATTATATTATGAAACACGATGGTCTCAGACGCCAGACAGAATACTGTCTCCGAATCTGAACTCCGCTCTGATGCCAGACAGAGAGAATGAATTAATATTCCGCGCAGGTAGAGGAGAAAGGAATTTTGGGGGAAGCGCGTTCAAGGTCAAATGACGTCAGAACGTCAGAACAAAGAAAGAAGGCGAGAACCTGATTCACCAATCAGAGAACGCGTCGGTAGGTTTTCAGAACCGGTTTTTCCAAGGTTAACCAGTACGCAAGAACAGGGGAAAGCTATGCAATACTGTAGGGCAGGGGAGGGATTGAACCAGACAACAAAGGATCTCTGGAAATGCGCAGCAAGGGTCAAATTTTTTGAAACTGCGCGTCGCTTGCATGCTACGACATGTTTCTGTCAAAGTATGCCAAGGTTACCGAGAACACTACAACAAAGGATGATGGGAAGGAGTTCAAGGTGAACTAGAACGCAAGAACAAAGAAAGCGTCGGTTTATATTTCAACCAATCAGAAAACGCGTCGGTTTTATTTCCACCAATCAGAGAAGGCGTCAGTTTGCTTATGAGGTATAAAAACTGCGTAAAAGCGAGAAGATGTTAGTTTGAGAAGAATTTCTGAACCATTGTGTCAGAAAAGATATCAACTTGTGATTATTGTCTGAGATTAGAAGACAAAGAACGCAAAAGAAGCTATAATTAAGGTAAGTGAATTGTTACATATATGTATTGTGTTTTAAATAATATGTAATTCAAATAATGAACCGAAGCAAGAAACAAATATGCGTAATGTGAACAAGTACTACAACTATGTTTCTATTTTTCAGGTGATTCTATTGTCTGTGTGCGTGCGACTGGAAGGATCTGTTAGTGAAAAATGGCGTCTTCAAGCTCCACAAACGAGGCTAACCACACTGCGGTGAGTACTTCGAACGAAATTATATGTAATTTTCATTCTGGAATGTATACTTCCCCACTAGAACTTGTTAATGCATACTATGATATGTGTGACAGAGTTATTTTCCACGACGATATTCCTTCATGTGATCCGACTTTTTTCTGCGAGACAGTGCAAACAGCAATGTGTCAATTAGGGGTGGGGTCAAATCAATTTTCTATTGTGGATGAAAGAGAAAGATATTTTAGACGGTTCGGAATGGTAGGGCGGGAGGTATCCATTGAAATACCTAATCAGGTTGTGGGGGACCCTGAATATTTGGTTGGGTCCATGTTTCAATTTCTAATGAAAAAGATTTTCTTTGATGTGACACCGGACAGTCAGGTTGGTTTGATTATTTTCGGCAATGAAACCAATAAGGATATTTATATCCCTTGGCGCCCACTTTCGGCATTAAATCCCAAGATTATTCAACACTATGTGACCAAAGTGCTGAACAGCAATGAATCTTTTTTTGTAGATAACACTATGAAATGCATGGCGCATATTGTCGAACCCAAGCGCGGTAGAGGGAAGAACAAATACCCCCTTTACAGAAAGTATGCCCCTTTACTATCAATAAACAATCCTAACCAGAGACAGCGGGCTATCACTGTTCTGACTAACGATGACAATTTGTGCTTGCCACGCGCTATTGCATTTGCCCAAGCCAAAGTCGACAAGAACACAAACAAAATCAAATCCTTTCGTAGATACGATAATAAACTCAAAGAAGCCGCTATGCGGTTATGCCATGAAGCACGCGTTGATCCAACCAATGGTTGCACTGTAGAGGACATTATTAAATTTCAGAACCATTTGGGACCAGAGTACCAAATTGTTGTGTTTTCAATGAAAGAGGGAGAAAGAGAGTATGAAGTTATTAGGTCAACACCGTTCGCCTCTAAACAGATTAATTTACTGTATCACGATCAACATTTTGATATAGTCAACTCTGTCCCCACACTTCTTGTGAAACATTTCTACTGCCCCATATGCCAAGTCGGGTTCGCTCACAAGTATCAACATACTGAATGCACTAGGTATTGTTCGTTGTGTGAATACACTCATGATGGCAATGAAGCCATTAACACTATCCCCAGAAAATGCACTGCATGTAATAGGAGATTTTTGTCCCCGGAATGTTATGAAAATCATTTGCGCACCGAAGGGCGGAAATCAAGTGTTTGCCAAACTATACACCAATGTAACGTTTGTTACAAAGTAGTGAACAAGAGAAATCGCAAAACACCACACAAATGCGATGAATTCTTTTGTAAAAGCTGTAATGCTTTTGTAGAACCAGCACACAAATGCTATATTCAGCCTATTAAGCCCGAACCAAGTGCAAAGTTTCTTTATATTTTCTATGATTTTGAGTGTATGCTGGTAGAAAGAGAAAATGCCCAGAAACACGAAGTCAATCTGGCTGTTGCTAAGCAAGCTTGTCATGTCTGTAAAGACACTGATACAGATTTCTGCGAGACGTGTGGTCCCCGTGTTCATATTTTCCCCAATATTCAAGAATTTATGCAATATATACAAACTCCAAGGGAAGGGTTTGATAAAATTGTGTGTATTGCTCATAATGCAGGTCGATACGATTCACATTTTGTTTTAAATTATCTGATTACTAAAGAGAATATTACCCCCTCCGTAATTATGCAGGGTAGGAAAATAATAGAAATGTCTATTACCAAGAAAATAGTGTTCAGGGACTCATTGAATTTCATGCTCATGAAATTGAAGGACTTGCCAGCAAGTCTGGGACTAGCGGAAGATTTGCAGAAAGGCGATTTTCCGTATTTGTTTTCCACCCCTGCAAATCAGAATTATGTAGGTCCATTCCCTGATATTCAATATTATGATATAGATTCCAAGTCCCCCAAAGAAAGAGAAGAGATGCTAAAATGGCATGAGGAAACGGTCCAAGCAGGGAAAATTTTTGATTTTCAAAAAGAGTTGCGCGAATACTGTATTAAAGATGTGGAAATTCTTGCTGCTGCATGTATTAAATTCTCTAATCTGATCGAAGATCTGACTGGAATACAGTGCTTTGTTCGCTGCGCTTAGCGTCTTTGATATTTAGAAGTAAATATCTTAAAGAAAACACGCTTATTAAAGTCCCCCCATTTGGATTTCGGGAACAAGACCAACAGTCTCTAATTGCCTTAAAGTGGTTAAAGTGGGTAGAAAATACTGAAAAAATCACTCTAAGACACGCAGGGAATCTCGGGGAGGCTAAAATAGGTCGTTATAAGTTGGACGGGCTCCATGAAGAAAGCAAAACTGTTTATAGTTTCCAAGGCTCCTACTACCATGCTTGCCCGATTTGTCTTCCTGAAAACAGGGATAAGCCTCTTAACGAGACTGGGGAGACCCTAGACCATAGGTACGAACGTACTGTTACCCGTAAAGAAATATTAGAGCAAATGGGGTACAAGGTTGTAGAAAAATGGGAATGTGAATTCAATGAGGAAATTAAAAAAAATCCAGAATTACGCAAATTTATTGCTGAGAATTGTTATTCCCTGAATAACCCACTTATCCCAAAAGAAGCTTTTAATGGGGGACGCACTGAACTTTTCAGGGCAGTTTATGAAAAACAAAAGAATGAAAATACGAGCATGAAACTGCTAGATGTAGTTTCCCTTTACCCTGCAATGATGAAGCAAAGAAAAATGCCTACAGGGAAACCAGTGATTTAGTTTCCTAAATTGGATAATGTGTTTGGGGTTGTAAAATGTGATATTCTCCCCCCTAAAGATTTATATTTACCAGTACTGGGCATGTCATGCAATAACAAATTAATGTTTGCTTTATGCAGAACTTGTGCACAAAGCGAGAATCAAGAACAATGTACACACGCAGATAAAGAAAGATACTTACATGGCACCTGGGTATCGGAAGAACTGAAACTGGCTGTAAAAAAAGGGTACAAAATACTCAAAATATATGAAATTTGGGATTTTCCTTCGGCTGATCAGAATGATAATGTGTTCAAAGACTATGTAGACACGTTTCTTAGACTGAAACAACAGTCTTCAGAATATCCTTCCGGCTGCAGTTCAGAACATGACAAAGACAAGTATATTCAAGATTATTTCGATCGTGAGGGAATTCAACTTGTAAAAGATGAAATTGCACTTAACCCAGGGCTTCGTTTTATTTCCAAAATTCTGCTGAATTCAATCTTTGGGAAATTCGCGCAAAATCCTTTAAAAACTACGTAAATACAGAACAGAAATTCCATGATATAGTGTTTAATCCACAGTATGAAATCAGTAATGTTGTTCCTATTTCCGAATCTTGTTTATTAGTGAATTATATTGATCTGGAAAGCAAAAATGAACCGTTAGTACTCTCAAATGTACTTGTCTCTGCGTTTATTACTGCTTATGGAAGAATGCACTTATATTCTTTTATGGACAAAGTCAAGGAAAGTATTCACTACGTGGATACGGACTCTGTGTTCTATGTAGAAAGAGAACATGAAAAACTTATTCCTACAGGCTCATTTCTTGGTGAAATGACGGATGAGATTAAAGACCCCTACCAAATTACATGCTTTTTGGGTGGTGGTCCCAAAAACTATGCATATAAAATGGTGAACAAACATGATCCTCAGGGGCATTACCATGAATTACAGAACACGACTCCAGATTAATTTTGATTATTTTAAGCAACTGGTCAAAGGGGAAATTGAAAAGCGAGTTGTTGAGAACCCACGTAAAATTAAACGAAAAGCCAATTTTGAAATTGTTTCTGAATCTGAGCAGAAAACTCACCAAGCAGTCCACACGAAACGAAGAAAAATTGAAAATTTTGAGACGGTTCCATATGGTATCTAAATAAAAAACGAGTGTTTTTTTATTTTTATTTTTTATTGTTTCTTAAAGCCCCAAGATTGTCTGCAAAATCTCAAAATCTCAAAATCTCGATCCTCCGCCTGGCGCAGAAACCGCATCTGTCAGATGTTCTTCGCCGCCTCTGGCGCGACGAGGGAGGGGACACCAGGCGCAGGCGGTGAACAGCACGCACGTGGTCCATAAGGGCCTTTTTACCCCTAAATCCCACCTCCCAGCATACTTCGCATTCTCTTTTGATTTCATCCTGAAAAGAAAAGATAAAATTAATTTGTGGTATATATTTGGGCCATTGTGTGTCTGCGCTTCAAGCAGAGAACGTGTGTTGTTCAACATGGAATTGCGTTTTACACACCCGTTTGCAATGATGGTTTGCGGGCCCTCACAAAGTGGAAAAACCACTTTTGTGGATAAGCTTCTATTTTATAAACATAAAATGTTTACACAAGTTCCAAAAACAGTAATATGGGCGTATGGTGCGGTTCCTCCCAGATTAAAATTAAGCCAAAATACAAATATTCAGTTTATTGAAGGAATCCCTGATGTAGCAAATATGGATATTGAAACTCCTGGATTAATAGTCATTGATGATCTAATGAATGAAAGCAGCAAAGATTCAGCAGTCGCAGATATATTTACGAAATATTCTCATCACAAAAATATAAGTGTTATTTTTATAGTACAAAATTTATTTCACAAAGGTGCTAAAATGAGAGACATAAGCCTCAACTCACACTATCTTGTGATATTCAAAAATCCACGTGACAAACACCAAATATACCATTTAGCACGACAATTCAAACCTGACAATAGTAAAAGTGTTTTGGAAGCTTTTCAAAATGCAACTGAAACACCACACAGTTATTTAATGTTCGATTTAACACAAAATACACCTGAAATTTTACGTATGAGGGCGCATATTTTCCCCGATGAACAAATGGCTATTTATGCCACTGGAAAGCATGTCAACAAACCATTTCTTGTGCGAACGTCAGAATGACATCACAACTAAAAGAACATGCTCCGGCACTTAAATTATTGTGTAAATTAAAACCTATTCAACGGAAACGCCTTTTGCAACGAGCAACACCAGGACTAGTTCGTGTACTAGGACAATGTGCAGCCAATACAGTACGCGGTAATATTCCGCTTTCAGGGGTACAAAAAACTAAGCTTCAAAAGTATAAGTGAACCAGTGCAACAAGACGACCCCCCTCCTAGTGTTACTCTCAGGGAAGAAATTCTTGCTTCAGTACCGAAAACTGTTCAGAAGAAAACAGAACTTTTACTTAAAAGACTATTCTCTTCTCAATATATAAATTGGGACGCATATGGAACAGTGTACATAAATGGAAAAAGAATTCAGGGTTCAAATATCATAGATCTGATAAATGATTCTGTTCGCCCCCGTAAGAAAAGTAGAGATCCTGTCGGGAGAGATCAGTTCCAATCTATCCTTCATTCTCTAAACATACCCAAAGAATATATAGTTACACGCACGCCCCCACCCCCTTCAAGAAATAGGAAAGCTGAGTTTATATGGGAAGATATATAAAGTATGGATCTTAAAACATTGTATTATACACATGAACTACCGACTTCATTTTCCAATAATGAAAAATTATCCAAACATTCTACGCAATCACGAAAGAATATTTCTGAGTGGCTATCAAAACAAGATGCATATACTTTACATGTTCCAGTTAGAAAAAAATTCCCACGTAAACGTTACGAAACCACTTTTCCCCTGGAACTTATGCAAATGGATTTGGCAGATATGCAGAATATCGCCAAGTACAATGACGGTATGCGCTATATACTTTGTGCAATTGACGTGTTTTCAAGGCAAGCGTTCTGTATACCAGTGAAAAGGAAAACGGGTGAAATTATGGCAAAATCAATCACTAAGATTATAAACATGTTAGAATATCCTCCTGTTTATTCCCAGACAGATCAAGGAAAAGAGTTTTATAACGGTCAAGTGAAAAAAGTGTTTGACAAGTACAATATTATTCATTATAGCGTTTATTCAGAACTAAAGGCAGCAGTAGTGGAACGATTTATTCGTACTTTAAAATCAAAATTGTATAAACACTTCTCAGCCAATAATACGTATCGTTATGTAGTAAAATCATATAATCACTCGTATCACCGTTCTATAAAAATGGCTCCTGTTGAAGTGAGCGAAAATAATGCGCTGCAGGTCTGGTCTCAGTCTAGAAACAATACAAGTCAAAAAACCAATAATATCAAATTTAAATTTAATATCGGTAACTACGTAAGGATAAGTAAAGCCAAAATGAAATTCGAGAAAGGATATCTACCTAGTTGGACAGAGGAAATTTTTATAATTAGTGATCGTATCCCCCTACATATCGTATAAAAGACTGGAGTAACGATCCTGTCAAAGGCATTTTCTATGAACCAGAATTACAAAAAATTACACTTGATCCAGACAAGCCATTTACTATCGAGAAAATTCTAAAACGAAAGGGAGACTTTGTCCTAGTAAAATGGAAAAACTACCCCCTCGCATGTGCAAGTTACGTACATAAATCAGATATTACGCGTGTTTAGGTTAGTTGCCATTATGCCGCTGGACGAATTTACGTTACATTACCTTCCAATGTAAACTTGAACTTGTTTCCTGATAATAAAATAGCACATTACCGTACTAAGCTGAGCGAACCAATAGAATTAAATGAACAATGGGTGGTGGCGGCCACAGAGCTTCATTTAACTTGGAGTTTTTATAATATTGTTTGCGATACAAATAGCATTTCATATCAATTTAAACCGAAAAAGAAGGACCAAATTTTTTATAGTGAAAGTATAGTTCCTAAAGGTTACTACTCCAATATTCAATTATTATTAAACAATATTTCCCCCTTCAAAAAGAAAACTGCTTGCTCAACATGTCCGATTTGGCTATACTTTGTCCACGCATAGTATGTATACACAAACAACACTAGAGGAAGATGAAATTATGAAATTGTATATATATCTCCACAATTAGCTCCAGTGTTTGGTTTTTCGTTGGATACGCCTAAGTCAGAAATATCTATACATTCGGTTATTGGTCCAGGTACGGCAAGATCAAGTTCTATTTATCCTTGTAATTTAGATTATCATATCCCCCGTGAAATCAACATATGCACAGATATTGTCAAATATCAAGCAAATATAGGTCCCGTAATACGAACGGTTAGTGTGGTTGATTATGAATATGGAGCAATAAAAAGTTATATATTTGAGCCCAGGCAGTATCTAAAAGTAGAGAAGCGTTACTTTGAAACAATTGAAATTATATTAAAAACAGAGCATGGAACTTTGCTTCCATTTGAGTTTGGAGCGTCAAGCGTTACATTACATTTTAAAAAAGTGATAATGATTACTATGTAACTTTGGTTTCAAATGCATTAAAAAATATTTTTCCGACTAATACACCTTCTCATTTTTTAACTAAACTTTCTAATGCTGTTAAGCTCGAGTCTGGAGGCTGGTTAGTGTGTCTGTCTGAAATTCATTTCACAAACAGTCTGTTTAATATTCAAAAAGGACAAAATGAAATTATGTGGACTTATTATAACCAAGAGTCGGATCAATCAAGTAAACAGAGCGGTAAAACAATCGTTCCCCCTGGATATTATTCAAGTGTGGAGTCTGTTTTACAAGTTTTAAATCAAGATCATATTGGAGAAGGGCTATTTCGATTCGGTTATAACCCGTCCAGCAATATTGTTGAGGGAAAATACAATGCACAATTATCTACACTGAACCTCTCTGATATTTTGGCTCTGCAGTTAGGATTCGAACCAAATAGAAATCTTGTTAAACAACAGCATAGTTCGAAACAGACCAACCTAAATATTGGTTATCCCCAGAAGGTTTTAGTATACACTAATGTACTCAGTTACCAGTTTGTAGGAGATACAAAGGCACCTCTTTTAAGAATGTTTACATTTTCTTCGGTCCCTTATGGCCGGTCACAATCTATAATATTTAACCCCGTTCATTATATGCCTGTATCGAAATATTTATTTGATACAATAGAAATAGTTTTAAGAGACAACACAGGTCGTAAACTCTCATTTGCCTTCGGAGATCTGAGTGTTAATTTCAAGCGACAATGAGATACGATAGACGTCAGTTATATCGAGATTATTATCTCAACCAGGCTGGAACAGGTTTACCTTATTTTTCCGGTCCTCCCTATCAAAAAGGCCACGGAGCCCTCGGTTCAATATTTAAAAGCTTGTTTCATTTTGCGGCCCCTTTATTAAAACAGGGTGCTAAAGCAATTGGCCATCAAGCATTACAATCGGGAATGGAATTTGTTGGAGATGTTCTACAAAACAGGCCTCTCAAACAATCTTTCAGAGATCGTGTAAATCAGGCGGGAGAAGCTCTTCGTGAAAAAGGCGAGAGAAAAATTTCTCAGATTCTTTCAGGTAAAGGCAGACAAAAAAGAAAGGCTAAAACTATAAAATTCGAACCTCCATTTATTACCTGCCAGTCACGCAAAAAGAGGCGAAGGGTACACAGAGATATATTCGCTAATTAACTACCATGTCGTTAGTAAACTGTAACTCATCGGAATGCACAAATACAGAATTGGATTTGTTTTCTCTGCCATTAACTCAAACTAGCATTGAAAATTCTTGTTTAGTGGAGTATCGTCCCATTTCATCTTTAACTAGTAAAAGTCCAGTCGAGTTTGCCATTACTGGAGACAGTGGGGAATACATTGATCCAGCACACATTTATCTGTACCTAAAATGTAAAATAACTAAACCAGATGGTACGGCCTTAGCTGCCGATAATCTGGTTGCCCCCGGAAACAATTTTCTACATACAGCATTCAGTCAGGTCGACGTTTCGTTAAATGACAAATTGATTTCGTCCTCTGCAGGGTGTTACGCTTACAGGGCATACATTGAAACATTACTCAACTATTCTAATGAGGCTAAAAAATCTCATCTCACTGCTGCTCTCTGGTATCGCGATACGCCTGGGAAATTAGAAAATCTAACTGAAAATAAAGGAATTGAAAAACGAATGAGTCTTGCCGCGCAAAGTCGGTCATTCGACATGTACGGGCGACTGTATTCTGATTTTATGTGCCAACCTCGTCTTCTCTTGAACAATGTGTCCATGAGAATTAAATTACATAGAACAAACGATGCATTTTCATTGATGGCCGCCGAAAATACTTCTTATCATGTAGAATTACAGGACATTTCTCTTTATGTAAAAAGAGTGACTGTATCTCCAGATATAGGTCTTGCTCATGCAAATGCTCTTGAAACTACTACAGCTAAATACCCAATTACACACGTGGAAGTAAAATCAATAACTATCCCTCAAAATATTACTTCTTATAATCTAGATAATATATTTTTAGGTACTGTTCCTAAACGTGTAATATTAGGTTTTGTTGAAAATTCAGCTTTCAATGGTCAAATACATAAAAACCCCTTTAATTTCCATCATTTCGGATTGAATAAAATTCAACTCCAAGTTGGAACTAGAAACATTCCAAACCAACCTCTCTGCCCCAGCTTCACAGACAAAAATATTATCCAAGCATATTACAATTTATTCTCTGGAACGGGAATACATTACCAGGATACAGGAAATAGTCTCTCCCGAGAAGATTTTGATAATGGATTTGCTTTGTATCCCTTTATTCTTTCACCCACAATGGAAATTGACTCTACTTGGGACATATTACGCGATGGGAGTGTAAGTGCTAAACTGTCATTCTCTGCGCCGTTGCCTACGGCGGTCACATGCATTATTTATGGAGAGTTCGATTCTCTGATCCAAATAGACAAACATAGAGGTATTTTCCCAGATAATACAAAATAATAATCAGTTGAGTACCAGCCAGGAAGGAGTACGGATCACAATATGAGGGCTGTCGTTCATTTTCAAGGATTCCGAGACAATTCTGGCAACTTTATTCCTAAAGAACTAGCTATAGTCGATGCAGACTCAGATAGTATGCAATCATGGATATTTCTACCACCTTACGAATGGGATACTTTAGATATTGGAGCAAAAAACGAAAATATGTGGCAAACACAAAACAAGCATTCTCTCGAATGGCCTATCGGTGAACTTTGCTATTCGAAATTGTTTTCTGTACTTTCCCAGTACACCGAAAACGCATCAGTTATAATTTCTTTTGGAGCTGATAAATGCAAGTTTCTGATTAAAGTACTTCACCGCACTGTGGTTAACCTCGAGGACCTAGGATGCCCTAAAGCGTCACTGTTAGCCTTCCCTGCACAAAATTGCTGTCGCAATTATCACAGATTAAGGACAATCAAATGTGCTCTTAGAGACGCACATTTATACGCATCTTATCTCCGTAGCTTCATGCTTCAACAACATATTATAGGAGAAGCCACAAGGACTGCACCTAAAAAGAACACCTCAACATCAGACAGTGGATATTCTTCATTAGCTTCGTTTTACAACGACGCATCAAGTGTGTATTACTTATCCGAGCAAGGTTGCTCTTCCAAAAATAGTGCATTTTCGGATAGTGAACAATGAATAACATTGAAATTGAAAAAACTGTTCAATCAGACAAATGTCTGTCTTTTATTTTTCGAGGTGTTTTTGCTAATAACACATTGCCAAAAAATGTGCAATTGCCTGCTGCATTGATTATTAACACCGACAATGAATCTGGACCAGGAATACACTGGACAAGTTTGTTTATAAACAGTGATAAGGAGGCCATGTACTTTGATAGTTTTGGTCAGCCTCCTAGTGCAAATGTACTAAAATTTATAAAAAAGAACTGTATATCATGGTGCATCAGTGAAACGGTGGTTCAAAACCCAAATTCATCCATGTGTGGAATTTATTGTATTATGTTTTTACATTATATGTGCCGTGAGTTACCCCTAACCTATTTTCTGTCGTTGTTTGGAACAAACTTAAAAAGAAATGACAGAATTGTATGGACAAAATTCTCAAGTGCCTTTAATTAATTTACAGTGTGCCTGCAGTGAATACTGCATCGAAGACCAGTGTCTTATTTTCTCTATTGCACAAGCAATAGTAGAAAATTATCCCAAGCCTACATGTTCTGAATGTGAACTTGGTGTGAGAAAAATGAAAAACTTCTGGCGTGTCAAGGTTGACAGTCCAGAGAAAAAACTTTCTATAAAACTAACACTGTCATTTGAATATGGTTTATATGTGCGGGTATATAACAAAATGATTGAGAAAAGTGAAAAGCGTTGTATTACAACAAGTGTACAAAATGACTTATAAAAAACTGTAAAGCGTTGTATTAACGCAATGTATTCTGTATATGTATAACCTGACTTATAAAAAACTATAAAGCGTTGTGTAAACGCTATGTATAAATAATTTGTAAAATTAATTTGACTCTGTATTTATTTTGTAGTAGATTAGTTTTAGAACAATAAACTTGTATGTAGTAGACTTGTGCGTTTTATTTCTTTTAAAAATAAACGGTTTATAGTTATATGTAGAGTAAAAAAAGCTAATATTGTTGGTGCAAACGGTCCTAGGTTCGATCCTTGTTAGGGATCTTGCACAAATCTCAAATACATTAATCGCGAGTGTTACTACAATTCACTTTTATTCCGTCTCGCCACGCTAAACACTTTGCCGCTAAAACAAAAAAACACAACCGAGATAGAACTTGACAAGTTAGTTTGTATTTCGGATAAAACACTAGTCAAATTCCATTCTCGTATAACACTTGTACTTAGATAAAAAAATTCAATACTTACAATATGGATCATCATCTTGACAAACTAAAACTCAGAAAAGAAACACACCAACAAACTCAATAGAAAAAAGGTAGAAATCTGAGGACAAATTCGGATTCCCAAGTTTAAATACCCCAAAATTCGGGCCGCCCCTATTTTCCATACTGGAAACTAACATTCCCTTTAAATTCACGCTGCCTCGTTAACTCTACGAGTCCAAATTTAAAACCCACAGCCTCTCTTTCCATTAGATAAATTCCTTACGTCCACCCGCCTTGAATTATATCACCTTCACCTCATGTCCTTTTAACTTAAAATCCTTTTTCGTCCAAATTCTCTACCTGGTTTGGCGATTACTATTTTAAATCCGTATCGCCCCTCCACACCCACACAGAGAGGGAGTTTCCGCTTAGCGGGAGACTTTTAAAATTAGCATTTTACAATCTTTTGTCTTTTTCAAGGGACACAATCACCCCGTGATACATTTTCTTTTTCCACCTGAAATCGAAGCGGTTCGTTTCTCTAACCAATTTATTTTCTCCAAAATGACTTGTTGTGTATTTCTCCCATCACAACAACAACCCGTCTCGTCAGCAAACCCTTTCGCCTTGACCTACATTAACAGAGGCTTCATTCTTGATACCTGCGCTGAATATTAATTCATTCTCTCTGTCTGGCATCAGAGCGGAGTCGAGATTCGGAGACAGTATTCTGTCTGGCGTGTGAAACCATCGTGTTTCATAAGATAATGCAATTATTACATAGTACTAATTAATAATATTACATATCGTGGGTTCGAGTACCGGGACCGTCTTCTTTCGTACCATTACCACCGTTCGTAGCTGTTCATAGCGGTTCATAAACCATAAACTCTTATTTTCAATATTATAAACATTAATATTATCGATTGATACATTACATACTTTGCAGTAATGAATATAAAACCATATGCATAGCGTTTAATACCTCTAATTACCTTTTATATACATATTTTTCATAAAATAAATAAATATATATTCATAAAAAGTTATAAACATGCAAATACATAAATGTAAAGTATTCTAAGTACTTGCAAATGAATTCTAAGTACATGCAAATTAATTAAAACCCGTGCAAAGTAGTTATAAGTACGTGCAATTAAATTGCGAATATTAAATAGCAACATCCACTGGCTGGGTCCTCTACTACTGATACGTAACTCGTGAAACATTGTAACATTGCAGCAACATTGCGAAACATTACTGTGATGTTTCAGGTATGTTTCAGCAATGTAAAAATGTTCGCGAATCTAACATAACATTCGTAATGTTACAGAAACATATCAGTGCAACATTACAGAAACGTGTCAATGTAACATTGCAGAAACATGTCAGTATAACATTACAAATACGTTTCCGTAAGGATTTGTGATATTTCAGCTACATTACAGTGATATAATTTTACATTACGGTTATATTGAATGGAATCAGTACTGTATTCACGAGTGAAATATTTAAGGGGGCCTATTGGGGTTAAGCCCCTTTATTTCAATATTTATTTGTAAATCATTTCCTGAAAATAAAATTCACAATGTGTGATACCTAATTAGGAATGATATTTAATTATATTTATTTTACCTCTCCTAAAATGACCACGTATCTCAATTGCTACAATTATTCTCGAGGGGGGGAAAAGTGCATAAAATTACGAAATACACATTCATTCAAACCAGACAACAGTTACAACTAAAAAAAAAAGAAAAATACTCGTATTCGCAACCAAATCCTAAACTACCTTCAAATGTGTGTAAAGTTTTACATGTAATAATAAGCACTCCGTGGTTTGTTGCACCCTGTCACAAAGAAGGTGGGGCCTCTCCCATGGCGCAGTGGTAGCGTCATTGCCTTGTAATCAAGGGGTCCCGGGTTCGATACCCGGTGGAGGCACATGTGGTTCGGATCCCACTTTAAAATGTAGGTCCAGTCCCGATTAGCCTTACTGTGCATAAAGTGGACTTAAAAGCACCAACCAACAAAGAAGGTGGGATTTGAGTGCTGTGATCAGCATAATGCTCCCGTCCCCTCTACTAATAGATGAGAAGCTGGAAGCATTTTAGTGTTGTATGGAATCCATTCATGATTCTATGAGTCACGGTCATCTGAAAATTCTACTGTAATGTGTCTGTATGAATAAAAACATTTTTCCTGGACAGAATATTTCACATGTATGGTTTTCAACCTATATGGTGTTCGAACTTTCAGAATTACACAGCAATATTCCAAATTAATTTCAAACATCACAAATTGAGCACATGTCTTCAAATATAACTTTCGGATACTAAAATTTACTATGTGACATTCTCACCTTTTACGTATCTCAAATAAAAATTCAAAATAAAAAAGGTAAAGGTAAAGTATTCCCCTGTGCATAGCACCACGCCATGAAGGCGTATAGGGGGTGTGGGGGTAACGCCCCACACTTTCTTGATCCGGTCGTGAGTGGGGGTGATGTGATCAGCATCACGCCCCTGACCGCCATTACCCCCCAGGGTTTCCCCCAGGTACCCATGTTATTCGACGCTGGGTGTGCGCCGGGGCCGCTTCCACCGTTAGAAAAGTTCCGGGATTTGAACCGGCCGGGGATCGAACCCGGGACCTTTAGCATGGTAGTCAGACGCGTTACCGACTGAGCCACCGCGGCCTAAAAATTCAAAATAAATGTAATAATATCCTATATACTTACATAATTGGAGAAATGTAGATACATTTTGACCACAAAATAAATTCAGTAAATGAACCAGTAACCACAACTGGGAAATAAATATCAATTCACAGGTGTAAAATGGAGACAAGCTAAACTTTAGCAATTTTTAGGCAGTAACAATACGAATAATATAATTGAATAATAACTAAAAATTTATAAATCAATAAAAAGTTTTGACATTCTCTATAATATTAAATGTGCAGTGTGTATCAGAGGTTGTGGTTACTAGTTAGAGAAATTAATTCTCTTAATGTTACTTGTGAGCAATTTCCATTGAATTATTACTTCAAAGATAAAATTATACGTTCTCATTTCTATTATTTTTTAATAATTTATATTTCACCCATGTTTGACTTTCAACGTTGTTATAGTGGTTAAGATGGGTTGGTCAGTTTCAGAATACACTGAGAAATTGAATTAAGCTCCTTGTAATGAAGGGATTTCTGGTTCGAAACTCTGGTAGAGGCACATTGCAGTGATACGGATCCCATTTTGAATTGTAGGTCCAGTCCCGATTACCCTATTTATGCATAAAGTGGACTTAAAACATCAATTCTAAGAACACATAAATATAAATAAGCATTCTTTGATACATTTTTTTACACCAGCGAGTGATCAGACACTATCAATGTCACCATTGAACTCTAAAAATTGGACATGCATCACATCAAAGAAAAATTATTATACGTAAAAATAATATTTTATCATAAAATATATTCTTTATTTGTCTAAATTTGTCAAAATACAATTGCTTCTGTTCTGTTAAGAAGTATTTCATTGCAGGTTCTCCGCTATAACCTCTTGTTGGAGTGCAGTAACATTCATTTTTTCCTGAAAGGAAATAATGTCATAATATCAATTCTGATCAGAATTTTCATTTCAAAAAACAATATTTTGCACAAGTAAAATACACATCTTAGCCTTGAAGAAAACTGCAAAGCAACATCAAGAATTTACATTCTTCATGTCAGCACCAATCAGTTTTTTTATAAAGGTCCCCTCGGAGAATGCCGTAAAACAGATTGAATTTGGCAAGAAAAATTGCTTTTACTTCATATTATTTGCTCAGAACTAGCATAAAGATTTTTGTGAATGCTCAATATGTTATGTAACATCCAAGTCGTTAATATTAGTGAAAATCAGTGTTTCCATCTACTTTTTTAGAAATCTCTTCGGCCTTCCGCAGAAAAAATTTCATGCTTAATCTTTCTTTTAGCATGCCAAGTTAAATACAACATCTGCAACTTGTGCAATCGTGCAGTATCATAATTTGATTTTAACCTTTTATTTTATTTCTGTCAATAATCCATAATTCTACCTACCTAATTACATAATTACAAAGAAATGATGATTGAATGGATTTTTAGCATAAAAGCAACTAAATATTACCAATTTTTTACCTCTTCAAACTTAACAATTGAACCACAAATGACCCAAATCTAGTATATTAAACTTGTATTGTTTCATAGTTTTGAATTACTGTAACTTGAAATCCAAATTTTGTCAAAAAATGATCATTCTTGCGAAAGAAGCTAATCTTAAATCAGCCATAAAATACTCAATTACTGCTAAATCTGTAAAAAAAACTAACCATGGGAGTCATAAACATCATAGCCTTGAAGAAAATTGCAAAGCAACATCAAGAATTTACATTCTTCATGTCAGCACCAATCAGTTTTTTTATAAATGTAACCTCGGAGAATGCCGTAAAACAGATTGAATTTTGGCAAGAAAAATTGCTTTTACTTCATATTATTTGCTCAGAACTAGCATAAAGGTTTTTAGTGAATGCTCAATATGTCATGTAACATCCAAATCGTTAATATTAGTGAAAATCAGTGTTTCCATCTACTTTTTTAAAAATTCCTCGGCATTTCGTACAAAAAAATTTCATGTTTCATCTTTCTTTTAGCATGTCAAGTTAAATACAACATCGTGCAGCATCATAATTACATTTTAACCTTTTATTTTATTCTTGTCAATAATCTATAATTCTACCTACCTAATTATGAATATAGTGTGTGGAGGGCATCACAAGCCTCATGATAAACAAAACTATACAAGACTACATGAGAGAGAAAGAGAGAGATTATTAACATAAGTGGGTAACCTAACAAGTGATTAAGAGAGAAATATAATTAGGAATTTAGTTTTGTCACACAAAAAATTACCCATGTGGTGATTGATGGCTGGAAATATAGGAAAAGCTAGCTTTGCATATTATCTACCTGACCTGATAAGCAGCATGAAAAGATGAAAGTATACAACAAAATCTCTTCTGATTTTACATGTATTTCATCACAAGAATTTCTCACATTATAGTGGATAATGAGACAGGTCAAAATACTTATATAAACACTAGCTTGATAGCCTGGCATAGCTAGTCATTTTTTTATAATATACACTGTCTAGTCATGGCACTGTGACACTACTAGTAGTCATGGCATACTGTCACTTTCAGAGGGCTGTGTTTTTTTTAAAGCCAGTATCATGTTTGTTTTGTTTATAATATAACAGAATTTTGATTATGACTGCTATGTTCATATGAACTATTATTAAAGATTTTTTCATAGGATAATTTTATTCTTGATAGCTTGTGCAACCAATCGAGAGCTGATCTAACAAGTATGACCGTGGCTGTGGTGCTGCCGTAGACTTACATTAAGTAACGATGTCACAGAACAAATCAGTTGATTCGTAATTTGTATTAGATAGAGGCTCTGAACGTAACAACTTACGTGGTATTCTACGCCTCTTCACTACGCACAGGGAAGTGAGAAACAACATTTTTTAAAAAGAAGAGGACAAATTTTGTGCAAAATTTAGCGGGGGGAGTCATATACCATAAACGAAAACTATATAGCTATTTTTAACAGTAAAAACATACAGGGAAATACTTTGCGTCTCGACCATTCACTTTTTCACTACACACAACGCAGACAACTTATTTCTCGCGATTATAGTTTCATGAAGTGGAGAAGTTCAGTGCTTCTTTACGTCCACATATTTTAATTAAACAAACAAAACAAAATACTTCTTTAAACACTGGCTTGAACTGCCTTGTTTCCACTCACTTTTTCACACACGTTATACAACACGGATTAAATATATAGCGTGCATAAGTATAACACAATTAAACACACTTTGGCATTAATAATATTCAACTTACCACGCAGTAAACAACATTATTCTTCATAAGATGTGCACGACTCCCGGTCAGCATTGAAGGTAACAACATGGCCGCCGCAGAAAATGTCCCGGATGGCCGCCACGCATGCATGATGACCGAATCCAACGTTGCGGAAATGTTTCTGAAACATTTCTCAGAGATGTAAGAAAAATGAGACGTTACAGAAACTAGACAATGAAACTATAACATTGCAATGTTTCAGAAACAAAACTGGGACTTCATGTGATGTTTTCTGTAATGTCAATGCGAAACCAGAATGTTAGAAACATTAATGAAAGATTGTAATATTTCTGAAATATGTCTGAAACTTTGTGTGCTGTATGGGTACACCCACACACACAAACATACATACATACACACATACAACACACACACACACACACACACACACACACACACACACATGGGCCTCCCCCATGGCGCAGTGGTAGCGTCATTGCCTTGTAATCAAGGAGTCCTGGGTTCGATACCCGGTGGAGGCACAAGTGGTTCGGATCCCACTTTAAACTGTAGGTCCAGTCCCGATTAGCCTTACTGTGCATAAAGTAGACTTAAAATAACAATTCATTCACTCATTCATTTCTTCCTGCTTGCGTATTGTAATTAAATTGTAATTAAAGAATCACTACATGAACCTATTTTTTTATGAATGTTCGATATTATTTTTTTTATTAAATGACAGTAATACTTTTTTAATGCAGTTGCCAATATAACGTGTTGTAGGGCAGGCCTACCTGAATTGGTAAGCTTGCTTGCGGAAGGCGGTTGATTTTAAAATATTGGTCCTTCAGTGTACTGGCTTTTTCGAATCGCCTATATAGGTGGGTTTCATGTGACGTCAGAATTCTCACCGCCGCCATGTTTGCGGCAGAGTTGTTTGTCGTCTGCAAGGAAATACGCACCACGTAGGAGAATGGGATCCATTCTCTTTGCACGAAGCGTTCGTTACACCTGCGCCAACTGTACGTTTGTTGTTAGTACTGTGTAAAATTTCGGTAACATTGCATACAATGACGATGTTGTGCCATCTGGAAATGGCGGTAATTTTTCGTGTTCAAGCTCTTTGCTCAGTCGACACAAAAATATATGGAGAAAAGGCGAAGTTTTTCGGTGTAGATCCATATGAACTGGACGATAACGAAATGAAAACGGGCCTAAAGCTTTTGCCAACTCTAGTTCACGTGTGTTTAATTACTTGACCCAGCTACCTGGAATCAATTCGTTTTCGTATTTATTAGTGATTCGGATTGTGCTTGAAATATTTATATCCAGTACAGATTTACTAATTCGTGGGTTAAGTCATAAGTCATGGCAACTATTTTTTCCCTCGTAAACAGGGGACAACACGAAAAAATCAAAGATATACGTTTGAAAGTGTATGGAATGTACTTTCGAGAGAAGCCACCAGATGAAGTCTGGATGCAGAAGACTCTCGTAGGGAAGAGGCAGAACACATGACATTGGACAACAGTGTTTTATTTTGTCATTTGACATACTGTCCCGTATAGGCCTCCACCCACCTCGCCACTGTTTGATAAGGCATGACATGCACATCCAGTGTTTCCAGTAGCTCTGTATTGGCATTCCCGTGCATGTCTGTCGTGGAAAACTGCTATTTTAACATACGAATGTTGCTCCTGCTTCATGACCTCCATTTTCGAACGCTGTCACTCACCGACTGAACTTGGGTGCGTGTTTACTATCCCACCTTTGTTTACATAGACAATTTGGTGGCTTGATTTGTACTAAAAGTCACAGAAAAAGGTGATATATGAACTTAACTGAGATGAAATGTTCACTCCACAGTCTGTAATATTTGCTTTGTTATGTTTGCACAATTTATTCTCGCCAATCTTCTGATCCACAATTATCGAGTTCCGTTACGTGAAGCGCACGCATCTTCTGTTCTTTCTCGGAAAATAGGAGGATAAACGTGAGTTTCTGTTAAACAACCGAATACAACCCATCGTAAACAAGGGTCAAATCTCCTGCCCGTCCGTATGCTTACAAGAACCGGCCTCAATCATGGATGCTCGATCCCACAATGCAACAGTTTGTGACGTAGGTGAAACACCTATAAAGGAACCGATCCAGGCCCGTAGCCAGGAATACTTAGTAGGGGGGGGGGCGAAGCTAATCCTTGAGGGGCAAATTTTTAATATATTGTATTGCATTGACAGATATAGCAAGGTACAGAGAGGCACTTGCCCCTCGTCCAAAAGTAATAAATAACAGGAAAGGGATGTTATCTTGAAACTATAAACGAACAATAAAAGTTCGAGCAACATCAAATAACAATATTTCGATAATGACCTTTCGGACTACGAAAGAATACAAAGATAAAGTTTAACATAAATAGGCTAATCGGGACTGTATCTACTTTACAGGTCAGTAATGTTAATAGACGATTAATATGTACCAACAGCTTTGGGCTTCTCTGTTTCCCTCTAGTTTCAAGTATGCAATATTTTTACGCACAAAGGAATCTAACGAGAATCCAACAACACCATTGTGTTGTGTTATGCAAGATAAATCGAATTAATTAAATAATGATGGTTACATATTATCTAGACTTTGTTGAATTGTGCAAAAATGTGTAATACATTTTTTGTAGGCCTACTTGCTAAAACATTGAAACATGGGTCTGTTACTTCACTACGGATTCTATTTGCTTCAAATGACAGACTCTTGCATCACTACAGACAATGTTTGCCTACTGGTTACGTTAACCATTTTGCAAAATATTGTGTTGTTGAAATACATGTGTTTGACACCCGACAATCAAATAGGAATCCCTTGATTGATCAATGACGTCTTGGATTACAGTGCCATCATTAATATTTCATATCAAGTTTTATAGAAGAAAATGTTGTATCCTTTTTTACATTGTGAAAATTACCTTCCTTAATGACTATGGTACGAAACCGAACGATATAAGGGGCCTGCTTCTCCTTACCCCCATTTCCGCGGCACGAGATCTCTGGGCCGCTTATCGCCACCACTTTTTGAGCAGAAGCGTGCAAACCCCAAACATCAGTTTTTTAATGCTGATAATGATTTCTGCCAGTCACAGAATGGATACACAGATATAATGAATAAAATTAGGGGAATCCACTCCTTAGCAGAAGATTTGATATAACAATTTGTCAAAAAATTAGGTTGTGCCTGAGGTACTTTAACAGACAACGTCTACAACAGACACAATGTAGATATAATATAATTTGAGAGATTTTCAATCGTATTTAGGGCCTTCCCGATGGCGCAGTGGTAGCGTCGTTGCCTTGTAATCAAGGGCTCCCGGGTTCGATACCCGGTGCAGGTACATAGTGGTTCGGATCTCACTTTAAAACTGTAGGTCCAGTCCCAATTAGCCATACTGTGCATAAAGTGGACTTAAAACATCAATCAATCGTATTTATAACACTGCAGCTTTCTTCTACTTGTCATTTTCTTCAACCTATATTCATAGGGTGCCGCCTGATAACACAGACAACTTTCACAGTGTGTACTGGACATCAAGGCAAGCAACTCTTCTCAGTCACTATTTACTTGTCTAATTCTACTTTGGATGTTACAAGCAATCGAAATATGGCATCTTCTGTCCTTAATGTATGAAATCCCATTGATAGCTTCGCAGTTGCAAATGGCATTAATTTTTACTGCAGTTTAAAATTCTGAGAGCAATATATAACATGCTATGGAAACGATATCATGTAAACAATCAGGGTTAAAACTTAACTTTTTCTTTATAAAATGGATATCATAACACACACCTACGTTGCTTATCATATTTGATGCGAGAAATGATTCATAAGATTTGAAATTCATATTTACACTCCATAAGATGCTTAGTGTAACCCGTATCAAACTACAAATTTTATCGCTTTCTAACCGAAATAATAAATGTGAAACACTATCACATTTTCATCGTGTTTGATATTAATTTGAGCCAGTAAGCTGTCCTACATCTTTCACTAGCCGACCTCCATGGTGGGATGGTTACATAACACACTACGAAGGCAGGGGTTCCAGGTTCAAGCCTGGGCATGAGTGTTCTTTGTGAGCAGAGGCGAAACCACAAATTTTTATCTGGAGAGGGAGTGAAGTACCAGGACAAACGTGCCAATAATAATAATATTAATATAGTGGTGACAGTGGTAGTAATAATAGTAGCATTAAAATACGTTATTATTGTCGTAAATCATGCAAAAGGGGGTAGAAGTCGGTGCGAAAGCATTTGTGTTTGAACAAATGATTTGAAATATTTTTCCAATACGACGTTCAATTTCATATTAGCTAGTAATGGAAAACTGGCACAAAAACTGTATTTTTGAAAGACAGAATATGCGTAACGAACATTATTATTTTTGTATATATAACACGTATAACTTCCATGTACAACATATATTTTACACATATGCAACATGGAGCAACGTAAAATAAGAAAATACATAAGCAACATGTTAATGCTAAATTGTGTACGTATTCAAAGTTTCTTTAATAATATAGTATATATATATATATATATATATATATATATATAGTATATAGTATATATATATATATATATATATATATTATTTAAATACATTAGGCTACATGATCAATTCCTCCGCCAAATTGTCTCACAAATGTGGGCGCTTCTTTTTCTCAAAACAATTGTTCATGGCATTTAAGCAGCAACAATCTGAAGTATATATATATCTGCCCTTACTTCTCTCTCGGGTAATTTAGAATGCATTACAGAAAATAATCATATTGGGATCGAAGCGGGCAGGAAAATCTTTAGATCCAAACATTTGCAAACTGAAAGGAATATTTATTCAATAGGGCGCAAATAATATCACGGACGTCATGACATTCTCTTTAACATTTTTTTTTTCATTTAGATCGTTTTGGCATCCAAGGCTGACTTCCGCCGCCCCTAGCTATGGCTCTGAACTTGGACTATAAGAATAGCATACATTGAGCTTGCGAGCGAAGCGAGCAAGAAAATTTTACGAAATGTACTTTTATTTTGTATAAAATTTGAAATCGAAGAAAAGTGCAAGAAACACTTGAAAACTAATTCTATCTTGAGTATCCATTTGTCCTGCTGTTCTTAGATTCTGCTAGTCATGTTTCTTTACTTCAATGTTTGCCCCCCTAGATTGGACTTCCGTCCAAGATTGGGGGGACGATGTCCCTGCCCCCCCTGTTGTTGAAACACTGTTTGTGAGTGTCTCTTCATCAATTTCACGTCATCACTCATTTTCACGGTTAGCTAGATGTGGCAGAAAATCAACGCTAAGTAACAAAAATCAAATATCCACTCCCTCTCTCTATCACATGAATCTCTATTGCCAAAAGGTAGACTTGGGAAACAAAAAAATATGCAGTTCAAACCTCGTAGCAACACATCCAAAACATCCAAACACATTAAGCACCTTTAATACAAGACTACTCAAAATGTCACAACTGTTCTATATACTGAAAATTGCGAAATCATTTCCCGAAGCCTGAAACTGGAAGGCAATTCTTTTCCCCCAATCCTGATACGACATACGGAATCCACCTTCATAAATCACAAAATCAATAAATGTCTTTCTTATGTTGCTAGAGTAATACAGAATATAATTGTATTATATATGTATGTATATAGTTGCCCCCCCTTTAGCTACGGGCCTGTGCTATCTCTGGGACGGGTTGCTAGGTTTCTCGCAGCTTGCAGGAGTCTTGCAGTGTTATCTTTGTCGCAAGTTAAAGACGGTAAGATTTACTACAGCAATTTTTTTTTCGTAGCGCCACCTCTATTTGACGAGAGAAACACACTTCTTTTATATTTTGTGAAACAAAATAGCTAATTGTTGGTTAGGAATATTTTGACAGAATATCAGGCAAAGTGATTATTGAATTATTGAATTCTTGACGAGTTCATCAAAATAATTTTAAAATCAAATCAATCCTTCAAATATATGAATGGATTTTTCTCATTTTTTCCCCCCGAATTTACTGGCAACATAGGGAATGGGAGACATGGCACTTTTTTCCCCTCGACCTACAAATTTCTCAAGAGTGATATATATTTCATATGTAAGGTGTCGTTTACGTCAATATTGCCGGTTCCTTTTTATTTGAAGTCCGTCCAAGTGTTGTTAACAATCATTCGAGAAACATTAGGACCTCTTCGATGGTGCAGTGGTAGGATCGTCGCCTTGCCAGGGTTCGATACCCTGTGGAGGCACATAGTGGTTCGGATCCCACTTTACACTGTAGGTCCAGTCCTGAGTAGCCTTACTGTGTATAAAGCGGACTTAAAACACTAAATCAATCAAAAGAAAAAAGGAATGATCAATGTAGGACCAGGTTTGGTTTACGTAATTTATATGCTATAGTTCTCATTTCAAATATTCTCACGGAAACCCTGGTAGTAAAGTCACGCATACACAAAAAATAATGAAAATGCGCCATTGTGTTTAGGATTTATTCTGAAGTGAATTCATTCTATTCACTTTGCCACGCGACGGAAATCAGGCATGGGCATCCGGAAGGGGGGGCCGTGGCCCCCCCTGGGAAATGAAAGTCAACCAAAAAATATGTATTTCACACATATAATTTCATTTTAGCCACAATAATATGTGTTAATTATTGCATGAACACCATAAATTCAAATTTAAGCAATGTTTTTTAGGGAACAACACTATTTTGGGGGAAAATTTGCCATCGTTTGACCCCCCCCCGGAAAAAAATACCTTCCTTGCCCCTCCCTGGAAAAAATCCTGCGGACGACCGTGAAATCAGGAATCACATGCAAGCCGATATCTCGACAAAAGATATGAGGATAGTAGCCCGGATGACTGTGGCACGTCTCCAACTAGATGCAGGAACACAGATGCACGTCTCGTTCCTCATTAGCTGGTCTTACCAACGCTGACGAGGAGAAAGTTCGCGCGTTCCGCTCAAAAAGGAACAACCAAACTCGATCTTCTGCTTTCCTAAGCGGGGAAATACTTCCCCTACCCGTTTTACCTGGCCCCCACCCCAGCCTGTTTCCCCTGAGATACCTGGATTCCCCTTATTTTGTCGTGAATTCCATAGTGTAGCCAAACCATCCAGGCTGTCTTGTATCAACATTCTATTTGGTGAAAACACTAACTTGGCAAGTGAAAATTAAATCACGGATACTTTATAATTAATATTAGTACTACTAAGGAATGTATATGTCTCCAACTAGAGACGTTTATACACGATACAAGAAATAAAGAAAGAAAACCGTGAGTGGTAAAATAAAATAAATAAAACATAAAACATTATCTCCATACCGTTGTCTCCCATTAATTTCCTTGATGAGATGATAACGAATTTACATCAAATGGACGAATTCTCACTTAGCACAATAATACAATTCACTATATAGATAACCTCACAACAGCCACATGTCACATGTCACCATATACAACCATACACACACTTGTCTGGAATTTCCCAATGAAATAGACCTGAGAAGACAAAAATAAGTGAAAAAGAAAGAGTGGAATAAATGGATCTCGGCTTCCTTTTCGAGTTGTTTTGTATTTGACGTGCAAGAAAATTATGTCTAGCGGCTCGTTTGTGGAGTAGCAGATGCGAGAGGAAAGAGCCGACGAGCGAGTTCATTCGGCGAAGGGAGGGAACATGGTTGCCGCGCCTTGTGTTATGTAACAAGCGCTTGTGACAGCTGGCGGCACCAAGCGGTATAAATCGCAAACTGGGAAGCATCGATTAGAAATGTAAACACAACAGATAGAAAGAAGATACGTGGGGAACAGCAAGTCAAGTAGATTTGTAAGTCATGCCAGAGGTGTCCACAGTAGCTTAGCGGACGCACCCGCAACCCCTGCCAGGCTAGGGGAGGGGGGGGGCACGAGGTGTAGAGGCTCCGCAATGTTCTCTCTCTGTGCTCCTGAAATCTTATGTAATCCAAGAAATTCAACCCACAGTGTGCTTATTAAAAAAATTGATTTACGAAACAGAAATCTGGTTCCCAGTAACACATCATAAAACACACCTATGCCCTGGCCGGGACTCGAACCCGACACCTCCGGATCAAAGCGAGTTGAGTCGACCACCCAACACGCTCGGCTACCGAGGCCGGCATAAAACTGTTATGTTGGCCTCTTAATGTAAATACATAGCCTATTTTTCAATAAAAATGTTAATTGTTAACTAAGTAACAAATGTGCAGACACACGTTTTTCATGTTACATTTCATTTGCATGAGGAATATAATAGCTGCTTAAATCTGCTATACGTAATTTTTATTTTTAAAGGGGGAGGGAAGGAGTCATTCATTCATTTATTTCAGTGATCAGAGGTCCCCCCCCCCAAATAATTTTGACATGTCGGCGCCCCTGGGTCTCCTCCGAAATAGAGATTAACTTAATTGCTCGCAGATGGCCATCGATAGGATAAAATACCCCTCATCTGATAGCTTTATAGTTACTCAGTTTGTTGTAAACGTAGTGTACTGTAGTACAGTTATGAATCCAGTAGAAAGATTCAGTTGCTCAACCAGTCGATGCCTTATTGCTACACAATAAACAATAAAAGTTGATAATATTAATGACCTTTCACCAGTAATATTAGTTTTACACCTGGTATTTAAACTGTTACGTCCCACCAAATATTTTCAAGGGGGGCCGCAAGCATCAATGTGAAATTGAAATAAGATTCGAGATAAATTTCGCACATCGTCCACACCTGTTACGCTGTACTTCAAAGGGGCCCAAAAACTCAGTAGGTGGACCGCAGGAGTTATACGTAAACCTTTGCCCTTGTGGCCAGTAGCCCATCTTCTGCCACGCAGGGGTAATTAGCGTACGAGTTAAATTTCGCCATTATTTTGGAGGATTTTGTGAAGTTCATTTCTCTCACATGTTGAAATTTTAAGGACATTTCTTTCGAACTAGTTCTTCTTTTCCAGTGTGCTACGATTTTGTGATCTACATCTGACCGAAGTGAAAATTGCTTGTTCGAGTTTGGGGATAGAAGGAACTAGGAAGGATCCTTACATGGATCAACTTGAGGACTATGGAGTAGGTGGAGGAGGATGCTTGTGCAAATTATCGTAGCTGGGGATGCTTTATGTATTTCTTCTTACCTGGGGGATAGCATCCCCTTGTGTCCCTTCCACCACATACACCTCGAGAACTGACGATCTATTAATGAAACGGTTCTTGTTTGAGTGGTCTTTCGAAAAGAAATGACATCGTTAAAATTATGAATAATAATATTGATGTACACTAACACCAAAATTAAACACCGAGTCCGCGTAGCAACAACCTTTTGGAGTTTCCAGTCCTTCCAATTGGCATTTCATTGAGTGACAAATTCTCAGTGAATAGAGTCCTATCGCCGTTTTATTATATCCCTCTCAAGACTGCTGCTGCTATTTCTTACTAGCAGAATGTAATTGACCTTATGGTGTTAGGTTACCCCCGACGATCTAGAGATCCAGTTCAACCCCCATAACTGGAATGATGAGTTTGCTTGAGTTGCTATATTATAGGGCTGAGCCGATACCACTTTGAACCGATACCGATCCCCACCGACCAGAGTATATATATATATATATATATATATATATATATATATATATATATATATATATATATTTGTGTGTTGTGTGTATATGTGTGTGTGTCTATGTAGTATATATGTATGCATATACAGCTTTGGACAAATTATTAAAAAAAGCGCATTTCCTTGTTTTGAAACTGTTTTAACTAAATAAAGTTGACGACTGTTATAACTTTTTATGGGATTAACTGTTTGTGTGCTTCGATATAATCTTCTTTCCTACAATCCTTTCTTTTAGTGTGTTCCAAGAATATGTGGCAACACGATTCCTTGCACATTCGCAAAAATGCCTAGAACAATACATACTATAGCCTATGCCCAGAAAATAAATGCTCGGTTGATGGTGGCGTTGCAAGCACAACTTCAAAGATGAAAATTTTTGAGGTCAAATGTGTGACTGAACACATCATTCCCACCTCAAGTTTTTTTTTTAAACTAAGATATTCTCTTTACTGTGACTTGCATCCCAATAATATATTCCATAAGGATCTCCATGGGTGGCAGAAGTTAAAAAAATGTATCAGTCTGGAAAAACAACTACATCTGAAAGGAAATTAGCGAAAAGAAATTCGCGTCGCCAGTAGTGAAACAATTCGAAAACTTACATGATAAGTAGACCTCAGATTTTAGGTTTTCAACCTATTTTTTTCCTTTGCAGGTAAATAAGAAATAACAAGTTATATCGACGTTTCATAAAAAAACGAAACAACTGACTAAGTATTGTAGTGCCTAAAATAACCTATTTTGCTTGTTAGAACCTATTTTAAGTTTATGTGCATAAATTAAACCTTTTTTTAGGTTTTTATATATTTTTTTAGGTTTTACAGGATTTGTATATCTCACAGAGGTATTTACTAGGTTTGGTGGTGAAATAATTCAATGATTAGCGTGTTTGAATCATGTTTTCTGTCTATGTCTCCAAGTATATGATGCTTATCAAAGCTTTAAACAAAACAAAAATGTCTGACGTCACTGTTACTTGCAGACAGTGGCGGCGAAAGGGGACAGTCCCCCCTACTTTTTACCTCTGCACTAGACTCTTAATGCTAAGCCTTGCCTACTAAGATAAAGTAAATTGTCCTTGCCCCCCCCCCCCTCCTCCCCATTCTCAGTTTTGTCGCCCAATCGTCTCTACTGCCTGCACAGTCCAAAGTGCAAACTTCTGATCTGTGTGGCCTTGCTCACTTTCGTGTCAGTTTGGTCCTTTCTGGCATTCACGCCTTGCAGGTAATATTTCAGCATTCAAATTAGCACTACTGACTATGTTTCTGTTGAAAGATCATTTTCAGCACATGAAATTAACCTCACAGACAAAAGGTGGAGTTTGAGTGTGGATAACGCAAAAAGATTCATGGTGGTCACTATAGGACCATGATAAAATTCAAGTATAATTCCTGGTTTTCAAGGTGAACTTGCCAAAAATTCAAGGATACAAGCAGATGTTTTCGCTATTCCAACCTTAGGTATTACCGACTCTCACCCTCCCTTCCATACACAAAAATATTGACAATATAAAGGGTTTGTATGATTCCAATGCAACAAAAAAATTACCTAATCAACTTCAAGATATATTGTTTTGTAATATTATTAAACACAACAGGCGAATGCTTAATTACAGTGTTCTACATTTCTTCCTTTGAGTTTGTAAATTTATAGATTGATAAGAAATATTATTGTGCAGAAATGTAAATAAACATAAAACATGTCAAGGCTAAATGATATGTTTATACAAAAGTTAACAAACCGAATTATAATACATGTTAATTGAAGAGAGTGGAATAAAATATCTAACTATTATCTACAAAAATAGCCTACATGAATACAATATTTCAATTATTAAGTACAATGCACAACGTATTTATCTTTACACTCAGTATTTCAGATCTTTACCACCATGTACAATATATATATATATATATATATATATATATATATATATATATATATATAAGGAGATACTAATATAATATATTATAAATTACATAAAATATGGAAATAAAATAAACTCAGTATAAATCAAGGATAGAAGTAGTGTTGCCCACGAGACGAGACGAGACGAGACTTTGGTCTGTCCCGTCCCGTCTCGTGAAAATGCTGTCTCGACTCGTGTCTCGTCTCGAAAACATTCGTTTGTCCCGTCTCGTGTCCCGTCTCGAAGGGTTCTGTCCCGTCTCGTCTCGTCCCGTCTCGTTTTGTCTCGTCTCGTCCCGTCTCGTTTTGTCTCGTCTCGTCTCGTAAAAGTGATCCGGGATATCATGCCAACAAAAGTCAAAAGTAGCAGAAACACGAAATATTTTTCCGGAAAGTGGGATAAAGCTCCAAATATTTTACCCATTGCGTGGTGAGAATAAATAAGGTTCGTTAATCATGAGGACATTAATATTAAAAATGCAGTTTGTTGGTTACTGATTGCGAGGTATCTTATGAAATCTACCTTGTGTTTTTTCTGGCTTCCATAGAGTGCTCTTTTCATTACTGCTATACCCTGTGTAAAGAAATTTCTAACCTTGTTTTGATTATCCAGTATAATATCATCAAACACAACAACAGAATTATCGAGACATTCATTGAGTGGCTTAACATCTGATTCAAAAGTGGCAATATCCAGTCCATCATATAGCTTCATCAGCTGCTGATATTTTAATTGTTCTAAGCTCTTAGAGAAAACATGCACGTGCCTGTTTTCCCAATCTAACCAGTTAGTTGCCAATAAAAAATTATCAATCATTAGTGTAGTTTTACCACAAGCCGATGGCCCAACAATAAGACATCTAATATTATCAGGCAGCAGCTTGCCATTTCTCTTAATCTGCTGTTCAGGCTCTGGCAGCCTTTTTATAACATCTCAGGTGTTCATAGTATCACTTTGTCTGCCTCGATCCAGCTGTGTTCTGGGAGTCCTAGCCATTTGATAAGTATCTTGTTGCCTTTTCTGCGGATGATTTTTTCTATGAGATATGTGTTAGGCTGCTTAGTTTTGCTGAGTTCTCCTTCATAAAACCTGCCTTTGAGAATTTCTCCTTTTATTATATATGTGTATCGGGTCCCAGGTTTAACTTGAGCCACTGTAAATAATTCAGTGCTCCAGTTTGTGGTAAAGCCTCTATTGAATAAGTGCTTATATTTGCTGATTCTTACTTGATCACCCACCTTTTCTTGTTGTTGGCTGGTATCTAGGATAATAAACAGTGCTGATCAATTTTTGCTCATCAGATGAAGTTAGATTAGAGGGTTTCATGTTGATTGTGGAATGGACCGAGTTGTTATATTTATGTAGAAGTTCTGGAAGAATATTAAGCCATTTATAATTACCTTGAAGTGTAAATTGTTTATACATATGATTTCTTAGGCTTTTGTTGAATCTTTCTACAATAGAGGCCTTGAGATCACTGTAACTCGAGTAATGTTGTATTGACTGGCTTTTAATAAATTGTTGGAACACAGAATTATAGAATTCTTTGCCATTATCTGTTTGCAAATAGCGCGGTGATCTTCCACTCTGATTGATGATTGTCCTGAAGGCTTCTGTAGCACATTTTCCAGTCTTGGATTTGATTGGCACAGCCCAATCAAATTTTGAAAATGTATCTATGACAGTGAGTAGATATTTGTAGCCCTTGTTGATCTTGTCTAAGTTTTTCAGCTGTCCACTTGCCATTTCAACCAAGTCACACTGCCATAAATCATCTATGCCTTTTGTAACCACTGGCAGTCTCTTATAATTATGTCTGGCTTGTCTGTGTAATTCATCAACAATAATTTGTCTAGACATAGTATGTAAACAAGAATATTGCTTCTATAGGGTGTTCAGCAGCTGATACTACAGGATTTTCTAAATATAATTTGTCCCCTATTTGTATATTCAATTCCAGAGAGCCATCATCTTCAGCATAAGAAGTCTCTAATGTATTGGGGTCTGTAAAATCCTCTAACTCTACACTGGTGGTTTTTGGAATGTTGTCAGCATTTGTTATTGATTAGGTAGGGTAGTGGTTTGCCTGTGGTTGTAGCCAATATTTGATCTTGATTGGTCTCAGTGTGCCCCCAACCAAAAACTGGTAATAAAATTATGCAGGGGAAAGCATATATATTTTGCCACCTGGTGTAAATGGAGAATCATATTCTTTGTTGGGGATACTGTACAATTCAAGAATTACTGTATGTTTAGGATTCTCGATTATGCCAGTTATTTCTTTTTCTGCTGTAAGCAATCTACTTGTTACAGATTCAAGGTGCTCATTGATAGTCCAAACAACATCATCATGGCCGGGCTTGATCTTTATGTCCACAACAAGTATCTTGTATTGTTGCACAATCTCTTGAAGCTGGGTGGCAAAAACAGACAGAGCATTTGCTTGATTGGATTCCATGGTCCCTAGTTGTTGCTTGATGTTGGCTACAATTTGCTGTAAATTTTCAACAACTGCCAATTTTGAATTTTGAGCAGTAAGATCATGGACTTGTCTTCTGATATCCTCAAACAGGGCATGCAGTTCATTAATATGTTGATTAGTTGGTAGAGTGGCCACTGTCTGAGTAAGTTGTTTGATCTCTGTCTGGATATTCTTGATATCTTCTGATTTCAATATGCGATTCACAGCTCTCTTTATATTTTTAAGTTCCTGTGATGTAGGCAGATTTGATACAGTATTCTGCAAAGATTCAAGTGCCAATTTCACATCATTTAATTCAGAAGCATCAACCACACCACGCATAGCATCTTGAAGCAGGGTTATGTCTGCATGAGTGGGTGTTGATTGTTGTAAAATTTCAAGCTTTGTTTGGATATCATCGATCAAGTGATGAAAATGAGATAGCTCAGACTCAGTGTTGAGGTTTTCAAGTGTTGTGATCTGTTGCTGGACACTGACAAGGGTATCAACAATTACCAGGCAAGCGGGATTCTAGAGATTCTTGTACATTTGTCAAATCACTTTGCCCTGCTGCTATTGTACCCTCAAGATGGGTTATGGTACTTTGAATTTTTCCAAAATCTTCATATGTTTCAAGTTGCGCTGAGCTGGTGCTTTTATACCCAGACAACAGCAATAACTAGGCTCTGGTGATCCCCAGTTTAGAATAGTTTTGCTCTATTATGCTGTTGTATAACACACTTTACCAGGTATCAAACCTCAGCTGTATATCAGCTAGCAGTGAATATTCTCAAAATCTCACGTGTGGGGATATTATTCTGCCACATGTATTTCAATCTTACACACTTTACCGGGCCTCAAACCCGGGAGCCTCTTGATTACAAGGCAGCAATACCAACACTTTGCCAACAGGGAGGCCTACACATTTTACCAGGTTTCAAACCCGGAGCCCTTGATTACAAGGCAGCAAGACTAGCACTTCTTCATGGAGAGGCCTCAAACCCAGAAGCTTCTTGATTAAAAGGTATATAAGCTGTGGGACTATGCCCACATTCTACTGAGTATTGGACCCAGGAGTTATGAGCTGGATATCAGCTAAATACAGTCAAAATTGGATTTTAACTGTGCAATGAATATTCTCAATATCTTACTTGTGTATATATTATCAGAGACAAGCTTTTTGGAACTGTACTCAGGCATACATGCTGTCATGCAAGAGGGTAATGTTCTTTTACTAAGAATTTCTCTCTATTACACAGAAATATTTATGGCAGTTTTATGCCCTTTCAGTGAATTACACAGAAATATCATTAATGCCCCCTTTTAGCTGTGTAGATTATATCCCATGCGTGCTAGCATATAAAAGCCCCCAGGCGTGCATAATTTATTGCCCGGGGAGAGCAATTACTTAGCTGAGAAATGCATCAATTTTCCCGATTGAAATTGTCTAACAGATTAATACATTTTCTGAGCTAAGTAATTGCTGGCCGGGCATGAAACTGATCAAAGATTAGAAAGAACATGAAACTTCAATTTGCAGCCTGCCCTTGTCCAAGTAATCCTGTATTGTATTGATCTGTAAGTTGTAGAGCATAAGGATATGAGCATTTTGGCTTAGTTTTAAGTGTAGCCAAAACAATTGCAAGAGGGGCATATTTTTGACAAGCTTATGGGACAACAATCTGGCAGATTCAGCCTTTGCAAACATGGCAAATCTGTCTGTTGAGGCTTCTTCATTTGTACACTAGGGCTCAAGATTCTTTAGATTCAACTGTGTCCACACATAGCCGATTGATTCATATAGACATCTTGACATTGTTTTAAGTATAGCCGAATCAATCTGTTTAATCATATGAGCTCTTCATTTGTACACTGTGTAATTCTTCATTTGTACACTAGGGCTCAAGATTCTTTAGATTCAACAGTGTCCAAACATGGCCGATTGATTCATATAGACATCTTGACATTGTTTTAAGTATAGCCAAATCGGTCTGATCATATGATCTCTTCATTTGTAAGATTTTGTGCTCATAGTATAGCCAATTACTCTACTAATGTCCCACTATTTTCGAACATTTCTTGATTTAGGGCAATTATTTGGAAAATATTGACCGGCGACGAAGCTGATATGCCTGCCGTCATCTGTAGAAGACACAGAAAATCTTAGTCCGTATACGAGTGCATCAGCTCAATCTAAACTCGTTCTGACTTTTGTAATTGTTATTCGGTCCAGATTTGAAAGCACCACTGATGCAAGGCCTCTTGTTGAGTGAGCGTGTCATCCATTTATTTTCGTCCGTCCTAATTTATGATGGCGGGCCTCACACAAAAGTACATAACTTTAAAGAGTGGGAAGTTGCATGAACGTTTACTATACCGTAGCTGAGAAATGCTGATTACAATGACAGAAATATATTAATGTTGCAACAAAGTTATCACTGAGAAATTACAACATCTTGTAACTTGGATGTCTAGAGAAGTATTACAAGAAAGTTTGAGCTTTGTATTTTTGACTTCATTAAAACGTGATGAAAAATGTAGGAACATTTTTAGTAGATCCTCGTGTTTACAGTCAAAAATACAATTAACACCTGTTATTTAAAATATTCTGGCACAATATGTACTGGGCCTCCCCGATGGCGCAGTGGTAACGTCGTCGCCTTGTAATCAAGGGGTCCAGGGTTCGATACCCGGTGGAGGCACAAGTGGCTCGGATCTCACTTTAAACTGTAGGTCCAGTCCCGATTAGCATTACTGTGCATAAAGTTGACTTAACCAACCACAATATGTACTATTTTACGAATTTGGGAATTATTGAAAGGTTTCCAATGTAGCTACTTCGTTCTTTGATTATTGGGCTGTTTAAATAGAATTCGTGAAGGTAAGTGAAATATCCATTCGAGAATTAGACTTCAAAAATCACTAGCAGAGTTGTCTGTTTCCATTCGAATCGTGCCCTCGCCAAAAGCAAGTTCCGTGCGACCCAGATGGCCGCTGGTGCTAAAGTGTCGGGAATCGTCTCAAGCAGACCCCCAGTGAGCACACAGGCAAAGAATTCGGTTTCTAATGAACTGACACTTATACATACAAGACCAGGGACGTGACCGGGGATGGAGGATTGGGACAATCATGAAATACTGTTGTTTTTTTAAACAAACTTTACTTCTTCCCTTCATACACGGGAACAGACCACCTCTGTATCTCAGATGGCGTCATGCGCCAGAAGGACGAGGACCGCGTTGCATGCACATTGTGGTCCTTCCACCATGGGAGAGCGCCAACTCTAACCGGCCATGATTCAATGCACATAGATTATATTTACCTTTTACCTTTAGAATAAGTATCACTGAAGATTTCAACGACGAATTTAAAATCCCTTTTCCTCCCATTTCCCCTGTTCCCTCTCACGCGTTAATTGGTCGATCACTCTCGAGTCAGTCTCGGGACAGAGTATACAAACATAGCTACAATGTGCCTAGCTCGTAACTTCACTCAAAGTTTCAGAAAATTGTACATGAAAGGCTGAGTTATCTTTTCATATAGAAACGCTGCAGCACAGTCGGGGTGTTATAGGGTAGAACATTGGCCACCGTTCTTCATCACGTCACTGTTCGATCATATCAAGTTACATGCGCATGTTGATGATTCGAAATCTCTGGATTTCAGAAGTTGCGAGCGAGTGATTTAGTGAACCAAGGAACACCCCTCCCCCTTCTGTTCTAGCCGTAAATACGATAACGTGAGGATTCAGTTACAGAAGAAGAAAATAATAGCTACTATAGTTTTATTTAATTTTTCGCGGAAGGCGCCTCTAAAAGCAACAGTAAGAACCGGCTGTATAGGAGCACCGCTACTTAATGGACAAATCGCAGAATAACTGACATCCTCGCAGAATATGTATTGAATAGACTAAGCATCAATGTTCTTCAAGAACGTAGTTTCTGAGGTGCATTTCATGGAAGTGGAAACGTTGATATTGGAATGCCTTCTAACAGTTCACTCGTTAGGTCCTTAGTTATGTTGTCATATATATAGGGTGACCGTACGTCCCGTTTTGAACGAGACAGTCCTGTTTGAAAGGCGTGTCCCGGTTGTCCCTTCGATATTATTTAAAAACACTATTTGTCCCGTTTTATAAAAGTCTAGGTGTTAGCTTGAAAACCAAGTTATTTTTTCAACAATAAAGCATAAAGATGGTTTACACAGTTTATATTGAAAATATTTCTGTTATAAGTTTCGTGAAGCAATGCTGAGAGAACACGGGAGTGAGCGTTCTTGGTTTCTGTTTTTCCGAGTCAGTGGCAAACATGCCCACTAAGCCCCTCGCACACAAGGGAAGGGAGAAAACCACTGGGTGTTGTTTTTAGATATATTCTGTAGAAGCACTTCCAGGTTTCTCTCGCTCTTCTTGTGTAACTTGCGTTAAATGCAGAATTCCTGTGTTGTGCGTACAATCGAAGTCGAAGGCAAATGTAATAATAGGCAAATTGCTCATCATTATGTTAATTAAATCTGTGTTCCTCAGTGTGATTTTCAAGGATCGGGATCCTCATAGAGCTTCTAAAAATGCCCTTGCTGGGAAAGTAAATAATGGAAAAAACAATGGATATTTTGCCTGCTATAATGTTTGCCGTTGACTGTATACAGCAAAAGGACGTTTAGATGTTTTCTTCGAAAACGATAACCTCGTCGCCTTGTAATGAAGGGGTCGCGTCACGGGTTTCATACCGGTGGAGACACGTGGTACGTTGGTTCGGATTCCACTTTAGACTGAAGGTTCAGTCTCGAATAGCCTTTCTGTGCATAAAGTTGAAATTGAATTCTTCGAAAAGGAGCAAAAATTTCAAATCTTGCTTGGGTAATATATGAATGTTTGTGCGTACAGTTGCCATTCATCGCCTATGTCAACACTAAACTAAGGGTTCCGGTGTATTTCAATTTTACGCCCATTTTCTACCTATCGTGTTAATCGTGACGATGAGGATAAATGATGAACGGATGAAATGGTGATGGAACATACACAATGATACATGGATCCACGCCTGACCAGGTACGTTGGAACCTGAGGCTTCCCAGCGTCTTACGACTTTTTTCTCCGCAACGGAAGCCGACTAAAGGTTTCAGATTTCAAGTGACAGAATGTAGATATCATCATCAACGGTTCAAGGTTGAACCCCTTTAGTTTATTTCCTTTTTCTTTATTTATTTTTTAGTTTTTGTTTTAATTTTAAGTCCACTTTATTCACATAAAGCCTACACTCCTTGTTTGGGAATGAGTGTTTTATTCTTGTGTACTGTATCCTGCAGTGGGTTCCAGGCTCTATCCCCTGTGGAGGCACATTGTGAAGTGCCTCTTCACAGTCTTCCAGTCTCGATTAGCCGATCTTTGCAGTGAGGTAAATTAAAACAAAGTTTTAAATATTTTTGTGATTTCGTGTCTTCATCGTTTGTTCTCATCGTCGCAATCAATCAAAAGTGTCAGAAAGGAGACTTAAAATTATGAAAGTACAAATACAACAAAGACGCTATTCTGATCCAAAAATGTATACACTTTTACGGTTTTATCGCTTGTCGCCACTGTGTTGCATGTTACGCGGAAATCTCAATATCACTATTATCTTTTCTGGAAGTCGCACATGTTTTTTGCTCATAAGTCTTATTGTCTGAGAGAAATAATTTGTAAACACATGTAATAAGTTATCTTGAAAATTAGTTTTTAATCACTTTCTGCATTTCTAAGTACGTATTCTTTGATCCTGAATTCTGAGAATTCATTGAGATGCTCAAATTTAATAACTTCTACAGTTGTTTCCCCATATCCCTACAAAACAGCTACTTAAGTTGACCTGACAAAGTTTTCAGTCAACTCAGTCGTGAAACAAACTGGAAGCAGGGATGTCCAGAGGGAGGGAAATGTGACACGATGCTTTGGAGGGAACAACACTTTGATAATATAATACCAAAACGTTTAAAAATATATTTATACAATTTCTACCACTTCTACCTAACTTCGCACAAAAATGTGTATATATGCATGTGTGGTTGATTTGAATTGTTGTTTAAAGTCCACTTTATGCACGGTTCTACCCTCAATTTTACAAAAAAATATTCTTGCTTGCTTCGATTGTAATATAAATGTTTCTACACGTCACATTATTTTTAAGGAATTTGGGACCTATTCAATTAAAATGTTTCCTATATAGCTTTTCTATTTTGGTTATTTTACGTCACCGATCTATTTCGTGGATGAATCCAGACAATGAGGTGGAATGATATAATGTTGAAGGTACAATAACGATGTCCATGACTCCATATTATCGCGTCTATTCTTTAGAATTAGCTATACTTTGCGGAAAATTGTGAACAAGTATTAACGCAATCTTTCAAAACCAGAATTTTGGTAATTGAAAGATCGGCCCATGTACGCAATTGGATCTCCGACTTTGTTTTTTCTCGCTTGTGGGCTAGGGGACGCAAGTGAGAGGAGGGGGTGAGTGACACCGTTCGTGGCTGATTCGAGGGTTGCCGCTTGAAAGTACGGAAAGGAGGGAGACTATGCCATTCGCGTTTTCTCTGTGTTGGTACTATTTCAGGGCATATGACCTGAAAGCGAATGATTGTCTACAGTTGGATTAAACACTATGGAATCCCGAGTTTGAACTCCAATTAAAAAATTTACCAGTAGAGCTACATATTTAAATTTCGTCATGATTGGACCACAAGTTAGTTTTAATTACAGAATCTCAAAGAGAGCATAGTTTGAAAAACACCAAAAAAGCGGCATTTTTTTGGTTCTCACGAGGGTAAGAAATTGAAGGTATAATTGAAAAAAATAGTTATTATAGCTTTACTCAGAATTCAATAAGTTAACTTTTTAATTTTTATTTCGAGTGCAAACTCGAGTAGCCATAATTTTTAATTGAACAGTAGTTAGGCGGAATCATTCTTTATTGTTTCCTTTATGACGCCGTGTTTGTGCGAGGGATCGTGATGATTAGATATAAAGAGATATCGCTGTTCGTTAACAGCACATGTTAACGGCTTGTGAACCATTCGCCTGTTCTCTGTCACCTTAGCACATATTAATTCTAAGCACCTTTCAACTCATTCAGCAAAGTGTCATGATGGTTGTTGTGCCAACAGGAATTAAAGTATTTTTGATGAATTGCCACACTACACGGGACACAAATCAACTACTCCCTATCAATATTATAAGCGTTAGGATTAATTTTTTATTTACAATAGGATTATTAACAATTTGATATATAAATAGCAGATATTAACATACTAATTAGTTTCATAATTTAAATGAATAATAGAAATATGGGCAAACATAACAAGTATGCAAAATTCAAACCTATTTAATAAATTGTGTTTCTAATCGGAGAAACTTGAAGAATTCAATTTTTCATCATAATTATTTTCTTTCTTTCACTTTCCAGTCCCGATTTGCCTTACTGTGTATAAAGTGGACTTAAAATACCAAATCAATCAATCCTGCATTTACTTGAAATTCGAAGTAAAGTAAGTGAATTATCCGAAGTATGATTAGACGTCGAACTCCAGCTAAAATAACTAGAGATAATGATTTGGTTTTGATGTTAGAGATTGAGCAAGATGAGATAAATCCACTTGCGCTGTTGCAAAATTTTCAACTGCAAGGGAGCCGCCAGAGCCTGGGTGACGCAAGGAGCTCTTTACCATGTTATCCTGCCGTTGAGTTGCCAATATGTTCAGCATTTTTCAACAGATGGTCGTCACCTTTATTCAGTGCTAAAGAGTAAAATCATGAAGCTTACGCATCGAAAGCAGAGATGTAATATGTATCGTTGTTGAAGCTTTTGTCAACGAAACATTGATGGAAACTGGTGACATGTCGGTAGAGTAGAAGAGGTGAGACAAGAAACTCTCCCACCCGTGTGCTGGGTCGGAAACGTGGCTAGCGCATGCGCGAAGTTCCCCTTATCATGCACACAGGCAGGGTTGCCGAAGGTCATAAATACTGTGCAAGCACGAAGAAACAAAGTGATCGACTTCTTTGTCTTAATTTAAAGTGTGTGTTTGTTTTGTGTGTGATTTTGTGTGCAGTGTACTTGTTATCATGGAAGCTTGCAGTTCAGAGAAAGCAAGTAAACTCGGGGGACGGCAAGTTATCCACAGCCAAGGGCGAGAAATTGTATATAATGTATATACATTTATGAAAGACGAAGTGGGAGTTCGTATGTCCGAAAAACAGTTGCAAAGAAGGGTGGCTCGCGCATGTGGTGTTTCTTTCAGCAGTGTGAGAAGAATTGTAATAGAAAGTAAAGCATGCACTACGTTGAGAAGCACTTTCGTACGCCCCATAAAACACGACCACGCCGAAAAATCAAGAGTGATATAGACGAGTTCGATAAGTGTGTTGTTAGGCCGAATTTCACATTACGGATGGAGAAAGGCCAACGTTAGAAGGTATCCGAAGGGTTTTGAAACAAAGAATATGGATCCAAGACAGTGTCTGGTGTGTGCGCAAGATAATACGTGACCTAGGGTTTAAGTGGAAAAAAGCAGAAAATAATAGACAACTGCTTATAGAAAGGGACGAAATAAGAAGTTTAAGTTCATAGTACCTCAGAGCCATAAAAATCTTTCGTCGACAAGGGCGACCCATTGTTTACGTTGACGAGACTTATTTTCACAGCTCGACAACAAAGAAAGAAGCTTGGGTGGATGGAACCGCGGCTGGCGTCAAAGCACCGGTGTCTAAAGGGCAACGTGTAATTGTTGTCCATGCTGGCGGCGAAGAGGGTTTTGTTCCAGGTGCACTGTTAACGTTCAAATCTGGAAAGTCTTCTGGCGATTACCACCATGATATGAATGCCCAAAATTTTGAGAAGTGGCTACGAGAGAAGTTGATCCCAAATTTGACACCAAATAGTGTGGTTGTTGTTGACAACGCCTCATACCATAACGTACAAATAAATCCTGCGCCTTCTTCCTCCTCCCGAAAAGATACTATGATTCAGTGGCTAGTTCAAAACAACATCCCCTTTGACGCACACATGTTCAAACCAGAATTGTATTCGTTGGTGAAACTTAACAAACCCCGTTTGAAAATGTTCAAAATTGATTAGCAGAATACGGTCATTCTGTTGTACGTTTACCGCCATACCACACAGATCTTAACCCGATAGAACTGATATGGGCAGACATGAAACAATACATTTCGAAAAAGAACGTGAAGTTTACTGTGGAATCAGCTACTAATTTGTGCACAGAATTTGTAGCCACTTTACCACTTTCAGCGTGGGAAAAAGTGTCAAATCACGTTAAAAAAATTGAGGATGAATATCTCAAGGCAGAACCGTTAATCGATAGTGCAACAGAGAGACTCATTATCAATATTGCCGACGACAGTGATTCTGACTTTGATAGTCCCTTGGAAGATGATAGCTCCTTGGAAGATCGTCCCATCAACGAGGATGACATGAGTGGCATAGAAGACATAACCGAGAGCGACTAAACTTTATAGTGCAGGTATGCTCTATCTTAATTCACTATCTTAACATCTCACTTCTTGTGTATTTTTTTTACTGTAAAAACCTATTTTTTTGATGAACTTCAATTTCTTGCTTACTTTTCTTATCGTTCTGCGTAGACAGTTTGGCCCGTATGCACTGCCAACCCTGCTTCCGTGCGTCCCTCCCCTACGTGTGGCTTGGGCGTGAGGTCGCGAGGAGTTTCTTGTCTTGCCTATTCTATTGTACTCGGGTAAAGGCTATGCTGAAGGGAGTGAAAAAAGAATTGACTGTCAGTAACAGATCTACATATTTTGGGTCCATCGCAAAACATTACTTAAGGCGCCTTCAATGTAAAACACACGTAATTGTGAAACCAAGAGGTCTGTCAAGCGTGCGAGTCTCGCGTAGCGAGGCAAATTTACGAGAAATATGTTCAGTTTTAATTGTACATATCTTGGTTCTATCAACAATTTGCTGCAGGATATTACGTAAAAAGCAAGGAATAAGACCTAGGCAATAATATGAAGAAGTTTACAGCACGTAATTGCGTTATACAAATCAAGCAATAAGTAATCACGACTATCTTTATATCACAGCTACATTGAAATCTGAAGTTGCGTATGGATAAATAAATGCAATTTTACGTATGAAATATTTCGCTACTCCACCAACACTAAATATTCTTCATATTTTCAAATTTTCACAGATGTTTGTTATTTATAATGGCGTGTTCATAATAATTTATATATGTCTAGTATATGTAGGATGCAGCTGTTGTTAGTTGACGTCGCTTTCTACGTCTTTATGGTAACCGCAACATTAAAAATGAATGATGTAATGATAAATTTGATGGGAGCGTAGGCTAGATGAGTGTGGCAACTCTATTCAAATCAACATTTCCCACGTAATTCACTCTCCACAAACTATGGGAAAACTGCAGAAATATTCTACCTTAACTGATTTGTGTTTAGAAAACCGTAACTCAAGATATATTTTATTTTTGAAAAATTGAAATATGCTTTTTAGAAATTGTAAAAGGATACAATCTAATGTCGTGGGAAAACTTAATCCCTCAATAAAAGATTAACTTCCTTCTCCCTTTCTGGATGAATTACATAGAAACTTGTGCCAGCTCGATGACCAATGTGGTCAAGCGGGTTAAGTGTTTGATTTTGGATCCCGTCAATAAAATTCCTGAGTTCGATCACTAGTGGGCCCTTTCATCAATTTCATGTTATCATCACTCATCGCCGCGATTAGCCAAAAGTGGTAGAAAAGCGACGTCAAATAAGAAATACATAAATAACAGGCCTGGCTTCTGTCTTGGTTTAGCAATGTGATTTATTAATCACTTTATATGGTGGAGGCTGCACTTGCTTACACACACAATATATATATATATATATATATATATATATACACACACACACACATACATACATACATATACACACACACACACATATATATATATATATATATATATATATATATATTTTATCACCAGCTTCAAATCCACATATTTTGTAGTAAGAAGCCTCGGTTTTGGATAATTTTAGTGTGGCCAAAGATGTGGAGGTAATGCCGGGATAATCTACTCTGTTTATAACAACACCATGTTTTCTGATCTCAATTTCAGAGAACAGATGTGGCACAAAATTGTCCACCAATCTTATATTTGAATTTGCCGGATAATCTGTACCATCGAGCTTTACAACATCAAACTTGATGTATAGATCTGCTCTGTGGGGGTGTATAAAGCCATCCCCTACATCAAGATCAACCTCAATCTCTGTGTTGGGTTGATTTAAATTTGCAAATGTCCTCCTGTTTGGGGGGAATGATTGTAGCTCATATCTCTCAATATTTTCCATTTTTTTGTATGTATTTTTATTTAAATATTAATCTCTATGATTGCAGTTGTTGTGGCTCCAGCAAAATCAACTAATTCTTCTTTTTCATTAGTGACCATCAATTCAATGTTATCTATTCTATTATGGCACACAGGAAAATATAATGTTGGGGATGGAGTGTAGATGATGGGCTCCATAAATTCAGAGTTAGGTTTGAATGTTGCAATAATGCCAGTTTGTTTGAGAGTGCCTATGCCATTTGATTTGGTGATCATACCCTCAGCCACATTACAGTGAATATTCAGAGTCTCTATGGCTAAGAATTTGGGTATATTAATAGCAGTGTGTTTGATGGCTGGTTCAAGATTTGTGTTGTTCTCAAAGCCTAACATCTCTCCCATAGTACCCAGATCCACTGTTTCTGTAGCAGATACAATCTCTACTGTGTGAGTGACAGAATTTTGAGTTAATACTATACCTCTGGGTAATTGAGCATTTAGAGTGGACAGATTATACTGCCCTGGAGTGATGACAATTTTTTGATCACCAACTGCAATTTTGTTGTTGTGGTGTGTAATATTAGGGATCAAGTACATGCCATATTGCTCTGAGAGCTATTGTTTTGGGATATACTATATCATCATGTAATCTAAGTTTCAATATTGAATTTTGGCTGGTGAGATGGAATACCCCCATGATGTTTTAAATACCACAAGGCTTTTTGAAAATCTTCAATTGATGGTTTATTTATTTGAGACATATATCTAAGAACAAATAAACACAAATGTCCACAATTAACATCTTTGAAATTTTGAACACGGGCATTATTGTAATAAAGATTAGCTGATTTTAGATATTTTATTAAATTTTCAGGTGGAACACCTCCAAATGAATCAAACACAAATGCCTCATTGTTTAAATATTTAAGATAACAAATCCAGTGAGTGCCCTGATTTTTGTACTTATCCAAATTAACAATGCCACACTCTTTGTTGAGTGGTTGTTCTGGTAAAGAATCAGACATGTACACACCTCTAAAATTTTTGATGCCCAGTGGCTTGATTAAAGCTTCAATATCTTGGTTTGTAAGCGGCTCTTGTTTTTTTTAAACTTATTCATGGCTCTCTTAACACCTTTGCCTTGTTTCTCCATGGCCAGGTTATGGCGCTTCAATTCATCTAATTCTGCCCTATTCTTCTTGGCATCTATTACTGTTTTTGCTATGGCAGCTGATCCCCCAGCCAAGCTCCCAACAGCCCCAAGTGATGCTAAGAAAGCCGGGATAGTAAATATAAATCCACCCACATGTGATTTTTTCCTAGATTGTTGTATTTTTTTTAATTGGGGGGTACTAAGCAACAATTTCATAGCATGGCCCTTGGCAATACAAGAATTTTTTTTCTTGCGCTGCTTTTTGGTTAAAAGACTATCAATAGTTTTAAGAGATTTAAGACCTGCATAAGGTATTTGATATATAACACCCTTGGACTTCATTGTAGGTTTATTATATACATATTCACATCCCCCACCCCAGTTTTTGTTTGGTGTTCATAGCTATGGTGGTCCCCAATGCTGCTATTCTCTCACTCAAAGAAGCATCTTTGCTTACAAATCTACCAAATGCAGCCTCTTCTAATTTCTTGTCTGCAACATGTCTCTTGTCAAGATCAGAATGTGTGTTGTATGCTATGTCATGGTCTCTACACGCAGCATCTAGGGGATTAACACCAGGGTCCCCTCTGTTTAATCTATGGTCCAATTTTGTACCGGGACCACAATACTGATAGCCTGGAATATGTAGTTCAAATGGCAGCTTGTTTATAATGTCATTATCCAACCCCCGACCCTCAGAAATATTCCAAAATTTAGGTGGTAGAGTATTAATAATTTTTATAAGATATCCAATCCCCTTAGTGTCATTCACTATAAAATTAGATAACTTAGTGCTTATCATGTCCATAATTCCAACCTTTTCATTGTAAAAATTGTGGTTGCCAGCATTTTCCTCCCCAGCTATCACCAATAACCTATCTACAAGTTTCCTGACATCATCAACCCAGACAAATTCTTTAGGCAGGGTGTTGTATTGTTTGATTCCACGGCCTGTCTTAATTTGTGACCGTATGGGCTTGATTAAATTGTTGTATTTTGCTCCACTGCTCGACTTGACTCTTTTTTGTGTGGGATCATTGTTCTGGTATAGAGCATTTGATTTTATTAATATTTCTTTGTAATGCTCATAATCTTGATCTGTATAGCTGCCAGGCCTTTTCCTAGTCATCAGTTCCCACAACCCAGGTGTGCCGGGATATTTAACAAAACCACCTCTTTGTCCAAGATGAGATTCTGAATAAACAATTATATCATCTCCCATAAATGTTACTCTGAAATTGCCAATTCTATGTATGATGCTACCATCACGCTCTGTGTCAGCATATAAGCCAAAGACCTCATCTTTGTTGTCTTTAGGTGTGCTTAAATATTTTTGAGCAAGAAGACCCAATTCAATAGGATCCTGAGTAGCTTCAATTCTTCGAGGAGCAACAGGACTAGGTGTATGAATACTGGAAAGTGGGGTGATTGGATAATCTAATATGTTCCTTGCAGCTACAGGTACAAGCTCTGTGATCAAATTTTGATTTTGCTCTGTAACAGTTTTGATATTTTTACCTAATTCACTAATAGCATCAATAATAAACTGTTCTGTTTGGTTGTGTTGTTCATAAATTCCTCGGTTCTCTGATTACCATCCCTTAAATCTTTTTACAAGATAATCTCTTAATTTAAGATCATCAATAATTGGCGTTTTCATGGTTATTTATATATGTTTCAATGTCTAGAAAATTGTTAATTTTATTTCTATATTTCCCACTATTGGGTTTTCTTGTCATATCAATTGTGACAAACCCATAACTGGTTTTACTCCAGCACCTACTGCAAAACTTGGAAAAATCATTGTAGCTCAAGTCCCCACCTACATATTCATCATGTATGTGTTTGAGGTTGGTATGATCTTGATGAAACACACATATAAAATTGCTGTTGTCTCGGATCAGCTGCTTCGGTATTTTAGAAAAAGTCTGTGCGAGGTAGAAGCAATCAATGTTTTTGTGTCGGCCCTGTGTAAAGAAATTTCTAACCTTGTTTTGATTATCCAGTATAATGTCATCAAACACAACAACAGAATTATCGAGACATTCATGAAGTAGCTTAACATCTGATTCAAAAGTGGCAATATCCAGTCCATCATATAGCTTCATCAGCTGCTGATATTTTAATTGTTCCAAGCTCTTAGAGAAAACATACAAGTGCCTGTTTTTCCAGTCTAACCAGTTGGGTGCCAATAAAAAATTATCAATCATTAGTGTAGTTTTACCACAAGCCGATGGCCCAACAATAAGACATCTAATATTATCAGGCAGCAACTTGCCATTTCTCTTAATCTGCTGTTCAGGTTCTGGCAGCCTCTTTATAACATCCCAGGTGCTCATATTATCACTTTGTCTGCATCGATCCAGCTGTGTTCTGGGAGTCCTAGCCATTTGACAAGTAACTTGTTGCCTTTTCTGCGGATGATTTTTTCTATGAGATATGTGTCAGGCTGTTTAGTTTTGTTGAGTTCTTCTTCATAGAACCGGCTTTTGAGAATTTCTCCTCGGTGGTCTTTTATTATATATGTGTTAAGGGTCCCAGGTTTAATTTGATCCACTGTAAATAATTCAGTGCTACAGTTTCTTGTAAAGCCTCTTTTGAATAAGTGCTATATTTGCTGATTCTTACTTGATCACCCACCTTGTATTTGGCTTTTCTTGTTGTTGGCTGGTATCTAGGATAATAAACAGTCCTGATCAATTTTTGCTCATCAGATGAAGTTACTTCAGAGGGTTTCATGTTGATTGTGGAATGGACCGAGTTGTTATATTTATGTAGAAGTTCTGGAAGAATATTAAGCCATTTATAATTACCTTGGAGTGTAAATTGTTTATACATAAGATTTTTTAGGGTTTTATTGAATCTCTCTACAATTGAGGCTTTGAGATCACTGTAACTCGAGTAATGTTTTATTGACTGGCTATTAATAAATTTTTGGAACACAGAATTATAAAATTCTTTGCCATTATCTGTTTGCAAATAGCGCGGTGATCTTCCACTCTGATTGATGATTGTCCTGAAGGCTTCTGTTACACATGCTCCAGTCTTGGATTTGAGTCGCACAGCCCAGGCAAATTTTGAAAATGGGTCTATTACAGTGAGTAGATACTTGTAGCCCTTGTTGATTTTTTCTAAGTTTTTCAACTGTCCACTTGCCATCTCAATCAAGTCACTCTGCCATAAATCATCTATGCCTTTTGTGACTACTGGCAGTCTCTTATAATTATGTCTGGCTTGTCTGGGTAATTCATCAACAATAATTTGTCTAGACATAATATGAAAACAAGAATATTGCAACTATGGGGTGTTCAGCAGCTGATACTACAGGATTTTCTAAATATAATTTGTCTCCTATTTGTATATGAAATTCCAGAGAGGCATCATCTTCAGCATAAGATGTTTCTAATGTATTGGGATCTGTAAAATCCTCTAACTCTACACTGGTGATTTTTTGTTTGTTGTCAGCATTTGTTATTGATAAGGTAGGGTAGTGGTGTGCCTGTGGTTGAAGCCAATATTTGATCTTGATTGGTCTCAGTGTGCCCCCAACAAAAAACTGGTAATAAAATTGAGCAGGGGACAGCATATATATTTTGCCACCTCGTGTAAATGGTGAATCATATTCTTTGTTGGGGATGCTGTACAATTCAAGAATTACTGTATGTTTTGGATTCTCAATTTTGCCTGTTATTTCTTTTTCTGCTGTAAGCAATCTGCTTGTTACAGATTCAAGGTGCTCATTGATGGTCCTAACAACATCATCATGGCCTGGCTTGATTTTTATGTCCAAAACAAGTTTCTTGTATTGTTGCACAATCTCTTGAAGCTGTGTGGCAAAAACAGACATAGCATTCGCTTGATGGGATTCCATGGTCCCTAGCTGTTGCTTGATATTAGCTACAATTTGTTGCAAATTTTCAATAATTGCCAATTTTGAATTTTCAGCAGTAAGATCATGGACCTGTCTTCTGATATCCTCAAACAGGGCATGCAGTTCATTAATATGTTGATTAGTTGGTAGAGTGGCCACTGTCTGAGTAAGTTGTTTGATCTCTGTCTTAATATTCTTGATATCTTCTGATTTCAATATGCGATTCACAGCTCTCTTAATATTTTTAAGTTCCTGTGATGTAGGCAGATTTGTTACAGTATTTTGCAAAGATTCAAGTGCCAATTTCACATTATTTAATTCAGAAGCATCAGCCACATTTTGCATAGCATTTTGGAGCAGGGCTATAGTGCGTGTTGATTGTTGTAAAATTTTAAGTTTTGTTTGGATATCATCGATCAAGTGATGAAAATGAGATAGCTCAGATTCAGTGTTGAGGTTTTCAAGCTTTGTGATCTGTTGCTGGACACTGACAAGTGTGTCTACAATACCAGGCAGGCGGGATTCTAGAGATTCTTGTACATTTGTCAAATCACTTTGCACTGCTGCTATTGTACCCTCAAGATGGGTTATGGTACTTTGAATTTTTCCAAAATCTTCACATGTTTCAAGTTGCAGCTTAATGTTGGCAACACTCCGAGTTATTGCACAAAAAGCATCAGAAGATGGCAAGTTGTTCATAAAATTTTCAAGTGTCTCAATTTTTTCTTTAACCTCGGCTATGGCATTGTTGAAGGGGTCCAGATTAGGTATCTGGAGTGATTGAATTTGTTCCTTTAGAGTGGAAATCACTAGATCAAAATCTTCTTGTAATTTTATGCTTTTGACAATTGTTTGGAGCTGTGTCTGGACATTATTTATCTGCTCTTCCAATTGCTGTTTCAATTGCTCAGAGTTGGTGGCCTGGGTCTTAAATTTGGCTTGAAGAGCTGCTACAGCTTCTTCTAAACTTTGAAAATTATCCAATGTGGCCAAGTCAGTATATTTTTGAAGCAGCAATTTGAGTTCAGAATCAATTTTAAGAAGAGGGTCCATGCATTGTGATTGCAAATTTGTAATTTCTAGTTGAAGACTGGCATTCAGTGTGGTTTGTAAAGCTTGCAAATCACTTCTTAATTTCTTGACTCTGACATCAAGCATCAGAATCTCATCACTGTGATCTTCATGTCTTGTATGGCCAAATAAATCATTATTCATTTCGATTTAGTGGTTATTTATTATTGAATATCTAATTCTTAATTCTATAAAAAAAGGTATAAGCTTGTCATAGGATCCCGGGACCTCAATATATAAGCAGTCACCAGCAGAAACAGTATAAACAGTGCCAGAAATCAAGTTTGAGTGCTTAATTCTATAAATATTTCTCCCTACTGAAATCTTTACATTACCCTCAGGGGTTGTAATAAATTGTAATTGACCACCTACAGGTAATTGGTAATGATTTAAATTATTGTTAAATATGTACAATGTTTTACCTGTTTCATCATTCACATCTGTAAGTATGCTGTTCAGATGAATAATTAACAAAGCACTTAGTTTAGATATCATATCAGAAGAGGGTTGTGGTGTTGGTAGGTCCATAATAGCCTGTTTTTTGAACCCAAATAAGTTCATAGGCATGTTTATTTATTTCAAATCATGCTCTGTAATTTGGCATTGATTACCACTTTTCAAATCACGATGACCCCATGGTAGAGTACGTATGCCACATGATAAAATGCATCTCTTATCATCATGTGGATCCAGAGCCACTTTTCTTACAATATTTGTAGTCAACAAGTGATCCACACTCTGAATTCTGGATTCTGATGTTCTGATGGTGCTACATAATTTGAGGCAATTTTTTTAATTTTCAAATGCAAGCTCTTTGTCTACAGTCGCTCTGCCAATGCCCTTGGCCTTTTTGGCAACAGCGCCACTACAAGTTTCAAAAATGTACATCTTGGCCCTTAACCCAGCAAATGCCACAATAACATCAAGAAGTGTCCCATCTTTTAACTTGCCAGGCACCTTTTTGTTGTGGTTTTTAATTTTTGAATGTTCAGTGGTATCAAAATATTTAAACAATTCAGGCTGTGCTATATCTTGATAAACATCTTCTGTTTGAATATCAAGAACAAAACTATCTGTGTCCATGTACATCAGTTTTACACCATCCTTATAAAAAAGATATAAAACATTTTTAACATGTGTAATTTGGCCAATTCCAATATCACAGCCCCTACATAAATAGGCTTATCAAACTTAATCTTTGTTTTTTTTTTTGAAGTTGAAAACTGCCATATTTTCATCATAAATTCTTCTGTAATTGAAGTTGGGTTTTGCTATCAATTTTTTGCTCCGGCTGGTCAGTAATTAATTTAACATCAGTATATTTTCTGACATTTTCTATTGTTTTGCCATACACAAATTGGCTCATTGCAGATGTTCGAAGCTCTGTGTTTGTATCAATATATGGCTTCAACCATCTTGAGTGCCTGAACCTTAAGACTTTGCCAATTTTGGTCACTTGAACACCATGATGCATCAGGAACTGGAGGTTTTTGTAATATAAGACATAACCCTGTTTTGGCTCCAGAGTCATCATCAATTTCTTTTTTTTAAGCCAGGTGAGCACTCAACCTCGGGAATTGGGGGCAGATCAGAAAATTTGTTGTGTAAATCATCAGGAATTGTCAGATCAACCTCTAAGAAAACAGGCCATAGTTACTGGCATCAAAATCCTGAAGATCTTCAATATTGAAATCTTCAACCCACTCAAGCCCTGCATATGGCAGTTTTTTCATCATGGCATAACCATAGAGGCTGTTGGCATCTACATACAGTATGTAATTTGATGGCAGTGCTGGATCATAATCAGGAATATATTTGTTATTTGCTCTGGCATATCTCTGAGAACATTGCACCATGCCTCTTCTTATACATTGTTCCATAAACAGATACATGTCCTGATCCTGAATGAGATCCAACTGCATTTTAGTGTTTAAAAACATTGCAGACCATGCTAGGCCTGGAGCACTGTAACAATACATTGGATCCAGCTTATAATTTTCCATGGAAGATTTTCTGAATGCCTGCAGTATATCAGCTAAGAGGGTCATATCAAGTTTTAAATAAGCCTTGTGATAATCACCAAATATCTGGCATTTTAAATTGTTCCACATCAATTAGGCATGGTGATAATCATCATCAGTGATTCCAGATGCTCTGATTTTGCTGTAAAACTCTTGTTGTGGTGTCAGAGAACACTCATCAAATTTAGAAAAATCTGTAACATAATCATAACGATAGACACCCTTCCGCCTAATTAATTTCAGCTCCTTATTTGGAAACAAAGCACATGTGATTTTGAATTGATCATCAGATAATTGACAGGCCAGTGTAGCCAGGGTAGCAGACAGAATTCTGTATGAATCAAGAAATCTTAAGTGAATAGGAACACTATTAACTTTAATTATTTTGCTAATGGCAATATATTTTTCATTATTTTCAGCTAAAATATTTAAATTCTGCTTGTCAAACCCCTCGTACCTGATCAAATGATGAAAATCATAATTGGATGCACCATGGCAAAATATAGGGACAAATTTTGGTCTCTGGATCTTAATATTACAGCTATTACACAGGGCCATTAAGAATTTACCATCTGTATGAGAATGGTGTTTCACCTTGATATTTGTATCTGAAAATTCAGAATCACATACCGGGAATTTTTCTGCATTGTTGAAATCTTCAATCTGTTTCTCTGTTAAAGGCAACATGGGTTTTGATTTTAATAAGATATTAGATTCTATGTCATGGCACTCATTTTCTATTCTATGTGCAAATTCTTTGATGGCATCTGCTCCCATGTATAAATATTCTTTACTAACAACACCATCCTGTACAATCACATAATAAAAACTAGAAGGTTCATGTAACTGGTATGATGTAATTGAGGATTCATCAGGATCTGGGCTGCAGAATGCAAGGGGTTTGAGGTTTGATTCAAAATCACAGACTATATATGCTGGGTGTTCCAACAAGGCTTCAAACTTTTTGAATTTGGCATTTTCACTTGGGTTAGGCATAAGCATATGAACAGGTTTATGATTCCCACAGTATTTTAAATGTTCAATTAATTTGTTTTTAGCAATTTCTGCATTTTTTTCCCGAACCCCGTTTACCATTTTTTGACCATCAAATACAATAAAACATCTTCTGCACAACTTGAATATTCTATGAGTTTGGTCTCATCAGTGATTCCAGATGCTCTGATTTTGCTGTAAAACTCTTGTTGTGGTGTCAGAGAACACTCATCAAATTTAGAAAAATCTGTAACATAATCATAACGATATACACCCTTCCGCCTAATTAATTTCAGCTCCTTATTTGGAAACAAAGCACATGTGATTTTGAATTGATCATCAGATAATTGACAGGCCAGTGTAGCCAGGCTAGCAGACAGAATTCTGTATGAATCAAGAAATCTTAAGTGAATAGGAACACTATTAACTTTAATTATTTTGCTAATGGCAATATATTTTTCATTATTTTCAGCTAAAATATTTAAATTCTGCTTGTCAAACCCCTCGTACCTGATCAAATGATGAAAATCATAATTGGATGCACCATGGCAAAATATAGGGACAAATTTTGGTCTCTGGATCTTAATATTACAGCTATTACACAGGGCCATTAAGAATTTACCATCTGTATGAGAATGGTGTTTCACCTTGATATTTGTATCTGAAAATTCAGAATCACATACCGGGAATTTTTCTGCATTGTTGAAATCTTCAATCTGTTTCTCTGTTAAAGGCAACATGGGTTTTGATTTTAATAAGATATTAGATTCTATGTCATGGCACTCATTTTCTATTCTATGTGCAAATTCTTTGATGGCATCTGCTCCCATGTATAAATATTCTTTACTAACAACACCATCCTGTACAATCACATAATAAAAACTAGAAGGTTCATGTAACTGGTATGATGTAATTGAGGATTCATCAGGATCTGGGCTGCAGAATGCAAGGGGTTTGAGGTTTGATTCAAAATCACAGACTATATATGCTGGGTGTTCCAACAAGGCTTCAAACTTTTTGAATTTGGCATTTTCACTTGGGTTAGGCATAAGCATATGAACAGGTTTATGATTCCCACAGTATTTTAAATGTTCAATTAATTTGTTTTTAGCAATTTCTGCATTTTTTCCCGAACCCCGTTTACCATTTTTTGACCATCAAATACAATAAAACATCTTCTGCACAACTTGAATATTCTATGAGTTTGGTCTCATCAGTGATTCCAGATGCTCTGATTTTGCTGTAAAACTCTTGTTGTGGTGTCAGAGAACACTCATCAAATTTAGAAAAATCTGTAACATAATCATAACGATATACACCCTTCCGCCTAATTAATTTCAGCTCCTTATTTGGAAACAAAGCACATGTGATTTTGAATTGATCATCAGATAATTGACAGGCCAGTGTAGCCAGGCTAGCAGACAGAATTCTGTATGAATCAAGAAATCTTAAGTGAATAGGAACACTATTAACTTTAATTATTTTGCTAATGGCAATATATTTTTCATTATTTTCAGCTAAAATATTTAAATTCTGCTTGTCAAACCCCTCGTACCTGATCAAATGATGAAAATCATAATTGGATGCACCATGGCAAAATATAGGGACAAATTTTGGTCTCTGGATCTTAATATTACAGCTATTACACAGGGCCATTTTGAATTTACCATCTGTATGAGAATGGTGTTTCACCTTGATATTTGTATCTGAAAATTCAGAATCACATACCGGGCATTTTTCTGCATTGTTGAAATCTTCAATCTGTTTCTCTGTTAAAGGCATCATAGGTTTTGATTTTAATAAGATATTAGATGCTATGCAACGGCACTCATTTTCTATTCTATCTGCAAATTCTTTGATGGCATCTGCTCCCATGTATAAATCTTCTTTACTAACAACACCACCCTGTACAACCACATAATAAAAACTAGAAGGTTCATGTAGCTGATATGATGTAATTGAAGGTTCATCAGGATCTGGGCTACAGAATGCAAGGGGTTTGAGGTTTGATTCAAAATCACAGACTATATATGCTGGGTGTTCCAACAAGGCTTCAAATTTTTTGAATTTGGCATTTTCACTTGGATTAGGCATCATCATATGAACAGGTTTATGGTTGCCACAGTATTTCAGATGCTCAATTAACTTGTTTTTAGCAATTTCTACATTCTCTTCCCGAACCCCATTCACCATTTTTTGACCATCAAATACAGTCAAACATCTTCTGCACAACTTGAATATTCTATGAGTTTGGTCTACTTGTTTTCTGACTAAAGCTTCAAGATTATGTATCAGAGTATAATGGTGTGCATCATCCCCTTCAATTAAGAGCAGATCAATCGGAACAGCAGAATCATCATCAAATGTACTGATTCTGAGAGGTGCTATCAAGCAATTGCCACGGCCAGTAGAACAAATAAATACATTAATAGATAATTGTTTACCATTAATATCCCTGGCCTTTTTTCAAATTTATCAATATTCTGAACAGACATTGGATATTCTAAACCCTCCATTGCTTCATCAAAATCATGTTCATGCTGTATATAATAACTTATTCTCTCAGGATCCCTTAAAACTGGATACAAAGCAGCTAAAATACACCACAAAAAGCATTTCTCATCATTATTTTCTAAGATAACCACGGCTCTTTTGTTTTTAATATTGGCAGGTAATGGCAAATATGTAGATATTTGTAATGGGTTGAATTCAGAAATATTAATATATAACTTGTGTGAAGATCCGCATGGGCTCCATCCAGACTCTTTTCCAGCAAATTCAGTGTGTTTAATATTCAATTGATCAATCAAACTGCTTATTATTTTGTCTGAATTTGCATTTGAATATACCGGTACAGTTTCTGTTATGTGGGGCTGTGTAAATTTTGTGCCATTTGGTTTCTTATATTGTGTAAACAATTTGAGGGACAGCTTATAAGAGCCATTTTGTGCATTTAGAATTGCCGGCACATCTGGATTTATACTGTTCAAAAAATTCTTGATGTCACATCTTGGCTCTGATACAAAACGGTGATCCCTTAATTGGCCGTTAAAACTGCTATGGATGGGTTCATAGCGTAGCTGCTTTGCTGCTCTAGCATTAACAGGTGCTTCATGCTTCCTTTTCTGACCAGATGTAGATGGTTGAGGGGGCAATGTGATGAATGTGCAGAGCAAGTACCTTTATGATTATAAGTGAAGTATTCCATGCTTTATTTTCTATGGCATTTAGGGCATATTTTTGTGGGAGTTCTGCATTTGTCTGGATTACAATTCCGTGATGCCTGGCCCAATTGGGGCTGGTTATATTCTTATTGCATTGATTACAATATTTTTGATTTGGCATTTTTGTTGTTGTTTATTATATAAGATTTCCTGGGGTTCAAATCAAAATTCTATGCTTAATATAAAATATCAGTTGGGTTCAGCAGTGTGTTTTGTATATTTAGTGTGTGTGTGTATGTGTGTATGTGTGTTAATATTTTTGGCTTTGGTATTTATATAAAATTTCTTGGGTTTCAAATCAAAACTCTATACTTAATAAACCTATGACAGGTTGTACAGGATAGCCTACATGCACAAAGATAGAATAAGTATTGATCCACTGAAGCACTGACTTTTCACAATTGCATTTCTGCACAGGCATGTCGTGATGTGCATGGAAAGGCATTGACCTAATACCATGTGTCATGTATTGATCTTGTATAACAAACTAGGGCAAATATAAACCCTTTGTTCAATATATTAAGAAATTCTAAATATTGAATCAAACAAACCTATAATTCAATTTTACAAATCTGCTATATTTAAAAAAATAAGAGGAGCACTGCAACAACACATCTGTACTCCTCAGCCACTCTCACAATACTAACTGATATGTAATACAAAAAGCTCTTGCATCATAATTTGTTGCACAACATAATGCAAAAGCTCTTGCATCATAATTTGTTGCACAATGCAAAAGGTCTTGCATCATAATTTGTTGCATAATACAAAAGTTCTTGCATCATAATTTGATGCATAACATGATGCAAGAGCTTAGTTTTAGGTGTGGGCAAAAAAAAATTCAAGAGGGGCATATTTTTAACAAGCTTATGGACAACAATCTGACAGAAGTGCCTTTTGTAAGTGTGGACAAATCAATCTGAGGGGCTCATCATTTCACAGGAACTTCCCGAGGGCATTTTTACAAAAATCTTGGATTAGACGGAGTACCACACTTGAGCCAAAAGCTCATATGGGCATGTTGAGCAAGATTTAAGTGTAGCCAAATCTGCCTGAGGGGGGTTCGTCATTTATCGCGCCAATAGTAGCATCAATTACACTACTGATGCGATTTCAGATTCGTATAAATTTCTTTCAGCTAGCTTAGACAATCTAGCTAGCAAACTATCAGATGAACAATTTAGGTTCACTCCTAACATATTTCCGAATATAGATATAAAATTAATTAGACGGAAAGGAGTGTATCAATGTGACTATGTTACGGACTCTTACAAATTTTCTGATAGAAGCCTTCCTCCTAAAGAGATGTTTTACAGTCAACTTATATAAGAACATATTACCGATAAGGAATACGAATATGCGAAAGTAATGTGGGATAAGCTAGAGCGTAAAACATTTGGTGACTATCACGGTTTTATTTAAGACTAGACGTGACTATTCTTGCGGATGTGTTTCAATTATTTAGAAAAACTTCTATGTCTATTTATCGTCTCGATCCAGTTCATTTCTACGGTGTGCCTGGTTTAGCCTGGGCAGCTATGCTGTTAAGAACAAAAATAAAATTAGAACTTATTTCAGATGTAGATATGTTACTCTTTATCGAGAGGAGTATACGAGGAGGGATGGTTCAGTGTACACAAAAGCATGCTAAAGCAAATAATATATTTTCTATGCTGACGTTATTAATCTGTACGGTTATTCCATAATGGAAAAATTACCCTATGGTGAATTTGAGTGGGTTGATCCTACCAAAACAGACATAGTAATTTTGATTATGAAGAATGTGGATTTTTTGCAGAAGTAGACTTCGAATTCCCGAATAGTTTACATAATTATTTTTCAGATTTGCCACCTGCAACCGAATTTCAGCATGCACCTGGTAAACGTATGTTGACTTTAGAGCCCAAAAATAGATACGTACTTTATTATAATAATTTAAGATTCCTAATAGTAAGATGGTTTGTGTAAAACATGTTCACAAAATTCTCAAATTCAAACATTCAGGGTGGTTAAAATTATATATTGACATCAATTATTGCATAGAACTAATGCTACTTGCGATTTTTATAAAGACTTTTTTAAATTAATGAATAACTCTGTATACGGAAAAACAATGGAAAATGTAAAATAGATACGTACTTTATTATAAAAATGTTACGTTCCTAATTGTAAGATGGTTTGCGTAAAACATGTTCACAAAATTCTCAAATTCAAACATTCAGAGTGGTTAAAATTATATATTGACACCAATACTTTGCATAGAACTAATGCTACTTGCGATTTTGATAAAGACTTTTTTAAATTAATGAATAACTCTGTATACGGGAAAAAAATGGAAAATGAAAGAAAACACATAGTCGTAAAATTAGTGTCAGATAGTAATAAGTGTAGGAAACTAGTAGTTAAACCCGTATTTAAGTCTAGAAAAATTTACGATGGAAAAGAAAATAATTAAACTCAATGAACCTATTTATGTTGGAGCAGCAATCCTAGATTTATCTAAACTACATATGTTTGAATTACACTATAATGTAATGAAACCATTCTATAAGAATTGTATTTCTCTTGTCTATATAGATACGGATAGTTTTATTTATAATATTCAGACATCTAATATTTACGAAGATTTGAAAAATCCGGAACTATCCAAATATTTAGATACTTCTAACTATCCTCAGCCAAATAAATTTGAAATTCCATCTTACAATTAAAGAGTTCCAGGCATGTTACAAGATGAAAATAATGGTGATGTTATTTTATAATTTGTTGGATTGAGAGAAAAAATGTATGCTGTGTAAACGGAAAATAATGTTACTAAAAAAGCTAAGGGAACAAGTAAAGATACAGTAAAAACGGTGTTTTGGAAAACTATATTGAATGTCTGGAATCGCATAAATCAATATTAAAAATTGAAAGAAGATTTCAAAGTAAGGTCCATGTATTAAAAACTAATAAGATTCAAAACGTAGCCCTGGATCCTCATGATGACAAAAGGTGTATCTTGTCTTGTGGCATTCACACACTACCTTGGGGACACTATTGTTTAGAAATTAGTAAGATATGCCCACAATTCACTTAAAAAATTAATACATAAATAACTATAAGAACATATTCGGATACACCAACCATGTAGACCACTTGTAGACTATTTACCGAAACATTTAAATATTTATTGGAACATTGTAACATGTAACATGTAACGTCAAGCTCAATGCCATAAATGTAAAATTAAGAATTGATACAAATATCATATTTTTTGTTTGTATTTTTGCTTAATTTATTTATGTGATATAATTAATTTTTTATACATTTTAATGAGTCCCTTGAAAAAAGCTCTGAAATAAATTATAAAATAATAAAATTTTATTAAAATTGTTCTATCACTCTCTCATTCTTTTACATCATATACATATGATTTCTCTACTATTAATATAGCACTGCATGTAGTATTTTCCGGTAGAGTTTCATGAAATTCACATATCAATTTTATATTAGTTCGATCATTTATAACTACCAATTTTCTTCTTGACCCATTGGTCTGTGAATTATGAACTCATCTGTATTATAATAAATGTCTATGTTTCCTTCAGTTACTCGTTTAAAAGCACTATAAGCTTCATATAATTTTAAATAATCTTGTTCTGCAATGTTTAAATTATAATTTTCCTGAGGAAACACCTCATTTCTGCCATTCTTCAGATACACATTTTTAACTTTACAATTATCAAACTGGCTGCTATCATTTTCCTGATTGTCATCTCTCTCTGTTTGAAACAGCACAGCTACAAACTCTGGCATGTCATATTGCAAAGATTGGAACTGGTTAGTAAGGTCAAATTCAAACAATTTACCCTCCACAGGCTTCTGTATGCTTTGATAAGTATGAAATTGAATCGGAATTTGAGGATTTTTCAAAATGTTGGCTTTGTGTTTGAGAGCATAATTCGATTCACATTCAACTATAGGCATTCCCAACTCCATTGACTGTATCACACATTTCGCAGCTTCGGGTAAACTAGCCTCATTAGCTGTTCCATCTGCATTCAAAGTTTTGTATCTCATGATGGCATTATGATCATTGGGTGCTCTGCGAAATATGACATTCAAACCACCTTTCCACATAATTTCTTTATAATCAGAGAAAAATCCAAATAGCAATTTCATGGGGAACAGTATTGTGTGACTTTTTGCTTGAATTTTTGTTCCAGTGTCGAACCCACAACTTTATAATATGCACTCTCTGATTTGGACAATTTCAATGTACCCACTGTAGTGGTTGTAATTCCAGGGCAATCAGTCCTGTCAATCACTGTATCATGCTTTCTGACTGCAATTTGAGAAAATAAGAATGGAACAAAATTATCTATAAGTTTTATATTAGACCCATCGAGGGAATATGCTTCACCATTACTTTCTTTTACAATATCAAATTTTATATACAGATCAGATCTATGTGGATAAATGAATCCGTCCCCCACCGTGATGTCATACTGTATCTCTTTATTGGGCTGATTCAAATTTGCAAATGTCCTCCTGTTTGGAGGGAAGGGCTGTATTTTATAACTCTCAATATTTTCCATCTTGGAATTTATTTATATATTTTAAATATTAATTTCTATTATCGCAGTGCTATTAGCACCGGCAAAATCGATGATTTCATTTTTCTCATTTGTTATTTTTATCTTTATTTAACTAACTTTATCAATAGAAACAGGGAAATAGACTGGTGGAATTGGAGAATAGAATATAGGTTCCATAAATTCCGAATTCGGTTTAAATGTAGCAATAATACCTGTCTCCTTGGGACTGCCAATCGATTTTTTCTTCTGCTTTGATAATCATACCTTTGGCAATGTTACAGTGAATATTCAATGTCTCAATAGCTAAGAATTTTGGTATAAATTTACCTACGTGCCTAATACCTGGTTCAAATTTGCTATTGTTCTCAAATCCTTAAAGTTCTCCCATGGTAGATAAGTCCACTGTTTCATTGGTAGTTACCATCTCTACTCTGTGTGTTACAGAATTTTGAGAAAGGAAGACAGTGGTTGGAAGTTAAAATTGTAAAGTAGATAAGTTATACTGTCCAGGATGATTTTTTTTTCATTACCTACTAATATAGTGTTGTTGTAGGTTGTTACATTCGGTATCAGATACAAACTGTAGAATACTCTCAGAGCTATGGATTTTGGATAGATAATATCATTGTGAAGATGTAGTTTCAAAACCGAAGTCTCGCTGAAGAGATGAAAAAATCCCATATTTGATATATGATACAGCTTTTTAAAAATATTTTAATTTTATGTTTGGTATTTTATTTAAAATTGTGAGCATCGTAATGCAAACATGGCCACATATAATTTGATCGAAATTTTGAATACGATCGTCGTTGTAATAAATTTTAACATGTTTGAAGTAACGAATTAATTCTGTAGGGGGTACACCTCCGAAAGAATCGAAAATAAAAGCATAGTCATTTTGTTTATAATAGCATATCCAGTGAGTACCAACGTTTTCGGACTTGTCCAAATTCACTACGCCACATTCTCGTGAGTGAGGACTACCTTAAGGGAGAGAATCAGACATGAAACCCACCTGAAGTGTTTAATTTTAAATATTTTAATTAAAGATTCAATGTCTTGGTTGGTAAGAGCTTCTTCTTTTTTTAATTTTCTGAGTGCTCTTGACTTCACACCTCTGCCTATTTTTTTCTCCATGGCAAGATTATGACGCTCTTGCTCTTCTAGTTCTGCCTCATTTTTTTCGAATCAATCGCAATTTTGGCAATACCAGCACAACCCCCAGCCAAGCTCCCAACTGCCCCCAATGCAGCCAAGATAGCTGGAATGCTGAATATGAATCCACCACGGTGTGTTTTCTTTCTTGCATTTTGCAATCGTTTTAATTGTAGCATACTGAGTAATAATTTCATTCCATTTCCATTTTCTATACATTGCCTCTTCTTTTCTTGTAGTTTTTTAGTTAAAATCGAATAAAGTTTTACATTTTTAAGATCGTGAAATGGTCTTTGGTATACAACTTTTTTTGGTTTCCTGTTGTTGTTATTATTATTACTATTTTTTTTCAGGGTATTTATACTAGAAACCCCATTCTAAATTTTGTTTTGTATTCATAGCAATGGTTGTACCCAACGCTGTTATTTTTCACCCAATGAGGCATCTCTGCTTGTTAATCTTCCAAAATCTGGCTCTTCAAGTTTTTGATCAGCCACATGACGATCATTCTGATCTTTGTGTGTGTTGTATGCAATATCATGTGCTTTACAAACTGCATCCAGAGGATTAATACCCCTGTCCCCTCTTTATATTCGTTTCTCAAGTTTTGAACCAGGACCACAATATTGGTAACCAGGTACGTGTAACTCGAACGGAAGTTTATTAATAATATAATTCACTAAACCTCGACCCTCTGATATATTCCAGAATTTAGGAGGTAAATATTGATAATTTTAATTAAGTATCCTATACCTTTAGGATCGTTTCTAATAAAATTAGCTAATTTGTCACTAATCATGTTTACAATACCCATTTTCTCATTATAGAAATTATTGATCCCAGCATTTTCCTCCCCTGCTATAACCAGCAACCTATCTATAAGTTTTCTCACATCGTTTACCCATACAAATTCCTTAGATAGAGTATTGTTTTGTTTTATACCACTACCGGTTTTGAGTTGATTCCAGATAGGTTTAATCAGATATTTGTATTTATCCCCGCTGCTCGATTTCACACGCTTTTGACTGGCATCGTTATTTTGGTACAAAGCAACAGAGAGTGTCAAAATTTCAGAGTAACTTTGATAATCATCTTCTGTAAAATGTTTTGAGTTTTTTTTTGTAATGAGCTCCCATAGCCCTAGGGTACCAGGATATCTGGACCAGGTGATTCTCCCACCCAAATAATTTTTTATGTTATCCCCTTCGAATGTAACTTTAGACTTGCCAATTTTCCATACTGCGCCTTCGTTACCCTCCATAGTTGGATACAAACCAAACACCTCATCATTTTCGAATTTTCCTTTACTCAGGTAATCCCTTGCTAAGGGACCCAACTCGATTTTCTCTGTTTCTTCTATAGCTGCTTTAGCAGAGGAGTGTGGATACTAGATAATGGCGTAGGAGGGAAATCTGCATAATTTTTAGCAGTAAGAGGTACCAATTTATTGATGAGGTTTTTATTTTGTTCTGTCACACCCATAATCTCTTTACCAAGACCACTAATTGCATCGATAATTGGTTGTTCTTGACGCTTGTGTTGTTCGTAAAAACCTCAATTCTCTGACTTCCAACCTTTATAACGTTCGGACAAGTACTCTCGTAATTTCGAATTATCTTCTATTTTGTGTTTCGTCATATTTATTTTTTGATTAATGGTTATTTTATATCGTTTCAATGTTTAAAAAGTCGTTGATTTTATTTCTGAATTTACCATTGTTAGGTTTCCGAGTCATGTCGATAGTAACAAATCCAAAATCGTCGCTGTTCCAACAAGATGAACAGAATTTTGAAAATTGGTTGTAATTTAATTCTCCTCCAACATAATCATATTATACATGTTTTAAATTAGTATGATCTTGACGAAACAAACAGATTAAAGTTGTATTACCTCGTAGTAATTGTTTGGGAATTCTGGAATAAGTTTGAGCTAAATAAAAGCAGTCTATTTCTTTGTGACGACCCTGTGTAAAAGAAATTCTAATTTCATTCTGATTTTCCAGAATAACATCATCGAATACCACAACAGAATTTTTTAAACATTGGTCGAGAGGTTTTAATGTTGATGCAAATGTAGCTATGCACAGTCCCTCGTACATCTTCATGAGTTTTTGGTATCTCGGTTGCTCTAAACTTTTTGAGAATACATACAAGTGTCTATTTTTCTAATCTAGAAAATTGGGGGCAAGCCAGAAATTATCAACCAGCAAAGTGGTTTTTCCACAACCAGATGGGCTTGCAATGATGCATCTTATGTTATCAGGTAACAACTCTCCATTTTTTTTATTAGTTTGCACTACATCTGGTGAACGCTGTACCACATTCCATGTTGGTGTCAATGAATCACTTGGTTTGTTTCTATCCAACTCTTGTCTTGCAGACCTAGCCATTTCACATACAATCTATTATTTTTCTTCTTCAATATCTTCTCGATTAGATATGTATCTCGATATTTTCTTTCACTAAGTTCCTCTTCATAGAATCTCCCTTTCAATATTTTGTTATGATTATCTTTTATTATATATGTATTTCTATTCCCTGGTAAAACTTGAACCACTGAAAATAACTCCGTACTCCAATTTTTAGTAAAACCCTTCTCGAATAACTGTTTATATTTTCTGACCCTTGCCTGATCCCCTATTTTAAACTTTGGCTTCTGGCTAGTATATTTATATTTTTGACAATAAACAGTAGAAATCAATCGTTGCTCATCAGATTTTTTTACCTCAGCAGGTTTCATGTGAATGGTACTGTGTACTGTATTGTTATAATCATGAACTAGCTCGGGGAAAATTTGCACCCACTTATAATTGCCCTGTATAGTAAATTGTCTCCACATGCGATTTTTTAATGTTCTGTTGAATCGTTCCACTATACTAGGTTTCAGATCACTGTATGTAGAATATTGTTTAATATTATGTTGTTGCATTAACTTTGCAAATGTAGAATTGTAAAATTATTTCCCTCTATCTGTCTGTAAATATTTTGGTATCCTTCCCTCACTAAATATCGATTTGAAAGCCTCGGTAACACAAGAAGCAGCATTGGATTTCAAGGGAACAGCCTATGCATAGTTGCTAAAAGTTTCAGTAACTGTAAGCATATATTTGTAACCATGATTTATCTTATCCATTTTTTTTAAAATCCTCCTTGGAGGGGCCATCTCAATCAGATCAGCCAAGGAGAATTCATTTATATCTTTTGTTACTACACTTAATCGCTTGTAATTGGTTGGTTTGTGTAATTCATGAACTATATCTTGTCTTGACATTGATTTTGAAGTGAGAATATCGCATAAAATGGATTGTCCTCAGGGTATAACCGCATTATGTCAAATACTAGCTTGTCACCAATTTCAATATCAAAAACTGATAATTGTTCGTCGTCATGTACTTCATATTTATTTGTACACTCATCCCAGTATGCGATAGGTATTTGAACTGCCTTTTCGCACTATAGTAAACTGAGGAATTTCAATATGTTTTCCATGTTTTAGAAAACTAAACTTCAGAAATCGTAAACGACCATCAACAAAAAATTCATGTACCTGAGTGTAGGGATATAATTTGTAAACATTGCCAGCATTGGTGTACGTCCAGTGCCCTCGAGCATTTGGAACACTTTGCAACCTAACAATTTCCATAGAATAAAATTGACGACTATCTACGCCATCTACTCTGCTTAATACCGGTTCCAATTATTCGTTGATAGTACGAACCAACTCATCGTAGCTAGGTTTGTTTTTACATCAACATACAGTTGTTTATATTCCTTCTTGAGATCGAGAAGTTGAGTAGCAAAACCTGATAAAGCAGATGATTGACTTGCTTCTAGAATAGTAATTTGTAACGTAATATTAGAAATAATGTCCTGTAAATTTTCTACAAGTTTCAATTTAGAACTCTGGGTAGCAAGATCGTGTACTTGACTTCTGATTTCTGTAAATAATGCATGTAGTTTGTTAATTATTTGATTGTTGGTAAGACTAGCAACAGTTTCTCTGATTTGCGAAATTTCTGCTTGAATGTTTTTGATATCCTCAGATTTCAAAATTTGATGTACTGCTTTCCTCATATCTCTGATTTCCTGAGAATTAGGAAAAGCAGCTGCTGTATTCTGAAGTGTGGTAGGAGTTAATTTTATAGCATCGAGTTCTGCATTTTTCAAAATTTCTTGCAGTTGCGTTATGTCATCCTGCGTAGGTGCAGACTGTTGCAGTGTCTCTAATTTACTCTGAATGTCGTCAATAAGATGATGGAAATGCGATAATTCTGATTCAGTATTCAAGAATTTCAAGCTTAGTAACTTGCTGTTGAACTATAGCTAGAATATCAGTAATGCCAGGCAGTTTCGATTCCATAGTTTCCTGTACACTTCTCATAGTTGCCATGTTCTCTATGTGAGCTATGTTACCTTGTATCTTCCCAAAATCTTCATAAGTCCCCAACTGTAATTTGATGCCGGCAACACTCTGGGCAATAGCATTTAATTCAGAAGATGAAGGTAAATTATTGATAAAATCTTCCAATGTCTGTAGTTTCGATTGAACTTCTGTTATAACTGGATGAAATGCATCTGTCTGTAATTCAGATTTGATACTTTGCAATGTAGGAACTTCGAAAGATTGAAACTGTTCTTGCAATTTAGCAATACTAGCATTTACCTGCTCATATTCTTCTTGAGTTTTGATATTCTGGATGACGGTTTGCAGTTCGGTACGAATACTATTTGCCTGGTCATTTAATTGCTGTTTCAGCTGTTCGGTATTCGTTCTCTGGAATTGTCTAAATTTATCAAGTTCTTTTTTCAAGTTGGCAATATTCTCTTCTAAGTTCTGAAGATTATCTATTGAAGCTAAATTAGTATATTTCTGAAGCAAAGATTTGAGTTCTCCATCAATTTTTACTATAATATCAATCAGTTGAGTTTGAAGATTTGTAATCTTTGCTTGAATATTTAGATTTAGCCAATTCTCTAATATTAATAAATCTGATTTCAGTTTCTTTAGACGTGCATCTAAACTAGCAATCTCGCTGGAATTATCTGGAATCTCCTGTCGCCTTCTATTATCAAATATATCGATGTTTTTTTTGTTTTTAGGTATTTTATATATTAATTATTATTTCGATAAACAGAGGAATCAATTTATCATACTCTCCAATTATCTCAGCATACAAAAATTCGCCTGCTTCCACATCATAAGACGTATCAGGAAGTAATGTACTATGTTTAATTCTATACAAATTTCGACCTATATGCAAAAGTGCCGCATTCGGTGGAGAAACGTTTGTTTGAATTTTCCCACTAACAGGTAACTTATATGATGATAAGTTATTATTAAATACAAATAAGTGCTTTCCAGTATTCTCGTCAAGATGAGACAAAATACTATTCAAGTGAACAAGAAGTAACCCTTTCAATTGAAGATAAATTTCTCTCAATATTTACAAGTTTACTGGAATTCTCTGTACAGGCTGATTATGTTGTTGCTTCTTAAACCCAAAAATATTCATGACGTTTTATTTTATATTAGCTATTTTTTTATTATATATAAAATATACATTTGTACTAAGTAAAAAAAATAATAAATACATATAGTAAAAAAATTTCCCCTGTGCTTAGCACATGAAAAAAAGTATAGAAAACGTCCGTACTCTTCAACTGATCTCGCAAAACTAACTAATCGTCACGTCACATCTTATCATGACAGGTTAGGTAGGATTTTATTGAGTAACAGTTTTTGTAAGTTTTTGAGGCATACTCAGTATGTTTGGTCTTTAGATTTATTTTTCATGTTAGTATATATTGTAAAATGTCAAAAAAATGTCAGACTCTGCAACTGTCGCAGAGTATTTTGGTGTGGTATTTAAATAGGTAGCATAAATTCAAATAATATAACGCAAAAAAAACTTTTTAAGTAGCCTAAAAACATCTGAGACAAGAAACTAATCAGAAGACACCACGTCAAATACAAGTCATCATAACATAACATAAGTTCCAATTATTGGTTTGAACACCTCCAATTATATTACTGGTTAAGTTAATAAAAACAACAGGCCTCGTACCATGTATGAGGTAAAAATCACAAAGTTGCAATAGGTTTGCGTGGGTGTAGGTGGGTGTGCGTGGGTAGGTGTGGGTGGGTGTGGGTGGGTGTGGGTATGTGTGAGTACGCAGATATATTCTTGTGGGAACCGGCGTATGTTTAAACACCTTTCTTAATGGGACCAAAAAAATTGTTGGGACATTTTGCCGGTCCCAACAGCGAGAAAGCCGTTGCGAGACTCTTGAGACCCCTTTTGACATGTACACGAAGTTTTTCGAAGGTACCAAAAAGTCCCTATTTGTTCGATTTGTGTGTTAACGTGTGTGTTAAACTCTGCCACCTCCGGAAGCTTCACGTCTGTGCAAAAGTGTGGTGTTTAATCCCATCTCTTGGGACCAGGTGTGTGGGTGTGTAAAATCTTGGATCTATTTCGCATGTATTGGTACCGTACATCATAGGAGGTTGAGGGGCAAGGAAAAGTTCGTTCGGCGGGCGACGGGCTTCCCCGCTCGTCTCCCGTTCTGTTGCTCCCGAGTCGTCAATGTTGCTAACTTAAAACTTTGGAGCCAGATCTGTTTTTCTATTATCTTTTAATACTACAATTGTAATTGTAATTGATGTGCTTTATTTTACTTCGCTTTTTGTGCCACTTTTGGCTAATTTGCAAAGATTGGGAATGAGTGATGATATTTGAAATTGATGAATCGACTCTCGCAAACATCTATGCCCAAACAGGGATTCGAACCCGAGACCCCTGGCGTCGTACCGCGATGTGCTAACCACTCCACCACGAGGGTCGGCTTTAATCCTACAATAAAAAAAAAATGCTACAATATAATTTCTTCCTCTAAATGTGACCCTTTCTTATCTTCCTATAACAAATTTTCAGTTGGGTTTTGCTATAATACTCGTAAATGCTGCAGTTAAATCCATAGCCAAGAAACAAAGATCAGAGTTATCAGATGTAATCAGTAAAAACTCGTTACTTGTCTCCTTTCGGGCATGATGAAGAAAAATGAATTGCTCGGGGAAAATGAATTATTATTTTTATTAACATAAATAAATAAGAATGGAGATTTCTGACCAAAGCGACAAGAGATCAGGCAAAAGGGAGGGGTGTTCTCATCGAAGTGACAAGTGATACAAGTACTGTACCCCAGTCTACAAGCAAGCACTTTTCTCAAATGTAAATGCAAACAGACCAAGGCGACACAATGCATGACATTCATGACTTACAGAAACGGAAAGCGACACGTGTCGCTTAGAAACAAGGATGCACCATTTTGAAACGAAGAAGCAGAACAAGTTGCACGTCTCTCCTGTTGCTTCTGTTTCTCAATATCGTGAATTGGATCGTGTAGGTCTGGTGTTCAGGCTTTTGCAGTGCATGCTTTTCTTGTGGACTGAAGTGTCACGTCTTTCTTGTCGCTTGTCAATTCTGTGTAAATCTTCGGGGTTACTTTCCGGCGTCGTCTGCTAATTATTTCCTGTCGCTTTGGTTTGAATCTCTCTGTAAGCATGCCCACCAGACCGAGGCAACACGATAACGGTCCAGTGCCAGAAACATGCAAGCGACACGTGTTGTTTGTCGTGTGGCATTTATTTGAAAGTGTTATTTATTTCAGAATTTTGGTTTCCAACAGCTAGTTGTCGCATCGGTACGTAAGTTCAAGAGGGAGGTTTCAGACCGAATTGAGGCGCAACTAGGGGTTTCACACCCAAGTAACAAGCAACAAGAACCTCTTAAGAATATAAGCAAGCATTCACCGCAGCTGCGCTATCAGCAGACACCACCAGACCAGAACGACGCGACGGGAGACTTGCACCTTGTCATGTCGCTTCGAAAGTTTCGAAATGTTGCATTTATTATCTAATATCTGTTTCCAAGTGATACGTGTCGCTTCTCGCTTCGGTCTGGAAGCTCCCTAAACTCGTACGGAATTCCAACACATGATCCCTAGTCATAGAACACGAAGACAATTGTTTATACTTCTCAAAGTTAAAAGCTTGATCGCAATCCTTAAACCCGTTTTAATTACAATGCAGTTCTTTTTTAACAACACTGATTGTTCAAGCAAAATTTCCACTCCCGTTCTGCGGCGACAGCGATACAGTTGGACGTTTTTGCGACGTTGCCACACGTATTTGGAACTTACACTTCCCGCTCGCTCTGCCTTACGCAACGGGTGACTTCAAAAGTGGGGAAACATTCCACCCGACAACATCGCAGATGGAGGCTCTTTCCTTGCAATACACGCTCAATGCGACTTGCTCCTGTGTTGTCACAGTAGAGGGGGTGCTATTCCGGCTTAGCGCGCTACGACGAGCGTGAATGTTTTCTGCTAGGGTGTCGTAAAAAAGAGGGTTCCTCAGTTGCGGGTAGCTTGATAACATGTAAAAGCATGCAGGTTTATCACCTCACGGAGTCGATTATGGCTATTGGGAAACAATGTTAATGACATGCAGTTCCTTTTCACTGCATTCCTGTACCTTTTCAAGTTAACTGTGAATGGCAGACGAGTAAATTCATGCTGAACTCGGCAAAAAAGGCATCCATGTCTTTGGTTCTTTAACGCAATTTGTCATCACTTCTAAATGCAGCAATAAACTTGGTTGGTTGATTGATTTGGTGTTTTACGTCCACTTTATGCACAGTGAGGCTAAAGAGGAATCCAAACCACCATGTGCCTCCACCAGGTATCGAACCCGGGACCCCCTGATTACAAGACACAGCAATGAAGGTAAATGATTGGTAATAATTGCTGCTACAACCTTTTCAAGCATGTCCATTGGCTGTTAGCTTTTTGGGGGTGGTAAATAATCGGTGGGTGTTAGGTTAGACAAGTTGGGTTTGGTTCTCTTAGAAGAGGAAGAGGACGAAAATGGTTTTTGCATCAATACCGATCTAAATGATTATTATATGAGAGTCTTATCTTGAGACTAACACAATAGAACACCCGAAGAATCCTAAAGTCAAACAATTATATAGGCTTGTGTGTGTGCTGGAGGGGATGGAGGTAGAGTCTCGTGGACATATTTTCATGCAAGTAGCTGACTAACTTAATTAATTATACCATGAACATAAGTGTAACAGGATCGAGAGAAAGTAAGATTGGACGGAATGGATTGAGTAAGTCAGAGGGACTTACTTACATGTATATAACCGGTCTCCATGACAGCATAACGCTTTATGAAGCCAGAGGCCACAGTTCGAACCATAGTAAGGCATATAGCAATGTTTGTCTCATTTTCCACTTCATTAGTTTATCATTCATCCTCATCGTAGCGATCAACCCAAGAGGTAGAAATTCGCCTTTAAATAAAGGACACATACATACACAAATATTGATTTATTATTATTTCGCTTTCCTGCTACTTCTGGCTAATCACGAAGATGAGGATGAATGGTGATAAGATGAGGTAGATGAAGGGACAATACAATATGAGCCCCCCAAGGATTAAACTGGCCATGAGTCCAGCCGCCAGAGACTTGCTAGTCGCTAGTATGCAAAGTGCAGTACAGGGTGTTCTACGAGAAAGTGAATATAAATTGGGCTGTCCTCAAGATAATATATATATATATATATATCTAAGAGCCACACAGTGCTGTTCCCTATGCGCCTGTTGCCAGGATTCTTCTCAGATTACAAAGACATTATGTGGAAGGGTGGTTTAAGAATCACATTTAGAAGAGCTGCCAATGATAATAATGCTTTGATGAGGTACAGCACATTAAACTCTACAGGGGAAGCTCTGCCCAATACCCTACCTGATGAGGGAAGTGCATTATTCAGACTATGGAGCTAAGAATCCCAGTTGTTGAATATGAAGCCTGTTATGCTCTTAAATACAAAGCAGATATAATAAAAAATCCACAAGTACCTTTACAATTTTATACATATCAATGTGTACAGAAGCCTGCCACTGGTACCTATTATGAGTTTGATGCTACAAATTCATTCTCCAGTATACAATATGACATGCCGGATTTTGTGGTGGTACTGTTTCAGACTGGAAGACACAATAACCAGAAAAAAAATTCAAGTAGATTTGATAACTGCAACATCAAGAACATATATCTTAAAAATGGCAGAAATGAGGTGTTCCCCAGAGAAAATTATAATTTAGACATGTCCAAGGATGATTTCCTTAAATTATATGAAGCATTTACAGCATACAAAAGGGTCACTACTGGCAATACTGACATGTATTACACACCAGATGAATTCAAAGCACAGAGACCCATGTTTGTCATCAACACTTCATAAAGGAAACAAGTTGTGGTAAATGACAGGACAAACATTAAAATTATCTGTGAATTCCACAATACACTCCCTGATGACACCATATGTAGTGTTATTCTCATAGGTGAAAAATCATATGTTTATGACGTAAGAAATGAGAGAGTCACAGAGCAATTCTAGAAGATTTCTACATATTCCACAAGTTAAGCCTGGTGTATAATTAAACTTAAACCGGAAGTAAATATGTATGTGTGTGTGGGGGGGGGGTGTGTGGGTGTGTATGTGGGTGGGTGTGGGTGAGGGTGGCTTAGTTTTAGGTGTGGGCAAAAAAAAATTCAAGAGGGGCATATTTTTAACAAGCTTATGGACAACAATCTGACAGAAGTGCCTTTTGTAAGTGTGGACAAATCAATCTGAGGGGGCTCATCATTTCACAGGAACTTCCCGAGGGCATTTTTACAAAAATCTTGGATTAGACGGAGTACCACACTTGAGCAAAAAGCTCATATGGGCATGTTGAGCAAGTTTTAAGTGTAGCCGAATCTGCCTGAGGGGGTTCATCATTTATCGCGCCAATAGTAGCATCAATTTGTTTACCTGTTTCGGGAATAGTTACGTACTTACTAATAGAAATATATTTCGTCTCGTTCTCTACTAGAATATTTATATTTTGCTTATCGTAACCCAAACATCTAATCAGATGATGAAAATCATAATTCGAACCACAGTGAAAGAAAATAGGAACATAGTTAGGTTTCTGAATCTGGAGGTTGTACGATTGACATATTGTCGAGATGATTTTTCCAGAGAAGTGGCAGTAATGGAAAACTTATTATTACTCTTTGTATATTGCAAATTGCAAATTAGACAAGTGACGGCATTATCAAATTCTCGAATTTCTTCAATAGATGGAAAATACATCGGTTTAGATTTTTGTAACACAGGACCAATTTTCTTAGTTTCTTCCACGTTTAAAATGTTTAACTACGTTAGGTCCTCTGTATACATACGGTTTGCTATTTTTGTAGTCTTTCCACACCATTATGTATCCAAAACTTGATGCCTCATGAAGTTGGTACGGTGTAGTTGAAGATGCATCTGGTTTCGGATCACAATAGGCAATCGTTCAGAAATGACTCGAAATCTGCAAATATGCATACCGGATGTTCTAATAATCCTCTGAATGACTTAAATTGTTCTACTTCATTCAGTTTGGGCATAATCATGCGTACAGGCTTGTTGCCACCGCAATATTTTTTATGTTCTTCAAGTTTTTGAGCAGAATCAAATATGGTTAAGCATTTTCGACGGACTTCCATCTGGTGTTTATGCTTTGTTTTTTGACTGCTTACCAAACTAGAAAGTTTACGAATAAGGCAATAGTGAAAGTTTTTATTATCCTTAATAAGTAACAAATTGATGACGATATTATTATCATTATCAACAGTATTTATTCTAAGACGATATACCAAATTATTTGCTGTATAGGCATACACATTGATTGCCAAGGATTCATTCGCTTGTTTTTCAAATTTTGATATCTCGGATATAGCAACAGGATACTGGATACCTAACATAGCATATTCAATCTCATCTACATATTTTTTATAATGACTAACCTGACATGGATTATTTGAACAATGAACCGGGTGAAGCGCCGCCAAAATGCACCACATAAAACACTTATTGTCAATGTTATAAATGTTCAGCACTGCTCTCTTATGCTGAATTTTTACCGGAAGTGGAACGTAGCTGGAAGCAGAAAAGGCATGAATTTGCTTACATGAATAATTAACATGTGAGGACTTCCGCGTAGAGATCATCCCGAACCCTCACCCTCGAACTCGTCGTGTTTCTTAACCAATTCTTTGGAAATTTTAGAATAAAAGTCGTTCAAATTATCATTGTCTGCCAAATAAAATATTTGGTTTTTCGTTCTGTGATAAAAAGCAGCTGTTGTTCTATTGGCTTTCTCATATTCAGAAAATAGAACAACATATACTTTTATAGAGTTGCTTTCCAGTTTATTTTTCAGAATATTTATGATAGATTTTTCTATTTCACTCAAGAAACTAGAAATATAACAGCTTGGGTTCGAAGTAAAACAGAAATCCTGTAGTTGGTCATTGAATGCAGATCTAATTGGCTTTTGATTAGGTAACTTAATTTGTTTGGAAGTAGAGGCTTCAGCTTCAGAATGATCAATATTTCTTTTCAATGTTCCATGTCCAGTTGATATCTTGCAAATTTTCAGGTGTTTACTTAAATGTGCAATGCAAATTATTTTTTCGCATTGAGGACAAGGCTTAGCAGGTAACAAACGATTTATTGTAGAATCTGTTTCACTATATCTTGCCCTATGTTTGCTAATATTAATTTTGGAGATCAATTTCCCACAAATAGCACATTTGATGAACTTGGTAGATGACATTTTTTTTAATATGCTTTAAGCAAATAACAATAAGACGCACAATCAACTCAAAATTCAATGAGATAATTACAATAATTGATAGAATGTAACTTAAAAAAACAATAGTTATATTTATAATAGAATTGTTCAGCTCAGGTATTTATATATAAATTTTCTCGGGAAAATACGAAAACCAATAACGCACAATTAAGTCAAAATTCAATCTATGTGAAAAAACCACTTAAATCACCTTCAAAATAAAATAAATATTTTACAAAGTATAAAAAAATAATTAATAATTAATATAAAATTTTCAGCTACGTTATTTATATAGAATTTTTCAGGAGACAATAATAAACAGCATGTAGCTTTAAAATAAGTTAAAAAACTTAGCGTTTATCAAAAAATGAGGAGCACTGCAACAACACCTTCGTACTCTTCAAACACTCTCACGATACTGACTGATCTGTAATGCGAAAACTTTTTAAGTGGCTTCAGCGCAAAACTATGTTGAAAAACAGAAGACACCACGTCAAATACAAGTCATCCTAATATTACGTAATAATCTGTTTGCATAAACATGATTCAAACAGGTTATTTCTGTGCCATTGTAATGTTGCGTAATGTTATATATAATAGCCTGTTGCATAAGCATGATGCAATAGTTTACCGTTATAAAAATACAATAAAAAGAGATTAATATGAGGGCATCACAATATTATGTAATGATACGTAATTTAACTCGACAGAAATTATGACACTCGTACCAACTGTGAGGTGAAAAATCACAGAGTTGCAATAGTATAAAATCAACAAAAACATCATCAAAATATCTTTACCATTGTGGTTAAATTAATAAAAACAATGGACCTTGTACCAAGTATCAGGTAAAAAATCACATAGTTGCAATGTGTGTATGTGTGAGTGTGCGTGGGTGTGCGTGGGTGAGCGTGGGTGTAGGTGTACTTATGTTTGGGTATAAGTGTCGGTATGCGTAGATGTGCGTGGGTGTGCGTGGGTGTTACGTACTTTAACTCGAAAGAAATTATGCCACTCGTACCAAGTGTGAGGTGAAAAAACACAGAATTGCAATAGTATAAAATCGACAAAGAGATCATCAAAATGGGTTTTCCATTGTGCTTAAATTAATAAAAATAATAGGCCTCGTACCAAGTGTTATTTTGAATCGGCAAAATTACTGTACTTCCGTGCATTATTTTTATTATTATTAAACGGTGCACAACTATATGGTGTTCTGCTTCCGTTTTACAGTTTAATCCAACTCATTGAGCTGTCACACGTATTCGCGTTTGCTGTAGGAATTTTTCAAATACGACCATCACCATGTGATAGGGCTGGAGTATGCCGTACACGTATATTGAAGTTACCATTGTCTTTGTTGTTTCAGGTCATTCTCCATCAGTTTTCATTTTCTGGACATCGTCTTCTTCTATTGGGTTACTTGCGTCTGCTACAGCATTCCCTTCTACTTGATGGAGGTTTGGTTGGTGATGTGGGTTTGTTATATCTCGGTTTTGTGGGAGAGCATTGAACATATTAAGAGTCTTGAATGTAGGAATAGGTGGGCCAGATGGAGGTTTGTCCTCTTTTCGTGGGTCCACCGTCTTGAATGATTCTTCATCAGTTTGGTCATCGTCTTCATTGCGGTGTCGCTGTCTTAGTGGGTTCATTGATTGGTCGGTCTTCTTGTTTTTCAGAAAGTCTCAGATTTGATGTAGGCGGTTGGAGCCGACTTCTCTTTCCTCGTGTCTTGCATATATGTACTTCCTGGAGATAATCAGAGTCTTGTAGATTTTTGCTGTGCGAATCATTTTCCGTTGTGGATGAAGAGCAGCGTGAACCGGATCTTGAATGTTCTTTTTCTCGTGTCTTGGAGACTCTAACGGTCACACGTGACCTATCTTGACTTCGATTCATTGCCTTTGGCTGCAGGAATTGCGTTACTGTGCTCCTGCACAGGAATCTGGGATGGAGCTTTGGTTGATATACTTCGCTGTGTAGGCCCGTCGCGAAAACGAAGGTTTCGTTGAGCACCGTGAGGTATCCTTGTGCCTTGTGTCCGTTAGGACTGAGGCGCTTCTTCTTGTTTTTACGCGCTTTTTATACCTCATAAGTAAATCCCACGCTTTCTCTAATTGGTTGAAATATAAACCGTTGAGTTTTCTGATTGGTTAATTTTTCAACCGGTGCGTTTTCCCACTGGTTAAAATATTCTTAACACTAGTTTAAAAAAAAAACTAATAGTTATTATCCAGTAGCATTAACAAATAAACCCTTAAAATACATTGGAATATTATCGCACCTTAAAAACTTTGTAATATCCTAACAAATATCGAAATACAAAAACCACAATATCATAGTGGAAATCTGAAAAGCATAAATTATAAAATAACTTCAGTTTTTAGATTTTTCAAATATAAACAAGAGTATAAGTTAAATATTAGTAGATAAATATGAGATACAAAACACAATATATAAAAAAATATTTAAAAAACTTGTGCAATAAAAAGGGAAACTTTAAAAAACAGACTTCTGAGTCCAAAATATAATAAAAAATCTTGCATTAATCGTATAAATCGTGTAATTTTGGTGAAAACAAGCCTAAACTTGAAAAAATAATCAGGTAAAGATTGACAAGACAAACTTTGTGTGTCCAAAATATAATACAAAATATTGCCTGAATAGACGAAATTGTGATATTTGAGTAAGAATAAGCAAGAACTTGTAAATTAGAAAAGAATAACTTGAAAAGACATATTTTTGCATCTAAAATATAATATAAACTCTTGCCCTAGAAGATTAAATTGTGTTTTTTTAGTAAAAATAATCGTACACTTATAGAATAAACAGATAAAAGTTCAAAAAAACATACTTTGTGTGTCGAAAATGTAATAAAAAGTCTTTCCTGAACAAAATAAATTGTGTTATTTGAGTAAAAATAGACCTAAACTTTTAAAATATACAGATAAAAATTTAAAAATCAAACTTTGCGTGTCCAAAATGTAATAAAAAGTATTTTACGAACAAATTATATTGTGTTATTTGTGTATAAAAAGCCTAAACTTGTAAAATATACTGATAAAAATTGGGTTAAAATAAGCAAAAACTCGTTAAATTAAAGAGTAGAACTTGACAAGTCATAATTTCTGGATCCAAAAAATAATAAACACTCTTGTCTTTTAAGATAAAATTGTGTTATATGAGTATATATGAGTTTAAATATTGCATTTCTCTCTCTCTTAAGTCGTACATCATCCCTATGTTGTTTCAACCTGTCTTTCAGCCTTTTTTTCGTTTCTCCTATGTACACACTCTGACATTCTTTACATTTTACTTCGTAGATAATCCTTTTCTTCTTCCTCTTCTCTTTTTTCCTTTTTCTTGTTAGCATTCCTCGCTATTACTAAGATGCTTCTCCCTCCCTTCCTGTAAGTTTTAATTCCTGCTTTCCTAAGCAATAATGCAATATTTAAACACACGAGAGAAACAGGACATGACATAGAGTGGGATGAGGCTAAGCAAATAGGAAGGGAGAAGAGAATGCTAGTGAGAAAATGGAAGGAAGCCAAGGAAATAGAGAAGAAAGGCGAAGAAGACACAATGAACTGGAATGGGGGACTGAAGTTAAACAAAGAATGGAAGAAGATGTTGGAAAGAGTGGAAAGGGCAAGAGAAAAAGAGGAGAGGAGAAGGAAGAAAAATGAAAAGAGCTTGAGATTAAAAAGTCCAACCACATTCTATATGGAAGTAATTGTGTTTAGCCTTTTAGGTGAAAGTAAAGTTGGAAAGTGAAAGTCATCTGCTAGAAAGTTCCAAACAACTTTCTAAATAGTCTGGAGGGAGTAATGTTTGTGTATATATATTACCCTTCTTGTTGTATCTGGTTACTTTTGTACTTGATACAGAGTCTGAAGAAGACCTTGCTAGAAGGTTGAAACGTTACGTTAGTTTATGTTTTTAATAAAATAAATTACTGCCTTGGTCAGCATATTTAGTTTTTCATAGTCTTCAATTATTAATTATTATCGTTTCATGCTTTACATACCTTGCAGAAATAAACATATAATCATATGCATAACATTTAGTAACGTAAATTACCTTTTCTTTACATATATTATTTTTCATAAACGTAATATTCATACCAGTTATAAATATCCATATACATAAATGTAAATTGATTCAAAATATATGTAAATTTATTCTAAATACACGCAAATTAATTCTAAATACATGCAAATTATTTCCGAATACTAAAAACCGACTCTCCTTAACTCATTCACCATCTACGCAGCTACTTTGCTACAATGCCAACATTAATCCTTTTCTTTTCGGCAGTGCCACACAAACATAATTCAAAACAATTTTGTGATGAATATGTAGGAAGAGACATGACATATCATACGTATCACTTTCTAGGAGAAAATGCACAGATCTTATTGAGTTAAGAATAATATGTAGATTAATTCTTGTCATAACCTCTTTTGCTAAAATATGCATTCCAAGCAAGATATTTGCAAAACAAACCAACATATTTTTGGCGGCACTTTTCTAAGATGGCGGCTAAATTCGGGGTAGTACACAGGTGCAGAATTAATAATTGTTAATAATTATTTAGGAAGATAATACAAACTGTTCCATATTTTCCTTTTTTTTTTGTATTAACCTTTTGCATCCCGAGCGTCTCGATCGAAATCCTACATTTAAATCAGAAGCATCCCTGGTTGACTAGCCTACAATTATTGGTTTCAGAATCTTTACTTGAATTCCATACCTCGTCGACAACATGTATATGCATAACATTTTGTTATCAACAGCCACGGTAATGTAATAATTTACGCGGGCATAATTTTGTATTTTAAAAGATTTTAATTCATCTCTGGTAAAGCGAATTGTTTGACACGATTCCATACTTGACAAAGAGATTAAGAAAACAATTGAACATGTATATACAAATATACCGGGTGTCCATAAAATCGCTTTACAACTTCAAAAATTCACTACAAATGCAAATGATGAGATATTTGAGTGATTGTTTTTATTGTACTCGTTTACTATTAAAGTTTGTACTAATAGTCAATTTGTGTATTTCAGGTAACATTGTGAAGAAACAGAGGTCCTCGAAAGAAAAATGGCTACTCCGCAAGAAAAGGCACAATGTGTGGCGTGGTTCATTGAAACAAAATCTGACCCTCAGACTCAGAGAACCTGAGTCTATACCACATCCTGCGATTGTAAGCGTATAAAGTGCAACTGTTGCATGCCATCGAGCCCAATGATAAACCGAAACGCAAAACATTTGCAGTGCTTCATCGAATATCGGAGGATGTATATCCTCAACCGAGTGTGTTTTACTGACGAGGCAACATTTCATGTTTTCGGTAAACTGAATACGTACAATGCGAGAATCTGGGACTCAGAAAACCCCCATGCGACAATGGACCTCAAACGAGACAGTCCAAAGGTTAATGTGTGGTGTGGACTGATGATCAATCGAATCATTGGTTCATTTTTCTTTGCGGAGCAAACAATTACTGCAAATGTTTACCTTGACCTTTTGACTGAATATGTGACACCACAACTGGCTGACCTTCAACCAACCGTCCTTTACCAACAGGATAGTGCACCACCACATTGTTCGTGACTTCCTGGACCAAAAATTTCCCGGTAGGTGGATTGGACGGGATGACCCTATTCCATGGCCACCTCGTTCACCAGACATAACGCCCATATATTTCTTTCTATGGGGCTACGTTAAAGACACTGTGTATCGAACAAAGGTACGGAACATAACTGACCTTAACCAAAGGATCACTGATGCCATTGCCACCATTGATGAGGCTATGCTAGAGCGGACATGGCTCGAAATCGACGTCGTGCAACCAATGGTGCCCATATTGAGGTTTATTAAGTTATGAAAAAAACTTCAATATATACTGCTACTATGTGGCAAATTTCATTTAATTATCTCTTCATATGTGTTTGAAATAAAAGTTTGAAGATGTAAAGATACTTTATGGGCACCCTGTATTATAATATTTTAGGACTTTCACAGTCTATCTTCAACATATTCAAATTCAATTTTCTGTTAGATTGAAACATTTTAATCCGTTCGCATAAAATCAGAGGGGTTAAGAATGGGCTGATCAACTAAACGTTCAATAATATCAATAATCAATTCTAGTAATAGAATAGTACTAGATACACTGCCTAAATTAAATACTATATTAGATACTTGCATGTTCCATTGCAGGCAATAAGCACCTCTGAAATTGAATGAGTAGTTGTCATTCTTACGAAACTTTAAAGTAAATTAGATATTGAGCATTGAGTTGTGAAAAATTGTAATTAACTGGAATTTGGATATGAATTTTTCGGATTCAGCGTAGCGGCAAAAAAATTGTAGGGGTGGGACGGTAACTTAGAGTACTCATCGAATTTATTTTAGAGGAAAAATACTTCCAGATATTAGCTGCATGCAATTGCTAACTTTTGGAGGGATATTTTCGTATGGTTAACTTAATTTTCTTATGAAATGGAATAAAGTGGAAAATATTTTTTTTTCGGTTATCCTTAACCGAACATTAATATACACATTTCTTACTTCAAATAACTAGGTTAATTTAAACCAGCAAAATTAACAACCAGGGTGCTCAAATAATTTGTAACGTTTTGAATTATATTCGGTATGTGAATTTTTATATATGTTATCAATGGTAAGTTTTTAAATTTAGTTTTAAGTTTTCGGCAATGCATGAAGTTGTAAAGTTGTAAAGTAATCATATATGAGTCATTCCATGCGAAATCAACACAGCCCCCAAACTTACCATCATCGATTTTAATGAAATTTGGCGAGTTGAAACTATACATTGAACGTAGTAACTATGAAAATTTTGAGTCTCATTTGTCTTGTAATTGTTAAATTATTCAAGGTCAAAGTTCGCATAAATTTCCCTTTGTGAGCCCGCTTAGCTGTACTAAATGTGCTGTAACTCCGCTCCTATTTTGCGTAGGAAGATCAAATAAAGCTTATTGTACAGGGAATTGAAGAAGCTTTCCACTGATATATAAAATATAATTTTATCACGTGACCTTGACAATTGACCTTGGATATCTCAAAACATCACCAAAAATCATGAAAAAAAATTTTCCTCATGCCATACTCTAAAAAATATCAAAATATAGTTCTGGGACTGCAATGGGGAAAGAAGATAAAAAATAATATGTGTAACTATGTGACTGATAAACGCCTGATTACATGAACTATGACGAGTCATGGTGGCTCAGTCGGGAGAGTTCCGTGGAAGCCTTCAGAGAGAGCGGACGCGGAAACTAGTTGTTCCGTGAAGGTCAGTGAAAAATTGCCTTCAGTAAACAATGAGCGGGAGTGCCGTGTGTGCGTTGCGTGTGGCGTTTGTTTCAGCTGGCTGGCGAGTAAGTAGTATTGGAAAAGTACTTTAGATTAGTAAAAAGATGAATATCATTAGACAAAATACCATCCAGATACGTTTTCCGTTCGGGGCACCGAGGCCGTCGGCGCGAGAAATTCATGAATTTATACATAAACAATTTCAACTCCACGTAGATGAGATCTTGGGAATACAAATACCTACTCATTTTTTATGTGTTTTCGTAAACTGTATCAGAGAAGCAATAATGACGCGAATATTAGAGAAATGTGGTCCGAAAACAAATTTTGTTTCGATAATGGTGAAACTGTAAAAGTGCTTTTGAGTGATGCGGGGAGGGAAAGAAAGCGGTTAGAGAATTAGATGATGACTGTGTGAAAGAAAAAATGACGGAACTTTGGGAAGGTGGTATGTATAGACAAAGAAACGTGGACTGATAACTTTAAATATCAAGTTTATAACGGGGTGAGAATAGTGAAAATGGAACTAAAAAAACCGATTCCGTCGTTCATTACAGTAAAATCTCATCAGTGCCATGCGATATACGACGGACAGCCGAGAACGTGCAGGGCGTGTGGAAAAGAAGGACACGATAGCTGGCAATGTGATAGTCGTCAGATAACAACGCTTCGTGTGAATAAAAACCGAGAGAGAAATTATAGTGATATAATAGTGGAAAAGGGGAATTCCTCGAACGTGAAAAATCAGTTCCAACCAGATATTAATCAAAACAAGTCGGAAGGTCTACAAAAGGTGATAAATGAACAAAAGAAAGATAGGGGGATAAAGAATGTGCCAAGTGATACCCGTCCGATGGAAATGTTACCACCGGTAAATACGGCGACCACAAAGGAATAACACAACCAGAAAATCTTATCGGTGGACACAAAACAACCGGGAACATCCCACCTAGACAAACAAGAGGAAAAAGGAAGTGAAGAAATGCAGGATGCCCAGATGCAGGACGAAGGGAACTCAGCTGATCTTCCTCCCATCCCAGCGGAAAAGGACAACGTCCCAAAGGAGGAGGACAAGGGACCTTCGAAGGACTGTGAGCTGGAAAGTGAATTTAATACGGAAGAAGAAAGTGACGAAAGTGACGAAAGTGCCACTTCAGTGTCAAAGTGGAAAAAATCTCAGCAGATGGGTGCAAAAAAACGGACGAAGAATACTTCGAAAGGTAGCGAGAACAGAGTAGCGAAGAGGAGATCAGTGAGAGAGATAGGAGGTATGAATAGAGTAATGAATAGAAGAAGTACACCCTAAAAAGGGAAATTTAATTTGATATTTCATTTGTTATTTGCATAATTTTTTTCAAAGTTATGAGGGACGATCGGAAAGTACTCTTAACTGTGTGCTGCATTATTAATTTATTAATGGTATATATCTCTAGAATATGTACTATTAATATTAATGAAATATTTTTACCTGTAAAATGTTAGAAGAATTTGTACGGGTACACTCCATAGACGTATTGTTTTTGCAGGAAGTTTGTATGTGTGACTTTCCATCAATATATGGTTACTAAGCCATAGTTAATACTGGAATCAATGGCCATGGGACAGCAACAATTGTTAGAAAAAAAAATGTAAAAAAGTTAGTAGATGATAGAGGCATTAGCTTTCAAAGTACCAACTGTAAATTTGTAAATATTTATGCCCCATCAGGCAAACAAAATAGACAGTTACGTGAACAATTTTATAATCAGGACATATTATATTTGCTACGGTTAAATGAATCTAAAATAATACTTTGGGGAATTTTAATCAGGTATTGACTCCCAGCGATTGTTTAGGAGCTTATCAAAAGAGTCCAGCACTTGCAACATTAATTGAAGAATTGCATTTGAAAGATATTTGGTTACAGAAGAGACAGGATATAACATTTACATATTTTAATAATAAATCTGGATCGAGAATCGATAGGTTATATACAAATACAGATCAAATAAAAAATATAACATCCATCGAAGCTTCGCCAACGCCCTTTACTGATCATATGGCAGTAAAAATGGCAATAAACCTAGAAGAAACAAAACTAGTCTGGGGTCCTTCAAATTGGATACTAAATATACAGTTATTAGAGCTTCCACACATCAATGAAATATTTGCACAAAAATGGTTCGAATGGTGTAAAAGAACAAAAGCATTACAGTAATCATAATGACTGCTGAGTTTGATATGTAAAACCAAAATTAAAAACTTTTTTCTGCTGGTATGGAAAAGAAAATGCAAAAGACAGAAACGGGCTGATCAACTTTTATTACCAGTGTTTACACTAGGCATGTCAAGGGAGAGATGTCACCAAAAATTACCAAGCCATACAGCAGTATAAAGCCAAAATCTTAACATTTCTTCTAACAAAAATGTACTATTATAACTTTTAATTTTAGAAAATTGTATTTTTAAAACTTTATCTTTGAAAAATTGATTTTTAATTACTTTAATTTTACATTAACTAACAAATTTTAAATTAACAACAAAATAATTTGCTATAGTATAAAAACTTCTACTAACAAAAATATACTATTATAACTTTTAATTTTAGAAAATTGTATTTTTAAAACTTTAACTTTGAAAAATTAAATTTTAACACACTTTGACTTTAACAATGTACTTTGAATTTTTTATGTAAAAAAATATTAAAAAATAAAAAATACTGAACAAATAAACAAATAAAGATCTAAGAAAAAAAGCAAACAACCTAAGTCAAATTCAAGCAGCAAAAGGAATACACAGAACCAACATGGCATCCAGAAAAAGATATCAATAGTTAAGCCATAGCGCAGTTTAAAACTACATAGCTGAAACCTTAGAGAAGCATAAAACTGCAAACACAATATATCTAGATTCTTCCAAGGCATAGGATAGAGTAAAAAACATGGCTTGCTTATGGACAAACTCAACAACATAGGAATAAAATAGACAAGCAATCCTTTTTTCAGTAGAAAATTCCAGTTACTCAAGTAAGCTACATCATACGTAGTACATAAGAAGAGCAAATGAACATCATGCAACTTCTACCTGCTGAAACAACTAAGTGAGTATAATTTATCAGAAAAAATGCCTACGTTTCAGCCTAATTTACCTCTACATTAATAATACTACCAGAATACTAAGGCTTCAAAAGTGAACACTAAGAATAATATTCAGACTAAAGTATAGGGCATCTTACTCCCTACATCTACAAGTCAATAACAATTATTCTAAATACTACGAACTTGGACAAAATATAGTCAAATACACAACACATGAAGGAAAATAATTACAAGTAAAACAGCAGACACTCAATATCTCAAAACAATCATGTAAAAATATTCTACAACAAACTGACTCATAACATAAAACTGCTAAGTCCCCACAACATATACAAATACAATCAATAAAAACTACTTGAAATGGGAAAACTGACTACAGTCTCACAGACTTGATGTAAAATAACAGCAAAACTTAGAAGCATGCACAGTCAATAGTGCTCAATTTGCATACAGTTCACATGCAAACTCTCATGAAAAGGTTCAAAACAGTCTCCCAGCTCAGTTCTCATCTATACTTGGACAACAAAATCCTGCAACAAATTCTCAGAAATCCTACCTTTCCTACCCTTGCTTAAATAGCTAAAGTGCAATCTTCATACTAAAATATTGAAAAATGGCATATCTATTTACATAAAAGTGTGAACACATGTGTTTGTCTGCGTGTACTCTTAGATAAATTGATAAAAAAAAGCAATATAGTTATAAATCAAAGACTATACCTAATAATATTAATTTCAAAATAAGCTGATAGAAAAAGATATAATAACTACAGTATAAGCTTTTAATTTTTGTTAATTACAAAAAATAAAAGTTAAATACAGTAAATAAACTTGGTCCCTTACATTGAAAAAGGAACATAAATTGAGAGTATTTGAAAATAAAATCCTTAGGAAAATATTTGGACCTAAAACAGATGAGGAGACAGATGAGTGGAGAAGGTTACATAATTTGGAAGTACATAATTTGTATTCATGTCCAGATATTATTAGAATGATTAAATCAAAAAGACTTAGGTGTGTAGATCCTGTGGTACAAATGGGAGAGGAAAGAAGAGTATACAGGATTCTTGTTGGGAAACCTGATGGTAAAAGACCAATAGAAAGACCAAAACAAAGATGGAGGGATAATGTAGAGATGGACCAAAAGGAAATTGGTAGGGAAGGAAAGGAGTATATAGATCTTGCTCAGGACAGGGAAAGATGAAAGACATGTGTTGCTGCAGCCATGAACCTTCGGGTTTAAGATGGCTAGAGAGTTAGTTAGTTATACATTAAATTAGCATAATATTTGAATTGTAAGTAGAGAATATAACAAATGTACAATGCATTGTGCGAAAACTATGTCAACTTTGCATTATAAGCAGAAAATTAAACCAGTTTGCCTTAGAAATACATTTTAAAAATAGCCCAAAATAGCATGCGTAATAGAAAATTAAGAAAACTTTCTGAAGCATAAAAGTACTGACTAGTGCTGAATGAATCAATTACTGTAAAATATTATTCTCTGATTCAAGTAATTTAACTGTAAACATCATCTTTTGTGTGTAAAATATAATTGTTAGTTGAACTGATAAGTACAAATATTAACTTTATACGCCTTGATACACTCTAAATAACATAACTTTGATATATAAATTAGTAACAATTTGTTAAAATTAAGTTAAACTGTAGAATTGTTTTCTTAAATAAATATAAATATAAAGTAAAAATAATAAACAAATAATTCCTTCTTTTCCTATTTAAAGAATGCCAAACAGTGTAAATCAGTTGTTAATGGCTAAATAACATAAAATTTGAAGGCAGTAACAATATTTTTAAAAAATACTGCATTTTACCTAACTTTAACTAAATAAAATATACCTATTTCTTTGGTATTTGTACTAAAGTGAAGGAAATATTACTAAAACTTGGCTAGTACAGTAAATCTAAGAGTTTTAGCTTTATTTGTCCGTAACTGGATATAATTGTAACTTGTTAATCTCGCCAAACACAATCCTTACCTCAATTTTGGAAGCTAGCTGAACTTTAGCGTTTCGAATTACATATAGTGAAGGCCTCTATAGTGGAAAAATACATCCAGTCTGTAAAAATTTAGAAATGTTGTCTCCTTGTCTGTCGAACCAGACCAAAAGTGTTCTCAAGTGTTTCAATATATTTCTTAAAATAACTAACTTTTCAAAAAAAAGAATACCTTGTGCCCAGATAGCTTAGTTGGTATAGCGTTAGGCTTTTAACCTATCTGTCCAGGGTTCGAGTCCCTGTCTGGACGATAACAATTTTTAAATTTTGTCATCGGATCTTTTGCAACAGTAAGTCGTGAGTAAGCTTTTAAGTTTCTCAAATATCAGCATCTTTAGCTAACAGTACAGCATAACCAGTATTATTATGATAGAAATGTTCTGGTGGAAGAACCTACACCTCTCTGTGGTATTAACTTACATGCAGCCCATAACTTTTGGGATTGTTTCTCCTCCGTTACATTTCCTGGCCATTTACCCTTAGCGTCGCGATTAGCCTCAGAAGCAAAAAAAAAGCGAAATCTTATATTTGTTCTTTTTATATCTCTGAAACCACCTATAAAATAGAACTACATTTAATGAATTTTGCAGTCTTCCTGTTTGATCTGTTAAATAATCCAGTCAATAAAAATATACTTGCATAGAAAAATATGTTTTTCAGATACTTTAATCGGGTAATCTGCTTTTGCGTACTTCCTCAGAAATATACACATAGTTCTTTATAAATTTAGCACCTGATATAGAATAAGTCGAAGTCTAGTTAGAGTTGGCCTGTAATTGCTTCTGGTACATGTAGTTACTTGAAAAGCAAATATTGGGTGTATAAAAAATAGCATTCTTGTGAAACAGTAAAAAATCAACCTCATTTCCTCGTAGCATTAGCTGTAAATGCTTCTTGCAGGTTAACAAAGCTCTGGCGTGTGGGCCTACATCACCTACAATCCTTTGTAAGGTTCGTGTTGTCCTATAAATTGTCGATACACATACTAAATCCCTAGTTACAGCCTAAGGTTTTAGTTTCAATCAGAGAATTTCAGTGTTCAGATAGTGATTGTGGCCTCGTATAATAAAGAAAATAGAAATAACCCAAATGTTGATGCACCCAAAAAACCAGTAATACTTCAAAAATACCTTGAAAAAGGCTATTAGGCTAAATTATTCTTCTAGCATAGAAAAAAAATTAGCAAGTGGACCTATGGTCCATATAGTCAGTCGTCTGTGAACTTCGTCTTGTCCTGTGAATTGAGAATATATTGATAAATGGTTATATATATTTTTTTTAAAAAAGAAACAATGTTGGTAAGCGTCCAGTTATGGACCCATCGGTAAAGGGATTTCAGTCTTTATAGACACACAATAATTTTCGTTACACTAAAAATTTGGCCACGTATAAAAGTAAATAGTCGAAATGATAAACATTTCGTGTACTTTATCCAGTAAACCTTAGCTAGAAATACAATAACAGCGTTACAGACATAAAAATTAAGCAAGCTTTGATATTCTAGTAGCACATAATAAATATAAAATATCCTTTAAAATACTCTGACAAATAGTTGTGGGTTATCTGAAATGAAAATTTTCAAGCCCTCTCTCCTGCATAAATAGGCTCTAGAATTCACTAAGCCTCAAAATAATATTGGGTACATAAAATAAAAAGCAGATGGAGAGTGATGCTGATCGCATCATCTCCAAACAACAAAAACAAAAGTATATGGATGGAGCCCTTCCTGATATATTTAGAAAACTTTACCTAGTATAAAAGTAACAAAATACTCAGCAAACTCTAAAATAAACAAACTTTCCTACATAGCAGGCGTAACCTGACCTAAATAAATACATATAGAAATACAGAACAAAAAATAGCATAGTGGAAATCAGTAAACCCTAATAATAATAATAATAATATATTCTGTGGCTTACATTTTAGCTAAAAGTACTTTTTCTTTAGTGTTTTTGAAAAAATTAAATAAATACTAAACTCTAAATTAAAAATTTGTAAATGTATATATGATACGAAACAAAATAAATACAAATTAATACATACCCTGCAAAAAAATCAGTAAAAAAGTTGAAAACATCTCTTTGTGCATCCAAAATATAATAACAAATCCTTCCTGACTGGATTAAATTGTGTTATTTGAGTAATAATAAGCCTAAACTTGTAAAATAAAAGGGTAGAACTTGTCAAAACATACTTTTGCATCCAAAATATAATTCAAAACACATCTAAGTTGTGTTATTTGAGTAAACTAGAGAATAATACTGTAAACTTGGAAAAAATCTCTCTCTCTCTCTATCTCTCTCTCTCTCTATCTCTCTCTCTCTCTCTCTCTCTCTCTCTCTCTCTGTGTGTGTGTGTGTGTGTGTGTGTGTGTGTCTTTGAGAGTCCAAAATGTAATAAAAGACACGATCAAATCGTGCTATTTGAGTAAATATTAGGCTAAACTTGTAAAATAAACAAATAAAAATTGAGAACACACACTTTGTGTGTCGAAAATGTAACTAAAAATCTTTCCTGAACAGATAGAATTGTGTTATTTGAGTAATAATAAGCCTAAACTTGTGAAATAAACAGATAGAAGTTGAGAACACACACTTTGTGTGTCGAAAATGCGACTAAAATTCTTTCCTTAATAGTATAAATAGTGTTATTTAGGTTAAAAATAGGTATAAAGTTGTAAATAATAAGTTAAAAAGTTGTAAAAAAATGTCTTTGTGAGTCCAAAATTTAATAAAAAATGTTGCCTGAATAGTATAAATAATGTTATTTGAGCAATAATAAGCCTAAACTTGTGTAATAAACAGATAGAAATTGAGATCACACACTCTGTGTGTCGAAAATATAACTAAAAGTCTTTCCTGAACAGATTGAATTGTGTTATTTTGGTAATAATAAGCCTAAACTTGTGAAATAAACAGATAGAAGTTGAGAACACACATTTTGTGTGTCGAAAATGTAATTAAAAGTCTTTCCTGAACAGATAGAATTGTGTTATTTGAGTAAAAAAATAGGCATAAACTTGTAAATAATAAATTAAAAGTTGAAAAAATCTCTTTGTAAATACAAAATTTAATAAAAAATGTTGCCTGAATAGTACAAATAGTGTTATTTTGGTAAAAATTAACATAAAGTTGTAAAATAATAAGTTAAAAGTTGAAAAATGTCTTTGTGAGTCCAAAATTTAATAAAAAATATTGCCTGATTAGTACAAATAGTGTTATTTTGGTAAAAAATTAATATAAAGTTGTAAAATAATAAGTTAGACGTAGAAAAAAATTTCTTTGTGAGTCCAAAATTTAATAAAAAATGTTGCTTGAATAGTACAAATAGTGTTATTTTGGTAAAAAATTAACTTAAAGTTGTAAAATGATAAGTTAAAAGTTGAAAAAATGTCTTTGAGTCCAAAATTTAATAAAAGTGTTGCCTGAATAGTAGAAATAGTGTTTTTTTGGTAAAAAATTAACATAAAATTGTAAAATAATAAGTTAAAAAGTTGTAAAAATATCTTTGCGAGTCCAAAATTTAATAAAAAATGTTGCCTGAATAGTACAAATAGTGTTATTTTTGTAAAAATAAAAATAAGCTGTGAAAATGTTTGACATAAAGTCAAAGTTTGGTAAAAAATAAACTCAAAATTAAGTTAAATAGCACACAGTAACATACATTTACTACCTAAATCAATAATCAAAGGGTCCTAGGTTCGTTACCCCGTGATAAAAGCAAATGGTAAAAACTGTAGGCCCCGTCCCTAATAGCTCTCCCTTCTTCATAGTACAGATAAAAAAAACCCTTCTAAAACCCTCAGAAATATTCCGAAATTTAGGTGGTAGAGTATTAATAATTTTTATAAGATATCCAATCCCCTTAGTGTCATTCACTATAAAATTAGACAATTTTGTGCTTATCATGTCCATAATTCCAACCTTTTCATTGTAAAAATTGTGGTTGCCAGCATTTTCCTCCCCAGCTATCACCAGCAACCTATCTACAAGTTTCCTGACATCATCAACCCACACAAATTCTTTAGGCAGGGTGTTGTATTGTTTGATTCCACTGCCTGTCTTGATCTGTGACCATATGGGCTTGATTAAATTGTTGTATTTTGCTCCACTGCTAGACTTGACTCTTTTTTGTGTGGGATCATTGTTCTGGTATAGAGCATCTGATTTTATTAATATTTCTTTGTAATGCTCATAATCTTGATCTGTATAGCTGCCAGGCCTTTTCCTAGTCATCAGCTCCCACAATCCAGGTGTGCCGGGATATTTAACAAAACCACCTTTTTCTCCAAGATGAGATTCTGAATATACAATTATATCATCTCCCATAAATGTTACTCTGAAATTGCCAATTCTATGTAATATGCTACCATCACGCTCTGTGTCAGCATATAAGCCAAAGACCTCTTATTTGTTGTCTTTAGGTGTGCTTAAATATTTTTGAGCAAGAAGACCCAATTCAATAGGATCCTGAGTAGCTTCAATTCTTCGAGGAGCAACAGGACTAGGTGTATGAATACTGGAAAGTGGGGTGATTGGATAATCTAATATGTTCCTTGCAGCTACAGGTACAAGCTCTGTGATCAAATTTTGATTTTGCTCTGTAACAGTTTTGATATTTTTACCTAATTCACTAATAGCATCAATAATAGGCTGTTCTGTTTGTTTGTGTTGTTCATAATTTCCCCGGTTCTCTGATTTGCATCCCTTAAACCTTTTTAAGAGATAATCTCTTAATTTAAGATCATCAATAATTGGCCTTTTCATGGTTATTTATATATGTTTCAATGTCTAGAAAATTGTTGATTTTATTTCTGTATTTGCCACTATTGGGTTTTCTTGTCATATCAATTGTGACAAACCCATAACTGTCCTGGTTCCAGCACCTACTGCAAAACTTGGAAAAATCATTGTAGCTCAAGTCCCCACCTACATATTCATCATGTATGTGTTTGAGGTTGGTATGATCTTGATGAAACACACATATAAAATTGCTGTTGTCTCGGATCAGCTGCTTTGGTATTTTAGAAAAAGTCTGTGCCGGGTAGAAGCAATCAATGTTTTTGTGTCGGCCCTGTGTAAAGAAATTTCTAACCTAGTTTTGATTATCCAGTATAATGTCATCAAACACAACAACAGAGTTATAAAGACATGGAGTGGCTTAACATCTGATTCAAAAGTGGCTATATCCAATCCATCATATAGCTTCATCGGTTGCTGATATTTTAATTGTTCCAAGCTCTTAGAGAAGACATACAAGTGCCTGTTTTTCCAGTCTAACCAGTTGGGTGTCAATAAAAAATTATCAATCATTAGTGTAGTTTTACCACAAGCTGATGGCCCAACAATAAGACATCTAATATTATCAGGCAGCAACTTGCCATTTCTCTTAATCTGCTGTTCAGGTTCTGGCAGCCTTTTTATAACATCCCAGGTGCTCATATTATCACTTTGTCTGCATCGATCCAGCTGTGTTCTGGAAGTCCTAGCCATTTGACAAATAACTTGTTGCCTTTTCTGCGGATGATTTTTTCTATGAGATATGTGTCAGGCTGTTTAGTTTTGCTGAGTTCTTCTTCATAGAACCGGCCTTTGAGAATTTCTCCTCGATGGTCTTTTATTATATATGTGTTAAGGGTCCCAGGTTTAATTTGAACCACTGTAAATAATTCAGTGCTCCAGTTTCTTGTAAAGCCTCTTTTGAATAAGTGCTTATATTTGCTGATTCTTACTTGATCACCCACCTTGTATTTGGCTTTTCTTGTTGTTGGCTGGTATCTAGGATAATAAACAGTCCTGATCAATTTTTGCTCATCAGATGAAGTTACTTCAGAGGGTTTCATGTTGATTGTGGAATGGACCGAGTTGTTATATTTATGTAGAAGTTCTGGAAGAATATTAAGCCATTTATAATTACCTTGAAGTGTAAATTGATTATACATAAGATTTTTTAGGGTTTTGTTGAATCTCTCTACAATTAAGGCTTTGAGATTACTGTAACTCGAGTAATGTTTTCTTGACTGGCTTTTAATAAATTGTTGGAACACAGAATTATAAAATTCTTTGCCATTATCTGTTTGCAAATAGCGCGGTGATCTTCCACTCTGATTGATGATTGACCTGAAGGCTTCTGTAACACATTTTCCAGTCTTGGATTTGAGTGGCACAGCCCAGGCAAATTTTGAAAATGTGTCTATTACAGTGAGTAGATACTTGCAGCCCTTGTTGATTTTGCCTAAGTTTTTCAGCTGTCCACTTGCCATCTCAATCAAGTCGCTCTGCCATAAATCATCTATGCCTTTTGTGACTACTGGCAGTCTCTTATAATTATGTCTGGCTTGTCTGTGTAATTCATCAACAATAATTTGTCTAGACATAATATGAAAACAAGAATATTGAAACTATGGGGTGTTCAGCAGCTGATACTACAGGATTTTCTAAATATAATTTTTACACTGGTGATTTTTGGTTTGTTGTCAGCATTTGTTATTGATAAGGTGGGGTAGTGGTGTGCCTGTGGTTGAAGCCAATATTTGATCTTGATTGGTCTCAGTGTGCCCCCAACAAAAAACTGGTAATAAAATTGAGCAGGGGACAGCATATATATTTTGCCACCTCGTGTAAATGGTGAATCATATTCTTTGTTGGCATGCTGTACAATTCAAGAATTACTGTATGTTTTGGATTCTCAATTATGCCGGTTATTTCTTTTTCTGCTGTAAGCAATCTGCTTGTTACAGATTCAAGGTGCTCATTGATGGTCTTAACAACATCATCATGGCCTGGCTTGATTTTTATGTCCACAACAAGTTTCTTGTATTGTTGCACAATCTCTTGAAGCTGGGTGGCAAAAACAGACAGAGCATTTGCTTGATTGGATTCCATGGTCCCTAGCTGTTGCTTGATATTAGCTACAATTTGTTGCAAATTTTCAATAACTGCCAATTTTGAATTTTGAGCTGTAAGATCATGGACTTGTCTTCTGATATCCTCAAACAGGGCATGCAGTTCATTAATATGTTGATTAGTTGATAGAGTGGCCACTGTCTGAGTAAGTTGTTTGATCTCTGTCTGGATATTCTTGATATCTTCTGATTTCAATATGCGATTCACAGCTCTCTTAATATTTTTAAGTTCCTGTGATGTAGGCAGATTTGATACAGTATTCTGCAAAGATTCAAGTGCCAATTTTACATCATTTAATTCAGAAGCATCAACCACACCACGCATAGCATCTTGGAGCAGGGCTATATCTGCCTGAGTAGGTGTTGATTGTTGTAAAATTTCATGTTTTGTTTGGATATCATCGATCAAGTGATGAAAATGAGATAACTCAGATTCAGTGTTGAGGTTTTCAAGTTTTGTGATCTGTTGCTGGACACTGACAAGGGTATCTACAATCCCAGGCAATCGGGATTCTAGAGTTTCTTGTACATTTGTCAAATCACTTTGCACTGCTGCTATTGTACCCTCAAGATGGGTTATGGTACTTTGAATTTTTCCAAAATCTTCATATGCTTCAAGTTGCAGCTTAATGTATGCAACACTCCGAGTTATTGCACTCAAAGCATCAGAAGATGGCAAGTTGTTCATAAAATTTTCAAGTGTCTCAATTTTTTCTTTAACCTCGGCTATGGCATTGTTCAAGGGGTCCAGACTAGGTATCTGGAGTGATTGAATCTGTTCCTTTAGAGTGGAAATCACTAGATCAAAATCTTCTTGTGATTTTATGCTTTTGACAATTTTTTGGAGCTGTGTCTGGACATTATTTATCTGCTCTTCCAATTGCTGTTTGAATTGCTCAGAGTTGGTGGCCTGGGTCTTAAATTTGGCTTGAAGAGCTGCTACGGCTAAACTTTGAAAATTATCCAATGTGGCCAAGTCAGTATATTTTTGAAGCAGCAATTTCAGTTCAGAATCAATTTTAAGAAGAGGGTCCATGCATTGTGATTGCAAATTTGTAATTTCTAGTTGAAGACTGGCATTCAGTGTGGTTTGTAAAGCTTGCAAATCACTTCTTAATTTCTTGACTCTGACATCAAGCATCAGAATCTCATCACTGTGATCTTCATGCCTTGTATGGCCAAATATATCATTAGGCATTTTTGTTTTAATGGTTATTTATTATTGAATATCTAATTCTTAATTCTATAAAAAGGTATAAGCTTGTCATAGGATCCCAGGACCTCAATATATAAGCAGTCACCAGCAGAAACAGTATATACAGTGCCAGAAATCATGTTTGAGTGCTTAATTCTATAAATATTTCTCCCTACTGAAATCTTGACATTACCCTCAGGGGTTGTAATAAATTGAAATTGACCACCTACAGGAAATTGGTAATGATTTAAATTATTGTTAAATATGTACAATGTTTTACCTGTTTCATCATCAACATCTGTAAGTATGCTGTTCAGATGAATAATTAACAAAGCACTTAGTTTAGATATCATATCTGAAGAGGGTTGTGGAGTTGAAAAAAAAGGTAAAGTGTTCCCCTGTGCATAGCACCACGCCATGAAGGCGTATAGGGGGTGTGGGGGTAACGCCCCACACTTTCTTGATCCGGTCGTGAGTGGGGGTGATGTGATCAGCATCACGCCCCTGACCGCCTTTACCCCCCAGGGTTTCCCCCAGGTACCCATGTTATTCGACGCTAGGTGGGCGCCGGGCAGGTCCATAATAGCCTGTTTTTTGAACCCAAATAAGTTCATAGGCATGTTTATTTATTTCAAATCATGCTCTGTAATTGGGCATTGATTGCCATTTTTCAAATCACAATGACCCCATGGTAGAGTATGTATGCCACATGATAAAATGCATCTCTTATCATCATGTGGATCCAGAGCCACTTTTCTTACAATATTTGTAGTCAACAAGTGATCCACACTCTGAATTCTGGATTCTGATGTTCTGATTGTGCTACATAATTTGAGGCAATTTTTGTAATCTTCAAATTCAAGCTCTTTGTCTACAGTCACTCTGCCAATGCCCTTGGCCTTTTTGGCAACAGCGCCACTATATGTTTCAAAACTGTACATCTTGGCCCGTAACACAGCAAATGCCACAATAACATCACCAAGTGTCTCATCTTTTAACTTGCCAGGCACCTTTTTGTTGTGGTGTTTAATTTATGAGTAGTGCAAGTGGCCCGGTACTGAATCTTCTTTTGGGGCTCGTGGGGCTCGATCGCCTTAATGGATTTCTCTCGTAAGGCATGTGTTGCCAACTCCTTACCCGAAAAAATCACCAAGGTTGTGGGGCTCGTCGTAGCCTTTTATGATGTATATTTTGAGGGGTAGAGTTGGCAACACTGTGGGGGCACTGTAGCCTTTTATGAGGGGGGTCTATTGCTTTTTGTTTACATCTGGCAACACTACCGTAGTTTGACAGTGTTGTTAACCTACTGGGTTTTTTCACTGAGGCTCGAATCATCATATAAAACTCGTCGTAGCCTTTTATGATGTATATTTTGAGGGCCTAGTGTTGGCGACACTGTGGGTTTTTACTGTAGCCTTTTATGAGGGGGGGGTCTATTGTCTTCTGTTTACATCTGGCAACACTACCGTAGATTTTTTGACAGTGTTGTTAACCTACTGGGTTTTTTTCACTGAGGCTCGAATCATCATTTGAGGCTCGTCGTAGCCTTTTATGATGTATATTTTGAGGGCCTAGTGTTGGCGACACTGTGGGTTTTTACTGTAGCCTTTTATGAGGGGGGTCTATTGCCCTCTGTTTACATCTGGCAACACTATTGGATGTTCTTTTTTTGAGGCTTGGGTTTTGCCAACCCATCTGAAGAAAATTCCACTATATGATCTTTCACTGGCTAAGCTAACCTACAAATAGGAATTGGCAACACTGACGAGTCTTGAATTATTATTTGAGGCTCGTCGGTGTTGCCTACCCACTCTACAAAAATTCTACTATATGATATTTTGAAACTTTTGAATGCAACTTATCGTAATTTTCCAACTGTGGGACCAAATGTTTATATATTGTGACTTTTGTAAACCTCTTTCGGGAACAATGTGTCGCACACACACACGCGCGCGCGCGTGCCTGTATTGTGACGCAAGCAAACAAAAAAAAAACTTTGCGTGTCATTACAAAAAAAAACTTTGACCGTATTCTTAAATAACTAACAAAGACAATGAATCTTTTTGGCTTCCGCAAACAGATCAACATGGAGACTGCACCGCCAAATTCCAATAACCTCTTACCTTCCGTATTATCTAAACTCAATGGTTTACTGATTGTTCATCTCAACAGCATTTGGACGAAACTGAATGACGATGTAGGCAAGATGTTTTATGTTTTTAATAACAATTTACATTTCTACGAAATTCCGATCGACGGGAAACTTCAAATCACCGTGAATCCGGAAAACGCAGGCGAAATCAAAATTTCTACCGGCAAGAATATTTTTCGAATCAAGCACGACAAGATGCTTTCTAACATTACGTACGATGTTTCTGCAGGAGATTATCTTTACATGGAACTTCTCGGAGATTACGACAAACTCATTCCTCTTTTTGTAGAATTACGAATCGTCTATCCTATTATAAATAACCTTTAACCAAAAATGCCTAACGACATTTTCGGCAACACCAAGCGTGTAGACCACGCAGAAGACATGTTGGACATTCGAGTTAAGAAGTTGAGGACCGATTTGATTGCTTTGCAGGAGACCTTAAACAAAAGTTTAGAGTCGGAAATCGCTACGCTCCAAACGCAATGTCTCGACCCCATTCTGAAAATCGATTCCGAACTGAAAACGCTCATAAAAAATTATGTCGACGTACCTTCTTACGACAGCGTTCAAAATATACAGTTGAGCGTGGATTCGCTTCAAAATGATTTGGCCAAATTACAGCAATTTCAATCGAAAAATGAAGATTTGGAAAAATTGAAACTCGAAATCGAAGAACGAACTTCCGCAATAGAAAATAATTTCTCTGAACTTCAAACCGTCGTGAACGATATAGACGCAGAACGCTTGCATGTCGTTGTTTCCAAATTACAAGAAGAATTCACCAGCACGATGGAAGAAATTAAATCCAAGTTGCAGACTTTGGAAGATACAATGACGAACCTACCATCGTCGGACGAACTGCAGGTCATCGGTAAAAGCGTCGCGAACATAAAAATTCAATTGGAGGCCTATCAAGATTTCGAACACATTCAAACCACCATCGCCACGCTTCAGGCGTCCTTGGAATTGATCAACGAAGAAATTAAAAATATTCACGCTGAAGCGAGAGCGTTGACGAGCATTCAAGACACGTTAAGCACGGTTCAGCAGAAGATCGAATATTTAGAAAATTTAAACGTCGAAACGAATCTCGCTCATTTTCATCACGTACTCGACAACATACAGGGTGACTTGGAATTGTTACGGACGAGCGTGCCTTCGAGCGAAGATTTGGAAAAATTGAAAACGGCGGTGACGGCACTATCCGATTCGAACGACATCAAAAGTTCATTGAGCGATCTCGAGAGTAGGGTGGCCAATCTCCCCACCTCCAAAGAATTGCACGCTTTGAAAAGAAACATATCTCGAATGCTGAAACGACTAGAAACGGAAACGGCGAACGTGGAACAGATTCGAGACGAAATTAGTTCGCTGGTGTCGACGCTGCCCACTTCGCAGAGCGTCGCCGACCTTCACACGCAGTTTACAGAGATGCGAAGGATCGTGAACGATCTTACCGAGAAGAGCTCGAAATTGAATCAAGTCGAGAACTTTCAGAACATTGTCGTCAACATCAGAGATCAAGTTGGAGTGCTGGAATCCACGCAGGAATCGACGCTGGCCTCTTTCGGTGCCAAGTTGCAAGAACTCAACGAAAACTACAAGCAGTTGAACGTGGAAGTGAAAATCAAACCGTCGTTTTCTGCCGTAACGGATACCATAATCGAGCATTTGCTGCCCATCGAAAATAAACTCGGACAAGTTCACAGTATTCTGCTCGGCGTCGACACTAAATTCGCTAAACTGCATTCTCTGCAAGCCATCGAAATCAACAGCGTACCCAATCAACAGAGAATCTCCACGTTCGTCGAAGGTAACAAACTGTACATGTTGCATCCTTATCATCCGTACTACAAGTTTCTCCTCGATGGCACGATTCAGATAAACGAATTTTCGTACTGGTCTCACGGTAGAAAAGCTATAATGATACGGTACACAGAACGATAGGTATGAAGCCAGCCGACGTTACCAAGTCCGACGAGCAGCGTTTAATTTCTACAGTTTACTGTCCAAAGTACACACCCACGACAAAAAAAGCTAAATACAAAATTGGAGACCAGGTGAGGATAAAGCAAATTCAAACGCACCTTCGAGAAGGGATTCACAAAAAATTGGAGCACGGAACTCTTTACGGTGGTTCGAATTCTACCCGGAAACCGACACACGTATATAATAAAAGATAGTAGCGGCGAGATTTTGAAAGGAAGATTTTACTAAAAGGAACTCTCTAAAACAAAACACCCCGACACGTACCTCATCGAGAAAGTATTGCGTAGGAAAGGTGACAAACTGTTTGTCAAATGGCTGGGACTTCCGGAAAAAAGTTGGATCGACGCGAACGAAGTGATCTTGTGAGTACGTGGAACGTGGTGAAGCGTCTACCGGATCCGGAAAGTCAAACGAGAAAAAAAAAGAACGGTGAGTTGCTTCCCGACAGCATCCGCTGTCTGATCGTAGGTCCTTCGGGGTGTGGGAAAACGACACTGCTCGTGGACAATTTTCTCCTCGCACCGAATTGGTTAGATTGGAAGAACAGGCACCTGTACGTGTTCTCGAAAAGTTTGGAGCAAACCAAATACCAGCAACTGATGAAACTGTACGATGGTCTGGACATTGCAACGTTCGCCTCGGAAATAAAACCACTCGACGATTGTCGTGAAAATTCAGTTGTTGTGTTTGACGACGCCATCCTGGAAAATCAAAATGAAATTCGCAACTTTTTCACGCAAGGTCGTCACAAAGGAATGGATTGTTTTTACCTAGCTCAAACGTTTTCCAAAATTCCAAAACAGTTAGTGCGCGACAACGCTAATTTCATATGTTTTTTTCGTCAAGATCAAACCAACCTCAAGCACGCGTACGATGACTACGTAGGCGGAGACATGAACTACAATCAATTTTCGGAAGGCTGCTGCTCTACTTGCTGGAACGGTGACGATTTCGGATTCGCGACGATCGACATGACGAGGAAACCCAACGACGGAAAATATAGAAACAAAATCAACGACTTTCTAAACGTTGCAACGTTGTGAGAAACGACGTTTATAAATAACGTCATGACGAAACGAAAAATCGAAGACGAAAATCTCAAGCTTCGCGATTACCTCGCGAAACGCTTCAAAGGTTGGAAATCCGAGAATCGCGGATTCTACGAAGAGAAGAAACGTCAGGATCAACCTGTGATCGATGCCATCAGCGGTCTAGGTAAAGAAATTAAAAGTGTCACGGAACAAAATAAAAATTTGATTAATGAACTCGTACCGCTCGCAGCTAAAAGTTACGCCGTACCCACGCCCATTTCGAGCATTCCTTCGACGCCGTTCGAACTGAAGGATGCACCGGCACGACGTGCTACCAATGGCTCGACTGGAGGTTTTTGTAATATAAGACATAACCCTGTTTTGGCTCTAGAGTCATCATCAATTTCTTTTGTTTAGAGCCAGGTGAGCACTCAACCTCAGGAACTGGGTGCAGATCAGAAAATGTGTTGTGTAAATCATCAGGAATTGTCTGATCAACCTCTAAGAACAGGCCATAGTTACTGTCATCAAAATCCTTAAGATCTTCAGTATTGAAATCTTCAACCCACTCAAGCCCTGCATATGGCAGTTTTTTCATCATAGCATAACCATAGAGGCTTTTGGCATCTACATACAGTATATAATTTGATGGCAGTGCTGGATCATAATCAGGAATATATTTGTTATTTGCTCTGGCATATCTCTGAGAACATTGCACCATGCCTCCTCTTATACATTGTTCCATAAACAGATACATATCTTGATCCTGGATCAGATCCAATTGCATTTTAGTGTTTAAAAACATTGCAGCTCATGCTAGGCCCGGAGCACTGTAAAAATACATTGTATCCAGCTTATAATTTTGCATGGAAGATTTTCTAAATGCCTGAAGTATATCAGCTAAGAGGGTCACATCAAGTTTTAAATATGCCTTGTGATAATCACCAAATGTCTGGCATTTTAAATTGTTCCACATCAACTGGGCATGGTGATAATCATCATCAGTGATTCCAGATGCTCTGATTTTGCTGTAAAACTTTTGTTGTGGTGGCAGAGAACACTCATCAAATTTAGAAAAATCTGTAACATAATCATATGGATATACACCCTTCCGCCTAATTAATTTCAGGTCCTGATTTGGAAACAAAGCACATGTGATTTTGAATTGATCATCAGATAATTGAGTGGCCAGTGTAGCCAGGCTAGCAGACAGAATTCTGTATGAATCAAGAAATTTTAAGTGAATAGGAACACCATTAACTTTAATTATTTTGCTAATAGCAATATATTTCTCATTATTTTCATCTAAAATATTTAAATTCTGCTTGTCAAACCCCTCGTACCTGATCAAATGATGAAAATCATAATTGGATGCACCATGCAAAATATGGGGACAAATTTTGGTCTCTGGATCTTAATATTACAGCTATTACACAGGGCCATTAAGAATTTACCATCTGTATGAGAATGGTGATGAACCTTGATATTTGTATCTGAAAATTCAGAATCACATACCGGGCATTTTCCTGCATTGTTGAAATCTTTAATCTGTTTTTCTGTTAAAGGCAACATGGGTTTTGATTTTAATAAGATATTAGATGCTATGTCATGGCACTCATTTTCTATTCTATGTGCAAATTCTTTGATGGCATCTGGTCCCATGTATAAATATTCTTTACTAACAACACCATCCTGTACAACAACATAATAAAAACTAGAAGGTTCATGTAACTGGTATGGTGTAATTGAAGATTCCTCAGGATCTGGGCTACAGAATGCAAGAGGTTTGAGATTTGATTCAAAATCACAGACTATATATGCTGGGTGTTCCAACAAGGCTTCAAATTTTTTGAATTTGGCATTTTCACTTGGATTAGGCATCACCATATGAACAGGTTTATGGTTGCCACAGTATTTCAGATGCTCAATTAACTTGTTTTTAGCAATTTCTGCATTTTTTCACGAACCCCATTTACCATTTTTTGACCATCAAATACAGTTAAACATCTTCGGCACAACTTAAATCTTCTATTAAATTTGTCTAGTTGTGTTCTCACTAAAGCTTCAAGATTTTGTATCAGAGTATAATGGTGTGTATCATCCCCTTCAATTAAGAGCAGATCAATCGGAACAGCAGAATCATCATCAACTGTACTGATTCTGAGAGGTGCTATCAAGCCACGGCCAGTAGAACAAATAAATACATTAATAGATAATTGTTTACCATTGATATTCCTGGCCTTTTTTTCAAATTTATCAATATTCTGAACAGACATTGGATATTCTAAACCCTCCATTGCTTCATCAAAATCATTTTCATGTTGTTTATAATAACTTATTCGCTCAGGATGCCTTGAAACTGGATACAAAGCAGCTAAAATACACCACAAAAAGCATTTCTCATCATTATTTTTTATATTAACCACGGCTTGTTTGTTTTTAATATTGGCAGGTAATGGCAAATATGTAGATCCTTGTAATGGGCTGAATTCAGAAATATTAACATAGAGCTTGTGTGGAGATCCGCATAGGCTCCATCCAGACTCTTTTCCAGCAAATTCAGAGTGTTTAATATTCAATTGATCTATCAAACTGCTTATTATTTTGTCTGAATTTGCATTTGAATATACCGGTACAGTTTCTGTTATGTGGGGCTGTGTAAATTTTGTGCCATTTGGCTTCATATATTGTGTAAACAATTTGAGGGACAGCTTATAAGAGCCATTTTGTGCATTTAGAATTGCCTGCATATCTGGATTTATACTGTTCAAAAAATTCTTAATGTCACATTTTGGCTCTGATACAAACCGGTAATCCCTAAGTTGGCCATTAAAACTGCTATGGATAGGTGGTGCCTAGCGTGGCTGCATTGCCGGTCCAGCATTAACAGGTGTTTCATGCTTCCTTTTCAGACCAGATGTAGATGGTTGTGAGGGCAATATTGATGACTGTGCAGAACAAGTACCTTTATGTTTATATGTGAAATATTCCAGACTATATTTTCTATGGCATTTAGGGCATATTTTTGTGGGAGTTCTGCATTTGTCCGGATTACAATTCTTTCGGTGCCTGGCCCAATTGGGGCTGGTTATATTCTTATTGCATTGATTCCAATATTTTTGATTTGGCATTTTTGTTGTTGTTTATTATATAAGATTTCCTGGGGTCCAAATCAAAACTTTATACTTAATAAAAAATATCAGTTGGGTTCAGCAGTGTGATTTGTGTGTGTGTGTGTGTGTGTGTATGTGTGTTAATATTTTTGGTTTTGGTATTTATATAAAATGTCTTGGGGTTCAAATCAAAACTCTATACTTAATAAACCTATGACAGGATGTCAAAAATTCTGTATATTAAATCAAATAGATTTGTAATTCAATTTATACAAATCTGCAATATTTTTGTGTTTAAAAATATGAGCAACACTGCAACAACACACCCTTACTCTTCAACAACTCTCACAATACTGTCTGATATGCAATGCAAAATCTCTTTATATAGCCTAAGCACAGACCGCATTGAAAACATCTGAAACAATAAGCCAATCAGAATATAACACATCATCACATTATGTCATAACCAACCAATCAGAAAACAACACATGTCTAATAATTTATTACATAATATTGGGTAATAATTTGTTGCAAAACATGATGCAATATAAATAAACCAGAAATAGGCCACAAGTGGACCGGAAGTAAATATGTGTGTGTGTGTGTGTGTATGTGTGTGTGTGTGTGTGTGTGTGTGTGTGTGTGTGTGTGTGTGTGAGGGGTGTGTGTGGGTGTGTATGTGGGTGGGTGTGGGTGAGGGTGGCTTAGTTTTAGGTGTAGCCAAAAAAAATATCAAGAGGGGCATATTTTTGACAGGATTATGGAAAACAATCAATGGGCAAATCAATCTGAGGGGGGTCATCATTTCACGGGAAATTCCCGAGGGCATTTTTACAAAAATCTTGGATTAGACAGGGTTCCACACTTGAGCAAAAAGCTCATATAGGCATGTTGAGCTTGTTTTAAGTGTAGCCAAATCTGCCTCAGGGGGGCTCATCATTTCTCGAGTTTATAATAGCATCAATTACACTACTTCACGTGATCGATTGTAATTTATGCAATAATCACGTATTATTATTATAAACAGAAACCTTTAATGAAAATATATTTTAAAATGTATAATCCAATGTAATTTACACGTTTTTCTTCCATTAGCGTACTTTCATAGAACGGACTACATGATGCGGAAGAAATCCGTTATTAGGCTGTTGCCAACCTCAATACTTCTCACCAAGTCAAGTACAGAAACGGAAGTGGTATGTCGGCATATGATAGTGTGATTTCACATTGTCAGTGACGATCCTCCGGGGATGGGTGAGGGGGTGTTCACCATCCGGATGGTGACATCCTCACATTCCGGAATACTTTTGCGGGTGAAGGAGTGACTTGGAAATCCTGTTCTCTCGCCCGCTCTTCTTTTTCTCTCTTCTATCTGCTTTAACGTCTCGCAGCGATAATGAAGTTATTTTCCTAATTCGTTGATCAGGTAACATCCACATCAGGGAGATTCAGGTATCGCTACATACAAAAACGGGAAATAACTCAGCAACCAATGCAGGGCCATTCGATCGTTGTCCACATCGTCGCAAGATCGAACAAGTTCCCAGAACTAATCGTAGATGCTCTCGTAGAAATTCACGCCATTATCAGACAGTCTTGTACCGCACACATCAATCCTCACATGTTCCTATTATCTTGTGTTCCTTCTATTTAAACCTTCTTATTCTCTACGTCACGTTTTCCGTTAAGCATATTTAAGCAATTTAAACGCTATCCATTTCAAACATACCGCTCACCGGTTCCGAGAATTTCATAACATTTCCCTTATCTTCTCAACTGTCATCTTCTTTTCAATTAACGACCGACAAAACTCTCACGGTTTCCAGGAACTACGAAAAATAAGAAACAAACAACGTTTTACGCATTAAACATGTTTTCCGCATTCCCCAGAAAACATACTCACACACAATTCCAAGAATTTCAGCTCATTAACGTCACCGGAAACACGAAAATTCCCCGACATAAAAGCCATAAGAAAACCACACCCACAATTCCAAGAATTTCAACTCATTAACGTCAACGGAAACACGCACATTCAAAGAAAAACACATATGCCCCCAGGGTACAAAACCCGCTGAACGGGGTGGTGTTAGTACTCTGCCTGTAAATATTGACATTTCTTGTCAGAATGCATTTTCCGACAATCGCTAAGAATGTATGTGTATTTTCTTTTCTCTGCCATCTTGTATTGTCTTTTTTTTCTTGTTGCCCAGTTTCAGTATAAAATGGCCTTTTAGCACTGTATCTGAAATTTTACGTAAATTAATAAATAAAATAAATAAACATCTTGCGTGTTCAATATACAGGACGGAACTCTGTAGTCCTCGAGGATCTGAACTTTGCCGACGGTCACGCTTTCCAGCAACATCTTATGTACACTAATTCGATCAGTGAGCTCCAGAGACTGTAATACCTGTTTAGTGCAGCATATCCTTGAAAAGCGCGTGTCCTTATCTACCAGATTTGAAGTTCACTTCTGTTGAGTCCCTTCACGTGGACATAAAGGTTAACGAAGCATCCAATGTAGCCGAGAAGCTTGCTGATGCAGATGACGATGTTCTCGTAATGCTACTGCTAGCCAGACACCTACAGAGTTTGTATTTCGTTGCTCCTTGTTTAACACGTGGCAGTAAGAGCGGGACGAAGTATCGGGGAGCTATGAAGCCTAATATTCGTGCATGACGTTCCTCGTGCCGTCCCCGTCCTCGAATTGGGCAAACAGCCGTCTCACCCCCTTGCGCTGACTCCGAAATTAACGTGGATCACGAGCACCAATCCCCACCATACCATATATTTCCCAGATTAACTAATCGTCCATATTTAATATTGGTTTCCGTGTTCGTGGTCGTCTAGCCACGAAAACGGAAACGCTCTCAACATATATATATCAAAGTAAGGTGGAAAGCTAGTGAACGTAAAAATAAGAACCATTGGATACGTCAAAATTCATTTTTAGTGTCCATTTATTGTAACAAATTGTCACCCGGACAATTAGAAACATCTCCCCAACAATTTAACGAAAAATCTCTCCCTATATATATAAATATATAATTGTCTGTACAATATAATAAAACCCACGTGGAGAAATAAATAATTCCCTTTTATCCTACATGTCGTTAAAAATTATAACAATGAACACCCTTTTAATAAATACAAAATCATGTTTATGGTTTAGGTGATCGGAATCCTATATCGACGAAATTCTCAACAATCAAGATGTCGAATTTTTTAACTGTACTACGTTTGGCATGGAATAAATGCACTAAGTTTCAAAACACTAAATGGATAATTCAAAAAAAGACTATTCCTGAAAATCATTACTGAACTAAAAATATGACCGGTCAATTAACTTTAACATAAACTGAAATAAATTAAATTATTATACCCCGTTATTCCATGTCCAGACATCAGTCCAATGCCACAGTCAGCCCTCGCCCATGATCAAGGAAGGAGAAAGGAAGGTCCTCAGCTGCAACGACTGTTCTCTCGGGAGAAAACTTCGCCCGTAGCCGAAGCTTACCCCCTTTAGTTACAAAGTTCTCCGCTAGGGGAAACAGCGTTGCCAAATTTACTCTGCTCGACGTCCGGAGTCGAGCGTCAGGGACACAATGACGCAAAACTCCTTGTTAGAATAACGAGGAGAATGTGGTGGAGCTTTTAAAATTATACGAGTTATAAGCAAACACCACAACCTCCCCCGACATCGAGAAAAATCAACACAGGCACCTTACAAAACAGTCATAAAAAAAACCAAGGCAACAAACCTCATAATTTACAAGCATAACAGCAATGACGAATAAAAAGTGAAAATACTAAACATCAAAGTTGCCCATAAATAGCATGAGTAGATATAATTTGTAACAAGATAGTACATGGCAAATTTCCCATAATTTTCCAGTTTTTGTCCTTTTGTTTGTTTATAATTTTTTTTACATTTTTTTAAACCCAATAGTAATTCCCATCAAAATAAATGCGATATATGAAATATACAAGCTTTTATCCCAACACAAAATGAACACGAAAGCTCCATTATATTAAAGAAACCCACAGAGATATATGAAATCTCACTCAAGTGATAAACATACACAGATATATATATACAAATATGATAAAAACATGACATGAATATAACTTTCCCTGAATGAAAAGATGAAAATAGCGAGCCAGCGCTATTAATAATTAAAACACTTTTCAGGCCGTGAAAAGGAAAATAATTCAACATTTTAAAGAAAATCATCTCTGGCTTGGTCTGTAGAGAAAAAGAGTTTCAAACGAGTATTTGCGTTCAATGCGAATTTCTCGAAAATCCATGTTTTGATTCTATAGTCGAAATGTGAAAATTAAAACGCTCTTGAGGCAGTGAAAAGCATAATAATTCAACATTTTAAGGAAAATCATCTCTGTCTTGATCTGTAGATGAAAAGAGTTTCAAACGAGTACTAGCATTGGACACGAATTTTTTGAAAAATCAAGTTTTGATCCTATAGTCCTAATGTGGTAATTAAAACGCTTTCAGGCTCTGAAAAGCATAATAATTCAACATCTTAAGGAAAATCATCTCTGGCTTAGTCTGTAGAGAAAATAGGTTTCAAACGAGTATTTGCATTGAACGCTAACTTTCGAAATTTCAAGTTTTGATCCTATAGTCGAAATGTGACAATTAAAACGCTTTTCAGGCCCTGAAATGCATTAAAATTTTAAGAAAAGTTATCTCTGTCTTTATCTATAGAGAAAAAGAGTTTCAAACGAGTACTAGCATTAAAAGTTAATTTCTCGAAAAATCAAGTTTTGATCCTATAGTCAAAATATGATAATTAAAACGCTTTTCATACTCTGAAAAGCATAATAATTCCGAATTTTAAGAAAAATCATCTCTGGCTTGGTCTGTAAAGAAAATGAGTTTCATTTGAGTAGTAGCATTGATAGCGAATTTCTCGAGAAGTAAAGTTTTCAACCTATAGTCCTAATGTGATAATTAAAACGCTTTTCAGGCTCTGAAAAGCAAATAAGTTTCAAACGAGTATTAGCATTGAACGCGAATTTCTTGAAAATTCAAGTTTTGATCATGTAGTCGAAATGTGACAATTAAAACGTTTTTCAGGCCCTGAAAGCTCCATTATATTAAAGAAACCCACAGAGATATATGAAATCTCACTCAAGTGATAAACATACACAGATATATATATACAAATATGATAAAAACATGACATGAATATAACTTTCCCTGAATGAAAAAATGAAAATAGCGAGCCAGCGCTATTAATAATTAAAACACTTTTCAGGCCGTGAAAAGCATAATAATTCAACATTTTAAAGAAAATCATCTCTGGCTAGGTCTGTAAAGAAAATGAGTTTCAAACGAGTAGTAGCATTGAAAGCGAATTACTCGAGAAGTCAAGTTTTGATCATGTAGTCGAAATGTGACAATTAAAACGTTTTTCAGGCCCTGAAATGCATTAAAATTTTAAGAAAAGTTATCTCTGTCTTTATCTGTAGAGAAAAAGAGTTTCAAACGAGTATTAGCATTAAACGTTAATTTCTCGAAAAATCAAGTGTTGATCCTATAGTCGAAATATGATAATTAAAACGCTTTTCAGGCCGTGAAAGCATAATAATTCAGCATTTTAAGAAAAATCATATCAGGCCTGGTCTGTAGAGGAAAAGAGTTTCAAACGAGTACTAGCATTGGACAGTAATTTCTTGAAAAATTAAGTTTTGAACCTATAGTGAAGTGGCCGCGGTGGCTCAGTCGGTATCGCGTCTGACTACCATGCTCAAGGTCCCGGGTTCGATCCCCGGCCGGTTCAAATCCGGGAACTTTTCTAACGGTGGAAGCGGCACCGGCGCCTACCCAGCGTCGAATAACATGGGTACCTGGGGGAAACCCTGGGGGGTAAAGGCGGTCAGGAGCGTGATACTGATCACATCAACCCCACTCACGACCGGATCAAGAAAGTGTGGGGTGTTACCCCCACACACCCTATACGCCTTCATGGCGTGGAGATATGCACAGGGGAACACTTTACCTTTTTTTTTTTTTTTTTTACCTATAGTCGAAATGTGATAATTCAAACTCTTTTCAGGCCGTGAAAAGCATAATAATTCAACATCTTAAGGAAAATTATCTCTGGCTTGGTCTGTAGATAAAATGAGTTTCAAACGAGTACTAGGTATGGTCACTAATATCTCGAGAAAACAAGTTAGTTAGTTAGTTTGTTGAAATTTGACAATTAGAACTCCATTCAGGCTCTGAAATGCATAATAATTCAGCATTTTAAGGAAAATCATCTCTGGCTTGGTCTAGAGAAAAAATAAGTTGGAAACGAGTATAAGCATAGAATGCGAATTTCTCGAAAACTCAAGTTTTGTTCCTATGGTCTAAATGAGATAATTAAAACGCTTTTCAGGCAGTGAAAAGCATATTAATTCAACATTCTAAGGAAAATCATCTCAGGCCTGGTCTGTAGTGGAAAAGAGATTTTCAAACGAGTACAAGCATTGGACACGAATTTCTTGAAAAATCAAGTTTTGATCCTATAGTCGAAATGTGATAATTAAAACGCTTTTCAGGCCGTGAAAGGCAAACGCTTTCAGGCCCTGAAATGCATTAAAATTTTAAGAAAAGTCATCTCTGTCTTTATCTGTAGAGAAAAAGAGTTTCAAACGAGTATTAGCATTAAACGTTAATTTCTCGAAAATTCAAGTGTTGATCCTGTAGTCGAAATATGGTAATTAAAACGCTTTTCTGGCCGTGAAAAGCTTAATAATTCCAAATTTTAAGAAAAATCATCTCAGGCCTGGTCTGCAGAGAAATTGAGTTTCAAACGAGTAATAGCATTGGACATTAATTTCTTGAAAAATCAAGTTTTGACAATATAGTCGAAATGTGATAATTAAAACGCTTTTCAGGTCGTGAAAAGCAAATAATTTCAACATTTTAAAGAAAATCATCTCTGGCTTGGTCTGTAGAGAAAATGAGTTTCAAACGAGTACAAGCATTAAAAGTTAATTTCTCGAAAAATCAAGTTTTGATCCTATAGTCAAAATATGATAATTAAAACGCTTTTCATACTCTGAAAAGCAAAATAATTCAACATCTTAATGAAAATCATCTCAGGCTTGGTCTGTAGAGAAAGCGAGTTTCAAACGAGTGATAGCATTGGACACGAATTTCTTGAAAAATCAAGTTTTGATCCTATTGTCGAAATGTAATAATTAAAACGCTTTTGAGGCCGTGAAAAGCATAATAATTCAACATTTTAAAGAAAATCATCTCTGGCTAGGTCTGTAAAGAAAATGAGTTTCAAACGAGTAGTAGCATTGAAAGCGAATTACTCGAGAAGTCAAGTTTTGATCATATAGTCGAAATGTGACAGTTAAAACGCTTTTCAGCCTCTGAAAAGCATATAAATTACACATTTTAAAAAAAAATCATCTCTAGCTTGGTCTGTAGAGAAAATGAGTTTCAGACGAGTACTAGATATGGTCACTAATAACTCGAAAAAACAAGTTCTGACAAGTCGAAATGTGACAATTAGAACTCCATTCAGGCTCTGAAATTCAGCATTTTAAGGAAAATCACCTCTGGCTTGGTCTGTAGAGAAAATGAGTTTCAAACGAGTACAAGCATTAAAAGTGAATTTCTCGAAAAATCAAGTTTTGATCCTAAAGTCGAAAAGAGATAATTAAAGCGCTTTTCAGGCCGTGAAAAGCATAATAATTCAACATTTTAAAGAAAATCATCTCTGGCTTGGTCTGTAGATAAAATGAGTTTCAAACGAGTACTAGGTGTGGTCACTAATATCTCGAGAAAACAAGTTTTGATCCTATAGTCGACATGTGACAATCAGAACTCCACTCAGGTTCTGAAATACATAATAATTCAGCATTTTAAGGAAAATCATCTCTGGCTTGGTCTATAGAGGAAATGAGTTTCAAACGAGTATTAGCATTGAACGCGAATTTCTCTATAGTCCTAATGTGATAATTAAACGTCTTTCAGGCTCTGAAAAGCATAATAATTCAACATCTTAATGAAAATCATCTCTGGCTTGGTCCGTAAAGAAAATAAGTTTCAAACGAGTATTTGCGTTCAAAACGAATTTCTCGAAAATTCATGTTTTGATTCTATAGTCGAAATGTGACAATTAAAACGCTCTTGAGGCAGTGAAAAGCATAATAATTCATCATTTTAAGGAAAATCATCTCTGTCTTGATCTGTAGAGGAAAAGAGTTTCAAACGAGTACTAGCATTAAACGTTAATTTCTCGAAAAATCAAGTTTTGATCCTATAGTCGAAATGTGACAATTAAAACGATTTTCAGGCCCTGAAATGCATTACAATTTTAAGGAAAATCATCTCAGGCTTTGTCTGTAGAGAAAATGAGTTTCAAACGAGAACTAGCATTAAAAGTTAATTTCTCGAAAAATCAAGTTTTGATCCTATAGTCAAAATATGATAATTAAAACGCTTTTCATACTCTGAAAAGCATAATAATTCCGAATTTTAAGAAAAATCATCTCTGGCTTGGTCTGTAAAGAAAATGAGTTTCATTTGAGTAGTAGCATTGATAGCGAATTTCTCGAGAAGTAAAGTTTTCAACCTATAGTCCTAATGTGATAATTAAATGCCAATTTCTCGAAATCTGAAGTTTTGATCCTTTGGTCTAAATGAGATAATTAAAACGCTTTTCAGGCAGTGAAAAGCATAATAATTCAACATTCTAAGGAAAATCATTTCAGGGTTGGTCTGTAGAGAAAACGAGTTTCAAACGAGTAATAGCATTGGACATTAACTTCTTGAAAAATCAAGTTTTGATAATATAGTCGAAATGTGATAATTAAAACGCTTTTCAGGTCGTGAAAAGCAAAATAATTCAACATTTTAAAGAAAATCATCTCTGGCTTGGTCTGTAAAGAAAATGAGTCTCGAATGTTAAGAAGCAAAGAACGCGTATTTCTCTAAAAGTCAAGTGTTCAACCTATAATCCAAATGTGATAATTAAAACGCTTTTCAAACTCTGAAAAGCATAATAATTGAACATCATTATGAAAATGATCTCTGGCTTGATCTGTAAAGAAAATAAGTTGCAAACGAGTATTAGCATAGAATGCCAATTTCTCGAAATCTCAAGTTTTGATCCTATGGTCTAAATGAGATAATTAAAACGCTTTTCAGGCGGTGAAAAGCATAATAATTCAACATTCTAAGGAAAAGGTCTGTAGAGAAAATGATTTCAAACGAGTACAAGCATTGGACACTAGTTTCTTGAAAAATCAAGTTTTAATCCTATAGTCTGTAAAGAAAATAGGTTTCAAACGAATATTTGCATTGAACGCTAATTTCTCGAAATTTCAAGTTTTGATACTATAGTCGAAATGTGACAATTAAAACGCTTTTCAAGCCCTGAAAAGCATTAAAATTTTAAGAAAAGTCATCTCTGGCTTTATCTGTAGAGAAACTGAGTTTCAAAAGAGTATTAGCATTAAACGTTATTTTCTCGAAAAATCAAGTGTTGATCCTGTAGTCGAAATATGGTAATTAAAACGCTTTTCTGGCCGTGAAAAGCATAATGATTCCAAATTTTAAGAAATTTCATCTCAGGCCAGGTCTGCAGAGAAAATGAGTTTCAAACTTGTAGTAGCATTGATCGCGAATTTCTCGAAAACTCAAGTTTTGATCCTAGGGTCAAAATGTGATAAATCAACGCTTTTCAGGCCGTGAAAAGTATAGTAATTTAACATTTTAAGGAAAATCATCTCAGGGTTGGTCTGTAAAGAAAATAAGTTGCAAACGAGTATTAGCATAGAATGCCAATTTCTCGAAAACTCAAGTTTTGATCCTATGGTCTAAATGAGATAAACAAAACGCTCTTCAGGCAGTCAAAAGCATAATAATTCAACATTCTAAGGAAAATCATCTCAGGGTTGGTCTGTAGAGAAAACAAGTTTCAAACGTATAATAGCTTTGGACATTATTTTCTTGAAAAATCAATTTTGATAATATAGTCGAAATGTGATAATTAAAACGCTTTTCAGGTCGTGAAAAGCAAAATAATTCAACATTTTAAAGAAAATCATCTCTCGCTTGGTCTGTAAAGAAAATGAGTCTCGAATGTTAAGAAGCATTGAACGCGAATTTCTCTATAAGTCAAGTGTTCAACCTATAGTCCAAATGTGATAATTGAAACGCTTTTCATACTTTGAAAAGCATAATAATTCAACATCTTAATGAAAACCATCTCTGGCTTGATCTGTAAAGAAAATAAGTTGCAAACGAGTATTAGCATAGAATGCCAATTTCTCGAAATCTCAAGTTTTGATCCTATGGTCTAAATGAGATAATTAAAACGCTTTTCAGGCAGTGAAAAGCATAATAATTCAACATTCTAAGGAAAAGGTCTGTAGAGAAAATGATTTTCAAACGAGTACAAGCATTGGACACTAATTTCTTGAAAAATCAAGTTTTGATCCTATGGTAGAAATGTGATAATTAAAACACTTTTCAGGCCGTGAAAAGCATAATAATTCAATATTTTAAGGAAAATCATATCTGGCTTGGTCTCTAGAGAAAATGAATTTCAAACGAGTACTAGCATTGAACGAGAATTTCTCGAAAATCCAAGTTTTGTTCCTGTAGTCTAAATGTTATAATTAAAACGCTTTTCACGCCGTGAAAAGCATATAAATTCAACATTTTATGGAAAATCTTCTCTAGCTTGGTCTGTAGAGAAAATGAATTTCAAACGAGTACTATCTATGGTCACAAATTTCTCGAAAAAACAATTTTTGATCCTATAGTCGAAATGTTTCAATTTGAACTTCATTCAGGCTCTGAAATGCATAATAATTCAAGATTTTAAGGAAAATCATCTCTGGCTTGGTCTGTAGAGAAAATGAATTTCAAACGAGTATCAGCATTGAACGCGTGATTTCTCGAAAACTCAAGTTTTGATCCTATCGTCTAAATGTGATAAATATACGCTTTTCAGACAGTGAAAAGCATAATAATTCAACATTTTAAGGAAAATCATCTCTGGCTTGGTCTGTAGAGAAAATGAGTTTCAAACAAGTACTAGCATGAAACGTGAATTTCTCGAAAAATCAAGTTTTGATCCTAGTCGAAGTGTGATGATTAAACGCTTTTCAAACTGTGAAAAGCATAATAATTCAACATCTTAATGAAAATCATTTCTGGCTTGGTCTGTAGAAGAAAATAGTTTCGAAAGACACTAATTTCTTGGACACCTCAGTACACGTGGGACCCGGGAAACCGGGGCCTATCGATCCTCCCCGTCCGAAGGATCTTCGGCGGGAGGTGACAGAATAGTTACCACAGGGATAACTGGCTCGTGGCCGCCAAGCGTTCATAGCGACGCGGCTTTTTGATCCTTCGATGTCGGCTCTACTTACCGTGGGGACGCAGCGCTCCCCGAGCGTATGATTGTTCCCCAACCAACAAGGAACGTGAGCTGGGTTTAGACCGTCGCGAGACAGGTTAGTTTTATCCTCCTGGCGTTTAGAACGCGGCCAAGGTAATCCTGGTTAGTACGAGAGGAACCCCAGGTTCGGACCAATGGTACCGCGCCGGTTCGATCGAACCTTGGTGCGAAGCTACGTCCGACGGCTGAAGCCTGAACGCCTGCCTCTAAGGCCGAAGCCGTGCCCGGAGCTGCGTGACCGTGGGTCCCTGCACTCTGAAAGGCAGAACCACCAACGCTGGACCCCTTCGCCGGGGACCGGTAAGGCGGGGAGCCACCAACCACCTCCTCTCGGGGGGTGAGGCTCCCCGCGAGTAGTGCCATCGAGACTCCGCCCACTTGCCCCACTGACCGAGGTCTTTGGGATTCTAGATGGGGATTCAAGGGGTAATCAAGCACTCGGCACCTGAACCACCCTGAACCACTCGTAGACGACTTGAGTATCTGGCGGGGCGTCGTGAGCGGTGAAGCCTCCGTACGGTGGCGACCCGTTGAAAGGCAGCCCTCGCTTGCAGGTTCGTGCTGTCGGCTGCACGGCACCTGATTAAACAACAACAACAACTCCTATTCTATTTCAGGAGGTCCCTCCGGGACCTTCGCCGGGAGTCCAGACCCCAGTTTCGACCGGGGGAGGACACCCAAACCGGAAGCCGGCACCTTCACCGGGTGCTGACAACCGGGGCTTCCGGCAGGTGGCGGATCGCCGGACTTGTGGGTTTCGACCTAGCCGACCAAACGAGAAAAAAAAACACCTCCCAGGTTAGCCTGGGAGGCAACGACAAGTTGTTTCTTTTGCAGTTAGAACAAGTTTCTTGGGAAGCTTTATTGTCCCAGAATTTTTGCCTTTGACGGCAATCTCTGGAGCAAAAGCCGAATAGAAAGTCAAGCTGGGAAGAAAACGAAGGAGGATGATATTGTGTCAATGCCACATTGCCTTGCTTGTACAAGTTTCTTGGGAAGTTTTATTCTCCCAGAATTTTTTTTACCTTTGACGGTAATCTCTGGAGCAAAAGCCGAATACAAAGTCAAGCTGGGAAGAAAACGGAGGAGGATGATATTGTGTCACTGCCCACATTGCCTTGCTTGTACAAGTTTCTTGGGAAGCTTTATTGTCCCAGAATTTTTGCCTTTGACGGCAATCTCTGGAGCAAAAGCCGAATAGAAAGTCAAGCTGGGAAGAAAACGGAGGAGAATGATATTGTGTCAATGCCACATTGCCTTGCTTGTACAAGTTTCTTGGGAAGCTTTATTCTCCCAGAATTTTTTTTAACTTTGACGGTAATCTCTGGAGCAAAAGCCGAATACAAAGTCAAGCTGGGAAGAAAACTGAGGAGGAGAATTGTTTGTTTGTTTGTGTGTGTGCGCTTATGCCACGTTACCGTGCTTTTGGAAGTTTGTCGAGAAGCTTCATTCACCCAGAACTTTTACCTTTGACGGTAATCTATGGAGCAAAAGCAGAATAGAAAGTCAAGCTGGGAAGAAAACGGAGGAGGATGATATTGTGTCAATGCCACATTGCCTTGCTTGTACAAGTTTCTTGGGAAGCTTTATTCTCCCAGAATTTTTTTTGCCTTTGACGGTAATCTCTGGAGCAAAAGCAGAATAGAAAGTCCAGCTGGGAAGAAAACTGAGGAGGATGATATTTTGTCAATGCCACATTGCCTTGCTTGTACAAGTTTCTTGGGAAGCTTTATTCTCCCAGAATTTTTTTTGCCTTTGACGGTAATCTCTGGAGCAAAAGCCGAATAGAAAGTCAAGCTGGGAAGCTTTATTCTCCCAGAACTTTTAACTTTGACTGTAATCACTGGAGCAAAAGCCGAATAGAAAGTAAAGCTGGGAAGAAAACTGAGGAGGAGAATTGTTTGTGTGTGTGTGCCTTTTCCACATTACCGTGCTTTTAGAAGTTTGTCGAGAAGCTTCATTCACCCAGAACTTTTACCTTTGACGGTAATCTCTGGAGCAAAACCCGAAGAGAAAGTCAAGCTGGGAAGAAAACGGAGGAGGATGATATTGTGTCACTGCCATATGGCGTTGCTTGTACAAGTTTCTTGGGAAGCTTTATTCTCCCAGAATTTTTGCCATTGACGGCAATCTCTGGAGCAAAAGCCGAATAGAAAGTCAAGCTGGGAAGAAAACTTAGGAGGATGATATTGTGTCAATGCCACATTGCCTTGCTTGTACAAGTTTCTTGGGAAGCTTCATTCACCCAGAATTTTTGCCTTTGACGGCAATCTCTGGAGCAAAAGCCGAATAGAAAGTCAAGCTGGGAAGAAAACTGAGGAGGAGAATTGTTTGTGTGTGTGTGCCTTTTCCACATTACCGTTCTTTTAGAAGTTTGTCGAGAAGCTTCATTCACCCAGAACTTTTACCTTTGACGGTAATCTCTGGAGCAAAAGCCGAATAGAAAGTCAAGCTGGGAAGAAAACGGAGGAGGATGATATTGTGTCACTGCCACATTGCGTTGCTTGTACAAGTATCTTGGGAAGCTTTATTCTCCCAGAATTTTTGCCTTTGACGGCAATCTCTGGAGCAAAAGCCGAATAGAAAGTCAAGCTGGGAAGAAAACTGAGGAGGAGAATTGTTTGTGTGTGTGTGCCTTTGCCACGTTACCGTGCTTTTAGAAGTTTGTCGAGAAGCTTCATTCACCCAGAACTTTTACCTTTGACGGTAATCTCTGGAGCAAAAGCCGAATAGAAAGTCAAGCTGGGAAGAAAACTTGGGAGGATGATATTGTGTCAATGCCACATTGCCTTGCTTGTACAAGTTTCTTGGGAAGCTTTATTCTCCCAGAATTTTTTTTGCCTTTCACGGCAATCTCTGGAGCAAAAGCCGAATAGAAAGTCAAGCTGGGAAGAAAACTGAGGAGGATGATATTGTGTCAATGCCACATTGCCTTGCTTGTACAAGTTTCTTGGGAAGCTTTATTCTCCCAGAATTTTTGCCTTTGACGGCAATCTCTGGAGCAAAAGCCGAATAGAAAGTCAAGCTGGGAAGAAAACTTAGGAGGATGATATTGTGTCAATGCCACATTGCCTTGTTTGTACAAGTTTCTTGGGAAGCTTTATTGTCCCAGAAATTTTTTTGCCTTTCACGGGAATCTCTGGAGCAAAAGCCGAATAGAAAGTCAAGATGGGAAGAAAACTGAGGAGGATGATATTGTGTCAATGCCACATTGCCTTGCTTGTACAAGTTTCTTGGGAAGCTTTATTCTCGCAGAATTTTTGCCTTTGACGGCAATCTCTGGAGCAAAACCCGAAGAGAAAGTCAAGCTGGGAAGAAAACGGAGGAGGATATTTGTGTGTGTCATTGCCACACATTTTTTTTTATTTTATATGTTGTAAGTTTTAGACTACATCTGTCAGTCGTTTTCCCAAGGTGCATAGGTAGCATATTTAAGCTGAAGGGGAACTTTATCACTGTAATTTCTTGCGAAGGAAAGATGTTTGTTTCTGTCGTTTAGAATGAAAAGTTTGGCCGGCAGAAAACGTATGCATCGCCTTGCAACTTGCACATGTGCCGGCAGAGATCTCTTGCTGTAGAGTAGATGCTTGTGTAGGCCGACAAACACACAACAGAGTGTTTTTTTTTGTTCTCTTTAGTTGATCTACCTGTGTGTAAAATTTGAAAAATGACGGTCAAAATATTTCAAAGTCGAAACAGCATACGATCCTGCAGGCTTGTGATCATTGCTTCCTGAAACGCACTCATCCCTTCGCGATCAACCTCCCTCGTGCAGATTCTGTTAGGGCAAGCACCTAACCTACCTCAACCCGACTTTTGTCACTTTTGCTCGGAAATTGAATTTCCTGTTCAATTTTGAAAAAGGTCCACCTTATGCAGAGAAAACAGCACACGATCCTGCACACTTGGGAATTTTGCTTCCCAGTTTGACTCTAAAAGTCACTTTCAGCTTTCCTTCGACGTTTTCGTGTAGAGGAATGATACTCAATTTTCGATTCAAACTTGAAAAACGGTTAAATTTAGCATTTTTCATGCATTTCAGATGGAGAATCTAACCTTTCCGTGACTCGAACACTCCACCCACTGCTTACTTTACCGTCACGTTGTCTTCCAGCCTCCATCCCCTACCACCCTGCGTTAGGCGTTAGCGCGATACGTCTGCTGGAACCAGTTTCAACGGTTGTTCAGGGGCGAAGGTGCTGGTCGCTGGGGACGAAATCCGCCATTTTCCAAGATGGAGGCCGCGTTTTTGGAAATATCTCAAAATGGCATTTAAGTTTTTTTGTTCTCTTGAGTCGATCTACCTCCGTGTGAAATTTGAACTTGCTAGCTCGAAATCGAAAAAATGGCTTAGGGGGCCGAGAAGCACTTGTTGGGGGGACGAGAAGGACATTGTCTTTTCCTTTCTTCAATTTTTCATACTTTGCGTGGTTCGAACCTTATCAAATTTTACAATCTGAAAGGAGAGGTACCGAATTACCACAATCCCAAGTTTTGTCTTCCTCGGTTAGCCACAAGTACACTTTAACGGCGTTTTCCCGAAATGGCGGGTTAGGGGGCCGAGAAGGACGCAGGCTCGCGGATTTAATTAGGAAAGTCACCCTTCCGACTTTGCTTTAGGCTAGCCCTGCATGTTTTCGTGTTTGGGAATCATGCAGCTTCCCTCCCGCCAGATATTGTGAGTTTCGCGCCAAAACGGGATTTTCCGTTCAAACTTGAAAAACCGTTAAGATTTAGCATTTTTCATGAATTTCAAATGGAGAATCAAACTTTTCCCGTGACTCGAACACTCCACCCACTGCTTACTTTACCGTCACGTTGTCTTCCAGCCTCCTTCCCCTACCACCCTGCGTTAGGCGTTAGCGCGATACGTCTGCTGGAACCAGTTTCAACGGTTGTTCAGGGGCGAAGGTGCTGGTCGCTGGGGACGAAATCCGCCATTTTCCAAGATGGAGGCCGCGTTTTTGGAAATATCTCAAAATGGCATTTAAGTTTTTTTGTTCTCTTGACTCGATCTACCTCCGTGTGAAATTTGAACTCGCTAGCTCGAAATCGAAAAAATGGCTTAGGGGGCCGAGAAGCACTTGTTGGGGGGACGAGAAGGACATTGTCTTTTCCTTTCTTCAATTTTTCATACTTGGCGTGGTTCGAACCTTATCAAATTTTACAATCTGAAAGGAGAGGTACCGAATTACCACAATCCCAAGTTTTGTCTTCCTCGGTTAGCCACAAGTACACTTTAACGGCATTTTCCCGAAATGGCGGGTTAGGGCCCGAGAAGGACGCAGGCTCGCGGATTTAATTAGGAAAGTCACCCTTCCTACTTTGCTTTACGCTAGCCCTGCATGTTTTCGTGTTTGGGAATGATGCAGCTTCCCTCCCACCAGATATTGTGAGTTTCGCGGCAAAACGGCATTTTCCGTTCAAACTTGAAAAACCGTAAGATTTAGCATTTTTCATGAATTTCATATGGAGAATCAAACTTTTCCCGTGACTCGAACACTCCACCCACTGCTTACTTTACCGTCACGTTGTCTTCCAGCCTCCTTCCCCTACCACCCTGCGTTAGGCGTTAGCGCGATACGTCTGCTGGAACCAGTTTCAAAGGGTGTTCAGGGGCGGATGTGCATGTCGCTGGGGACGAAATCCGCCATTTTCCAAGATGGAGGCCGCGTGTATGGAAATATCTCAAAATGGCATTTAAGTTTTTTTGTTCTCTTGAGTCGATCTACCTCCGTGTGAAATTTGAACTCGCTAGCTCGAAATCGAAAAAATGGCTTAGGGGGCCGAGAAGCACTTGTTGGGGGGACGAGAAGGACATTGTCTTTTCCTTTCTTCAATTTTTCATACTTGGCGTGGTTCGAACCTTATCAAATTTTACAATCTGAAAGGAGAGGTACCGAATTACCACAATCCCAAGTTTTGTCTTCCTCGGTTAGCCACAAGTACACTTTAACGGCATTTTCCCGAAATGGCGGGTTAGGGGGCCGAGAAGGACGCAGGCTCGCGGATTTAATTAGGATAGTCACCCTTCCTACTTTGCTTTAGGCTAGCCCTGCATGTTTTCGTGTTTGGGAATGATGCAGCTTCCCTCCCACCAGATATTGTGAGTTTCGCGCCAAAACGGGATTTTCCGTTCAAACTTGAAAAACCGTTAAGATTTAGCATTTTTCATGAATTTCAAATGGAGAATCAAACTTTTCCCGTGACTCGAACACTCCACCCACTGCTTACTTTACCGTCACGTTGTCTTCCAGCCTCCTTCCCCTACCACCCTGCGTTAGGCGTTAGCGCGATACGTCTGCTGGAACCAGTTTCAAAGGGTGTTCAGGGGCGGATGTGCATGTCGCTGGGGACGAAATCCGCCATTTTCCAAGATGGAGGCCGCGTGTTTGGAAATATCTCAAAATGGCATTAAAGTTTTTTTGTTCTCTTGACTCGATCTACCTCCGTGTGAAATTTGAACTCGCTAGCTCGAAATCGAAAAAATGGCTTAGGGGGCCGAGAAGCACTTGTTGGGGGGACGAGAAGGACATTGTCTTTTCCTTTCTTCAATTTTTCATACTTGGCGTGGTTCGAACCTTATCAAATTTTACAATCTGAAAGGAGAGGTACCGAATTACCACAATCCCAAGTTTTGTCTTCCTCGGTTAGACACAAGTACACTTTAACGGCATTTTCCCGAAATGGCGGGTTAGGGGGCCGAGAAGGACGCAGGCTAGCGGATTTAATTAGGAAAGTCACCCTTCCGACTTTGCTTTAGGCTAGCCCTGCATGTTTTCGTATTTGGGAATGATGCAGCTTCCCTCCCACCAGATATTGTGAGTTTCGCGCCAAAACGGGATTTTCCGTTCAAACTTGAAAAACCGTTAAGATTTAGCATTTTTCATGAATTTCAAATGGAGAATCAAACTTTTCCCGTGACTCGAACACTCCACCCACTGCTTACTTTACCGTCACGTTGTCTTCCAGCCTCCTTCCCCTACCACCCTGCGTTAGGCGTTAGCGCGATACGTCTGCTGGAACCAGTTTCAAAGGGTGTTCAGGGGCGGATGTGCATGTCGCTGGGGACGAAATCCGCCATTTTCCAAGATGGCCGCCGCGTTTTTCGAAATATCTCAAAATGGCATTTAAGTTTTTTTGTTCTCTTGACTCGATCTACCTCCGTGTGAAATTTGAACTCGCTAGCTCGAAATCGAAAAAATGGCTTAGGGGGCCGAGAAGCACTTGTTGGGGGGACGAGAAGGACATTGTCTTTTCCTTTCTTCAATTTTTCATACTTGGCGTGGTTCGAACCTTATCAAATTTTACAATCTGAAAGGAGAGGTACCGAATTACCACAATCCCAAGTTTTGTCTTCCTCGGTTAGCCACAAGTACACTTTAACGGCATTTTCCCGAAATGGCGGGTTAGGGGGCCGAGAAGGACGCAGGCTCGCGGATTTAATTAGGATAGTCACCCTTCCTACTTTGCTTTAGGCTAGCCCTGCATGTTTTCGTGTTTGGGAATGATGCAGCTTCCCTCCCACCAGATATTGTGAGTTTCGCGCCAAAACGGGATTTTCCGTTCAAACTTGAAAAACCGTTAAGATTTAGCATTTTTCATGAATTTCAAATGGAGAATCAAACTTTTCCCGTGACTCGAACACTCCACCCACTGCTTACTTTACCGTCACGTTGTCTTCCAGCCTCCTTCCCCTACCACCCTGCGTTAGGCGTTAGCGCGATACGTCTGCTGGAACCAGTTTCAAAGGGTGTTCAGGGGCGGATGTGCATGTCGCTGGGGACGAAATCCGCCATTTTCCAAGATGGAGGCCGCGTGTTTGGAAATATCTCAAAATGGCATTAAAGTTTTTTTGTTCTCTTGACTCGATCTACCTCCGTGTGAAATTTGAACTCGCTAGCTCGAAATCGAAAAAATGGCTTAGGGGGCCGAGAAGCACTTGTTGGGGGGACGAGAAGGACATTGTCTTTTCCTTTCTTCAATTTTTCATACTTGGCGTGGTTCGAACCTTATCAAATTTTACAATCTGAAAGGAGAGGTACCGAATTACCACAATCCCAAGTTTTGTCTTCCTCGGTTAGACACAAGTACACTTTAACGGCATTTTCCCGAAATGGCGGGTTAGGGGGCCGAGAAGGACGCAGGCTAGCGGATTTAATTAGGAAAGTCACCCTTCCGACTTTGCTTTAGGCTAGCCCTGCATGTTTTCGTATTTGGGAATGATGCAGCTTCCCTCCCACCAGATATTGTGAGTTTCGCGCCAAAACGGGATTTTCCGTTCAAACTTGAAAAACCGTTAAGATTTAGCATTTTTCATGAATTTCAAATGGAGAATCAAACTTTTCCCGTGACTCGAACACTCCACCCACTGCTTACTTTACCGTCACGTTGTCTTCCAGCCTCCTTCCCCTACCACCCTGCGTTAGGCGTTAGCGCGATACGTCTGCTGGAACCAGTTTCAAAGGGTGTTCAGGGGCGGATGTGCATGTCGCTGGGGACGAAATCCGCCATTTTCCAAGATGGCCGCCGCGTTTTTCGAAATATCTCAAAATGGCATTTAAGTTTTTTTGTTCTCTTGACTCGATCTACCTCCGTGTGAAATTTGAACTCGCTAGCTCGAAATCGAAAAAATGGCTTAGGGGGCCGAGAAGCACTTGTTGGGGGGACGAGAAGGACATTGTCTTTTCCTTTCTTCAATTTTTCATACTTGGCGTGGTTCGAACCTTATCAAATTTTACAATCTGAAAGCAGAGGTACCGAATTACCACAATCCCAAGTTTTGTCTTCCTCGGTTAGCCACAAGTACACTAACGGCATTTTCCCGAAATGGCGGGTTAGGGGGCCGAGAAGGACGCAGGCTCGCGGATTTAATTCGGAAAGTAACCCTTCCGACTTTGTTTTAGGCTAGCCCTGCATGTTTTCGTGTTTGGGAATGATGCAGTTTCCCTCCCACCAGATATTGTGAGTTTCGCGCCAAAACGGGATTTTCCGTTCAAACTTGAAAAACCGTTAAGATTTAGCATTTTTCATGAATTTCAAATGGAGAATCAAACTTTTCCCGTGACTCGAACACTCCACCCACTGCTTACTTTACCGTCACGTTGTCTTCCAGCCTCCTTCCCCTACCACCCTGCGTTAGGCGTTAGCGCGATACGTCTCCTGGAACCAGTTTCAAAGGGTGTTCAGGGGCGGAGGTGCATGTCGTTGGGGACGAAATCCGCCATTTTCCAAGATGGCCGCCGCGGTTTTGGAGAAATCTCAAAATCGAATTTACGTTTCTTTGTTCCCTTGACTTGATCTACCTTTGTGTGAAATTTGAACTTCCGAGCTCCAAGTTGGAAAATAACGGTCAAAATATTTCAAAGTCAAAACAGCACACGATGCTGTCAAAACAGCATACGATCCTGCATGCTTGGGATCATTGCTTCCTGAAACGCACTCATCCCTTAGCGATCAACCTCCCTCGTGCAGATTCTGTTAGGGTAAGGACCTAACCTACCTCAACCCGACTTTTGTCACTTTAGCTCGGAAATTGAATTTCCTGTTCAATTTTGAAAAAGGTCCACCTTATGCAGAGAAAACAGCACACGATCCTGCACACTTGGGAATTTTGCTTCCCAGTTTGACTCTAAAAGTCACTTTCAGCTTTCCTTCGACGCTTTCGTGTAGAGCAATCATGCAGCTTCCATCCTGAGAAATATTGCCAGTTTCGCGCCAAAACTCAATTTTCGATTCAAACTTGAAAAACGGTTAAATTTAGCATTTTTCATGCATTTCAGATGGAGAATCTAACCTTTCCGTGACTCGAACACTCCACCCACTGCTTACTTTACCGTCACGTTGTCTTCCAGCCTCCTTCCCCTACCACCCTGCGTTAGGCGTTAGCGCGATACGTCTGCTGGAACCAGTTTCAAAGGGTGTTCAGGGGCGGATGTGCATGTCGCTGGGGACGAAATCCGCCATTTTCCAAGATGGAGGCCGCGTTTTTGGAAATATCTCAAAATGGCATTTGAGTTTTTTTGTTCTCTTGACTCGATCTACCTCCGTGTGAAATTTGAACTCGCTAGCTCGAAATCGAAAAAATGGCTTAGGGGGCCGAGAAGCACTTGTTGGGGGGACGAGAAGGACATTGTCTTTTCCTTTCTTCAATTTTTCATACTTGGCGTGGTTCGAACCTTATCAAATTTTACAATCTGAAAGGAGAGGTACCGAATTACCACAATCCCAAGTTTTGTCTTCCTCGGTTAGCCACAAGTACACTTTAACGGCATTTTCCCGAAATGGCGGGTTAGGGGGCCGAGAAGGACGCAGGCTCGCGGATTTAATTAGGAAAGTCACCCTTCCGACTTTGCTCTAGGCTAGCCCTGCATGTTTTCGTGTTTGGGAATGATGCAGCTTCCCTCCCACCAGATATTGTGAGTTTCGCGACAAAACGGGATTTTCCGTTCAAACTTGAAAACCCGTTAAGATTTAGCATTTTTCATGAATTTCAAATGGAGAATCAAACTTTTCCCGTGACTCGAACACTCCACCCACTGCTTACTTTACCGTCACGTTGTCTTCCAGCCTCCTTCCCCTACCACCCTGCGTTAGGCGTTAGCGCGATACGTCTGCTGGAACCAGTTTCAAAGGGTGTTCAGGGGCGGATGTGCATGTCTCTGGGGACGAAATCCGCCATTTTCCAAGATGGCCGCCGCGTTTTTCGAAATATCTCAAAATGGCATTTAAGTTTTTTTGTTCTCTTGAGTCCATCTACCTCCGTGTGAAATTTGAACTCGCTAGCTCGAAATCGAAAAAATGGCTTAGGGGGCCGAGAAGCACTTGTTGGGGGGACGAGAAGGACATTGTCTTTTCCTTTCTTTAATTTTTCATACTTGGCGTGGTTCGAAACTTATCAAATTTTACAATCTGAAAGGAGAGCTACCGAGTTACCACAATCCCAAGTTTTGTCTTCCTCGGTTAGCCACAAGTACACTTTAACGGCATTTTCCCGAAATGGCGGGTTAGGGGGCCGAGAAGGACGCAGGCTCGCGGATTTAATTAGGAAAGTCACCCTTCCGACTTTGGTTTAGGCTAAAAAACAAGTTTTGATCCTATAGTCGAAATGTGATAATTAAAACGCTTTTTAGAGGCCGTGAAAGGCATATAAATTCAACACTTTAAAGAAAATCATCTCTGGCTTCGTTTGTAGAGAAAATGAGTTTGAAACGAGTATTAGCATTGAACGCGAAGTTCTCGAAACTCCAAGTTTTGATCCTATAGTCAAAATGTGATCATTAAAACGCTTTTCAGACCGTGAAAAGCATAATAATTTAACATTTTAAAGGAAATCATCTCTGGCTTGGTCTGTAGAGAAAATGAGCTTCAAACGAGTAGTATCATTGAATGCGAATTTCTCTAATAGTCAAGTGTTCAACCTATAGTTCAAATGTGTTAATTAAAACGCTTTTCATACTCTGAAAAGCATAATAATTCAACACCTTAATGAAAATCATCTCTGGCTTGGTCTGTAAAGAAAATAAGTTGCAAACGAGTATTAGCATAGAATGCGAATTTCTCGAAGACTCAAGTTTTGATCCTATGGTCTAAATGAGTTAATTAAAACGCTTTTCAGGCAGTGAAAAGCATAATAATTCAACATTCTAAGGAAAATCATCTCAGGGTTGGTCTGTAGAGAAAACGAGTTTCAAACGAGTAATAGCATTGGACATTAATTTCTTAAAAAAATCAAGTTTTGATAATATAGTCGAAATGTGATAATTAAAACGCTTTTCAGGTCGTGAAAAGCAAATTAATTCAACATTTTAAAGAAAATCATCTCTGGCTTGGTCTGTAAAGAAAATGAATCTCGAATGTTAAGAAGCATTGAACGCGAATTTCTCTAAAAGTCAAGTGTTCAACCTATAGTCCAAATGTGATAATTAAAACGCTTTTCATAATCTGAAAAGCATAAAAATTCAACATCTTAATGAAAATCATCTCTGGCTTGATCTGTAAAGAAAATAAGTTGCAATAGAATGCCAATTTCTCGAAATCTCAAGTTTTGATCCTGTGGTCTAAATGAGTTAATTAAAACGCTTTTCAGGCAGTGAAAAGCATAATAATTCAATATTTTAAAAAAAATCATCTCAGGCCTGGTCTGCAGAGAAAATGAGTTTCAAACGAGTAGTAGCATTGAACGCGAATTTCTCTAAATTTAAGTGTTCAAACTATAGTCCAAATGTGATAATTAAAACGCCTCTCAGTCTCTGTAAGGCATAACAATTCAACATTTTAAGGAAAATCATCTCTGGCTTGGTTTGTAGAGAAAATGAGTTTGAAACGAGTATTAGCATTGAACGCGAATTTCTCGAAAATCCAAGTTTTGATCCTATAGTGAAAATGTGATCATTAAAACGCTTTTCAGGCCGTGAAAAGCATAATAATTCAACATTTTAAGGGAAATCTACTATGGCTTGGTCTGTAGAGAAAATGAATTTCAAAGGAGAATTAGCATTGAACGCGAATTTCTCGAAACTCCAAGTTTTGATCCTATAGTCAAAATGTGATCATTAAAACGCTTTTCAGGCCGTGAAAAGCATAATAATTCAACATTTTAAAGGAAATCATCTGTGGCTTGGTCTGTAGAGGAAAAGAGTTTCAAACGAGTACTAGCATTGGACAATAATTTCTTGAAAAATTAAGTTTTTGAACCTATAGTCGAAATGTGATAATTCAAACGCTTTTCAGGCCGTGAAAAGCATAATAATTCAACATTTTAAGGAAAATCATCTCTGGCTTGGTCTGTTGATAAAATGAGTTTCAAACGAGTACTAGATATGGTCACTAATATCTCGAGAAAACAAGTTAGTTAGTTAGTTAGTCGAAATTGACAATTAGAACTCCATTCAGGCTCTGTAATGCATAATAATTCAGCATTTTAAGGAAAATCATCTCTGGCTTGGTCTATAGAGGAAATGAGCTTCAAACGAGTACAAGCATAGGACACAAATTTCTTGAAAAGTCAAGTTTTGATAGTATAGTCGAAATGTGATAATTAAAACGCTTTTCAGGCCGTGAAAAGCATAATAATTCAACACTTTAAAGAAAATCATCTCTGGCTTGGTCTGTAAAGAAAATGAGTTTCAAACGAGTAGTAGCATTGATAGCGAATTTCTCGAAAAGTAAAGTGTTCAACCTATAGTCCTAATGTGAAAATTAAAGGCTTTTCAGACTCTGAAAAGCATAGTAATTCAACATCTTAATGAAAATCACCTCTGGGTTGGTCCGTAAAGAAAATAAGTTTCAAACGAGTATTAGCATTGAACACGAATTTCTCGAAAATTCATGTTTTGATCCTATAGTCGAAATGTAACAATTAAACAGCTTTTCAGGCAGTGAACAGCATAATAATTCAACATTTTAAGGAAAATCATCTGTGTCTTGGTCTGTAGAGGAAAAGAGTTTCAAACGAGTACTAGCATTGGACATGAATTTCTTTAAAAATCAAGTTTTGATCTTATTGTCGAAATGTAATAATTAAAACGCTTTTCAGGCCGTGAAAAGCATAATAATTCAACATTTTAAAGAAAATCATCTCTGGCTAGGTCTGTAAAGAAAATAGGTTCCAAACGAGTATTTGCATTGAACGCTAATTTCTCGAAATTTCAAGTTTTGATCCTGTAGTCGAAATGTGACAATTAAAACGCTTTTCAGGCCCTGAAAAGCATTAAAATTTTAGGAAAAATCATCTCTGGCTTGGTCTATAGAGAAAATGAGTTTCAAACGAGTATTAGCATTAAACGTTAATTTCTCGAAAAATCAAGTGGTGATCCTGTAGTCGAAATATGGTAATTAAAACGCTTTTCTGGCCGTTAAAAGCATAATAATTCCAAATTTTAAGAAAAATCATCTCAGGCCTGGTCTGCAGAGAAAATGAGTTTCAAACGCGTAGTAGCATTGATCGCGAATTTCTCGAAAACTCAAGTTTTGATCCTAGGGTCAAAATGTGATAAATCAACGCTTTTCAGGCCGTGAAAAGTATAGTAATTCAACATTTTAAGGAAAATCATCTCTGGCTTGGTCTGCAGAGAAAATGAGTTTCAAACGAGTACTAGCATTAAAAGTTAATTTCTCGAAAAATCAAGTTTTGATCCTATAGTCAAAATATGATAATTAAAAAGCTATTCATACTCTGAAAAGCATAATAATTCAACATCTTAATGAAAATCATTTCTGGCTTGGTCTGTAAAGAAAATAAGTTGCAAACGAGTATTAGCATAGAATGCGAATTTCTCGAAAACTCAAGTTTTGATCCTATGGTCTAAATGAGATAATTAAAACGCTTTTCAAGCAGTGAAAAGCATAATAATTCAACTATCTAAGGAAAATCATCTCAGGGTTGGTCTGTAGAGATAAGAGTTTCAAACGAGTACTAGCATTGGACACGAATTTCTTTAAAAATCAAGTTTTGTTCCTATGGTCGAAATGTAATAATTAAAACGCTTTTCAGGCCGTGAAAAGAATAATAATTCAACATTTTAAAGAAAATCATCTCTGGCTAGGTCTGTAAAGAAAATGAGTTTCAAACGAGTAGTAGCATTGAAAGCGAATTTCTCTATAAGTCAAGAGTTCAACCTATAGTCCAAATGTGGTAATTAAAACGCTTTTCATGCTCTGAAAAGCATAATAATTCAACATCTTAATGAAAATAAGTTTCAAACGAGTATTAGCATTCAACGCGAATTTCTCGAAAATTCAAGTTTTGATCATATAGTCGAAATGTGACAATTAAAACGCTTTTCAGGCCCTGAAAAGCATATAAATTACACATTTTAAGAAAAATCATCCCTAGCTTGGTCTGTAGAGAAAATGAGTTTCAAACGAGTACTAGGTATGGTCACTAATAACTCGAAAAACAAGTTCTGATCCTATAGTCGAAATGTGACAATTAGAACTCAATTCAGGCTTTGAAATTCAGCATTTTAAGGAAAATCATCTCTGGCTTGGTCTGTAAAGAAAATGAGTTTCAAACGAGTAGTAGCATTGATAGCGAATTTCTCGAGAAGTCAAGTGATCAACCTATAGTCCTAATGTGATAATTAAACGCTTTTCAGGCTCTGAAAAGCATAATTATTCAACATATTAATGAAAAACATCTCTGGCTTGATTTCTCTCTGGAATTTCATATACAAATAGGAGACAAATTATATTTAGAAAATCCTGTAGTATCAGCTGCTGAACACCCCATAGTTGCAATATTCTTGTTTTCATATTATGTCTAGACTAATTATTGTTGATGAATTACACAGACAAGCCAGACATAATTATAAGAGACTGCCAGTAGTCACAAAAGGCATAGATGATTTATGGGAAGAGCGACTTGATTGAGATGGCAAGTGGACAGCTTAAAAACTTAGACAAAATCAACAAGGGCTACAAGTATCTACTTACTGTAATAGACACATTTTCAAAATTTGCCTGGGCTGTGCCACTTAAATCCAAGACTGGAAAATGTGTTACAGAAGCCTTCAGGACAATCATCAATCAGAGTGGAAGATCACCGCGCTATTTGCAAACAGATAATGGCAAAGAATTTTATAATTCTGTGTTCCAACAATTTATTAAAAGCCAGTCAATACAACATTATTCGAGTTACAGTGATCTCAAGGCCTCAATTGTAGAGAGATTCAACAAAACTCTAAAAAATCTTATGTATAAACAATTTACACTTCAAGGTAATTATAAATGGCTTAATATTCTTCCAGAACTTCTACATAAATATAACAACTCAGTCCATACCACAATCAACATGAAACCCTCTGAAGTAACTTCATCTGATGAGCAAAAATTGAACAACAAGAAAAGCCAAATACAAGGTGGGTTATCAAGTAAGAATCAGCAAATATAAGCACTTATTCAAAAGAGGCTTTACAAGAAACTGGATCACTGAATTATTTACAGTGGTTCAAATTAAACCTGGGACCCTTAACACATATATAATAAAAGACCACCGAGGAGAAATTCTCAAAGGCCGGTTCTATGAAGAAGAACTCAACAAAACTAAACAGCCTGACACATATCTCATAGAAAAAATCATCCGCAGAAAAGGCAACAAGTTATTTGTCAAATGGCTAGGACTTCCAGAACACAGCTGGATCGATGCAGAAAAAGTGATAATATGAACACCTGGGATGTTATAAAAAGGCTGCCAGAACCTGAACAGCAGATTAGGAGAAATGGCAAGTTGCTGCCTGATAATATTAGATGTCTTTTTGTTGGGCCATCGGCTTGTGGTAAAACTACACTAATGATTGAAAATTTTTTATTGGCACCCAACTGGTTAGACTGGAAAAACCGGCACTTGTATGTTTTCTCTAAGAGCTTGGAACAATTAAAATATCAGCAGCTGATGAAGCTATATGATGGACTGGATATTGCCACTTTTGAATCAGATGTTAAGCCACTTCATGAATGTCTCGATAATTCTGTTGTTGTGTTTGATGACATTATATTGGATAATCAAAACAAGGTTAGAAATTTCTTTACACAGGGCCGACACAAAAACATTGATTGCTTCTACCTGGCACAGACTTTTTCAAAAATACCGAAGAAGCTGTTCCGAGACAACAGCAATTTTATATGTGTGTTTCATCAAGATCATACCAACCTCAAACACATACATGATGAATATGTAAGTGGGGACTTGAGCTACAATGATTTTTCCAAGTTTTGCAGTAGGTGCTGGAACCAGGACAGCTATGGGTTTGTCACAATTGATATGACAAGAAAACCCAATAGTGGCAAATACAGAAATAAAATCAACAATTTTCTAGACATTGAAACATATATAAATAACCATGAAAAGGCCAATCATTGATGATCTTAAATTAAGAGATTATCTTGTAAAAAGATTTAAGGGATGGAAATCACAGAACCGAGGAATTTATGAACAACACAAACAAACAGAACAGCCTATTATTGATGCTATTAGTGAATTAGGTAAAAATATCAAAACTGTTACAGAGCAAAATCAAAATTTGATCACAGAGCTTGTACCTGTAGCTGCTAGGAACATATTAGATTATCCAATCACCCCACTTTCCAGTATTCATACACCTAGTCCTGTTGCTCCTCGAAGAATTGAAGCTAGTCAGGATCCTATTGAATTGGGTCTTCTTGCTCAAAAATATTTAAGCACACCTAAAGACAACAAAGATGAGGTTTTTGGCTTATATGCCGACACAGAGCGTGATGGTAGCATCATACATAGAATTGGCAATTTCAGAGTAACATTTATGGGAGATGATATAATTGTATATTCAGAATCTCCTTGGAGAAAATGGTGCTTTTGTTAAATATCCCGGCACACCTGGATTGTGGGAACTGATGACTAGGAAGAGACCTGGCAGCTATACAGATCAAGATTATGAGCACTACAAAGAAATATTAATAAAATCAGATGCTCTATACCAGAACAATGATCCCACACAAAAAAGAGTCATGTCTAGCAGTGGAGCAAAATTCAACAATTTAATCAAGCTCATATGGTCACAGATCAAGACTGGCAGTGGAATCAAACAATACAACACCCTGCCTAAAGAATTTGTCTGGGTTGATGATGTCAGGAAACTTGTAGATAGGTTATTGGTGATAGCTGGGGAGGAAAATGCTGGCAACCACAATTTTTACAATGAAAAGGTTGGAATTATGGACATGATAAGCACCAAATTGTCTAATTTTATAGTGAATGACACTAAGGGGATTGGATATCTTATAAAAATTATTAATACTCTACCACCTAAATTTTGGAATATCTCTGAGGGTCGGGGGTTGGTTAATGACATTATAAACAAGCTGCCATTTGAACTACACATTCCAGGCTATCAGTATTGTGGTCCAAGCACAAAATTGGACCATAGATTAAACAGAGGTGATCCTGGTGTTAATCCCCTAGATGCTGCTTGTAGAGACCATGACATAGCATACAACACACATTCTGATCTTGACAAGAGACATGTTGCAGACAAAAAATTAGAAGAGGCTGCATTTGGTAGATTTGTAAGCAAAGATGCTTCTTTGAGTGAGAGAATAGCAGCATTGGGAACCACCATAGCTATGAACACCAAACAAGGACTGGGGTGGGGGCTGTGAATATATATATATAATAAACCTAGAATGAAGGCCAAGGGTGTTATGTATCAAATACCTTATGCAGGTCTTAAATCTCTTAAAACTATTGATAGGCTTTTAACCAAAAAGCAGCGCAAGAAAAAAAGCTCTTGTATTGCCAAGGGCCATGGTATGAAATTATTACTTAGTACCCCCCAATTAAAAAAATTACAACAATCTAGAAAAAAATCACATGTAGGTGGATTCATATTTACTATCCCGGCCATCTTAGCAGCACTTGGGGCTGTTGGGAGCTTGGCTGGGGGATCAGCTGCCATAGCAAAAACAGTAATAGATGCCAAGAAAAATAGGGCAGAATTAGATGAAATAAAGCGCCATAACCTGGCCATGGAGAAAGAAGGCAAAGGTGTTAAGAGAGCCATGAATAAGTTTAAAAAAAACAAGAGCCGCTTACAAACCAAGATATTGAAGCTTTAATCAAGCCACTGGGCATCAAAATTTTTAGAGGTGTGTACATGTCTGATTCTTTACCAGAACAACCACTCAACAAAGAGTGTGGCATTGTTAATTTGGATAAATACAAAAATCAGGGCACTCACTGGATCTGTTATCTTAAATATTTAAAAGATGAGGCATTTGTGTTTGATTCATTTGGAGGTGTTCCACCTGAAAATTTAGTAGAATATCTAAAATCAGCTAATCTTTATTACAATAATGCCCGTGTTCAAAATTTCAAAGATGTTAATTGTGGACATTTGGGTTTATCTGTTCTTAGATATATGTCTCAAATAAATAAACCATCAATTGAAAATTTTCAAAAAAGCCCTGTGGTATTTAAAACATCATGGGGGTATTCCATCTCACAATAGCTCTCAGAGCATTTTATGGCATGTACTTGATCCCTAATATTACACACCACAACAACAAAATTGCAGTAGGGGATCAAAAAATTGTCATCACTTCAGGGCAATATAATCTGTCCACTCTAAATGCTCAATTACCCAGAGGTATAGTATTAACTCAAAATTCTGTCACTCACAGAGTAGAGATTGTATCTGCTACAGAAACAGTGGATCTGGGTACTATAGGAGAGCTGTTAGGCTTTGAGAACAACACAAAACTCGAACCGGCCATCAAACACACTGCTATTAATATACCTAAATTCTTAGCCATAGAGACTCTGAATATTCACTGTAATGTGGCCGAGGGTATGATCACCAAATCAAATGGCATAGGCACTCACAAACAAACTGGCATCATTGCAACATTCAAACCTAACTCTGAATTTATGGAGCCCATCATCTACACTCCATCCCAACATTATATTTTCCTGTGTGCCATAATAGAATAGATTATATTGAGTTGATGGTCACTAATGAAAAAGAAGAATTAGTTGATTTTGCTGGAGCCACAACAACTGCAATCATAGAGATTAATATTTAAATAAAAATACATACAAAAAAAATGGAAAATATTGAGAGTTATGAGCTACAATCATTCCCCCCAAACAGGAGGACATTTGCAAATTTAAATCAACCCAACACAGAGATTGAGGTTGATCTTGATGTAGGGGATGGCTTTATACACCCCCACAGAGCAGATCTATACATCAAATTTGATGTTGTAAAGCTCGATGGAACAGATTATCCGGCAAATTCAAATATAAGATTGGTAGACAATTTTGTGCCGCATCTGTTCTCTGAAATTGAGATCAGAAAACATGGTGTTGTTATAAACAGAGTGGATTATCCCGGCATTACCTCCACAGCTTTGGCCACACTAAAATTATCCAAAACCGAGGCTTCTTACTACAAAATAGGTGGATTTGAGGCTGGTGATAAAATTATATCTAAGAGCCACACAGTGCTGTTCCCTATGCGCCTGTTGCCAGGATTCTTCTCAGATTACAAAGATATTATGTGGAAGGGTGGTTTAAGAATCACATTTAGAAGAGCTGCCAATGATGATAATGCTTTGATGAGGTACAGTACATTAAACTCTACAGGGGAAGCTATGCCTAATACCCTAATTGATGAGGGCAAATGTATTATTCAGACTATGGAGCTAAGAATCCCGGTTGTTGAATATGAAGCCAGTTATGCTCTTAAATACAAAGCAGATATAATAAAAAATCCACAGATTCCTTTACAATTTTATACATATCAATGTGTACAGAAGCCTGTTGCTGGTACTTATTATGAGTTTGATGCTACAAATTCATTCTCCAGTATACAATATGACATGCCGGATTTTGTGGTGGAACTGTTTCAGACTGGAAGACACAATAATCAGGAAAAAAATTCAAGTAAATTTGATAACTGCAACATCAAGAACATATATCTTAAAAATGGCAGAAATGAGGTATTCCCTAGAGAAAATTATAATTTAGACATGTCCAAGGATGATTTCCTTAAATTATATGAAGCATTTACAGCATACAAAATGGTCACTACTGGCAATACTGACATGTATTACACACCAGATGAATTCAAAGCCCAGAGACCCATGTTTGTTATCAACACTTCAAAAATAAAACAAGTTGTGGTTAATGGCAGGACAAACATTAAAATTATCTGTGAATTCCACGATACACTCCCTGATGACACCATATGTAGTGTTATTCTTATAGTTGAAAAATCATATGTTTATGATGTAAGAAATGAGAGAGTCACAGAGCAATTCTAGAAGATTTCTGCACAATGCATTGTCTTAGTACTAGATATACAAGTTGAGGCTGGTGTCCAATTAAAATATTGAGCATATTCCAGGTAACATATTAACATAACAGCAACAAGTATTTAAGCATATATTACATTATATTATTGTGTAAGCAAAAGCTCTTATGAGCATTTTTGACCTAGTTTTAAGTGTAGTCAAAACAATATCAAGGGGGGCATATTTTTGACAAGTTTATGGACAACAAACTGAGAAATTCAGCCTTTGCACACATGGGTAAATCTGTCTGAGGGGAGTTCTTCATTTCTACACTAGAATTCAGGATTCTTGGAATTTAAATATGTACACACATGGCCGATTGGGCTATATGCCCCCTCTTGACATAGTTTTAAGTGTGGGCAAATCTGTCTGTTGAGAGTTCTTCTTTTCTACACTAGGATTCAAAATTCTTGGGATTGAGAGCATATCACACTTGAAGAAATAGGGAATCAGGGCATCTTGGCATAGTTTTAAGTGTAGGCAAATCGGGCTGTTTAATCATATGAGCTCTTCTTTTCTACGCTATAAGTGCGCCAGTAATATCACAAACATACTACTTGCAACGACTGTTCTCTCGGGAGAAAACTTCGCCCGTAGCCGAAGCTTTCCCCCTTTAGTTACAAAGTTCTCCGCTAGGGGAAACAGCGTTGCCAAATTTACTCTGCTCGACGTCCGCAGCCGAGCGTCAGGGACACAATGACGCAAAACTCCTTGTTAGAATAACGAGTTATATTATTACGAGTTATAAGCAAACACCACAACCTCCCCCGACATCGAGAAAAATCAACACAGGCACCTTACAAAACAGTCATAAAAAAAACCAAGGCAACAAACCTAATAATTTACAAGCATAACAGCAATGACGAATAAAAAGTGAAAATACTAAACATCAAAGTTGCCCATAAATAGCATGAGTAGATATAATTTGTAAGCAGATAGTACATGGCAAATTTCCCATAATTTTCCAGTTTTTGTCCTTTTGTTTGTTTATATTTTTTTTACATTTTTTTTAAACCCAATAGTAATTCCCATCAAAATAAATGCGATATATATGAAATATACAAGCTTCTATCCCAACACAAAATGAACACGAAAGCTCCATTATATTAAAGAAACCCACAGAGATATATGAAATCTCACTCAAGTGATAAACATACACAGATATATATATACAAATATGATAAAAACATGACATGAATATAACTTTCCCTGAATGAAAAGATGAAAATAGCGAGCCAGCGCTTTTAAGATAAATACAAATCCATGCCTATGATGGATACCAATTTTCTTTAAATACTGGAGATACAAAGTTCAAAAAATATGGAAATATTTGGGTATGCAAACAAGGCAAATAACCACTCAATCACACTTGACACCTTTTGCGGATGGAACCTGTAAAAAGAAAGGCTGTCCTGCCAAAGAAAGTTTCTGCTCAGTAACATCCTAATGTCAGAATCCTCTTCTAGCCAGGGTACAACCATAACCTCCAATCCAACAAACGCATTCCGTTTCATTCCATAAAGTTCTCATATCCACTTGGGGTCCGGATTCCTTTTTTTGTGAAACACGCCACTTCTCCAAGGACATCAGAGTGCATCCCGCACAATGGACTCAGGAGAATACATTCACCATAGAAAGTACATCCAATCCATATTTGCTGCAGTTCCATTTCCACACAATCCTGGCGAAAAAAATCCATTTCTCGAATATTAAGTAGCCGACGTCAAATTGCATCCCGCATAATGAACTCCTTTATCTGCAATGTAGTTCACGTGTGTAAACCGTGGTAACTCGAGTGGGGGAGATTTGATTAACTTTCAACCCATTCCTCGTCAAGAAAATGTCACGTCTGTTGTGAATACAGGGACCATATTCAAGGGACCAGAACTGTCTAAAATATCAACTCAGGCAGCATCTAGCTCGATGCATAATCTCTTACAGAAAATTCCTCGCTTGATTAATTGTGATGCTATATCTATATTTGGTTTCTTGCTAGAAATTCAGAAAATTCTAGAACTTAAAATTTTCCCTACACACGATGTTCTTGTGTCATTACTAGACAAAGTACACGAACGTTTAGTGCCTAAGTAGTTGCAACATCTTGGAGAAGGTGTTCAATGGCAACATTTAGTAACTGAGATATTAGACGTTTTTGTGACCTCATTGGGCAGGGATGAGATTATCCAGACATATGTGCTATGCAAGCAGTCCAATTTTTCTTAGATAGAAAGCGGTGTGCATTGTTACTACAAGTGAATTGGACAGAATCTCAGTTCATTGCGCTTGTGATCGACAGGCTACTCCCACCATTGCTCTATTCCACCATTTATTGCCACTGTGGTAAAATCACCATTTATTCCAAAACGATGACCACAGATATAATTGGCCCCTTGCGCTGACTCCGAAATTAACGTGGATCACGAGCACCAATCCCCACCATACCATATATTTCCCAGATTAACTAATCGTCCATATTTAATATTGGTTTCCGTGTTCGTGGTCGTCTAGCCACGAAAACGGAAACGCTCTCAACATATATATATCAAAGCAAGGTGGAAAGCTAGTGAACGTAAAAATAAGAACCATTGGATACGTCAAAATTCATTTTTAGTGTCCATTTATTGTAACAAATTGTCACCCGGACAATTAGAAACATCTCCCCAACAATTTAACAAAAAATCTCTCCCTATATATATATATATATATATATATATACATATATATATATATATATATATTGTCTGTACAATATAATAAAACCCACGTGGAGAAATAAATAATTCCCTTTTATCCTACATGTCGTTAAAAATTATAACAATGAACACCCTTTTAATAAATACAAAATCATGTTTATGGTTTAGGTGATCGGAATCCTATATCGACGAAATTCTCAACAATCAAGATGTCGAATTTTTTAACTGTACTACGTTTGGCATGGAATAAATGCACTAAGTTTCAAAACACTAAATGGATAATTCAAAAAAAGACTATTCCTGAAAATCATTACTGAACTAAAAAAATGACCGGTCAATTAACTTTAACATAAACTGAAATAAATTAAATTATTATACCCCGTTATTCCATGTCCAGACATCAGTCCAATGCCACAGTCAGCCCTCGCCCGTGATCAAGGAAGGAGAAAGGAAGCTCCTTACTATACCAATGCCTCAGCTGCAACGACTGTTCTCTCGGGAGAAAACTTCGCCCGTAGCCGAAGCTTTCCCCCTTTAGTTACAAAGTTCTCCGCTAGGGGAAACAGCGTTGCCAAATTTACTCTGCTCGACGTCCGGAGCCGAGCGTCAGGGACACAATGACGCAAAACTCCTTGTTAGAATAACGAGTTATATTATTACGAGTTATAAGCAAACACCACAACCTCCCCCGACATCGAGAAAAATCAACACAGGCACCTTACAAAACAGTCATAAAAAAAACCAAGGCAACAATCCTAATAATTTACAAGCATAACAGCAATGACGAATAAAAAGTGAAAATACTAAACATCAAAGTTGCCCATAAATAGCATGAGTAGATATAATTTGTAAGCAGATAGTACATGGCAAATTTCCCATAATTTTCCAGTTTTTGTCCTTTTGTTTGTTTATATTTTTTTTTACATTTTTTTTAAACCCAATAGTAATTCCCATCAAAATAAATGCGATATATGAAATATACAAGCTTTTATCCCAACACAAAATGAACACGAAAGCTCCATTATATTAAAGAAACCCACAGAGATATATGAAATCTCACTCAAGTGATAAACATACACAGATATATATATACAAATATGATAAAAACATGACATGAATATAACTTTCCCTGAATGAAAAGATGAAAATAGCGAGCCAGCGCTTTTAAGATAAATACAAATCCATGCCTATGATGGATACCAATTTTCTTTAAATACTGGAGATACAAAGTTCAAAAAATATGGAAATATTTGGGTATGCAAACAAGGCAAATAACCACTCAATCACACTTGACACCTTTTGCGGATGGAACCTGTAAAAAGAAAGGCAGTCCTGCCAAAGAAAGTTTCTGCTCAGTAACATCCTAATGTCAGAATCCTCTTCTAGCCAGGGTACAACCATAACCTCCAATCCAACAAACGCATTCCGTTTCATTCCATAAAGTTCTCATATCCACTTGGGGTCCGGATTCCTTTTTTTGTGAAACACACCACTTCTCCAAGGACATCAGAGTGCATCCCGCACAATGGACTCAGGAGAATACATTCACCATAGAAAGTACATCCAATCCATATTTGCTGCAGATCCATTTCCACACAATCTTGGCGAAAAAAATCCATTTCTCGAATATTAAGGAGCCGACGTCAAAATGCATCCCGCATAATGAACTCTATTAAAGATAATCTTCTGAAATCTTGCTACGAAGATTAAATATACAAGGTATTTATACATTCTTGAAAAAGTTTCACTTTAAACACTCACATGTTAAGGTACAAAAAGCATTTGTGAGATAAGCACATTGCACTCGAAAAAAAAATCGAGCAAACTTCACTCAGTCAACACGTGCAGGGGATCCTTGAAGGAGAAAAATACAGTACCAAACATACCGGAAATCCATCGGTGTGAGCCCGTCTACACCGTCACAGAGATCCAAATTCCATTTTCCAGATGATCCATCGACGAAACGACGAAAATGTCCAATCCAGGCTGCGACGAAAAATGCAAGGCAGCGTCAACCATTGAAGAGCAGGTGCATGCGAACCAAGCAGAATCTGTAGTGGCAGGTCAGCAGGTGGCAAGCCTACAGCAATCGTGCATATATTGCGGAACATATCTCCATCGAAGTAAAAAACATGAAACAAAAAAATAACCCAAGCATTAATAAGAAGAAAGAATAGAATAGAAGAAACAAGAAGGTATAGAAAAGAATAATGAAAATATTCACGCAACAATTATTAATCTGCCAACTTTACTACTATTTTGATTCCGAAGTATACAAGACAAGCTTTACATATTATGCCCCTGTTGAGGGGTATTCGGTAACCTAACTCTACAGAATTTTTGAAAATGCCCCCATCGTAAGCAGCGGCGGCATTGCACATTTCTTACATTAAATGACCTCTGAGTGGTGCCTGTTAAATTCACATTAGGAGAAGGCGTCGCGGTTAACCTTGGTATCGAAGTATCATCTTTTGTATCATCATTTGCAGGAGCCACGTCAAATTCGTGCTCCATAGAAGATGTTTCTTGGGCAAGACTTAATAATTCAGCCAAAGTTTTTGGTTTATTCTGAAACAATAAGAAACCCCGAGTCTGAGGGCGCAACTTATGCAAAATTTCCTCTTCCCATACCAGATTAAGAGTATTGGCACAATCAATTATGTTAGAGACAAAGGCGGACATTGATTCAGATCGTGTTTGACGGCGGCATATCTTTAAATTAATCAAATTCGCCACTGACGAGGCCGGTGCCATACTTTTCCACACTTGACATTTAAGTGCAAACCAAGACGCCTTAGCGGCTATAGCTTCACACCAAAGGATTTTTAAGTTACCAGCAGTTTTACGTAAACAATTTTGAAGCACCAAGGTATCTGGGTAAATATGAAAACTTAGTATTAATTGAACGTTAAGCATAAATGTAAATAGTTGTTCCAAAGAAGTACCGGTACAAATTGATCAAGCATCAATTTCAGCATCCATATTACGTAACATGATTTTATCGGACAACGATGAGGACACCTTAGAAGGATCATCACTATCCCTATCAGGAGTACTGGAATCCCCTTCCCCCGATGAATTGAACAGAACCTTGGGCACCTTGACGTAATCAATCCGTTTAGGTGTCGTGGAGGGATCTAACTGCATATAACCCTTTAATTGCGACATCGTGAAATGGGAAAATATACCAAAAATTCTACAAAAAAATAATATCAAGTCAAAGGCAAGGCGCAACTCTCGAAACAGTAGGGGGGGTACTCGTTTTCGCTCTGCTACCATTGAATGTTGTGACTTGGTCGCGTCCTTTGAGTATAGTGGTATAAATTTTGGAAGCTAAACAAAAATATGAAATAGGTTTTGTTATACCAGTAAGTCCACGACCACTTCACATCAGCACTGGCCAAAAAATAGAGCCACAAAAAGGTTGGTTGTCAAAAAACAAGATCTGTACGAATATTCAAATACCCACAACCCTTTCCTCTTTTTTGCTCTATTCCACCATTTATTGCCACTGTGGTAAAATCACCATTTATTCCAAAACGATGACCACAGATATAATTGGCCCCTTGCGCTGACTCCGAAATTAACGTGGATCACGAGCACCAATCCCCACCATACCATATATTTCCCAGATTAACTAATCGTCCATATTTAATATTGGTTTCCGTGTTCGTGGTCGTCTAGCCACGAAAACGGAAACGCTCTCAACATATATATATCAAAGCAAGGTGGAAAGCTAGTGAACGTAAAAATAAGAACCATTGGATACGTCAAAATTCATTTTTAGTGTCCATTTATTGTAACAAATTGTCACCCGGACAATTAGAAACATCTCCCCAACAATTTAACAAAAAATCTCTCCCTATATATATATATATATATTGTCTGTACAATATAATAAAACCCATGTGGAGAAATAAATAATTCCCTTTTATCCTACATGTCGTTAAAAATTATAACAATGAACACCCTTTTAATAAATACAAAATCATGTTTATGGTTTAGGTGATCGGAATCCTATATCGACGAAATTCTCAACAATCAAGATGTCGAATTTTTTAACTGTACTACGTTTGGCATGGAATAAATGCACTAAGTTTCAAAACACTAAATGGATAATTCAAAAAAAGACTATTCCTGAAAATCATTACTGAACTAAAAAAATGACCGGTCAATTAACTTTAACATAAACTGAAATAAATTAAATTATTATACCCCGTTATTCCATGTCCAGACATCAGTCCAATGCCACAGTCAGCCCTCGCCCGTGATCAAGGAAGGAGAAAGGAAGCTCCTTACTATACCAATGCCTCAGCTGCAACGACTGTTCTCTCGGGAGAAAACTTCGCCCGTAGCCGAAGCTTTCCCCCTTTAGTTACAAAGTTCTCCGCTAGGGGAAACAGCGTTGCCAAATTTACTCTGCTCGACGTCCGGAGCCGAGCGTCAGGGACACAATGACGCAAAACTCCTTGTTAGAATAACGAGTTATATTATTACGAGTTATAAGCAAACACCACAACCTCCCCCGACATCGAGAAAAATCAACACAGGCACCTTACAAAACAGTCATAAAAAAACCAAGGCAACAATCCTAATAATTTACAAGCATAACAGCAATGACGAATAAAAAGTGAAAATACTAAACATCAAAGTTGCCCATAAATAGCATGAGTAGATATAATTTGTAAGCAGATAGTACATGGCAAATTTCTCATAATTTTCCAGTTTTTGTCCTTTTGTTTGTTTATATTTTTTTTACATTTTTTTTAAACCCAATAGTAATTCCCATCAAAATAAATGCGATATATGAAATATACAAGCTTTTATCCCAACACAAAATGAACACGAAAGCTCCATTATATTAAAGAAACCCACAGAGATATATGAAATCTCACTCAAGTGATAAACATACACAGATATATATATATACAAATATGATAAAAACATGACATGAATATAACTTTCCCTGAATGAAAAGATGAAAATAGCGAGCCAGCGCTTTTAAGATAAATACAAATCCATGCCTATGATGGATACCAATTTTCTTTAAATACTGGAGATACAAAGTTCAAAAAATATGGAAATATTTGGGTATGCAAACAAGGCAAATAACCACTCAATCACACTTGACACCTTTTGCGGATGGAACCTGTAAAAAGAAAGGCTGTCCTGCCAAAGAAAGTTTCTGCTCAGTAACATCCTAATGTCAGAATCCTCTTCTAGCCAGGGTACAACCATAACCTCCAATCCAACAAACGCATTCCGTTTCATTCCATAAAGTTCTCATATCCACTTGGGGTCCGGATTCCTTTTTTTGTGAAACACACCACTTCTCCAAGGACATCAGAGTGCATCCCGCACAATGGACTCAGGAGAATACATTCACCATAGAAAGTACATCCAATCCATATTTGCTGCAGTTCCTTTTCCACACAATCTTGGCGAAAAAAATCCATTTCTCGAATATTAAGGAGCCGACGTCAAAATGCATCCCGCATAATGAACTCTATTAAAGATAATCTTCTGAAATCTTGCTACGAAGATTAAATATACAAGGTATTTATACATTCTTGAAAAAGTTTCACTTTAAACACTCACATGTTAAGGTACAAAAAGCATTTGTGAGATAAGCACATTGCACTCGAAAAAAAAATCGAGCAAACTTCACTCAGTCAACACGTGCAGGGGATCCTTGCAGGAGAAAAATACAGTACCAAACATACCGGAAATCCATCGGTGTGAGCCCGTCTACACCGTCACAGAGATCCAAATTCCATTTTCCAGATGATCCATCGACGAAACGACGAAAATGTCCAATCCAGGCTGCGACGAAAAATGCAAGGCAGCGTCAACCATTGAAGAGCAGGTGCATGCGAACCAAGCAGAATCTGTAGTGGCAGGTCAGCAGGTGGCAAGCCTACAGCAATCGTGCATATATTGCGGAACATATCTCCATCGAAGTAAAAAACATGAAACAAAAAAATAACCCAAGCATTAATAAGAAGAAAGAATAGAATAGAAGAAACAAGAAGGTATAGAAAAGAACAATGAAAATATTCACGCAACAATTATTAATCTGCCAACTTTACTACTATTTTGATTCCGAAGTATACAAGACAAGCTTTACATATTATGCTCCTGTTGAGGGGTATTCGGTAACCTAACTCTACAGAATTTTTGAAAATGCCCCCATCGTAAGCAGCGGCGGCATTGCACATTTCTTACATTAAAATACCTCTGAGTGGTGCCTGTTAAATTCACATTAGGAGAAGGCGTCGCGGTTAACCTTGGTATCGAAGTATCATCTTTTGTATCATCATTTGCAGGAGCCACGTCAAATTCGTGCTCCATAGAAGATGTTTCTTGGGCAAGACTTAATAATTCAGCCAAAGTTTTTGGTTTATTCTGAAACAATAAGAAACCCCGAGTCTGAGGGCGCAACTTATTCAAAATTTCCTCTTCCCATACCAGATTAAGAGTATTGGCACAATCAATTATGTTAGAGACAAAGGCGGACATTGATTCAGATCGTGTTTGACGGCGGCATATCTTTAAATTAATCAAATTCGCCACTGACGAGGCCGGTGCCATACTTTTCCACACTTGACATTTAAGTGCAAACCAAGACGCCTTAGCGGCTATAGCTTCACACCAAAGGATTTTTAAGTTACCAGCAGTTTTACGTAAACAATTTTGAAGCACCAAGGTATCTGGGTAAATATGAAAACTTACTATTGATTGAACGTTAAGCATAAATGTAAATAGTTGTTCCAAAGAAGTACCGGTACAAATTGATAAAGCATCAATTTCAGCGTCCATATTACGTAACATGATTTTATCGGACAACGATGAGGACACCTTAGAAGGATCATCACTATCCCTATCAGGAGTACTGGAATCCCCTTCCCCCGATGAATTGAACAGAACCTTGGGCACCTTGACGTAATCAATCCGTTTAGGTGTCGTGGAGGGATCTAACTGCATATAACCCTTTAATTGCGACATCGTGAAATGGGAAAATATACCAAAAATTCTACAAAAAAATAATATCAAGTCAAAGGCAAGGCGCAACTCTCGAAACAGTAGGGGGGGTACTCGTTTTCGCTCTGCTACCATTGAATGTTGTGACTTGGTCGCGTCCTTTGAGTATAGTGGTATAAATTTTGGAAGCTAAACAAAAATATGAAATAGGTTTTGTTATACCAGTAAGTCCACGACCACTTCACATCAGCACTGGCCAAAAAATAGAGCCACAAAAAGGTTGGTTGTCAAAGAACAAGATCTGTACGAATATTCAAATACCCACAACCCTTTCCTCTTTTTTGCTCTATTCCACCATTTATTGCCACTGTGGTAAAATCACCATTTATTCCAAAACGATGACCACAGATATAATTGGCCCCTTGCGCTGACTCCGAAATTAACGTGGATCACGAGCACCAATCCCCACCATACCATATATTTCCCAGATTAACTAATCGTCCATATTTAATATTGGTTTCCGTGTTCGTGGTCGTCTAGCCACGAAAACGGAAACGCTCTCAACATATATATATCAAAGCAAGGTGGAAAGCTAGTGAACGTAAAAATAAGAACCATTGGATACGTCAAAATTCATTTTTAGTGTCCATTTATTGTAACAAATTGTCACCCGGACAATTAGAAACATCTCCCCAACAATTTAACAAAAAATCTCTCCCTATATATATATATATATATTGTCTGTACAATATAATAAAACCCATGTGGAGAAATAAATAATTCCCTTTTATCCTACATGTCGTTAAAAATTATAACAATGAACACCCTTTTAATAAATACAAAATCATGTTTATGGTTTAGGTGATCGGAATCCTATATCGACGAAATTCTCAACAATCAAGATGTCGAATTTTTTAACTGTACTACGTTTGGCATGGAATAAATGCACTAAGTTTCAAAACACTAAATGGATAATTCAAAAAAAGACTATTCCTGAAAATCATTACTGAACTAAAAAAATGACCGGTCAATTAACTTTAACATAAACTGAAATAAATTAAATTATTATACCCCGTTATTCCATGTCCAGACATCAGTCCAATGCCACAGTCAGCCCTCGCCCGTGATCAAGGAAGGAGAAAGGAAGCTCCTTACTATACCAATGCCTCAGCTGCAACGACTGTTCTCTCGGGAGAAAACTTCGCCCGTAGCCGAAGCTTTCCCCCTTTAGTTACAAAGTTCTCCGCTAGGGGAAACAGCGTTGCCAAATTTACTCTGCTCGACGTCCGGAGCCGAGCGTCAGGGACACAATGACGCAAAACTCCTTGTTAGAATAACGAGTTATATTATTACGAGTTATAAGCAAACACCACAACCTCCCCCGACATCGAGAAAAATCAACACAGGCACCTTTCAAAACAGTCATAAAAAAAACCAAGGCAACAATCCTAATAATTTACAAGCATAACAGCAATGACGAATAAAAAGTGAAAATACTAAACATCAAAGTTGCCCATAAATAGCATGAGTAGATATAATTTGTAAGCAGATAGTACATGGCAAATTTCCCATAATTTTCCAGTTTTTGTCCTTTTGTTTGTTTATATTTTTTTTTACATTTTTTTTAAACCCAATAGTAATTCCCATCAAAATAAATGCGATATATGAAATATACAAGCTTTTATCCCAACACAAAATGAACACGAAAGCTCCATTATATTAAAGAAACCCACAGAGATATATGAAATCTCACTCAAGTGATAAACATACACAGATATATATATACAAATATGATAAAAACATGACATGAATATAACTTTCCCTGAATGAAAAGATGAAAATAGCGAGCCAGCGCTTTTAAGATAAATACAAATCCATGCCTATGATGGATACCAATTTTCTTTAAATACTGGAGATACAAAGTTCAAAAAATATGGAAATATTTGGGTATGCAAACAAGGCAAATAACCACTCAATCACACTTGACACCTTTTGCGGATGGAACCTGTAAAAAGAAAGGCTGTCCTGCCAAAGAAAGTTTCTGCTCAGTAACATCCTAATGTCAGAATCCTCTTCTAGCCAGGGTACAACCATAACCTCCAATCCAACAAACGCATTCCGTTTCATTCCATAAAGTTCTCATATCCACTTGGGGTCCGGATTCCTTTTTTTGTGAAACACACCACTTCTCCAAGGACATCAGAGTGCATCCCGCACAATGGACTCAGGAGAATACATTCACCATAGAAAGTACATCCAATCCATATTTGCTGCAGTTCCATTTCCACACAATCTTGGCGAAAAAAATCCATTTCTCGAATATTAAGGAGCCGACGTCAAAATGCATCCCGCATAATGAACTCTATTAAAGATAATCTTCTGAAATCTTGCTACGAAGATTAAATATACAAGGTATTTATACATTCTTGAAAAAGTTTCACTTTAAACACTCACATGTTAAGGTACAAAAAGCATTTGTGAGATAAGCACATTGCACTCGAAAAAAAAATCGAGCAAACTTCACTCAGTCAACACGTGCAGGGGATCCTTGCAGGAGAAAAATACAGTACCAAACATACCGGAAATCCATCGGTGTGAGCCCGTCTACACCGTCACAGAGATCCAAATTCCATTTTCCAGATGATCCATCGACGAAACGACGAAAATGTCCAATCCAGGCTGCGACGAAAAATGCAAGGCAGCGTCAACCATTGAAGAGCAGGTACATGCGAACCAAGCAGAATCTGCAGTGGCAGGTCAGCAGGTGGCAAGCCTACAGCAATCGTGCATATATTGCGGAACATATCTCCATCGAAGTAAAAAACATGAAACAAAAAAATAACCCAAGCATTAATAAGAAGAAAGAATAGAATAGAAGAAACAAGAAGGTATAGAAAAGAATAATGAAAATATTCACGCAACAATTATTAATCTGCCAACTTTACTACTATTTTGATTCCGAAGTATACAAGACAAGCTTTACATATTATGCTCCTGTTGAGGGGTATTCGGTAACCTAACTCTACAGAATTTTTGAAAATGCCCCCATCTTAAGCAGCGGCGGCATTGCACATTTCTTACATTAAATGACCTCTGAGTGGTGCCTGTTAAATTCACATTAGGAGAAGGCGTCGCGGTTAACCTTGGTATCGAAGTATCATCTTTTGTATCATCATTTGCAGGAGCCACGTCAAATTCGTGCTCCATAGAAGATGTTTCTTGGGCAAGACTTAATAATTCAGCCAAAGATTTTGGTTTATTCTGAAACAATAAGAAACCCCGAGTCTGAGGGCGCAACTTATTCAAAATTTCCTCTTCCCATACCAGATTAAGAGTATTGGCACAATCAATTATGTTAGAGACAAAGGCGGACATTGATTCAGATCGTGTTTGACGGCGGCATATCTTTAAATTAATCAAATTCGCCACTGACGAGGCCGGTGCCATACTTTTCCACACTTGACATTTAAGTGCAAACCAAGACGCCTTAGCGGCTATAGCTTCACACCAAAGGATTTTTAAGTTACCAGCAGTTTTACGTAAACAATTTTGAAGCACCAAGGTATCTGGGTAAATATGAAAACTTAGTATTAAATGAACGTTAAGCATAAATGTAAATAGTTGTTCCAAAGAAGTACCGGTACAAATTGATCAAGCATCAATTTCAGCGTCCATATTACGTAACATGATTTTATCGGACAACGATGAGGACACCTTAGAAGGATCATCACTATCCCTATCAGGAGTACTGGAATCCCCTTCCCCCGATGAATTGAACAGAACCTTGGGCACCTTGACGTAATCAATCCGTTTAGGTGTCGTGGAGGGATCTAACTGCATATAACCCTTTAATTGCGACATCGTGAAATGGGAAAATATACCAAAAATTCTACAAAAAAATAATATCAAGTCAAAGGCAAGGCGCAACTCTCGAAACAGTAGGGGGGGTACTCGTTTTCGCTCTGCTACCATTGAATGTTGTGACTTGGTCGCGTCCTTTGAGTATAGTGGTATAAATTTTGGAAGCTAAACAAAAATATGAAATAGGTTTTGTTATACCAGTAAGTCCACGACCACTTCACATCAGCACTGGCCAAAAAATAGAGCCACAAAAAGGTTGGTTGTCAAAAAACAAGATCTGTACGAATATTCAAATACCCACAACCCTTTCCTCTTTTTTGCTCTATTCCACCATTTATTGCCACTGTGGTAAAATCACCATTTATTCCAAAACGATGACCACAGATATAATTGGCCCCTTGCGCTGACTCCGAAATTAACGTGGATCACGAGCACCAATCCCCACCATACCATATATTTCCCAGATTAACTAATCGTCCATATTTAATATTGGTTTCCGTGTTCGTGGTCGTCTAGCCACGAAAACGGAAACGCTCTCAACATATATATATCAAAGCAAGGTGGAAAGCTAGTGAACGTAAAAATAAGAACCATTGGATACGTCAAAATTCATTTTTAGTGTCCATTTATTGTAACAAATTGTCACCCGGACAATTAGAAACATCTCCCCAACAATTTAACAAAAAATCTCTCCCTATACATATATATATATATATATATATATATATATATATAATTGTCTGTACAATATAATAAAACCCACGTGGAGAAATAAATAATTCCCTTTTATCCTACATGTCGTTAAAAATTATAACAATGAACACCCTTTTAATAAATACAAAATCATGTTTATGGTTTAGGTGATCGGAATCCTATATCGACGAAATTCTCAACAATCAAGATGTCGAATTTTTTAACTGTACTACGTTTGGCATGGAATAAATGCACTAAGTTTCAAAACACTAAATGGATAATTCAAAAAAAGACTATTCCTGAAAATCATTACTGAACTAAAAAAATGACCGGTCAATTAACTTTAACATAAACTGAAATAAATTAAATTATTATACCCCGTTATTCCATGTCCAGACATCAGTCCAATGCCACAGTCAGCCCTCGCCCGTGATCAAGGAAGGAGAAAGGAAGCTCCTTACTATACCAATGCCTCAGCTGCAACGACTGTTCTCTCGGGAGAAAACTTCGCCCGTAGCCGAAGCTTTCCCCCTTTAGTTACAAAGTTCTCCGCTAGGGGAAACAGCGTTGCCAAATTTACTCTGCTCGACGTCCGGAGCCGAGCGTCAGGGACACAATGACGCAAAACTCCTTGTTAGAATAACGAGTTATATTATTACGAGTTATAAGCAAACACCACAACCTCCCCCGACATCGAGAAAAATCAACACAGGCACCTTACAAAACAGTCATAAAAAAAACCAAGGCAACAATCCTAATAATTTACAAGCATAACAGCAATGACGAATAAAAAGTGAAAATACTAAACATCAAAGTTGCCCATAAATAGCATGAGTAGATATAATTTGTAAGCAGATAGTACATGGCAAATTTCCCATAATTTTCCAGTTTTTGTCCTTTTGTTTGTTTATATTTTTTTTTACATTTTTTTTAAACCCAATAGTAATTCCCATCAAAATAAATGCGATATATGAAATATACAAGCTTTTATCCCAACACAAAATGAACACGAAAGCTCCATTATATTAAAGAAACCCACAGAGATATATGAAATCTCACTCAAGTGATAAACATACACAGATATATATATATACAAATATGATAAAAACATGACATGAATATAACTTTCCCTGAATGAAAAGATGAAAATAGCGAGCCAGCGCTTTTAAGATAAATACAAATCCATGCCTATGATGGATACCAATTTTCTTTAAATACTGGAGATACAAAGTTCAAAAAATATGGAAATATTTGGGTATGCAAACAAGGCAAATAACCACTCAATCACACTTGACACCTTTTGCGGATGGAACCTGTAAAAAGAAAGGCTGTCCTGCCAAAGAAAGTTTCTGCTCAGTAACATCCTAATGTCAGAATCCTCTTCTAGCCAGGGTACAACCATAACCTCCAATCCGTAGCCGACGTGAAAGACCGGCCCCGAAACACAACCGTGACGTCATCAAGTGAGTCTTGTAGTAGGAAATATGGCGCGTGTAGTTTCAAATGCCAGGAATTCAGTATCTCATTAATTCATTTCTTCAGTAGTAATAAGGTAAGTTATTTGTATTTGGATATTTTTTACGTGTTCTTAAAACATCATAGAGCGTTAACATTTATGTAATTGTAGAAAATTCAAACATGTTGAAATTATATATTTGTAGAAAAAGCCAACACGTTATTCACGTTATTTCAAGTTTGGTCCTAGAATGTGTTGTAAATATTTAAAGAAATGTTGTTAATATTTAGAGAAATATTTTCTCCACCTAGTTGGAACACATTCCAAAATGACAATTATGAGTGTAAACGATAATTCCCCCAGTTATCGATATTTTTGTACTCTTAAGAAATGCATTTAGGGTACACACTTTATGACAGAGATAGATCGTGGTTTGTGTAAAAAATTTAGTAGTCCTACATGACACAAAAATGCTCTATAGCTACTGTGAATTTTATGCAATTGCACTACGTGTTTTCATTTATATTTTTTAGTAAGTTTGTGTTTAATATATCTAAATGTGTGTGAAAATATACATTACATGGCTAGGCATAAAATGATCACATCTACTCTGTTCCATAATGGTCCACCCCAGAAAATTACATATTTGATAATTCTTTAATGTATCAAGAAATGTGTCTCCGATGTATGAAACTGTTACCCTTTAATGTTGTTGTTCAGCAATAGTTTACAACTGTTCATGGAAATATAAACATTTGTTAAAATTTGTCATTAGTCAAGACTAGAATTAACATGTGATTGATTCCATGTCAAATTACGCAGGCCATGACACCCACTGATTCAGACTTGTATCTGTTCAACGTATGAACACATGCAAATATTTTCTTCACAGTCCTCATAAGTTACTGAGAAACAGGAGGCTAAAGTTTCAGAATTTTGCACATATCAGCCATTGCCGAGGTCATGGTAGCAACATGCAGTGCTTAACGTGAGAAGTCATATCTTAGTGAAATCGACTTCTTGCTAAGACATTTTTTCTGAAGTCCATAGATATGTGGGTATGTATTTCATAAAAAAAAAGTCCCCAAGATTCCTTTGCTGCGAGTGTCAATATATATTGTATAGCATATATAGTGTTTATCTATTTTTTTTTTCGGAGTGACTTTCATCACCAGGTGGTGAAGCTAGCTTTTGAGCCATTTTCACCAGATTTTAAATTGCGCATGTGCATGATCTACGGTACTAATTTACTATAATTCAAATAGAATTTTACACAAGAAACTAGTCACCGTAATAAGTTTCTGTAGCATTGTCTAACATCTGGAAGGTGTTTTCTGTTATGTGTGAATGTATCATGGTGGAATTTTTTTTTTTAACTATGTTTGCCTAACCTAACCTAACCTTACGTAATGTTAGGTTAGGCAAGCATAGTTTAAAAAACAAAAAAATTTCCGCTTTGATACATTCAGACATGACAGAAAACACCTTCCAGATGTTAGACAATGCTACAGGAACTTATTACGGTAAGTAGTTTCTTCTGTAGAAATTAAGAAATCTGTTTGAACTATCGTAAATTAATACCCATCAGTGTGCATTTATTGGTAAAACTCTGATAGTCCCCGGACACCTATAACTTTTTCATTTTGTGAATTTTTGACATTCGTACTTACCCATCTGCTTCGCGGAACATTCTTGAAGGTGCATTCACGTTTTTTTGATGAAAGTAATTGCAATTGTTTTTTTTTTAAAAAAAAAGTGTTTTGTAACTGAAGAACGTATGTTTCCGCAAATGATTTGTGGGGCTATGGGAGAATGGTGTGTGGGGCTACGCATATTTTTTTCGAAACCATTTTTTAACTATTGTAACGTATACGTGACCCTACCTAACCTTACCGGAAATGGTTCGTGGAGCTATGCGTCAATGGTTGAATTGCCGCTATGAAACATTTCCAAATCACACAAAACACCTTCCAGATGTTAGACAATACTACAGGAACTTATTATCGTAAGTAGTTTCTTCTGTAAAAATGAAGAAATCTGTCCGGGGAATATCAGATTAGTACCCATTTATTTTCATGCAGGAGACTGGTACTTTTTTCTGCATGCCATGGAGTTGGAAAAAGACCACAAGGCAAGGGGGGGGGGGCCTCCTCTGGAAATAGCTCTGAAATTCGAATGCTGAAAATGTGACGATATTTTACAACACAATATCTTGTTTTCTATGACTTACAGGCCACAAGTTACAGCAATTATTAATATTATTATTATTTGTAGCAGGGGTACATTTAAGCTTAGTTAATTTCACATGGATTTAACTATAAAAAACCAGCTTTTTTGACCAAGAATTAATGTTAGGTGTACTGTTATGCAGAGTATATGTAGATATACAGAATATGGACATTTCAAAGGTATGTAATTTTTTAAAATAACATAAGTAGTAGTAGTAGTAATAATTACAAAAGTAAAAGCAGTAATAATAAAAGTTGCTATGACTCCCCCCCCCCCAGAGGAAAAAATCCTGCAGGTGCCCTTGCCAGAAGGTGTTCTGATATGGGATACTAATATGTCACATGACACAAGTATGAAGGGGTATTATGTTCGTAACTGCTTTTGTTAGGTTAGGTTGGGCAGGACAAGTTTAGGGCTATTAGCATTAAAATCACTTCCGTAAGTACTTCCCAACACCTGATCATGTAGTCTGTTCTTCAGCACTTTCTATTCTCATCACGTGGTGACAGTAATAGTGGCACCCACTTTTCATTTAAAACATCTTCTTAGCAGTAATTTCAGCAACACTGCCAATTATAATAAAGTACAATGTTGTGGTACGATTAGGGTAATGACTTTTGCTAGTGAAAATAGCCACATAAGCTGTTCTCAACACCTGGTGAAAATAGTCGCAGCCTTTTTTTTTTGTCTCACATTACTAAATTTGCATTAACAACATACGGCACATCAGTTACCATGCCAGTGCTGTTTTTAACTGATGCTTAAAGCATGTTCTGAAAAGTTATTAAATAAAAGTAGTACGGTTTGCATTGCTTATCTTAGTAAATATTTTAAAGAAGTTTTATGTACATGAATATGTGAATCACGTGATCAGAATCTGAGAGAGAAAAAGTAACTTACGTGCCTAAACACACTTTTGTAATGAAACAACATTTCGAAAGCACGTTTATGTTAATTAAAATTATACAGCATATAAAATACCATACACATATATCAGTCAAATAAGATGAGGTCCATGTGGAGATAGTTCTGTTTCTCTGTTGTTGTTCTTTTAATTTACAAATGAGTCAAGCTTCTTGTGCTTCAGCAGCACAAAAGAATTGTCCATAACTGTTCTTTTTTAGACTGAATGAACTTCAAACGACACTTTTAAAATTAATTCTTGGTTTACATGCATGGAAAACAGTTTTTTTAAAATTATATATATATTTGATATCCCAATATCACTTTAATTTTGCCAAAATAATGCTTAAATACAAAGTCCTTTCGGAAAAGTAATATCCTCTTGTAACCTCAATAATGGTTGATCCTGGAACATGACATACATCTTCATTTTCTTCAGGGGGCCAGTGAAAGGATCGTATTAATCCAATGGAGTGCATAAATTTGACTTGAACATCATTTTCTGCTGCAACTTTGGAGAATGCTAATCCAAGAAACTGACTGTGATCATGCACGCACTCAACATAAGAGTTCGTGGTGATAAAAAAATCTGGATCAGCACCATTTGTTTTGTTTCAATTGAATTTTGGCTCTGGGGAGAGTAGTGATAAAAATTTTTGTTTCATGGATTGTTTTTGCAATAGAAATTCTGTTGTGTAGTTGTTTTGTGTGTATGTTAGGGTTTCCTTTTTGGCAGCCAGAGTTGTATGTTTTCAGTTCTACATTTACAGAAACTGAAACATCTTTCTGCTGTATTAAATACATCACCATGCCATCTTGGAAGGCTTTCTTTGGTTTTTAAATGCTTAACCACCCCACCAATGCCATCTCTTATTAGGGAAAAATGATGATGCACTTGAAGAAGAATTCTCACTGTGAAAGCATATTTTTTTGCAATTATTTACTGTCCAGCACATTCAACACTGAAATAACATAGTTTTCGCCACTTGGAAAATGGCCTCGGTGCAAAATTTAAAAAAAAATTAGCCTCCTGTTTCTCAGTAACTACAAGGTCTGCAGAAGAAAATTATTGCATGTGTGCATACCTTGGTAGTGTTAACAAATATACAAAATTTCATTTAAATCTGAACCAGTGCATCATTCCTCAGATTTTGCTGGGTGATTTGATTTGGAATATCCAATATGAATTTGTGAATGAATCTGAATATGCACACCATTCTGCACATAGCCTAAGTTAATTACATTGAATGTTACTGGAATTTCAATTCCTGTGCAATGGTAAAATGACCATTAAGATGGTGTCCAAATTGTTTTTTTTTTTTAAATATTATGAGTTCTTTGAAAGAAAGTCTTTTCATGAGCTGTAGGTGGATAGTTTGATTACTCAGAACAAGGAATATTAGCCCTGTCTAGTTGGCTGCACTTTTTGACTCGATTTGACTCTGTTTGCACCGAAGCGTCTAGTTGGTTGCACCGTGCAACACCGAGTCATCTAGTTCATTGATTTGGAGTCAAGTAGTGTATTTGGTGTCTGCACTACCGTCTGGACCGGTGTATGTTTGGTGTATGGTCACGTGGTGCATGCTATCTAATAAAATTACCGTTTAAAGTAGCAGACAGGCATTTGTTGAATATTCTGAACTTGAACACCGCTTTCCATCTAGTTGGTTGAACGTCATATATCCTTGCACCACCATTACACCAACCTGACACTGGATACACCTGAACTGCACCGAGTGTCAAAAAGTGCAGCCAACTAGATTGTATGATTCATGTGCCATGTAACAGTTGTTGCTCCTAAAACTACGTAATGTATATTTCGAAGCTACATATGAGCATTTATTTTTGCTCTTGGCCTGACCTCTTCGTTAGGTTAGGCATGTGAGTTTAAATTCTGTTTTGGATTTGTTTTGTAGTGTACTCCGGTTTCATAGTGTTAGCATATAATGAGATATTCATGAGTAAAGAAACAGTGGAACTACTCCAGGTTACATGAGGGTTATTTAGGTGGCCACATTTCAGGACCAAATGTCTTATTTGTGATTTTATGCACCTGTACACAAAGCATTAAGATCTGACAATTAAAGGAAAAAGATATGAAATGTTAAGTTGTATACTCGGTCACAGGCTCCACTGGAAATGAGTTCCTTGAACTGTAGCAAGATATATTTACATTAAAGACACTTAGCTACTTCATATCATAGCATTCAACTTTAGTTTTACACATGTGAATGTCCAGGAATACATGATTAAATGCAGTGTGATAGAACTATGGATCATTTTTACCTTATGCACCATTACTGGGTGTACTGTCCAGAGTCACAGGGTACACAACATGATACCCCACGAGGGGACTAGAATTCACAACTGACAAGGCACCAGTGGTGCAGCAAAGATTGTATGTATATTACTTTTTATTTGTTTCATGATACTCCTCCTTATGTGTACCTCAAAATTTTATTGTTTCTCGCACTGTGTGAATTAAGGGGGGGGGATACCATGGGATTTCCAACCACAAATAATTTTATACCCGACTAAAAACAAAACTTATTTTTATCCCTGCCAGACATGTTTATATCCCCCTTAGTTTATTTTAATGGCTTGTAAGGTATACAAATTTGCATACCCCCCTCCCCAAATCTACCCTCTAAAGTGAAATTACAAATATGTCGCTGAGTGGCAGGCATATTGATATTGACATCAAAATTCATACTGAGTTGCATCCCCCCCAAAGATTATAGCTTCATTCGCAAAGTGGTTTCTAGTATATATGATCAAAATTAGCCATACAAAAGGTTTCACCAGCACTGAAAATGAACCCTCTTTAACTCTTAAAACTAGGTTTAATTTTATTATTTGACCACCTGTAGTGGGTTTGTTGCTCATATATGTGGAGATGTGGCTTTATAGGCACTTTTGAAATTTATACACAGAATTAAATGCCCATTAATGGTAATTTTGTACTGGTGGTGTATTTCAGGCAGAAATCATGGTATACTTATTGGTTTCTTTCAAGCATGATAATATTTAATAGCGGTACTTATAGTTTTTAAGCACTACCATTCAATATCACACATTCAATAGTAATTTTATATTCTGCATTATACACCAAGAACTTGTCCTTCTCTTTTTCTTGTCTGCCACACCGACACCTTTTGCGTGGCAGAGAATCACTATTCAAACATATGTTATTAATTATATTTAATGTGTGTCATTTTCAATATTGTGCAAATTAATTAAAATTTTCACAAGTTTTGCCATATGAGGCCACAAATTTTGGAAGAAATCCTAGAAGGAATTGTTTTCACATTTCTACAACATAGGCATTTTATTTTGTGTGCAGTTATTCATTCCAAGTGAACATTTTTATCTTTTGCTAGATTGTTTATGATTAATATGAATGTTTCAACTTAATGCCTGCTATCTTCTGCAGGTTTGCATCAATTATGCCTAGACGTTGTAGTGTGGCTGGGTGCAGATCAAATTATGATGGTGAAGGAGAACATGTAACAACATTTGTTGTCCCAAAGACTGAACCACTTCGCAGCCAATGGCTACGGAAAATTCCTACAGACTTAACCAAATTAAAGTATCCAGTGGTGTGCTCAAAACATTTCCACGACTCCTGTATTGTGAGGGTAGATAAATTTTTAGTCAATGGTGAAATTAAAGAATTTGAAAGGAAAATACCAAAACTGATAGATGGAGCATTACCTACAATCTTTCCCAATCTACCTTCATATCTCACATCCAACCCAAGTTGTAGTCGCCGACTTGTTGATGCAGAAGAAGAAAACTTTCAACGAGAAGTTCAAGAGAGTTTGGTTGATTACAGGGTACATATGGAGCAAACCACATTTCATACCCTATCAGACATAGTTTCATATCTTAATTCACAAGAAAACAAGCTGCAACAGAAATGGCTGAGTGTCACACAAAATTCCAAACTGCATGTGTGTTTGTACAAAATTTGTGATACTTATCCAATTATTGTTGGTTGTATAGTTATTGAAACAGACCTTACATTTGACTTGTATGTCAATAAGGTAAAACTCAAGAGACATAAATTGCCCAAACACTGTGATAAGATCTGCAATGTGTCAACACTTGAAGTTGTTATGGGATATGTTGAAGAACATGTAAATGATCCTTCGAAGACAGAAACTCTCATTGCATTGATATCTGAACTGGAATCAATGGAAAAATTTTGTGAAAGTACCGAGTTGCAATTCATTGTTGAACAACTAAAATTTTCCATGAAGGATAAATATCAAAGACGGTATTCCAACCAGACACTAATTTTTGCAGCAGCAGTATATGTTCATTCTAGTACAGCATATAATGCATTGTTGAAATCTCGGTGTTTATTTCTACCACACATTAGCACACTGCAGTCAATGGTTAGTCAGTACTCTTTAAATGGAAATACAATTTCAGGCAGTATCAAGTATTTGAAGACAAAAATGAAACATATGAAAGATCACGAGTTGCTTGTAAATTTACTGATTGATGAAATATACATTGATCCTCAACTCAGTTTCAAAGCAGGCTCGTTATATGGCTACAGTAACTCCAACCCTGAAAAAATGGCAACAACTGCTCAAATTTTTATGATTTCATCTTTAGTCTCATCATATAATGATGTGGTTTGCATTGTGCCAGTGTACAATTTAACAGCAGATTTTCTGAAACCGTTATTACTCTCAGTCATAACAGAAATTGAAGGCATTGGTTTCAGGATTATATCTGTAATATCAGACAACAATGCAGTCAACAGAAAAACTTTTGAACTGTTTGATGACAACAAAACTTTACAGCCATATATTAAGCATCCTTTAGATAAAAGTAGGCTACTTTTCTTCATATTCGATAGTGTGCACATAATTAAATGTGTTAGGAATAATTGGATAAATAAAAAGGAGGAGAAGACCTTTTTATTTCCTGACATGGAAGATGAACAAACTCTCCGCAGAGCACAATTCAAGCACCTTGAAGTGTTGTATGACATGGAGAAGAATTCCTTATTGAAATATGGCCATCTGCTGTCAAACAAGGTTTTGTACCCTTCAAGCATACAGAAGCAAAATGTGAAACTTGCCTTAAGCGTTTTCCATGAAAAAAACATTGCTGCTTTGAAGTGTGTGGCTAACGATCATCCAGCAAGATTTCCAGACTTTGAAGACACTTGTATATTGCTACAAATATTTGTGACATGGTGGAAAATTGTCAATGTTAAAAGTGCATTTGAAGGAAAACGCTTCAATGATGTGTATCGTGAACCCATCAGGCAAGGTAATGATATGCCTATTTCATTTTTGAAAAAAATGTCATTGTGCCTAAAGAAGTGGAGGCTATCTGTCCCCATTGCAAATGCCTTAACCTCCCAGACATTCCAGTCTCTAATAACCACAAATGATGCTTTTGTTGCCATGATATCATACATGTTTCAGCGATACAGACTGGATTATTTGCTGTTAGGCAAGTTTCAAAATGATGATTTGGAGGGTCGCTTCGGGATGTATCGCCAAATGTCAGGATCAAATTACTACATCCAGTATGTGCAAGTATTGGAGAATGAACGGAAACTTCGATTTAGAAGCAATGTTCTACTTTCCAGCAAAGAAGGAAATGTGTCTCTCAGATCTTTGGCACCAGGTGAAGAAGAACATAGATGTGATGTAGTAGATGTTGATATTTTCTTGGATGTTCTGCATGAAGATTTGTCACTTGAAGTTGTCCCAGATGATCTGATGCCTGTTATTACATACATTGCTGGCTATACAGTGAAGAAGGAAACCATGGGGAAGATATGTGCTACTTGTACATCTTGGCTACAAATGGATCGAAGTGTTGAAGTTCCCGAGGCCCCATTTTCTCTTCTACATGCATTGGACCGTGGGAAATTAAGGCTTCCAACAGAAAATGTGGTGCTTGCTGTGTCTATTGTGTGGTTTCTACTTCAACAAATAATGTTGAATCATCATGATGATTTTCGGAGGTGTGAAAGACAGATGTCTGTTTTACATAAACTATCCTGTATTCAGATAACTCGCTCCAACTTGCCTGTGCATGACACATGTGACTGCAAATTGTCATTAGGTGTACGTCTTGAGAATGTTTGTTTAGTAACATGTAAAATTTTGTTAAACAATTATGTAAAAAAGGAAAATAATAAGAGTTGTAAGAAATCTCAGTGTGGGAGAAAGATACAGAAATTGTGTCCAGTATGAATTTGGTAACTTTGTTGTTATGTAATTCATGAAGTGTAAGTGAAATTTTTTATGTATTTATGTCTTGTAACCTACAAGAATTGTCATATTTGTATTGTATTCTACTTTGTTAGTTATTTGTAGTTTTATTAAGGGACTGTATGCTTTTTTTTCGGTTTGTACTTAATTTCTCCCAACATAGAAAGTGGAAATGCTCACATGTATTAGATACAAATTTAGGTTATACATCCAATAATGTATTCTATTTTATGTACAGTAAACCTATAAAGTGCAATATTCATAATTGAAGTACAATATTAAATCACAGTATTGAACTATGTGCCCAACAACTTTATAAGAGACTGAGAGAAATTACTTTCAAGATTCTCACATAATGTGAGTTATAACTCTCATCAACTTGTGCATACCTCAGTTTAGTTTATTTAATGTTTAATTTTGAACTGAATGTAAAAGTATTGTTAACTGCATCACACTTTTTTATTGATGCATGTATTCTGTTTGAGATGTTTCAGATATCAATGTTTAGAAAACTACTGTGTAGCCAAATGGTAACTAGTTTGCTTTACTTGCTAACTTTCTCTTTACTTTGGGGTTTTTGAATAATTTTAATATTGAGAATATAATTGTCAGTGGTAATATTATGCAATTCATTTAACATCTTTTGTTATTCTTTTTCTGTAGATTTTGAACAAATTTAAATTTCAGAATGAAGTTTCGAGATGTCACCAATGGCATTCAGTTTGAATTTAATTTCTTTTATTTAAATGAGAGTTTTTCTCTACCATTCTGACATCAATATATGTAATGTATATAGTAATTAAGATGAATATAAAATAATATAATTTTGCATGTTTTCTTTAATGTATTGATACCCTCTTCAACATTTTGTCCAACATTGGAAATCATTCATGTCAAGTACATCTGCACTATGTGGAAGTAAAGATGTTATTCACTGGAAGTACATGCTTTCATGAATATTAATAGTTTTTATTTTAGTGTGTGTACATGTTCAAACCTCAATAAGTTTGTCATTTACCATTTTGTGTATCCCCTCCCTCAAAAGGCCATACATCATTAGGGGTAAAAATTGAACATTTGCAGAATATATTGCCTAGTATTCATTTACATCTAGGTGTAACAACCTTTCTGTTTCAGGTTCTTATAAATTTCAGCCCCTATCAGATTGAAAATATTTTAAGTGAAAATTCACATGTGGCTCTTAGTCTATGAAAATGTTAATATGAAGCCAGAGATGTTGCTATAATCTGTATCAACTATCTCTGGAGCAAGGCTGCACATAGCAGCAGAGAAGGGAGTGAGCAGAGCGAAGCAGTACATGCTGCTGGGAAGCCTCGTAACTGCAGCCACTTTCCCCCCTCCATACAATTCTGTTCCTGTCACATGTTCAGTGGTGGAGGCATCTTGCGCATAAATTTGTTTTTCATTTGCCTGCTCTAGAGATAGTTGGGATAGGGTGTAGGTTCAAATATCAGCAAGGGTATTCTTTGAGTGTCCCATCATCAAACTCCACATATCACATCGCCATCGACACGATTAGCCAAAAGTTACAGGAAAGTTATGCAAAAAATCAATTGTATGGTTTCAATAGTATTTTTTTAAAGTGTACTTTGAAATATTAATCATTCATCCTTAAATTAAATCTCATGCTTTAAAAAAATAACTTTCAAGTAGAATCTCAAGTTTAATAGCCTCTTTGCAGTCAGAACTTTGACATGACTGTCTTGAGATGTCCATAATTTCAGCACTTGACTTGAAAATTCTGATTTGTGCGTAGAAAATTCCATTTTTTCCTCAGAGTAGGTAAGTAATTTTGAATTTTACAGATTATATGGAACACTTCCATGACATATTTGCACTTTGATATTTGTATAGATCTTTTACAAGCAGATAACTGGCTGGTTCAAAACTACTTTTTATTAATGTTAATTTTCTTCATCATTTGTGAACATGATTATTTTCCACAAGTCATTTTCCCAAGAATGAGTTCTAACTTGCCTGTGTGTACACCCAACAGCGAAAGAAACAGTAGGCAAATTGTTCACCACCATCTTCATTCGGTCTGAATTACACAATATGATGACAATGAATTGAAATAAACACGTCAATAAACAGAGAACAATGCCTGCTTCGAACCAACATAGTTTCATTCCTTATAACAACACAGGATGTAGAATAAAAAGTAGCAAAAATAGTGGTGGAAAATTTGCCTATCATCATCTTTGCCATTGACTGTACCAAAGTGCATAGGCTCAAGTTGCAAGATGCAATTTGTATGTATTTATTTTTACAAGGGACAGCTAGTGCAAGAAATTAGTGTGTATTCCATAGAATGCCGCAGAATTGAATGTAGCTGACAAGCAGGGCTGGTGTTGAAAGGGTAAATTGCAGCCAAAATGACCAAAATTGGGGGGATGGGTTTCACTGCTGGGTCATTCCATGTCCAATCAACCAATGGTCTGAACTTTGACTTCTCAGAAATGGATATTTTTCGGTGCAGTGATAGTACCCGAAAAGTAAAGAAAAACTAAAATTTCAGATTTTTTGGGCTATTAACTTTCACAAACTCAACGATCGCAAAAATTTAACATTTTGGAATTTTTAAACAGCTGTAGAAAAAAATTATTTGACCTAGACGGCTCAAATTTATGCCATTCTCTTTTGTTTTAATAAGCTTTGACTTGAAATGCAATATGACTGGTATTTGAATTTTGTAGTTTTTCAAAATCTCAAGAACCCCCTTTGAATTTTTTTGAAAAGGATAGAAGTTTCAAAGATATTAATTGACTGTGTGTGAAATTTTATAATGGGACGGCAATGGGTTTGTATGGAAATTAATTTTATATTGTGTATTAAATTTCCTAAATTGTTGACTTCCAGGTTAAAACTGTTACTTAAGCCGAGACGTTGATGGAAAAGTCTTTATAATAATTAATTAAACAATTTTTGGACTACAAATAACATGAAAATATCTCATATTTATCAATTTTAATGCTTGGTAAGCAAATTGAAAACTGCATGTGTGTGTTGATATATTAGAATAGGTTCTCGTTTTCTTGCAATTGTTGAGTTTTTGAAAGTCAATATCTCAAAAACCAAGAGCCCCGAAAATCTAATTTTTTATCATTTTGATATGTGTAATGTATAAACAAAAAAATCTTTAAAAATCCGAATACTAAAGGTTCAAAATTATTTTTGTATAGGTTGCTTTGACATGGAATGACCTGCTGACTTCTCATTCATATATTCACACTACCATCTCGATTTTCGAGTGTGTTGCAATGCAATTGGAATGAAAAACTATCTGAAGATCTTATATTTTATCCAGCCTGAGTGAATGGATATTTTGACGTTTTCCATGCCCGTTAATAAAGGGTGTACAGAAGAAAATAATGTAATCGTGACGCGGTTTAAAACTGAAAAGTAAATTAATTTTTGAGCATCACATTTAGTCAGTCAACAAGGTCTAAAAAGTTCAGGTTTCTACTTTTTAAGAGCACTATTAGTTAGGTTCGTTATCATTGGCGTGTTTTATCGCCAAAAAAACTATTAGAACGTTTTTATTTTAACTGACAAAGAATGAAATAATCCTCTCTTTGTGAATTGTTTTGTAATTTCGTCCTCCGTTTGGCACTGTGTCAGTCCCTGAATAAAGAATTTATGTAGCATGTAATAGCACAAGAAGCAATCCTCCCGTCGTCTTGCTTGGGACTCACTTCATGACGTCAGCATCACTGGATGACGTAGCTTCGGGGCCGGTCTTTTTCGTCGGCTACGCTCCAATCCAACAAACGCATTCCGTTTCATTCCATAAAGTTCTCATATCCACTTGGGGTCCGGATTCCTTTTTTTGTGAAACACACCACTTCTCCAAGGACATCAGAGTGCATCCCGCACAATGGACTCAGGAGAATACATTCACCATAGAAAGTACATCCAATCCATATTTGCTGCAGTTCCATTTCCACACAATCTTGGCGAAAAAAATCCATTTCTCGAATATTAAGGAGCCGACGTCAAAATGCATCCCGCATAATGAACTCTATTAAAGATAATCTTCTGAAATCTTGCTACGAAGATTAAATATACAAGGTATTTATACATTCTTGAAAAAGTTTCACTTTAAACACTCACATGTTAAGGTACAAAAAGCATTTGTGAGATAAGCACATTGCACTCGAAAAAAAAATCGAGCAAACTTCACTCAGTCAACACGTGCAGGGGATCCTTGCAGGAGAAAAATACAGTACCAAACATACCGGAAATCCATCGGTGTGAGCCCGTCTACACCGTCACAGAGATCCAAATTCCATTTTCCAGATGATCCATCGACGAAACGACGAAAATGTCCAATCCAGGCTGCGACGAAAAATGCAAGGCAGCGTCAACCATTGAAGAGCAGGTGCATGCGAACCAAGCAGAATCTGCAGTGGCAGGTCAGCAGGTGGCAAGCCTACAGCAATCGTGCATATATTGCGGAACATATCTCCATCGAAGTAAAAAACATGAAACAAAAAAATAACCCATGCATTAATAAGAAGAAAGAATAGAATAGAAGAAACAAGAAGGTATAGAAAAGAATAATGAAAATATTCACGCAACAATTATTAATCTGCCAACTTTACTACTATTTTGATTCCGAAGTATACAAGACAAGCTTTACATATTATGCTCCTGTTGAGGGGTATTCGGTAACCTAACTCTACAGAATTTTTGAAAATGCCCCCATCGTAAGCAGCGGCGGCATTGCACATTTCTTACATTAAATGACCTCTGAGTGGTGCCTGTTAAATTCACATTAGGAGAAGGCGTCGCGGTTAACCTTGGTATCGAAGTATCATCTTTTGTATCATCATTTGCAGGAGCCACGTCAAATTCGTGCTCCATAGAAGATGTTTCTTGGGCAAGACTTAATAATTCAGCCAAAGTTTTTGGTTTATTCTGAAACAATAAGAAACCCCGAGTCTGAGGGCGCAACTTATTCAAAATTTCCTCTTCCCATACCAGATTAAGAGTATTGGCACAATCAATTATGTTAGAGACAAAGGCGGACATTGATTCAGATCGTGTTTGACGGCGGCATATCTTTAAATTAATCAAATTCGCCACTGACGAGGCCGGTGCCATACTTTTCCACACTTGACATTTAAGTGCAAACCAAGACGCCTTAGCGGCTATAGCTTCACACCAAAGGATTTTTAAGTTACCAGCAGTTTTACGTAAACAATTTTGAAGCACCAAGGTATCTGGGTAAATATGAAAACTTACTATTAATTGAACGTTAAGCATAAATGTAAATAGTTGTTCCAAAGAAGTACCGGTACAAATTGATAAAGCATCAATTTCAGCGTCCATATTACGTAACATGATTTTATCGGACAACGATGAGGACACCTTAGAAGGATCATCACTATCCCTATCAGGAGTACTGGAATCCCCTTCCCCCGATGAATTGAACAGAACCTTGGGCACCTTGACGTAATCAATCCGTTTAGGTGTCGTGGAGGGATCTAACTGCATATAACCCTTTAATTGCGACATCGTGAAATGGGAAAATATACCAAAAATTCTACAAAAAAATAATATCAAGTCAAAGGCAAGGCGCAACTCTCGAAACAGTAGGGGGGGTACTCGTTTTCGCTCTGCTACCATTGAATGTTGTGACTTGGTCGCGTCCTTTGAGTATAGTGGTATAAATTTTGGAAGCTAAACAAAAATATGAAATAGGTTTTGTTATACCAGTAAGTCCACGACCACTTCACATCAGCACTGGCCAAAAAATAGAGCCACAAAAAGGTTGGTTGTCAAAAAACAAGATCTGTACGAATATTCAAATACCCACAACCCTTTCCTCTTTTTTGCTCTATTCCACCATTTATTGCCACTGTGGTAAAATCACCATTTATTCCAAAACGATGACCACAGATATAATTGGCCCCTTGCGCTGACTCCGAAATTAACGTGGATCACGAGCACCAATCCCCACCATACCATATATTTCCCAGATTAACTAATCGTCCATATTTAATATTGGTTTCCGTGTTCGTGGTCGTCTAGCCACGAAAACGGAAACGCTCTCAACATATATATATCAAAGCAAGGTGGAAAGCTAGTGAACGTAAAAATAAGAACCATTGGATACGTCAAAATTCATTTTTAGTGTCCATTTATTGTAACAAATTGTCACCCGGACAATTAGAAACATCTCCCCAACAATTTAACAAAAAATCTCTCCCTATACATATATATATATATATATATATATATATATATATATAATTGTCTGTACAATATAATAAAACCCACGTGGAGAAATAAATAATTCCCTTTTATCCTACATGTCGTTAAAAATTATAACAATGAACACCCTTTTAATAAATACAAAATCATGTTTATGGTTTAGGTGATCGGAATCCTATATCGACGAAATTCTCAACAATCAAGATGTCGAATTTTTTAACGTTTGGCATGGAATAAATGCACTAAGTTTCAAAACACTAAATGGATAATTCAAAAAAAGACTATTCCTGAAAATCATTACTGAACTAAAAAAATGACCGGTCAATTAACTTTAACATAAACTGAAATAAATTAAATTATTATACCCCGTTATTCCATGTCCAGACATCAGTCCAATGCCACAGTCAGCCCTCGCCCGTGATCAAGGAAGGAGAAAGGAAGCTCCTTACTATACCAATGCCTCAGCTGCAACGACTGTTCTCTCGGGAGAAAACTTCGCCCGTAGCCGAAGCTTTCCCCCTTTAGTTACAAAGTTCTCCGCTAGGGGAAACAGCGTTGCCAAATTTACTCTGCTCGACGTCCGGAGCCGAGCGTCAGGGACACAATGACGCAAAACTCCTTGTTAGAATAACGAGTTATATTATTACGAGTTATAAGCAAACACCACAACCTCCCCCGACATCGAGAAAAATCAACACAGGCACCTTACAAAACAGTCATAAAAAAAACCAAGGCAACAATCCTAATAATTTACAAGCATAACAGCAATGACGAATAAAAAGTGAAAATACTAAACATCAAAGTTGCCCATAAATAGCATGAGTAGATATAATTTGTAAGCAGATAGTACATGGCAAATTTCCCATAATTTTCCAGTTTTTGTCCTTTTGTTTGTTTATATTTTTTTTTACATTTTTTTTAAACCCAATAGTAATTCCCATCAAAATAAATGCGATATATGAAATATACAAGCTTTTATCCCAACACAAAATGAACACGAAAGCTCCATTATATTAAAGAAACCCACAGAGATATATGAAATCTCACTCAAGTGATAAACATACACAGATATATATATACAAATATGATAAAAACATGACATGAATATAACTTTCCCTGAATGAAAAGATGAAAATAGCGAGCCAGCGCTTTTAAGATAAATACAAATCCATGCCTATGATGGATACCAATTTTCTTTAAATACTGGAGATACAAAGTTCAAAAAATATGGAAATATTTGGGTATGCAAACAAGGCAAATAACCACTCAATCACACTTGACACCTTTTGCGGATGGAACCTGTAAAAAGAAAGGCTGTCCTGCCAAAGAAAGTTTCTGCTCAGTAACATCCTAATGTCAGAATCCTCTTCTAGCCAGGGTACAACCATAACCTCCAATCCAACAAACGCATTCCGTTTCATTCCATAAAGTTCTCATATCCACTTGGGGTCCGGATTCCTTTTTTTGTGAAACACACCACTTCTCCAAGGACATCAGAGTGCATCCCGCACAATGGACTCAGGAGAATACATTCACCATAGAAAGTACATCCAATCCATATTTGCTGCAGTTCCATTTCCACACAATCTTGGCGAAAAAAATCCATTTCTCGAATATTAAGGAGCCGACGTCAAAATGCATCCCGCATAATGAACTCTATTAAAGATAATCTTCTGAAATCTTGCTACGAAGATTAAATATACAAGGTATTTATACATTCTTGAAAAAGTTTCACTTTAAACACTCACATGTTAAGGTACAAAAAGCATTTGTGAGATAAGCACATTGCACTCGAAAAAAAAATCGAGCAAACTTCACTCAGTCAACACGTGCAGGGGATCCTTGCAGGAGAAAAATACAGTACCAAACATACCGGAAATCCATCGGTGTGAGCCCGTCTACACCGTCACAGAGATCCAAATTCCATTTTCCAGATGATCCATCGACGAAACGACGAAAATGTCCAATCCAGGCTGCGACGAAAAATGCAAGGCAGCGTCAACCATTGAAGAGCAGGTGCATGCGAACCAAGCAGAATCTGTAGTGGCAGGTCAGCAGGTGGCAAGCCTACAGCAATCGTGCATATATTGCGGAACATATCTCCATCGAAGTAAAAAACATGAAACAAAAAAATAACCCAAGCATTAATAAGAAGAAAGAATAGAATAGAAGAAACAAGAAGGTATAGAAAAGAATAATGAAAATATTCACGCAACAATTATTAATCTGCCAACTTTACTACTATTTTGATTCCGAAGTATACAAGACAAGCTTTACATATTATGCCCCTGTTGAGGGGTATTCGGTAACCTAACTCTACAGAATTTTTGAAAATGCCCCCCTCGTAAGCAGCGGCGGCATTGCACATTTCTTACATTAAATGACCTCTGAGTGGTGCCTGTTAAATTCACATTAGGAGAAGGCGTCGCGGTTAACCTTGGTATGGAAGTATCATCTTTTGTATCATCATTTGCAGGAGCCACGTCAAATTCGTGCTCCATAGAAGATGTTTCTTGGGCAAGACTTAATAATTCAGCCAAAGTTTTTGGTTTATTCTGAAACAATAAGAAACCCCGAGTCTGAGGGCGCAACTTATTCAAAATTTCCTCTTCCCATACCAGATTAAGAGTATTGGCACAATCAATTATGTTAGAGACAAAGGCGGACATTGATTCAGATCGTGTTTGACGGCGGCATATCTTTAAATTAATCAAATTCGCCACTGACGAGGCCGGTGCCATACTTTTCCACACTTGACATTTAAGTGCAAACCAAGACGCCTTAGCGGCTATAGCTTCACACCAAAGGATTTTTAAGTTACCAGCAGTTTTACGTAAACAATTTTGAAGCACCAAGGTATCTGGGTAAATATGAAAACTTACTATTAATTGAACGTTAAGCATAAATGTAAATAGTTGTTCCAAAGAAGTACCGGTACAAATTGATAAAGCATCAATTTCAGCGTCCATATTACGTAACATGATTTTATCGGACAAAGATGAGGACACCTTAGAAGGATCATCACTATCCCTATCAGGAGTACTGGAATCCCCTTCCCCCGATGAATTGAACAGAACCTTGGGCACCTTGACGTAATCAATCCGTTTAGGTGTCGTGGAGGGATCTAACTGCATATAACCCTTTAATTGCGACATCGTGAAATGGGAAAATATACCAAAAATTCTACAAAAAAATAATATCAAGTCAAAGGCAAGGCGCAACTCTCGAAACAGTAGGGGGGGTACTCGTTTTCGCTCTGCTACCATTGAATGTTGTGACTTGGTCGCGTCCTTTGAGTATAGTGGTATAAATTTTGGAAGCTAAACAAAAATATGAAATAGGTTTTGTTATACCAGTAAGTCCACGACCACTTCACATCAGCACTGGCCAAAAAATAGAGCCACAAAAAGGTTGGTTGTCAAAAAACAAGATCTGTACGAATATTCAAATACCCACAACCCTTTCCTCTTTTTTGCTCTATTCCACCATTTATTGCCACTGTGGTAAAATCACCATTTATTCCAAAACGATGACCACAGATATAATTGGCCCCTTGCGCTGACTCCGAAATTAACGTGGATCACGAGCACCAATCCCCACCATACCATATATTTCCCAGATTAACTAATCGTCCATATTTAATATTGGTTTCCGTGTTCGTGGTCGTCTAGCCACGAAAACGGAAACGCTCTCAACATATATATATCAAAGCAAGGTGGAAAGCTAGTGAACGTAAAAATAAGAACCATTGGATACGTCAAAATTCATTTTTAGTGTCCATTTATTGTAACAAATTGTCACCCGGACAATTAGAAACATCTCCCCAACAATTTAACTAAAAATCTCTCCCTATAGATATATATATATATATATATATATAATTGTCTGTACAATATAATAAAACCCACGTGGAGAAATAAATAATTCCCTTTTATCCTACATGTCGTTAAAAATTATAACAATGAACACCCTTTTAATAAATACAAAATCATGTTTATGGTTTAGGTGATCGGAATCCTATATCGACGAAATTCTCAACAATCAAGATGTCGAATTTTTTAACTGTACTACGTTTGGCATGGAATAAATGCACTAAGTTTCAAAACACTAAATGGATAATTCAAAAAAAGACTATTCCTGAAAATCATTACTGAACTAAAAAAATGACCGGTCAATTAACTTTAACATAAACTGAAATAAATTAAATTATTATACCCCGTTATTCCATGTCCAGACATCAGTCCAATGCCACAGTCAGCCCTCGCCCGTGATCAAGGAAGGAGAAAGGAAGCTTCTTACTATACCAATGCCTCAGCTGCAACGACTGTTCTCTCGGGAGAAAACTTCGCCCGTAGCCGAAGCTTTCCCCCTTTAGTTACAAAGTTCTCCGCTAGGGGAAACAGCGTTGCCAAATTTACTCTGCTCGACGTCCGGAGCCGAGCGTCAGGGACACAATGACGCAAAACTCCTTGTTAGAATAACGAGTTATATTATTACGAGTTATAAGCAAACACCACAACCTCCCCCGACATCGAGAAAAATCAACACAGGCACCTTACAAAACAGTCATAAAAAAAACCAAGGCAACAATCCTAATAATTTACAAGCATAACAGCAATGACGAATAAAAAGTGAAAATACTAAACATCAAAGTTGCCCATAAATAGCATGAGTAGATATAATTTGTAAGCAGATAGTACATGGCAAATTTCTCATAATTTTCCAGTTTTTGTCCTTTTGTTTGTTTATATTTTTTTTACATTTTTTTTAAACCCAATAGTAATTCCCATCAAAATAAATGCGATATATGAAATATACAAGCTTTCATCCCAACACAAAATGAACACGAAAGCTCCATTATATTAAAGAAACCCACAGAGATATATGAAATCTCACTCAAGTGATAAACATACACAGATATATATATATACAAATATGATAAAAACATGACATGAATATAACTTTCCCTGAATGAAAAGATGAAAATAGCGAGCCAGCGCTTTTAAGATAAATACAAATCCATGCCTATGATGGATACCAATTTTCTTTAAATACTGGAGATACAAAGTTCAAAAAATATGGAAATATTTGGGTATGCAAACAAGGCAAATAACCACTCAATCACACTTGACACCTTTTGCGGATGGAACCTGTAAAAAGAAAGGCTGTCCTGCCAAAGAAAGTTTCTGCTCAGTAACATCCTAATGTCAGAATCCTCTTCTAGCCAGGGTACAACCATAACCTCCAATCCAACAAACGCATTCCGTTTCATTCCATAAAGTTCTCATATCCACTTGGGGTCCGGATTCCTTTTTTTGTGAAACACACCACTTCTCCAAGGACATCAGAGTGCATCCCGCACAATGGACTCAGGAGAATACATTCACCATAGAAAGTACATCCAATCCATATTTGCTGCAGTTCCATTTCCACACAATCTTGGCGAAAAAAATCCATTTCTCGAATATTAAGGAGCCGACGTCAAAATGCATCCCGCATAATGAACTCTATTAAAGATAATCTTCTGAAATCTTGCTACGAAGATTAAATATACAAGGTATTTATACATTCTTGAAAAAGTTTCACTTTAAACACTCACATGTTAAGGTACAAAAAGCATTTGTGAGATAAGCACATTGCACTCGAAAAAAAAATCGAGCGAACTTCACTCAGTCAACACGTGCAGGGGATCCTTGCAGGAGAAAAATACAGTACCAAACATACCGGAAATCCATCGGTGTGAGCCCGTCTACACCGTCACAGAGATCCAAATTCCATTTTCCAGATGATCCATCGACGAAACGACGAAAATGTCCAATCCAGGCTGCGACGAAAAATGCAAGGCAGCGTCAACCATTGAAGAGCAGGTGCATGCGAACCAAGCAGAATCTGTAGTGGCAGGTCAGCAGGTGGCAAGCCTACAGCAATCGTGCATATATTGCGGAACATATCTCCATCGAAGTAAAAAACATGAAACAAAAAAATAACCCAAGCATTAATAAGAAGAAAGAATAGAATAGAAGAAACAAGAAGGTATAGAAAAGAATAATGAAAATATTCACGCAACAATTATTAATCTGCCAACTTTACTACTATTTTGATTCCGAAGTATACAAGACAAGCTTTACATATTATGCCCCTGTTGAGGGGTATTCGGTAACCTAACTCTACAGAATTTTTGAAAATGCCCCCATCGTAAGCAGCGGCGGCATTGCACATTTCTTACATTAAATGACCTCTGAGTGGTGCCTGTTAAATTCACATTAGGAGAAGGCGTCGCGGTTAACCTTGGTATCGAAGTATCATCTTTTGTATCATCATTTGCAGGAGCCACGTCAAATTCGTGCTCCATAGAAGATGTTTCTTGGGCAAGACTTAATAATTCAGCCAAAGTTTTTGGTTTATTCTGAAACAATAAGAAACCCCGAGTCTGAGGGCGCAACTTATGCAAAATTTCCTCTTCCCATACCAGATTAAGAGTATTGGCACAATCAATTATGTTAGAGACAAGGGCGGACATTGATTCAGATCGTGTTTGACGGCGGCATATCTTTAAATTAATCAAATTCGCCACTGACTAGGCCGGTGCCATACTTTTCCACACTTGACATTTAAGTGCAAACCAAGACGCCTTAGCGGCTATAGCTTCACACCAAAGGATTTTTAAGTTACCAGCAGTTTTACGTAAACAATTTTGAAGCACCAAGGTATCTGGGTAAATATGAAAACTTACTATTAATTGAACGTTAAGCATAAATGTAAATAGTTGTTCCAAAGAAGTACCGGTACAAATTGATAAAGCATCAATTTCAGCGTCCATATTACGTAACATGATTTTATCGGACAACGATGAGGACACCTTAGAAGGATCATCACTATCCCTATCAGGAGTACTGGAATCCCCTTCCCCCGATGAATTGAACAGAACCTTGGGCACCTTGACGTAATCAATCCGTTTAGGTGTCGTGGAGGGATCTAACTGCATATAACCCTTTAATTGCGACATCGTGAAATGGGAAAATATACCAAAAATTCTACAAAAAAATAATATCAAGTCAAAGGCAAGGCGCAACTCTCGAAACAGTAGGGGGGGTACTCGTTTTCGCTCTGATACCATTGAATGTTGTGACTTGGTCGCGTCCTTTGAGTATAGTGGTATAAATTTTGGAAGCTAAACAAAAACATGAAATAGGTCTTGTTATACCAGTAAGTCCACGACCACTTCACATCAGCACTGGCCAAAAAATAGAGCCACAAAAAGGTTGGTTGTCAAAAAACAAGATCTGTACGAATATTCAAATACCCACAACCCTTTCCTCTTTTTTGCTCTATTCCACCATTTATTGCCACTGTGGTAAAATCACCATTTATTCCAAAACGATGACCACAGATATAATTGGCCCCTTGCGCTGACTCCGAAATTAACGTGGATCACGAGCACCAATCCCCACCATACCATATATTTCCCAGATTAACTAATCGTCCATATTTAATATTGGTTTCCGTGTTCGTGGTCGTCTAGCCACGAAAACGGAAACGCTCTCAACATATATATATCAAAGCAAGGTGGAAAGCTAGTGAACGTAAAAATAAGAACCATTGGATACGTCAAAATTCATTTTTAGTGTCCATTTATTGTAACAAATTGTCACCCGGACAATTAGAAACATCTCCCCAACAATTTAACAAAAAATCTCTCCCTATATATATATATATATATATATATATATATATATATATATATATTGTCTGTACAATATAATAAAACCCACGTGGAGAAATAAATAATTCCCTTTTATCCTACATGTCGTTAAAAATTATAACAATGAACACCCTTTTAATAAATACAAAATCATGTTTATGGTTTAGGTGATCGGAATCCTATATCGACGAAATTCTCAACAATCAAGATGTCGAATTTTTTAACTGTACTACGTTTGGCATGGAATAAATGCACTAAGTTTCAAAACATTAAATGGATAATTCAAAAAAAGACTATTCCTGAAAATCATTACTGAACTAAAAAAATGACCAGTCAATTAACTTTAACATAAACTGAAATAAATTAAATTATTATACCCCGTTATTCCATGTCCAGACATCAGTCCAATGCCACAGTCAGCCCTCGCCCGTGATCAAGGAAGGAGAAAGGAAGCTTCTTACTATACCAATGCCTCAGCTGCAACGACTGTTCTCTCGGGAGAAAACTTCGCCCGTAGCCTAAGCTTTCCCCCTTTAGTTACAAAGTTCTCCGCTTGGGGAAACAGCGTTGCCAAATTTACTTTGCTCGACGTCCGGAGCCGAGCGTCAGGGACACAATGACGCAAAACTCCTTGTTAGAATAACGAGTTATATTATTACGAGTTATAAGCAAACACCACAACCTCCCCCGACCGAGAAAAATCAACACAGGCACCTTACAAAACAGTCATAAAAAAAACCAAGGCAACAATCCTAATAATTTACAAGCATAACAGCAATGACGAATAAAAAGTGAAAATACTAAACATCAAAGTTGCCCATAAATAGCATGAGTAGATATAATTTGTAAGCAGATAGTACATGGCAAATTTCCCATAATTTTCCAGTTTTTGTCCTTTTGTTTGTTTATATTTTTTTTAAACCCAATAGTAATTCCCATCAAAATAAATGCGATATATGAAATATACAAGCTTTTATCCCAACACAAAATGAACACGAAAGCTCCATTATATTAAAGAAACCCACAGAGATATATGAAATCTCACTCAAGTGATAAACATACACAGATATATATATATACAAATATGATAAAAACATGACATGAATATAACTTTCCCTGAATGAAAAGATGAAAATAGCGAGCCAGCGCTTTTAAGATAAATACAAATCCATGCCTATGATGGATACCAATTTTCTTTAAATACTGGAGATACAAAGTTCAAAAAATATGGAAATATTTGGGTATGCAAACAAGGCAAATAACCACTCAATCACACTTGACACCTTTTGCGGATGGAACCTGTAAAAAGAAAGGCTGTCCTGCCAAAGAAAGTTTCTGCTCAGTAACATCCTAATGTCAGAATCCTCTTCTAGCCAGGGTACAACCATAACCTCCAATCCAACAAACGCATTCCGTTTCATTCCATAAAGTTCTCATATCCACTTGGGGTCCGGATTCCTTTTTTTGTGAAACACACCACTTCTCCAAGGACATCAGAGTGCATCCCGCACAATGGACTCAGGAGAATACATTCACCATAGAAAGTACATCCAATCCATATTTGCTGCAGTTCCATTTCCACACAATCTTGGCGAAAAAAATCCATTTCTCGAATATTAAGGAGCCGACGTCAAAATGCATCCCGCATAATGAACTCTATTAAAGATAATCTTCTGAAATCTTGCTACGAAGATTAAATATACAAGGTATTTATACATTCTTGAAAAAGTTTCACTTTAAACACTCACATGTTAAGGTACAAAAAGCATTTGTGAGATAAGCACATTGCACTCGAAAAAAAAATCGAGCAAACTTCACTCAGTCAACACGTGCAGGGGATCCTTGCAGGAGAAAAATACAGTACCAAACATACCGGAAATCCATCGGTGTGAGCCCGTCTACACCGTCACAGAGATCCAAATTCCATTTTCCAGATGATCCATCGACGAAACGACGAAAATGTCCAATCCAGGCTGCGACGAAAAATGCAAGGCAGCGTCAACCATTGAAGAGCAGGTGCATGCGAACCAAGCAGAATCTGTAGTGGCAGGTCAGCAGGTGGCAAGCCTACAGCAATCGTGCATATATTGCGGAACATATCTCCATCGAAGTAAAAAACATGAAACAAAAAAATAACCCAAGCATTAATAAGAAGAAAGAATAGAATAGAAGAAACAAGAAGGTATAGAAAAGAATAATGAAAATATTCACGCAACAATTATTAATCTGCCAACTTTACTACTTTTTTGATTCCGAAGTATACAAGACAAGCTTTACATATTATGCCCCTGTTGAGGGGTATTCGGTAACCTAACTCTACAGAATTTTTGAAAATGCCCCCATCGTAAGCAGCGGCGGCATTGCACATTTCTTACATTAAATGACCTCTGAGTGGTGCCTGTTAAATTCACATTAGGAGAAGGCGTCGCGGTTAACCTTGGTATGGAAGTATCATCTTTTGTATCATCATTTGCAGGAGCCACGTCAAATTCGTGCTCCATAGAAGATGTTTCTTGGGCAAGACTTAATAATTCAGCCAAAGTTTTTGGTTTATTCTGAAACAATAAGAAACCCCGAGTCTGAGGGCGCAACTTATTCAAAATTTCCTCTTCCCATACCAGATTAAGAGTATTGGCACAATCAATTATGTTAGAGACAAAGGCGGACATTGATTCAGATCGTGTTTGACGGCGGCATATCTTTAAATTAATCAAATTCGCCACTGACGAGGCCGGTGCCATACTTTTCCACACTTGACATTTAAGTGCAAACCAAGACGCCTTAGCGGCTATAGCTTCACACCAAAGGATTTTTAAGTTACCAGCAGTTTTACGTAAACAATTTTGAAGCACCAAGGTATCTGGGTAAATATGAAAACTTACTATTAATTGAACGTTAAGCATAAATGTAAATAGTTGTTCCAAAGAAGTACCGTTACAAATTGATAAAGCATCAATTTCAGCGTCCATATTACGTAACATGATTTTATCGGACAAAGATGAGGACACCTTAGAAGGATCATCACTATCCCTATCAGGAGTACTGGAATCCCCTTCCCCCGATGAATTGAACAGAACCTTGGGCACCTTGACGTAATCAATCCGTTTAGGTGTCGTGGAGGGATCTAACTGCATATAACCCTTTAATTGCGACATCGTGAAATGGGAAAATATACCAAAAATTCTACAAAAAAATAATATCAAGTCAAAGGCAAGGCGCAACTCTCGAAACAGTAGGGGGGGTACTCGTTTTCGCTCTGCTACCATTGAATGTTGTGACTTGGTCGCGTCCTTTGAGTATAGTGGTATACATTTTGGAAGCTAAACAAAAATATGAAATAGGTTTTGTTATACCAGTAAGTCCACGACCACTTCACATCAGCACTGGCCAAAAAATAGAGCCACAAAAAGGTTGGTTGTCAAAAAACAAGATCTGTACGAATATTCAAATACCCACAACCCTTTCCTCTTTTTTGCTCTATTCCACCATTTATTGCCACTGTGGTAAAATCACCATTTATTCCAAAACGATGACCACAGATATAATTGGCCCCTTGCGCTGACTCCGAAATTAACGTGGATCACGAGCACCAATCCCCACCATACCATATATTTCCCAGATTAACTAATCGTCCATATTTAATATTGGTTTCCGTGTTCGTGGTCGTCTAGCCACGAAAACGGAAACGCTCTCAACATATATATATCAAAGCAAGGTGGAAAGCTAGTGAACGTAAAAATAAGAACCATTGGATACGTCAAAATTCATTTTTAGTGTCCATTTATTGTAACAAATTGTCACCCGGACAATTAGAAACATCTCCCCAACAATTTAACAAAAAATCTCTCCCTATAGATATATATATATATATATATATATATATATATATAATTGTCTGTACAATATAATAAAACCCACGTGGAGAAATAAATAATTCCCTTTTATCCTACATGTCGTTAAAAATTATAACAATGAACACCCTTTTAATAAATACAAAATCATGTTTATGGTTTAGGTGATCGGAATCCTATATCGACGAAATTCTCAACAATCAAGATGTCGAATTTTTTAACGTTTGGCATGGAATAAATGCACTAAGTTTCAAAACACTAAATGGATAATTCAAAAAAAGACTATTCCTGAAAATCATTACTGAACTAAAAAAATGACCGGTCAATTAACTTTAACATAAACTGAAATAAATTAAATTATTATACCCCGTTATTCCATGTCCAGACATCAGTCCAATGCCACAGTCAGCCCTCGCCCGTGATCAAGGAAGGAGAAAGGAAGCTCCTTACTATACCAATGCCTCAGCTGCAACGACTGTTCTCTCGGGAGAAAACTTCGCCCGTAGCCGAAGCTTTCCCCCTTTAGTTACAAAGTTCTCCGCTAGGGGAAACAGCGTTGCCAAATTTACTCTGCTCGACGTCCGGAGCCGAGCGTCAGGGACACAATGACGCAAAATTCCTTGTTAGAATAACGAGTTATATTATTACGAGTTATAAGCAAACACCACAACCTCCCCCGACATCGAGAAAAATCAACACAGGCACCTTACAAAACAGTCATAAAAAAAACCAAGGCAACAATCCTAATAATTTACAAGCATAACAGCAATGACGAATAAAAAGTGAAAATACTAAACATCAAAGTTGCCCATAAATAGCATGAGTAGATATAATTTGTAAGCAGATAGTACATGGCAAATTTCCCATAATTTTCCAGTTTTTGTCCTTTTGTTTGTTTATATTTTTTTTAAACCCAATAGTAATTCCCATCAAAATAAATGCGATATATGAAATATACAAGCTTTTATCCCAACACAAAATGAACACGAAAGCTCCATTATATTAAAGAAACCCACAGAGATATATGAAATCTCACTCAAGTGATAAACATACACAGATATATATATATACAAATATGATAAAAACATGACATGAATATAACTTTCCCTGAATGAAAAGATGAAAATAGCGAGCCAGCGCTTTTAAGATAAATACAAATCCATGCCTATGATGGATACCAATTTTCTTTAAATACTGGAGATACAAAGTTCAAAAAATATGGAAATATTTGGGTATGCAAACAAGGCAAATAACCACTCAATCACACTTGACACCTTTTGCGGATGGAACCTGTAAAAAGAAAGGCTGTCCTGCCAAAGAAAGTTTCTGCTCAGTAACATCCTAATGTCAGAATCCTCTTCTAGCCAGGGTACAACCATAACCTCCAATCCAACAAACGCATTCCGTTTCATTCCATAAAGTTCTCATATCCACTTGGGGTCCGGATTCCTTTTTTTGTGAAACACACCACTTCTCCAAGGACATCAGAGTGCATCCCGCACAATGGACTCAGGAGAATACATTCACCATAGAAAGTACATCCAATCCATATTTGCTGCAGTTCCATTTCCACACAATCTTGGCGAAAAAAATCCATTTCTCGAATATTAAGGAGCCGACGTCAAAATGCATCCCGCATAATGAACTCTATTAAAGATAATCTTCTGAAATCTTGCTACGAAGATTAAATATACAAGGTATTTATACATTCTTGAAAAAGTTTCACTTTAAACACTCACATGTTAAGGTACAAAAAGCATTTGTGAGATAAGCACATTGCACTCGAAAAAAAAATCGAGCAAACTTCACTCAGTCAACACGTGCAGGGGATCCTTGCAGGAGAAAAATACAGTACCAAACATACCGGAAATCCATCGGTGTGAGCCCGTCTACACCGTCACAGAGATCCAAATTCCATTTTCCAGATGATCCATCGACGAAACGACGAAAATGTCCAATCCAGGCTGCGACGAAAAATGCAAGGCAGCGTCAACCATTGAAGAGCAGGTGCATGCGAACCAAGCAGAATCTGTAGTGGCAGGTCAGCAGGTGGCAAGCCTACAGCAATCGTGCATATATTGCGGAACATATCTCCATCGAAGTAAAAAACATGAAACAAAAAAATAACCCAAGCATTAATAAGAAGAAAGAATAGAATAGAAGAAACAAGAAGGTATAGAAAAGAATAATGAAAATATTCACGCAACAATTATTAATCTGCCAACTTTACTACTATTTTGATTCCGAAGTATACAAGACAAGCTTTACATATTATGCCCCTGTTGAGGGGTATTCGGTAACCTAACTCTACAGAATTTTTGAAAATGCCCCCATCGTAAGCAGCGGCGGCATTGCACATTTCTTACATTAAATGACCTCTGAGTGGTGCCTGTTAAATTCACATTAGGAGAAGGCGTCGCGGTTAACCTTGGTATGGAAGTATCATCTTTTGTATCATCATTTGCAGGAGCCACGTCAAATTCGTGCTCCATAGAAGATGTTTCTTGGGCAAGACTTAATAATTCAGCCAAAGTTTTTGGTTTATTCTGAAACAATAAGAAACCCCGAGTCTGAGGGCGCAACTTATTCAAAATTTCCTCTTCCCATACCAGATTAAGAGTATTGGCACAATCAATTATGTTAGAGACAAAGGCGGACATTGATTCAGATCGTGTTTGACGGCGGCATATCTTTAAATTAATCAAATTCGCCACTGACGAGGCCGGTGCCATACTTTTCCACACTTGACATTTAAGTGCAAACCAAGACGCCTTAGCGGCTATAGCTTCACACCAAAGGATTTTTAAGTTACCAGCAGTTTTACGTAAACAATTTTGAAGCACCAAGGTATCTGGGTAAATATGAAAACTTACTATTAATTGAACGTTAAGCATAAATGTAAATAGTTGTTCCAAAGAAGTACCGGTACAAATTGATAAAGCATCAATTTCAGCGTCCATATTACGTAACATGATTTTATCGGACAAAGATGATTACACCTTAGAAGGATCATCACTATCCCTATCAGGAGTACTGGAATCCCCTTCCCCCGATGAATTGAACAGAACCTTGGGCACCTTGACGTAATCAATCCGTTTAGGTGTCGTGGAGGGATCTAACTGCATATAACCCTTTAATTGCGACATCGTGAAATGGGAAAATATACCAAAAATTCTACAAAAAAATAATATCAAGTCAAAGGCAAGGCGCAACTCTCGAAACAGTAGGGGGGGTACTCGTTTTCGCTCTGCTACCATTGAATGTTGTGACTTGGTCGCGTCCTTTGAGTATAGTGGTATAAATTTTGGAAGCTAAACAAAAATATGAAATAGGTTTTGTTATACCAGTAAGTCCACGACCACTTCACATCAGCACTGGCCAAAAAATAGAGCCACAAAAAGGTTGGTTGTCAAAAAACAAGATCTGTACGAATATTCAAATACCCACAACCCTTTCCTCTTTTTTGCTCTATTCCACCATTTATTGCCACTGTGGTAAAATCACCATTTATTCCAAAACGATGACCACAGATATAATTGGCCCCTTGCGCTGACTCCGAAATTAACGTGGATCACGAGCACCAATCCCCACCATACCATATATTTCCCAGATTAACTAATCGTCCATATTTAATATTGGTTTCCGTGTTCGTGGTCGTCTAGCCACGAAAACGGAAACGCTCTCAACATATATATATCAAAGCAAGGTGGAAAGCTAGTGAACGTAAAAATAAGAACCATTGGATACGTCAAAATTCATTTTTAGTGTCCATTTATTGTAACAAATTGTCACCCGGACAATTAGAAACATCTCCCCAACAATTTAACAAAAAATCTCTCCCTATAGATATATATATATATATATATATATATATATATATAAAAATTGTCTGTACAATATAATAAAACCCACGTGGAGAAATAAATAATTCCCTTTTATCCTACATGTCGTTAAAAATTATAACAATGAACACCCTTTTAATAAATACAAAATCATGTTTATGGTTTAGGTGATCGGAATCCTATATCGACGAAATTCTCAACAATCAAGATGTCGAATTTTTTAACTGTACTACGTTTGGCATGGAATAAATGCACTAAGTTTCAAAACACTAAATGGATAATTCAAAAAAAGACTATTCCTGAAAATCATTACTGAACTAAAAAAATGACCGGTCAATTAACTTTAACATAAACTGAAATAAATTAAATTATTATACCCCGTTATTCCATGTCCAGACATCAGTCCAATGCCACAGTCAGCCCTCGCCCGTGATCAAGGAAGGAGAAAGGAAGCTCCTTACTATACCAATGCCTCAGCTGCAACGACTGTTCTCTCGGGAGAAAACTTCGCCCGTAGCCCAAGCTTTCCCCCTTTAGTTACAAAGTTCTCCGCTAGGGGAAACAGCGTTGCCAAATTTACTCTGCTCGACGTCCGGAGCCGAGCGTCAGGGACACAATGACGCAAAATTCCTTGTTAGAATAACGAGTTATATCATTACGAGTTATAAGCAAACACCACAACCTCCCCCCGACATCGAGAAAAATCAACACAGGCACCTTACAAAACAGTCATAAAAAAACCAAGGCAACAATCCTAATAATTTACAAGCATAACAGCACTGACGAATAAAAAGTGAAAATACTAAACATCAAAGTTGCCCATAAATAGCATGAGTAGATATAATTTGTAAGCAGATAGTACATGGCAAATTTCTCATAATTTTCCAGTTTTTGTCCTTTTGTTTGTTTATATTTTTTTTACATTTTTTTTAAACCCAATAGTAATTCCCATCAAAATAAATGCGATATATGAAATATACAAGCTTTTATCCCAACACAAAATGAACACGAAAGCTCCATTATATTAAAGAAACCCACAGAGATATATGAAATCTCACTCAAGTGATAAACATACACAGATATATATATACAAATATGATAAAAACATGACATGAATATAACTTTCCCTGAATGAAAAGATGAAAATAGCGAGCCAGCGCTTTTAAGATAAATACAAATCCATGCCTATGATGGATACCAATTTTCTTTAAATACTGGAGATACAAAGTTCAAAAAATATGGAAATATTTGGGTATGCAAACAAGGCAAATAACCACTCAATCACACTTGACACCTTTTGCGGATGGAACCTGTAAAAAGAAAGGCTGTCCTGCCAAAGAAAGTTTCTGCTCAGTAACATCCTAATGTCAGAATCCTCTTCTAGCCAGGGTACAACCATAACCTCCAATCCAACAAACGCATTCCGTTTCATTCCATAAAGTTCTCATATCCACTTGGGGTCCGGATTCCTTTTTTTGTGAAACACACCACTTCTCCAAGGACATCAGAGTGCATCCCGCACAATGGACTCAGGAGAATACATTCACCATAGAAAGTACATCCAATCCATATTTGCTGCAGTTCCATTTCCACACAATCTTGGCGAAAAAAATCCATTTCTCGAATATTAAGGAGCCGACGTCAAAATGCATCCCGCATAATGAACTCTATTAAAGATAATCTTCTGAAATCTTGCTACGAAGATTAAATATACAAGGTATTTATACATTCTTGAAAAAGTTTCACTTTAAACACTCAGATGTTAAGGTACATAAAGCATTTGTGAGATAAGCACATTGCACTCGAAAAAAAAATCGAGCAAACTTCGCTCAGTCAACACGTGCAGGGGATCCTTGCAGGAGAAAAATACAGTACCAAACATACCGGAAATCCATCGGCGTGAGCCCGTCTACACCGTCACAGAGATCCAAATTCCATTTTCCAGATGATCCATCGACGAAACGACGAAAATGTCCAATCCAGGCTGCGACGAAAAATGCAAGGCAGCGTCAACCATTGAAGAGCAGGTGCATGCGAACCAAGCAGAATCTGTAGTGGCAGGTCAGCAGGTGGCAAGCCTACAGCAATCGTGCATATATTGCGGAACATATCTCCATCGAAGTAAAAAACATGAAACAAAAAATAACCCAAGCATTAATAAGAAGAAAGAATAGAATAGAAGAAACAAGAAGGTATAGAAAAGAATAATGAAAATATTCACGCAACAATTATTAATCTGCCAACTTTACTACTATTTTGATTCCGAAGTATACAAGACAAGCTTTACATATTATGCCCCTGTTGAGGGGTATTCGGTAACCTAACTCTACAGAATTTTTGAAAATGCCCCCATCGTAAGCAGCGGCGGCATTGCACATTTCTTACATTAAATGACCTCTGAGTGGTGCCTGTTAAATTCACATTAGGAGAAGGCGTCGCGGTTAACCTTGGTATCGAAGTATCATCTTTTGTATCATCATTTGCAGGAGCCACGTCAAATTCGTGCTCCATAGAAGATGTTTCTTGGGCAAGACTTAATAATTCAGCCAAAGTTTTTGGTTTATTCTGAAACAATAAGAAACCCCGAGTCTGAGGGCGCAACTTATTCAAAATTTCCTCTTCCCATACCAGATTAAGAGTATTGGCACAATCAATTATGTTAGAGACAAGGGCGGACATTGATTCAGATCGTGTTTGACGGCGGCATATCTTTAAATTAATCAAATTCGCCACTGACGAGGCCGGTGCCATACTTTTCCACACTTGACATTTAAGTGCAAACCAAGACGCCTTAGCGGCTATAGCTTCACACCAAAGGATTTTTAAGTTACCAGCAGTTTTACGTAAACAATTTTGAAGCACCAAGGTATCTGGGTAAATATAAAAACTTACTATTAATTGAACGTTAAGCATAAATGTAAATAGTTGTTCCAAAGAAGTACCGGTACAAATTGATAAAGCATCAATTTCAGCGTCCATATTACGTAACATGATTTTATCGGACAACGATGAGGACACCTTAGAAGGATCATCACTATCCCTATCAGGAGTACTGGAATCCCCTTCCCCCGATGAATTGAACAGAACCTTGGGCACCTTGACGTAATCAATCCGTTTAGGTGTCGTGGAGGGATCTAACTGCATATAACCCTTTAATTGCGACATCGTGAAATGGGAAAATATACCAAAAATTCTACAAAAAAATAATATCAAGTCAAAGGCAAGGCGCAACTCTCGAAACAGTAGGGGGGGTACTCGTTTTCGCTCTGCTACCATTGAATGTTGTGACTTGGTCGCGTCCTTTGAGTATAGTGGTATAAATTTTGGAAGCTAAACAAAAATATGAAATAGGTTTTGTTATACCAGTAAGTCCACGACCACTTCACATCAGCACTGGCCAAAAAATAGAGCCACAAAAAGTTTGGTTGTCAAAAAACAAGATCTGTACGAATATTCAAATACCCACAACCCTTTCCTCTTTTTTGCTCTATTCCACCATTTATTGCCACTGTGGTAAAATCACCATTTATTCCAAAACGATGACCACAGATATAATTGGCCCCTTGCGCTGACTCCGAAATTAACGTGGATCACGAGCACCAATCCCCACCATACCATATATTTCCCAGATTAACTAATCGTCCATATTTAATATTGGTTTCCGTGTTCGTGGTCGTCTAGCCACGAAAACGGAAACGCTCTCAACATATATATATCAAAGCAAGGTGGAAAGCTAGTGAACGTAAAAAGAGGAACCATTGGATACGTCAAAATTCATTTTTAGTGTCCATTTATTGTAACAAATTGTCACCCGGACAATTAGAAACATCTCCCCAACAATTTAACAAAAAATCTCTCCCTACATATATATATATATATAATTGTCTTTACAATATAATAAAACCCACGTGGAGAAATAAATAATTCCCTTTTATCCAACATGTCGTTAAAAATTATAACAATGAACACCCTTTTAATAAATACAAAATCATGTTTATGGTTTAGGTGATCGGAATCCTATATCGACGAAATTCTCAACAATCAAGATGTCGAATTTTTTAACTGTACTACGTTTGGCATGGAATAAATGCACTAAGTTTCAAAACACTAAATGGATAATTCAAAAAAAGACTATTCCTGAAAATCATTACTGAACTAAAAAAATGACCGGTCAATTAACTTTAACATAAACTGAAATAAATTAAATTATTATACCCCGTTATTCCATGTCCAGACATCAGTCCAATGCCACAGTCAGCCCTCGCCCGTGATCAAGGAAGGAGAAAGGAAGCTTCTTACTATACCAATGCCTCAGCTGCAACGACTGTTCTCTCGGGAGAAAAAGAAAACTTCGCCCGTAGCCGAAGCTTTCCCCCTTTAGTTACAAAGTTCTCCGCTTGGGGAAACAGCGTTGCCAAATTTACTTTGCTCGACGTCCCGAGCCGAGCGTCAGGGACACAATGACGCAAAACTCCTTGTTAGAATAACGAGTTATATTATTACGAGTTATAAGCAAACACCACAACCTCCCCCGACATCGAGAAAAATCAACACAGGCACCTTACAAAACAGTCATAAAAAAAACCAAGGCAACAATCCTAATAATTTACAAGCATAACAGCAATGACGAATAAAAAGTGAAGATACTAAACATCAAAGTTGCCCATAAATATCATGAGTAGATATAATTTGTAAGCAGATAGTACATGGCAAATTTCCCATAATTTTCCAGTTTTTGTCCTTTTGTTTGTTTATATTTTTTTTAAACCCAATAGTAATTCCCATCAAAATAAATGCGATATATGAAATATACAAGCTTTTATCCCAACACAAAATGAACACGAAAGCTCCATTATATTAAAGAAACCCACAGAGATATATGAAATCTCACTCAAGTGATAAACATACACAGATATATATATATACAAATATGATAAAAACATGACATGAATATAACTTTCCCTGAATGAAAAGATGAAAATAGCGAGCCAGCGCTTTTAAGATAAATACAAATCCATGCCTATGATGGATACCAATTTTCTTTAAATACTGGAGATACAAAGTTCAAAAAATATGGAAATATTTGGGTATGCAAACAAGGCAAATAACCACTCAATCACACTTGACACCTTTTGCGGATGGAACCTGTAAAAAGAAAGGCTGTCCTGCCAAAGAAAGTTTCTGCTCAGTAACATCCTAATGTCAGAATCCTCTTCTAGCCAGGGTACAACCATAACCTCCAATCCAACAAACGCATTCCGTTTCATTCCATAAAGTTCTCATATCCACTTGGGGTCCGGATTCCTTTTTTTGTGAAACACACCACTTCTCCAAGGACATCAGAGTGCATCCCGCACAATGGACTCAGGAGAATACATTCACCATAGAAAGTACATCCAATCCATATTTGCTGCAGTTCCATTTCCACACAATCTTGGCGAAAAAAATCCATTTCTCGAATATTAAGGAGCCGACGTCAAAATGCATCCCGCATAATGAACTCTATTAAAGTTAATCTTCTGAAATCTTGCTACGAAGATTAAATATACAAGGTATTTATACATTCTTGAAAAAGTTTCACTTTAAACACTCACATGTTAAGGTACAAAAAGCATTTGTGAGATAAGCACATTGCACTCGAAAAAAAAATCGAGCAAACTTCACTCAGTCAACACGTGCAGGGGATCCTTGCAGGAGAAAAATACAGTACCAAACATACCGGAAATCCATCGGTGTGAGCCCGTCTACACCGTCACAGAGATCCAAATTCCATTTTCCAGATGATCCATCGACGAAACGACGAAAATGTCCAATCCAGGCTGCGACGAAAAATGCAAGGCAGCGTCAACCATTGAAGAGCAGGTGCATGCGAACCAAGCAGAATCTGTAGTGGCAGGTCAGCAGGTGGCAAGCCTACAGCAATCGTGCATATATTGCGGAACATATCTCCATCGAAGTAAAAAACATGAAACAAAAAAATAACCCAAGCATTAATAAGAAGAAAGAATAGAATAGAAGAAACAAGAAGGTATAGAAAAGAATAATGAAAATATTCACGCAACAATTATTAATCTGCCAACTTTACTACTATTTTGATTCCGAAGTATACAAGACAAGCTTTACACATTATGCCCCTGTTGAGGGGTATTCGGTAACCTAACTCTACAGAATTTTTGAAAATGCCCCCATCGTAAGCAGCGGCGGCATTGCACATTTCTTACATTAAATGACCTCTGAGTGGTGCCTGTTAAATTCACATTAGGAGAAGGCGTCGCGGTTAACCTTGGTATGGAAGTATCATCTTTTGTATCATCATTTGCAGGAGCCACGTCAAATTCGTGCTCCATAGAAGATGTTTCTTGGGCAAGACTTAATAATTCAGCCAAAGTTTTTGGTTTATTCTGAAACAATAAGAAACCCCGAGTCTGAGGGCGCAACTTATTCAAAATTTCCTCTTCCCATACCAGATTAAGAGTATTGGCACAATCAATTATGTTAGAGACAAAGGCGGACATTGATTCAGATCGTGTTTGACGGCGGCATATCTTTAAATTAATCAAATTCGCCACTGACGAGGCCGGTGCCATACTTTTCCACACTTGACATTTAAGTGCAAACCAAGACGCCTTAGCGGCTATAGCTTCACACCAAAGGATTTTTAAGTTACCAGCAGTTTTACGTAAACAATTTTGAAGCACCAAGGTATCTGGGTAAATATGAAAACTTACTATTAATTGAACGTTAAGCATAAATGTAAATAGTTGTTCCAAAGAAGTACCGGTACAAATTGATAAAGCATCAATTTCAGCGTCCATATTACGTAACATGATTTTATCGGACAAAGATGAGGACACCTTAGAAGGATCATCACTATCCCTATCAGGAGTACTGGAATCCCCTTCCCCCGATGAATTGAACAGAACCTTGGGCACCTTGACGTAATCAATCCGTTTAGGTGTCGTGGAGGGATCTAACTGCATATAACCCTTTAATTGCGACATCGTGAAATGGGAAAATATACCAAAAATTCTACAAAAAAATAATATCAAGTCAAAGGCAAGGCGCAACTCTCGAAACAGTAGGGGGGGTACTCGTTTTCGCTCTGCTACCATTGAATGTTGTGACTTGGTCGCGTCCTTTGAGTATAGTGGTATAAATTTTGGAAGCTAAACAAAAATATGAAATAGGTTTTGTTATACCAGTAAGTCCACGACCACTTCACATCAGCACTGGCCAAAAAATAGAGCCACAAAAAGGTTGGTTGTCAAAAAACAAGATCTGTACGAATATTCAAATACCCACAACCCTTTCCTCTTTTTTGCTCTATTCCACCATTTATTGCCACTGTGGTAAAATCACCATTTATTCCAAAACGATGACCACAGATATAATTGGCCCCTTGCGCTGACTCCGAAATTAACGTGGATCACGAGCACCAATCCCCACCATACCATATATTTCCCAGATTAACTAATCGTCCATATTTAATATTGGTTTCCGTGTTCGTGGTCGTCTAGCCACGAAAACGGAAACGCTCTCAACATATATATATCAAAGCAAGGTGGAAAGCTAGTGAACGTAAAAATAAGAACCATTGGATACGTCAAAATTCATTTTTAGTGTCCATTTATTGTAACAAATTGTCACCCGGACAATTAGAAACATCTCCCCCACAATTTAACAAAAAATCTCTCCCTACATATATATATATATATAATTGTCTTTACAATATAATAAAACCCACGTGGAGAAATAAATAATTCCCTTTTATCCTACATGTCGTTAAAAATTATAACAATGAACACCCTTTTAATAAATACAAAATCATGTTTATTGTTTAGGTGATCGGAATCCTATATCGACGAAATTCTCAACAATCAAGATGTCGAATTTTTTAACTGTACTACGTTTGGCATGGAATAAATGCACTAAGTTTCAAAACACTAAATGGATAATTAAAAAAAAGACTATTCCTGAAAATCATTACTGAACTAAAAAAATGACCGGTCAATTAACTTTAACATAAACTGAAATAAATTAAATTATTATACCCCGTTATTCCATGTCCAGACATCAGTCCAATGCCACAGTCAGCCCTCGCCCGTGATCAAGGAAGGAGAAAGGAAGCTTCTTACTATACCAATGCCTCAGCTGCAACGACTGTTCTCTCGGGAGAAAAAGAAAACTTCGCCCGTAGCCGAAGCTTTCCCCCTTTAGTTACAAAGTTCTCCGCTTGGGGAAACAGCGTTGCCAAATTTACTTTGCTCGACGTCCCGAGCCGAGCGTCAGGGACACAATGACGCAAAACTCCTTGTTAGAATAACGAGTTATATTATTACGAGTTATAAGCAAACACCACAACCTCCCCCGACATCGAGAAAAATCAACACAGGCACCTTACAAAACAGTCATAAAAAAAACCAAGGCAACAATCCTAATAATTTACAAGCATAACAGCAATGACGAATAAAAAGTGAAGATACTAATCATCAAAGTTGCCCATAAATAGCATGAGTAGATATAATTTGTAAGCAGATAGTACATGGCAAATTTCCCATAATTTTCCAGTTTTTGTCCTTTTGTTTGTTTATATTTTTTTTAAACCCAATAATAATTCCCATCAAAATAAATGCGATATATGAAATATACAAGCTTTTATCCCAACACAAAATGAACACGAAAGCTCCATTATATTAAAGAAACCCACAGAGATATATGAAATCTCACTCAAGTGATAAACATACACAGATATATATATATACAAATATGATAAAAACATGACATGAATATAACTTTCCCTGAATGAAAAGATGAAAATAGCGAGCCAGCGCTTTTAAGATAAATACAAATCCATGCCTATGATGGATACCAATTTTCTTTAAATACTGGAGATACAAAGTTCAAAAAATATGGAAATATTTGGGTATGCAAACAAGGCAAATAACCACTCAATCACACTTGACACCTTTTGCGGATGGAACCTGTAAAAAGAAAGGCTGTCCTGCCAAAGAAAGTTTCTGCTCAGTAACATCCTAATGTCAGAATCCTCTTCTAGCCAGGGTACAACCATAACCTCCAATCCAACAAACGCATTCCGTTTCATTCCATAAAGTTCTCATATCCACTTGGGGTCCGGATTCCTTTTTTTGTGAAACACACCACTTCTCCAAGGACATCAGAGTGCATCCCGCACAATGGACTCAGGAGAATACATTCACCATAGAAAGTACATCCAATCCATATTTGCTGCAGTTCCATTTCCACACAATCTTGGCGAAAAAAATCCATTTCTCGAATATTAAGGAGCCGACGTCAAAATGCATCCCGCATAATGAACTCTATTAAAGATAATCTTCTGAAATCTTGCTACGAAGATTAAATATACAAGGTATTTATACATTCTTGAAAAAGTTTCACTTTAAACACTCACATGTTAAGGTACAAAAAGCATTTGTGAGATAAGCACATTGCACTCGAAAAAAAAATCGAGCAAACTTCACTCAGTCAACACGTGCAGGGGATCCTTGCAGGAGAAAAATACAGTACCAAACATACCGGAAATCCATCGGTGTGAGCCCGTCTACACCGTCACAGAGATCCAAATTCCATTTTCCAGATGATCCATCGACGAAACGACGAAAATGTCCAATCCAGGCTGCGACGAAAAATGCAAGGCAGCGTCAACCATTGAAGAGCAGGTGCATGCGAACCAAGCAGAATCTGTAGTGGCAGGTCAGCAGGTGGCAAGCCTACAGCAATCGTGCATATATTGCGGAACATATCTCCATCGAAGTAAAAAACATGAAACAAAAAAATAACCCAAGCATTAATAAGAAGAAAGAATAGAATAGAAGAAACAAGAAGGTATAGAAAAGAATAATGAAAATATTCACGCAACAATTATTAATCTGCCAACTTTACTACTATTTTGATTCCGAAGTATACAAGACAAGCTTTACATATTATGCCCCTGTTGAGGGGTATTCGGTAACCTAACTCTACAGAATTTTTGAAAATGCCCCCATCGTAAGCAGCGGCGGCATTGCACATTTCTTACATTAAATGACCTCTGAGTGGTGCCTGTTAAATTCACATTAGGAGAAGGCGTCGCGGTTAACCTTGGTATGGAAGTATCATCTTTTGTATCATCATTTGCAGGAGCCACGTCAAATTCGTGCTCCATAGAAGATGTTTCTTGGGCAAGACTTAATAATTCAGCCAAAGTTTTTGGTTTATTCTGAAACAATAAGAAACCCCGAGTCTGAGGGCGCAACTTATTCAAAATTTCCTCTTCCCATACCAGATTAAGAGTATTGGCACAATCAATTATGTTAGAGACAAAGGCGGACATTGATTCAGATCGTGTTTGACGGCGGCATATCTTTAAATTAATCAAATTCGCCACTGACGAGGCCGGTGCCATACTTTTCCACACTTGACATTTAAGTGCAAACCAAGACGCCTTAGCGGCTATAGCTTCACACCAAAGGATTTTTAAGTTACCAGCAGTTTTACGTAAACAATTTTGAAGCACCAAGGTATCTGGGTAAATATGAAAACTTACTATTAATTGAACGTTAAGCATAAATGTAAATAGTTGTTCCAAAGAAGTACCGGTACAAATTGATAAAGCATCAATTTCAGCGTCCATATTACGTAACATGATTTTATCGGACAAAGATGATTACACCTTAGAAGGATCATCACTATCCCTATCAGGAGTACTGGAATCCCCTTCCCCCGATGAATTGAACAGAACCTTGGGCACCTTGACGTAATCAATCCGTTTAGGTGTCGTGGAGGGATCTAACTGCATATAACCCTTTAATTGCGACATCGTGAAATGGGAAAATATACCAAAAATTCTACAAAAAAATAATATCAAGTCAAAGGCAAGGCGCAACTCTCGAAACAGTAGGGGGGGTACTCGTTTTCGCTCTGCTACCATTGAATGTTGTGACTTGGTCGCGTCCTTTGAGTATAGTGGTATAAATTTTGGAAGCTAAACAAAAATATGAAATAGGTTTTGTTATACCAGTAAGTCCACGACCACTTCACATCAGCACTGGCCAAAAAATAGAGCCACAAAAAGGTTGGTTGTCAAAAAACAAGATCTGTACGAATATTCAAATACCCACAACCCTTTCCTCTTTTTTGCTCTATTCCACCATTTATTGCCACTGTGGTAAAATCACCATTTATTCCAAAACGATGACCACAGATATAATTGGCCCCTTGCGCTGACTCCGAAATTAACGTGGATCACGAGCACCAATCCCCACCATACCATATATTTCCCAGATTAACTAATCGTCCATATTTAATATTGGTTTCCGTGTTCGTGGTCGTCTAGCCACGAAAACGGAAACGCTCTCAACATATATATATCAAAGCAAGGTGGAAAGCTAGTGAACGTAAAAATAAGAACCATTGGATACGTCAAAATTCATTTTTAGTGTCCATTTATTGTAACAAATTGTCACCCGGACAATTAGAAACATCTCCCCAACAATTTAACAAAAAATCTCTCCCTATATATATATATATATATATATATATAAAAATTGTCTGTACAATATAATAAAACCCACGTGGAGAAATAAATAATTCCCTTTTATCCTACATGTCGTTAAAAATTATAACAATGAACACCCTTTTAATAAATACAAAATCATGTTTATGGTTTAGGTGATCGGAATCCTATATCGACGAAATTCTCAACAATCAAGATGTCGAATTTTTTAACGTTTGGCATGGAATAAATGCACTAAGTTTCAAAACACTAAATGGATAATTCAAAAAAAGACTATTCCTGAAAATCATTACTGAACTAAAAAAATGACCGGTCAATTAACTTTAACATAAACTGAAATAAATTAAATTATTATACCCCGTTATTCCATGTCCAGACATCAGTCCAATGCCACAGTCAGCCCTCGCCCGTGATCAAGGAAGGAGAAAGGAAGCTCCTTACTATACCAATGCCTCAGCTGCAACGACTGTTCTCTCGGGAGAAAACTTCTCCCGTAGCCGAAGCTTTCCCCTTTTAGTTACAAAGTTCTCCGCTAGGGGAAACAGCGTTGCCAAATTTACTCTGCTCGACGTCCGGAGCCGAGCGTCAGGGACACAATGACGCAAAATTCCTTGTTAGAATAACGAGTTATATTATTACGAGTTATAAGCAAACACCACAACCTCCCCCGACATCGAGAAAAATCAACACAGGCACCTTACAAAACAGTCATAAAAAAAACCAAGGCAACAATCCTAATAATTTACAAGCATAACAGCAATGACGAATAAAAAGTGAAAATACTAAACATCAAAGTTGCCCATAAATAGCATGAGTAGATATAATTTGTAAGCAGATAGTACATGGCAAATTTCCCATAATTTTCCAGTTTTTGTCCTTTTGTTTGTTTATATTTTTTTTTACATTTTTTTTAAACCCAATAGTAATTCCCATCAAAATAAATGCGATATATGAAATATACAAGCTTTTATCCCAACACAAAATGAACACGAAAGCTCCATTATATTAAAGAAACCCACAGAGATATATGAAATCTCACTCAAGTGATAAACATACACAGATATATATATACAAATATGATAAAAACATGACATGAATATAACTTTCCCTGAATGAAAAGATGAAAATAGCGAGCCAGCGCTTTTAAGATAAATACAAATCCATGCCTATGATGGATACCAATTTTCTTTAAATACTGGAGATACAAAGTTCAAAAAATATGGAAATATTTGGGTATGCAAACAAGGCAAATAACCACTCAATCACACTTGACACCTTTTGCGGATGGAACCTGTAAAAAGAAAGGCTGTCCTGCCAAAGAAAGTTTCTGCTCAGTAACATCCTAATGTCAGAATCCTCTTCTAGCCAGGGTACAACCATAACCTCCAATCCAACAAACGCATTCCGTTTCATTCCATAAAGTTCTCATATCCACTTGGGGTCCGGATTCCTTTTTTTGTGAAACACACCACTTCTCCAAGGACATCAGAGTGCATCCCGCACAATGGACTCAGGAGAATACATTCACCATAGAAAGTACATCCAATCCATATTTGCTGCAGTTCCATTTCCACACAATCTTGGCGAAAAAAATCCATTTCTCGAATATTAAGGAGCCGACGTCAAAATGCATCCCGCATAATGAACTCTATTAAAGATAATCTTCTGAAATCTTGCTACGAAGATTAAATATACAAGGTATTTATACATTCTTGAAAAAGTTTCACTTTAAACACTCACATGTTAAGGTACAAAAAGCATTTGTGAGATAAGCACATTGCACTCGAAAAAAAAAATCGAGCAAACTTCGCTCAGTCAACACGTGCAGGGGATCCTTGCAGGAGAAAAATACAGTACCAAACATACCGGAAATCCATCGGTGTGAGCCCGTCTACACCGTCACAGAGATCCAAATTCCATTTTCCAGATGATCCATCGACGAAACGACGAAAATGTCCAATCCAGGCTGCGACGAAAAATGCAAGGCAGCGTCAACCATTGAAGAGCAGGTGCATGCGAACCAAGCAGAATCTGTAGTGGCAGGTCAGCAGGTGGCAAGCCTACAGCAATCGTGCATCATTGCGGAACATATCTCCATCGAAGTAAAAAACATGAAACAAAAAAATAACCCAAGCATTAATAAGAGGAAAGAATAGAATAGAAGAAACAAGAAGGTATAGAAAAGAATAATGAAAATATTCACGCAACAATTATTAATCTGCCAACTTTACTACTATTTTGATTCCGAAGTATACAAGACAAGCTTTACATATTATGCCCCTGTTGAGGGGTATTCGGTAACCTAACTCTACAGAATTTTTGAAAATGCCCCCATCGTAAGCAGCGGCGGCATTGCACATTTCTTACATTAAATGACCTCTGAGTGGTGCCTGTTAAATTCACATTAGGAGAAGGCGTCGCGGTTAACCTTGGTATGGAAGTATCATCTTTTGTATCATCATTTGCAGGAGCCACGTCAAATTCGTGCTCCATAGAAGATGTTTCTTGGGCAAGACTTAATAATTCAGCCAAAGTTTTTGGTTTATTCTGAAACAATAAGAAACCCCGAGTCTGAGGGCGCAACTTATGCAAAATTTCCTCTTCCCATACCAGATTAAGAGTATTGGCACAATCAATTATGTTAGAGACAAAGGCGGACATTGATTCAGATCGTGTTTGACGGCGGCATATCTTTAAATTAATCAAATTCGCCACTGACGAGGCCGGTGCCATACTTTTCCACACTTGACATTTAAGTGCAAACCAAGACGCCTTAGCGGCTATAGCTTCACACCAAAGGATTTTTAAGTTACCAGCAGTTTTACGTAAACAATTTTGAAGCACCAAGGTATCTGGGTAAATATAAAAACTTACTATTAATTGAACGTTAAGCATAAATGTAAATAGTTGTTCCAAAGAAGTACCGGTACAAATTGATAAAGCATCAATTTCAGCGTCCATATTACGTAACATGATTTTATCGGACAACGATGAGGACACCTTAGAAGGATCATCACTATCCCTATCAGGAGTACTGGAATCCCCTTCCCCCGATGAATTGAACAGAACCTTGGGCACCTTGACGTAATCAATCCGTTTAGGTGTCGTGGAGGGATCTAACTGCATATAACCCTTTAATTGCGACATCGTGAAATGGGAAAATATACCAAAAATTCTACAAAAAAATAATATCAAGTCAAAGGCAAGGCGCAACTCTCGAAACAGTAGGGGGGGTACTCGTTTTCGCTCTGCTACCATTGAATGTTGTGACTTGGTCGCGTCCTTTGAGTATAGTGGTATAAATTTTGGAAGCTAAACAAAAATATGAAATAGGTCTTGTTATACCAGTAAGTCCACGACCACTTCACATCAGCACTGGCCAAAAAATAGAGCCACAAAAAGGTTGGTTGTCAAAAAACAAGATCTGTACGAATATTCAAATACCCACAACCCTTTCCTCTTTTTTGCTCTATTCCACCATTTATTGCCACTGTGGTAAAATCACCATTTATTCCAAAACGATGACCACAGATATAATTGGCCCCTTGCGCTGACTCCGAAATTAACGTGGATCACGAGCACCAATCCCCACCATACCATATATTTCCCAGATTAACTAATCGTCCATATTTAATATTGGTTTCCGTGTTCGTGGTCGTCTAGCCATGAAAACGGAAACGCTCTCAACATATATATATCAAAGCAAGGTGGAAAGCTAGTGAACGTAAAAATAAGAACCATTGGATACGTCAAAATTCATTTTTAGTGTCCATTTATTGTAACAAATTGTCACCCGGACAATTAGAAACATCTCCCCAACAATTTAACAAAAAATCTCTCCCTATATATATATATATATATATATATATATATATATATATATTGTCTGTACAATATAATAAAACCCACGTGGAGAAATAAATAATTCCCTTTTATCCTACATGTCGTTAAAAATTATAACAATGAACACCCTTTTAATAAATACAAAATCATGTTTATGGTTTAGGTGATCGGAATCCTATATCGACGAAATTCTCAACAATCAAGATGTCGAATTTTTTAACTGTACTACGTTTGGCATGGAATAAATGCACTAAGTTTCAAAACACTAAATGGATAATTCAAAAAAAGACTATTCCTGAAAATCATTACTGAACTAAAAAAATGACCGGTCAATTAACTTTAACATAAACTGAAATAAATTAAATTATTATACCCCGTTATTCCATGTCCAGACATCAGTCCAATGCCACAGTCAGCCCTCGCCCGTGATCAAGGAAGGAGAAAGGAAGCTCCTTACTATACCAATGCCTCAGCTGCAACGACTGTTCTCTCGGGAGAAAACTTCGCCCGTAGCCCAAGCTTTCCCCCTTTAGTTACAAAGTTCTCCGCTAGGGGAAACAGCGTTGCCAAATTTACTCTGCTCGACGTCCGGAGCCGAGCGTCAGGGACACAATGACGCAAAATTCCTTGTTAGAATAACGAGTTATATCATTACGAGTTATAAGCAAACACCACAACCTCCCCCCGACATCGAGAAAAATCAACACAGGCACCTTACAAAACAGTCATAAAAAAAACCAAGGCAACAATCCTAATAATTTACAAGCATAACAGCACTGACGAATAAAAAGTGAAAATACTAAACATCAAAGTTGCCCATAAATAGCATGAGTAGATATAATTTGTAAGCAGATAGTACATGGCAAATTTCTCATAATTTTCCAGTTTTTGTCCTTTTGTTTGTTTATATTTTTTTTACATTTTTTTTAAACCCAATAGTAATTCCCATCAAAATAAATGCGATATATGAAATATACAAGCTTTTATCCCAACACAAAATGAACACGAAAGCTCCATTATATTAAAGAAACCCACAGAGATATATGAAATCTCACTCAAGTGATAAACATACACAGATATATATATACAAATATGATAAAAACATGACATGAATATAACTTTCCCTGAATGAAAAGATGAAAATAGCGAGCCAGCGCTTTTAAGATAAATACAAATCCATGCCTATGATGGATACCAATTTTCTTTAAATACTGGAGATACAAAGTTCAAAAAATATGGAAATATTTGGGTATGCAAACAAGGCAAATAACCACTCAATCACACTTGACACCTTTTGCGGATGGAACCTGTAAAAAGAAAGGCTGTCCTGCCAAAGAAAGTTTCTGCTCAGTAACATCCTAATGTCAGAATCCTCTTCTAGCCAGGGTACAACCATAACCTCCAATCCAACAAACGCATTCCGTTTCATTCCATAAAGTTCTCATATCCACTTGGGGTCCGGATTCCTTTTTTTGTGAAACACACCACTTCTCCAAGGACATCAGAGTGCATCCCGCACAATGGACTCAGGAGAATACATTCACCATAGAAAGTACATCCAATCCATATTTGCTGCAGTTCCATTTCCACACAATCTTGGCGAAAAAAATCCATTTCTCGAATATTAAGGAGCCGACGTCAAAATGCATCCCGCATAATGAACTCTATTAAAGATAATCTTCTGAAATCTTGCTACGAAGATTAAATATACAAGGTATTTATACATTCTTGAAAAAGTTTCACTTTAAACACTCAGATGTTAAGGTACATAAAGCATTTGTGAGATAAGCACATTGCACTCGAAAAAAAAATCGAGCAAACTTCGCTCAGTCAACACGTGCAGGGGATCCTTGCAGGAGAAAAATACAGTACCAAACATACCGGAAATCCATCGGCGTGAGCCCGTCTACACCGTCACAGAGATCCAAATTCCATTTTCCAGATGATCCATCGACGAAACGACGAAAATGTCCAATCCAGGCTGCGACGAAAAATGCAAGGCAGCGTCAACCATTGAAGAGCAGGTGCATGCGAACCAAGCAGAATCTGTAGTGGCAGGTCAGCAGGTGGCAAGCCTACAGCAATCGTGCATATATTGCGGAACATATCTCCATCGAAGTAAAAAACATGAAACAAAAAATAACCCAAGCATTAATAAGAAGAAAGAATAGAATAGAAGAAACAAGAAGGTATAGAAAAGAATAATGAAAATATTCACGCAACAATTATTAATCTGCCAACTTTACTACTATTTTGATTCCGAAGTATACAAGACAAGCTTTACATATTATGCCCCTGTTGAGGGGTATTCGGTAACCTAACTCTACAGAATTTTTGAAAATGCCCCCATCGTAAGCAGCGGCGGCATTGCACATTTCTTACATTAAATGACCTCTGAGTGGTGCCTGTTAAATTCACATTAGGAGAAGGCGTCGCGGTTAACCTTGGTATCGAAGTATCATCTTTTGTATCATCATTTGCAGGAGCCACGTCAAATTCGTGCTCCATAGAAGATGTTTCTTGGGCAAGACTTAATAATTCAGCCAAAGTTTTTGGTTTATTCTGAAACAATAAGAAACCCCGAGTCTGAGGGCGCAACTTATTCAAAATTTCCTCTTCCCATACCAGATTAAGAGTATTGGCACAATCAATTATGTTAGAGACAAGGGCGGACATTGATTCAGATCGTGTTTGACGGCGGCATATCTTTAAATTAATCAAATTCGCCACTGACGAGGCCGGTGCCATACTTTTCCACACTTGACATTTAAGTGCAAACCAAGACGCCTTAGCGGCTATAGCTTCACACCAAAGGATTTTTAAGTTACCAGCAGTTTTACGTAAACAATTTTGAAGCACCAAGGTATCTGGGTAAATATAAAAACTTACTATTAATTGAACGTTAAGCATAAATGTAAATAGTTGTTCCAAAGAAGTACCGGTACAAATTGATAAAGCATCAATTTCATCGTCCATATTACGTAACATGATTTTATCGGACAACGATGAGGACACCTTAGAAGGATCATCACTATCCCTATCAGGAGTACTGGAATCCCCTTCCCCCGATGAATTGAACAGAACCTTGGGCACCTTGACGTAATCAATCCGTTTAGGTGTCGTGGAAGGATCTAACTGCATATAACCCTTTAATTGCGACATCGTGAAATGGGAAAATATACCAAAAATTCTACAAAAAAATAATATCAAGTCAAAGGCAAGGCGCAACTCTCGAAACAGTAGGGGGGGTACTCGTTTTCGCTCTGCTACCATTGAATGTTGTGACTTGGTCGCGTCCTTTGAGTATAGTGGTATAAATTTTGGAAGCTAAACAAAAATATGAAATAGGTTTTGTTATACCAGTAAGTCCACGACCACTTCACATCAGCACTGGCCAAAAAATAGAGCCACAAAAAGGTTGGTTGTCAAAAAACAAGATCTGTACGAATATTCAAATACCCACAACCCTTTCCTCTTTTTTGCTCTATTCCACCATTTATTGCCACTGTGGTAAAATCACCATTTATTCCAAAACGATGACCACAGATATAATTGGCCCCTTGCGCTGACTCCGAAATTAACGTGGATCACGAGCACCAATCCCCACCATACCATATATTTCCCAGATTAACTAATCGTCCATATTTAATATTGGTTTCCGTGTTCGTGGTCGTCTAGCCACGAAAACGGAAACGCTCTCAACATATATATATCAAAGCAAGGTGGAAAGCTAGTGAACGTAAAAAGAGGAACCATTGGATACGTCAAAATTCATTTTTAGTGTCCATTTATTGTAACAAATTGTCACCCGGACAATTAGAAACATCTCCCCAACAATTTAACAAAAAATCTCTCCCTACATATATATATATATATAATTGTCTTTACAATATAATAAAACCCACGTGGAGAAATAAATAATTCCCTTTTATCCAACATGTCGTTAAAAATTATAACAATGAACACCCTTTTAATAAATACAAAATCATGTTTATGGTTTAGGTGATCGGAATCCTATATCGACGAAATTCTCAACAATCAAGATGTCGAATTTTTTAACTGTACTACGTTTGGCATGGAATAAATGCACTAAGTTTCAAAACACTAAATGGATAATTCAAAAAAAGACTATTCCTGAAAATCATTACTGAACTAAAAAAATGACCGGTCAATTAACTTTAACATAAACTGAAATAAATTAAATTATTATACCCCGTTATTCCATGTCCAGACATCAGTCCAATGCCACAGTCAGCCCTCGCCCGTGATCAAGGAAGGAGAAAGGAAGCTTCTTACTATACCAATGCCTCAGCTGCAACGACTGTTCTCTCGGGAGAAAAAGAAAACTTCGCCCGTAGCCGAAGCTTTCCCCCTTTAGTTACAAAGTTCTCCGCTTGGGGAAACAGCGTTGCCAAATTTACTTTGCTCGACGTCCCGAGCCGAGCGTCAGGGACACAATGACGCAAAACTCCTTGTTAGAATAACGAGTTATATTATTACGAGTTATAAGCAAACACCACAACCTCCCCCGACATCGAGAAAAATCAACACAGGCACCTTACAAAACAGTCATAAAAAAAACCAAGGCAACAATCCTAATAATTTACAAGCATAACAGCAATGACGAATAAAAAGTGAAGATACTAAACATCAAAGTTGCCCATAAATATCATGAGTAGATATAATTTGTAAGCAGATAGTACATGGCAAATTTCCCATAATTTTCCAGTTTTTGTCCTTTTGTTTGTTTATATTTTTTTTAAACCCAATAGTAATTCCCATCAAAATAAATGCGATATATGAAATATACAAGCTTTTATCCCAACACAAAATGAACACGAAAGCTCCATTATATTAAAGAAACCCACAGAGATATATGAAATCTCACTCAAGTGATAAACATACACAGATATATATATATACAAATATGATAAAAACATGACATGAATATAACTTTCCCTGAATGAAAAGATGAAAATAGCGAGCCAGCGCTTTTAAGATAAATACAAATCCATGCCTATGATGGATACCAATTTTCTTTAAATACTGGAGATACAAAGTTCAAAAAATATGGAAATATTTGGGTATGCAAACAAGGCAAATAACCACTCAATCACACTTGACACCTTTTGCGGATGGAACCTGTAAAAAGAAAGGCTGTCCTGCCAAAGAAAGTTTCTGCTCAGTAACATCCTAATGTCAGAATCCTCTTCTAGCCAGGGTACAACCATAACCTCCAATCCAACAAACGCATTCCGTTTCATTCCATAAAGTTCTCATATCCACTTGGGGTCCGGATTCCTTTTTTTGTGAAACACACCACTTCTCCAAGGACATCAGAGTGCATCCCGCACAATGGACTCAGGAGAATACATTCACCATAGAAAGTACATCCAATCCATATTTGCTGCAGTTCCATTTCCACACAATCTTGGCGAAAAAAATCCATTTCTCGAATATTAAGGAGCCGACGTCAAAATGCATCCCGCATAATGAACTCTATTAAAGATAATCTTCTGAAATCTTGCTACGAAGATTAAATATACAAGGTATTTATACATTCTTGAAAAAGTTTCACTTTAAACACTCACATGTTAAGGTACAAAAAGCATTTGTGAGATAAGCACATTGCACTCGAAAAAAAAATCGAGCAAACTTCACTCAGTCAACACGTGCAGGGGATCCTTGCAGGAGAAAAATACAGTACCAAACATACCGGAAATCCATCGGTGTGAGCCCGTCTACACCGTCACAGAGATCCAAATTCCATTTTCCAGATGATCCATCGACGAAACGACGAAAATGTCCAATCCAGGCTGCGACGAAAAATGCAAGGCAGCGTCAACCATTGAAGAGCAGGTGCATGCGAACCAAGCAGAATCTGTAGTGGCAGGTCAGCAGGTGGCAAGCCTACAGCAATCGTGCATATATTGCGGAACATATCTCCATCGAAGTAAAAAACATGAAACAAAAAAATAACCCAAGCATTAATAAGAAGAAAGAATAGAATAGAAGAAACAAGAAGGTATAGAAAAGAATAATGAAAATATTCACGCAACAATTATTAATCTGCCAACTTTACTACTATTTTGATTCCGAAGTATACAAGACAAGCTTTACACATTATGCCCCTGTTGAGGGGTATTCGGTAACCTAACTCTACAGAATTTTTGAAAATGCCCCCATCGTAAGCAGCGGCGGCATTGCACATTTCTTACATTAAATGACCTCTGAGTGGTGCCTGTTAAATTCACATTAGGAGAAGGCGTCGCGGTTAACCTTGGTATGGAAGTATCATCTTTTGTATCATCATTTGCAGGAGCCACGTCAAATTCGTGCTCCATAGAAGATGTTTCTTGGGCAAGACTTAATAATTCAGCCAAAGTTTTTGGTTTATTCTGAAACAATAAGAAACCCCGAGTCTGAGGGCGCAACTTATTCAAAATTTCCTCTTCCCATACCAGATTAAGAGTATTGGCACAATCAATTATGTTAGAGACAAAGGCGGACATTGATTCAGATCGTGTTTGACGGCGGCATATCTTTAAATTAATCAAATTCGCCACTGACGAGGCCGGTGCCATACTTTTCCACACTTGACATTTAAGTGCAAACCAAGACGCCTTAGCGGCTATAGCTTCACACCAAAGGATTTTTAAGTTACCAGCAGTTTTACGTAAACAATTTTGAAGCACCAAGGTATCTGGGTAAATATGAAAACTTACTATTAATTGAACGTTAAGCATAAATGTAAATAGTTGTTCCAAAGAAGTACCGGTACAAATTGATAAAGCATCAATTTCAGCGTCCATATTACGTAACATGATTTTATCGGACAAAGATGAGGACACCTTAGAAGGATCATCACTATCCCTATCAGGAGTACTGGAATCCCCTTCCCCCGATGAATTGAACAGAACCTTGGGCACCTTGACGTAATCAATCCGTTTAGGTGTCGTGGAGGGATCTAACTGCATATAACCCTTTAATTGCGACATCGTGAAATGGCAAAATATACCAAAAATTCTACAAAAAAATAATATCAAGTCAAAGGCAAGGCGCAACTCTCGAAACAGTAGGGGGGGTACTCGTTTTCGCTCTGCTACCATTGAATGTTGTGACTTGGTCGCGTCCTTTGAGTATAGTGGTATAAATTTTGGAAGCTAAACAAAAATATGAAATAGGTTTTGTTATACCAGTAAGTCCACGACCACTTCACATCAGCACTGGCCAAAAAATAGAGCCACAAAAAGGTTGGTTGTCAAAAAACAAGATCTGTACGAATATTCAAATACCCACAACCCTTTCCTCTTTTTTGCTCTATTCCACCATTTATTGCCACTGTGGTAAAATCACCATTTATTCCAAAACGATGACCACAGATATAATTGGCCCCTTGCGCTGACTCCGAAATTAACGTGGATCACGAGCACCAATCCCCACCATACCATATATTTCCCAGATTAACTAATCGTCCATATTTAATATTGGTTTCCGTGTTCGTGGTCGTCTAGCCACGAAAACGGAAACGCTCTCAACATATATATATCAAAGCAAGGTGGAAAGCTAGTGAACGTAAAAATAAGAACCATTGGATACGTCAAAATTCATTTTTAGTGTCCATTTATTGTAACAAATTGTCACCCGGACAATTAGAAACATCTCCCCCACAATTTAACAAAAAATCTCTCCCTACATATATATATATATATAATTGTCTTTACAATATAATAAAACCCACGTGGAGAAATAAATAATTCCCTTTTATCCTACATGTCGTTAAAAATTATAACAATGAACACCCTTTTAATAAATACAAAATCATGTTTATTGTTTAGGTGATCGGAATCCTATATCGACGAAATTCTCAACAATCAAGATGTCGAATTTTTTAACTGTACTACGTTTGGCATGGAATAAATGCACTAAGTTTCAAAACACTAAATGGATAATTCAAAAAAAGACTATTCCTGAAAATCATTACTGAACTAAAAAAATGACCGGTCAATTAACTTTAACATAAACTGAAATAAATTAAATTATTATACCCCGTTATTCCATGTCCAGACATCAGTCCAATGCCACAGTCAGCCCTCGCCCGTGATCAAGGAAGGAGAAAGGAAGCTTCTTACTATACCAATGCCTCAGCTGCAACGACTGTTCTCTCGGGAGAAAAAGAAAACTTCGCCCGTAGCCGAAGCTTTCCCCCTTTAGTTACAAAGTTCTCCGCTTGGGGAAACAGCGTTGCCAAATTTACTTTGCTCGACGTCCCGAGCCGAGCGTCAGGGACACAATGACGCAAAACTCCTTGTTAGAATAACGAGTTATATTATTACGAGTTATAAGCAAACACCACAACCTCCCCCGACATCGAGAAAAATCAACACAGGCACCTTACAAAACAGTCATAAAAAAAACCAAGGCAACAATCCTAATAATTTACAAGCATAACAGCAATGACGAATAAAAAGTGAAGATACTAATCATCAAAGTTGCCCATAAATAGCATGAGTAGATATAATTTGTAAGCAGATAGTACATGGCAAATTTCCCATAATTTTCCAGTTTTTGTCCTTTTGTTTGTTTATATTTTTTTTAAACCCAATAATAATTCCCATCAAAATAAATGCGATATATGAAATATACAAGCTTTTATCCCAACACAAAATGAACACGAAAGCTCCATTATATTAAAGAAACCCACAGAGATATATGAAATCTCACTCAAGTGATAAACATACACAGATATATATATATACAAATATGATAAAAACATGACATGAATATAACTTTCCCTGAATGAAAAGATGAAAATAGCGAGCCAGCGCTTTTAAGATAAATACAAATCCATGCCTATGATGGATACCAATTTTCTTTAAATACTGGAGATACAAAGTTCAAAAAATATGGAAATATTTGGGTATGCAAACAAGGCAAATAACCACTCAATCACACTTGACACCTTTTGCGGATGGAACCTGTAAAAAGAAAGGCTGTCCTGCCAAAGAAAGTTTCTGCTCAGTAACATCCTAATGTCAGAATCCTCTTCTAGCCAGGGTACAACCATAACCTCCAATCCAACAAACGCATTCCGTTTCATTCCATAAAGTTCTCATATCCACTTGGGGTCCGGATTCCTTTTTTTGTGAAACACACCACTTCTCCAAGGACATCAGAGTGCATCCCGCACAATGGACTCAGGAGAATACATTCACCATAGAAAGTACATCCAATCCATATTTGCTGCAGTTCCATTTCCACACAATCTTGGCGAAAAAAATCCATTTCTCGAATATTAAGGAGCCGACGTCAAAATGCATCCCGCATAATGAACTCTATTAAAGATAATCTTCTGAAATCTTGCTACGAAGATTAAATATACAAGGTATTTATACATTCTTGAAAAAGTTTCACTTTAAACACTCACATGTTAAGGTACAAAAAGCATTTGTGAGATAAGCACATTGCACTCGAAAAAAAAATCGAGCGAACTTCACTCAGTCAACACGTGCAGGGGATCCTTGCAGGAGAAAAATACAGTACCAAACATACCGGAAATCCATCGGTGTGAGCCCGTCTACACCGTCACAGAGATCCAAATTCCATTTTCCAGATGATCCATCGACGAAACGACGAAAATGTCCAATCCAGGCTGCGACGAAAAATGCAAGGCAGCGTCAACCATTGAAGAGCAGGTGCATGCGAACCAAGCAGAATCTGTAGTGGCAGGTCAGCAGGTGGCAAGCCTACAGCAATCGTGCATATATTGCGGAACATATCTCCATCGAAGTAAAAAACATGAAACAAAAAAATAACCCAAGCATTAATAAGAAGAAAGAATAGAATAGAAGAAACAAGAAGGTATAGAAAAGAATAATGAAAATATTCACGCAACAATTATTAATCTGCCAACTTTACTACTATTTTGATTCCGAAGTATACAAGACAAGCTTTACATATTATGCCCCTGTTGAGGGGTATTCGGTAACCTAACTCTACAGAATTTTTGAAAATGCCCCCATCGTAAGCAGCGGCGGCATTGCACATTTCTTACATTAAATGACCTCTGAGTGGTGCCTGTTAAATTCACATTAGGAGAAGGCGTCGCGGTTAACCTTGGTATGGAAGTATCATCTTTTGTATCATCATTTGCAGGAGCCACGTCAAATTCGTGCTCCATAGAAGATGTTTCTTGGGCAAGACTTAATAATTCAGCCAAAGTTTTTGGTTTATTCTGAAACAATAAGAAACCCCGAGTCTGAGGGCGCAACTTATTCAAAATTTCCTCTTCCCATACCAGATTAAGAGTATTGGCACAATCAATTATGTTAGAGACAAAGGCGGACATTGATTCAGATCGTGTTTGACGGCGGCATATCTTTAAATTAATCAAATTCGCCACTGACGAGGCCGGTGCCATACTTTTCCACACTTGACATTTAAGTGCAAACCAAGACGCCTTAGCGGCTATAGCTTCACACCAAAGGATTTTTAAGTTACCAGCAGTTTTACGTAAACAATTTTGAAGCACCAAGGTATCTGGGTAAATATGAAAACTTACTATTAATTGAACGTTAAGCATAAATGTAAATAGTTGTTCCAAAGAAGTACCGGTACAAATTGATAAAGCATCAATTTCAGCGTCCATATTACGTAACATGATTTTATCGGACAAAGATGAGGACACCTTAGAAGGATCATCACTATCCCTATCAGGAGTACTGGAATCCCCTTCCCCCGATGAATTGAACAGAACCTTGGGCACCTTGACGTAATCAATCCGTTTAGGTGTCGTGGAGGGATCTAACTGCATATAACCCTTTAATTGCGACATCGTGAAATGGGAAAATATACCAAAAATTCTACAAAAAAATAATATCAAGTCAAAGGCAAGGCGCAACTCTCGAAACAGTAGGGGGGGTACTCGTTTTCGCTCTGCTACCATTGAATGTTGTGACTTGGTCGCGTCCTTTGAGTATAGTGGTATAAATTTTGGAAGCTAAACAAAAATATGAAATAGGTTTTGTTATACCAGTAAGTCCACGACCACTTCACATCAGCACTGGCCAAAAAATAGAGCCACAAAAAGGTTGGTTGTCAAAAAACAAGATCTGTACGAATATTCAAATACCCACAACCCTTTCCTCTTTTTTGCTCTATTCCACCATTTATTGCCACTGTGGTAAAATCACCATTTATTCCAAAACGATGACCACAGATATAATTGGCCCCTTGCGCTGACTCCGAAATTAACGTGGATCACGAGCACCAATCCCCACCATACCATATATTTCCCAGATTAACTAATCGTCCATATTTAATATTGGTTTCCGTGTTCGTGGTCGTCTAGCCACGAAAACGGAAACGCTCTCAACATATATATATCAAAGCAAGGTGGAAAGCTAGTGAACGTAAAAATAAGAACCATTGGATACGTCAAAATTCATTTTTAGTGTCCATTTATTGTAACAAATTGTCACCCGGACAATTAGAAACATCTCCCCAACAATTTAACAAAAAATCTCTCCCTATAGATAGATATATATATATATATATATATATATATATATAATTGTCTGTACAATATAATAAAACCCACGTGGAGAAATAAATAATTCCCTTTTATCCTACATGTCGTTAAAAATTATAACAATGAACACCCTTTTAATAAATACAAAATCATGTTTATGGTTTAGGTGATCGGAATCCTATATCGACGAAATTCTCAACAATCAAGATGTCGAATTTTTTAACGTTTGGCATGGAATAAATGCACTAAGTTTCAAAACACTAAATGGATAATTCAAAAAAAGACTATTCCTGAAAATCATTACTGAACTAAAAAAATGACCGGTCAATTAACTTTAACATAAACTGAAATAAATTAAATTATTATACCCCGTTATTCCATGTCCAGACATCAGTCCAATGCCACAGTCAGCCCTCGCCCGTGATCAAGGAAGGAGAAAGGAAGCTCCTTACTATACCAATGCCTCAGCTGCAACGACTGTTCTCTCGGGAGAAAACTTCGCCCGTAGCCGAAGCTTTCCCCCTTTAGTTACAAAGTTCTCCGCTAGGGGAAACAGCGTTGCCAAATTTACTCTGCTCGACGTCCGGAGCCGAGCGTCAGGGACACAATGACGCAAAACTCCTTGTTAGAATAACGAGTTATATTATTACGAGTTATAAGCAAACACCACAACCTCCCCCGACATCGAGAAAAATCAACACAGGCACCTTACAAAACAGTCATAAAAAAAACCAAGGCAACAATCCTAATAATTTACAAGCATAACAGCAATGACGAATAAAAAGTGAAAATACTAAACATCAAAGTTGCCCATAAATAGCATGAGTAGATATAATTTGTAAGCAGATAGTACATGGCAAATTTCCCATAATTTTCCAGTTTTTGTCCTTTCGTTTGTTTATATTTTTTTTTACATTTTTTTTAAACCCAATAGTAATTCCCATCAAAATAAATGCGATATATGAAATATACAAGCTTTTATCCCAACACAAAATGAACACGAAAGCTCCATTATATTAAAGAAACCCACAGAGATATATGAAATCTCACTCAAGTGATAAACATACACACATATATATATACAAATATGATAAAAACATGACATGAATATAACTTTCCCTGAATGAAAAGATGAAAATAGCGAGCCAGCGCTTTTAAGATAAATACAAATCCATGCCTATGATGGATACCAATTTTCTTTAAATACTGGAGATACAAAGTTCAAAAAATATGGAAATATTTGGGTATGCAAACAAGGCAAATAACCACTCAATCACACTTGACACCTTTTGCGGATGGAACCTGTAAAAAGAAAGGCTGTCCTGCCAAAGAAAGTTTCTGCTCAGTAACATCCTAATGTCAGAATCCTCTTCTAGCCAGGGTACAACCATAACCTCCAATCCAACAAACGCATTCCGTTTCATTCCATAAAGTTCTCATATCCACTTGGGGTCCGGATTCCTTTTTTTGTGAAACACACCACTTCTCCAAGGACATCAGAGTGCATCCCGCACAATGGACTCAGGAGAATACATTCACCATAGAAAGTACATCCAATCCATATTTGCTGCAGTTCCATTTCCACACAATCTTGGCGAAAAAAATCCATTTCTCGAATATTAAGGAGCCGACGTCAAAATGCATCCCGCATAATGAACTCTATTAAAGATAATCTTCTGAAATCTTGCTACGAAGATTAAATATACAAAGTATTTATACATTCTTGAAAAGGTTTCACTTTAAACACTCACATGTTAAGGTACAAAAAGCATTTGTGAGATAAGCACATTGCACTCGAAAAAAAAATCGAGCGAACTTCACTCAGTCAACACGTGCAGGGGATCCTTGCAGGAGAAAAATACAGTACCAAACATACCGGAAATCCATCGGTGTGAGCCCGTCTACACCGTCACAGAGATCCAAATTCCATTTTCCAGATGATCCATCGACGAAACGACGAAAATGTCCAATCCAGGCTGCGACGAAAAATGCAAGGCAGCGTCAACCATTGAAGAGCAGGTGCATGCGAACCAAGCAGAATCTGTAGTGGCAGGTCAGCAGGTGGCAAGCCTACAGCAATCGTGCATATATTGCGGAACATATCTCCATCGAAGTAAAAAACATGAAACAAAAAAATAACCCAAGCATTAATAAGAAGAAAGAATAGAATAGAAGAAACAAGAAGGTATAGAAAAGAATAATGAAAATATTCACGCAACAATTATTAATCTGCCAACTTTACTACTATTTTGATTCCGAAGTATACAAGACAAGCTTTACATATTATGCCCCTGTTGAAGGGTATTCGGTAACCTAACTCTACAGAATTTTTGAAAATGCCCCCATCGTAAGCAGCGGCGGCATTGCACATTTCTTACATTAAATGACCTCTGAGTGGTGCCTGTTAAATTCACATTAGGAGAAGGCGTCGCGGTTAACCTTGGTATGGAAGTATCATCTTTTGTATCATCATTTGCAGGAGCCACGTCAAATTCGTGCTCCATAGAAGATGTTTCTTGGGCAAGACTTAATAATTCAGCCAAAGTTTTTGGTTTATTCTGAAACAATAAGAAACCCCGAGTCTGAGGGCGCAACTTATTCAAAATTTCCTCTTCCCATACCAGATTAAGAGTATTGGCACAATCAATTATGTTAGAGACAAAGGCGGACATTGATTCAGATCGTGTTTGACGGCGGCATATCTTTAAATTAATCAAATTCGCCACTGACGAGGCCGGTGCCATACTTTTCCACACTTGACATTTAAGTGCAAAACAAGACGCCTTAGCGGCTATAGCTTCACACCAAAGGATTTTTAAGTTACCAGCAGTTTTACGTAAACAATTTTGAACCAAGGTATCTGGGTAAATATGAAAACTTACTATTAATTGAACGTTAAGCATAAATGTAAATAGTTGTTCCAAAGAAGTACCGGTACAAATTGATAAAGCATCAATTTCAGCGTCCATATTACGTAACATGATTTTATCGGACAACGATGAGGACACCTTAGAAGGATCATCACTATCCCTATCAGGAGTACTGGAATCCCCTTCCCCCGATGAATTGAACAGAACCTTGGGCACCTTGACGTAATCAATCCGTTTAGGTGTCGTGGAGGGATCTAACTGCATATAACCCTTTAATTGCGACATCGTGAAATGGGAAAATATACCAAAAATTCTACAAAAAAATAATATCAAGTCAAAGGCAAGGCGCAACTCTCGAAACAGTAGGGGGGGTACTCGTTTTCGCTCTGCTACCATTGAATGTTGTGACTTGGTCGCGTCCTTTGAGTATAGTGGTATAAATTTTGGAAGCTAAACAAAAATATGAAATAGGTTTTGTTATACCAGTAAGTCCACGACCACTTCACATCAGCACTGGCCAAAAAATAGAGCCACAAAAAGGTTGGTTGTCAAAGAACAAGATCTGTACGAATATTCAAATACCCACAACCCTTTCCTCTTTTTTGCTCTATTCCACCATTTATTGCCACTGTGGTAAAATCACCATTTATTCCAAAACGATGACCACAGATATAATTGGCCCCTTGCGCTGACTCCGAAATTAACGTGGATCACGAGCACCAATCCCCACCATACCATATATTTCCCAGATTAACTAATCGTCCATATTTAATATTGGTTTCCGTGTTCGTGGTCGTCTAGCCACGAAAACGGAAACGCTCTCAACATATATATATCAAAGCAAGGTGGAAAGCTAGTGAACGTAAAAATAAGAACCATTGGATACGTGAAAATTCATTTTTAGTGTCCATTTATTGTAACAAATTGTCACCCGGACAATTAGAAACATCTCCCCAACAATTTAACAAAAAATCTCTCCCTACATATATATATATATATATAATTGTCTTTACAATATAATAAAACCCACGTGGAGAAATAAATAATTCCCTTTTATCCTACATGTCGTTAAAAATTATAACAATGAACACCCTTTTAATAAATACAAAATCATGTTTATGGTTTAGGTGATCGGAATCCTATATCGACGAAATTCTCAACAATCAAGATGTCGAATTTTTTAACTGTACTACGTTTGGCATGGAATAAATGCACTAAGTTTCAAAACACTAAATGGATAATTCAAAAAAAGACTATTCCTGAAAATCATTACTGAACTAAAAAAATGACCGGTCAATTAACTTTAACATAAACTGAAATAAATTAAATTATTATACCCCGTTATTCCATGTCCAGACATCAGTCCAATGCCACAGTCAGCCCTCGCCCGTGATCAAGGAAGGAGAAAGGAAGCTCCTTACTATACCAATGCCTCAGCTGCAACGACTGTTCTCTCGGGAGAAAACTTCGCCCGTAGCCGAAACTTTCCCCCTTTAGTTACAAAGTTCTCCGCTAGGGGAAACAGCGTTGCCAAATTTACTCTGCTCGACGTCCGGAGCCGAGCGTCAGGGACACAATGACGCAAAATTCCTTGTTAGAATAACGAGTTATATTATTACGAGTTATAAGCAAACACCACAACCTCCCCCGACATCGAGAAAAATCAACACAGGCACCTTACAAAACAGTCATAAAAAAAACCAAGGCAACAATCCTAATAATTTACAAGCATAACAGCAATGACGAATAAAAAGTGAAAATACTAAACATCAAAGTTGCCCATAAATAGCATGAGTAGATATAATTTGTAAGCAGATAGTACATGGCAAATTTCCCATAATTTTCCAGTTTTTGTCCTTTTGTTTGTTTATATTTTTTTTTACATTTTTTTTAAACCCAATAGTAATTCCCATCAAAATAAATGCGATATATGAAATATACAAGCTTTTATCCCAACACAAAATGAACACGAAAGCTCCATTATATTAAAGAAACCCACAGAGATATATGAAATCTCACTCAAGTGATAAACATACACAGATATATATATACAAATATGATAAAAACATGACATGAATATAACTTTCCCTGAATGAAAAGATGAAAATAGCAAGCCAGCGCTTTTAAGATAAATACAAATCCATGCCTATGATGGATACCAATTTTCTTTAAATACTGGAGATACATAGTTCAAAAAATATGGAAATATTTGGGTATGCAAACAAGGCAAATAACCACTCAATCACACTTGACACCTTTTGCGGATGGAACCTGTAAAAAGAAAGGCTGTCCTGCCAAAGAAAGTTTCTGCTCAGTAACATCCTAATGTCAGAATCCTCTTCTAGCCAGGGTACAACCATAACCTCCAATCCAACAAACGCATTCCGTTTCATTCCATAAAGTTCTCATATCCACTTGGGGTCCGGATTCCTTTTTTTGTGAAACACACCACTTCTCCAAGGACATCAGAGTGCATCCCGCACAATGGACTCAGGAGAATACATTCACCATAGAAAGTACATCCAATCCATATTTGCTGCAGTTCCATTTCCACACAATCTTGGCGAAAAAAATCCATTTCTCGAATATTAAGGAGCCGACGTCAAAATGCATCCCGCATAATGAACTCTATTAAAGATAATCTTCTGAAATCTTGCTACGAAGATTAAATATACAAGTTATTTATACATTCTTGAAAAAGCTTCACTTTAAACACTCACATGTTAAGGTACAAAAAGCATTTGTGAGATAAGCACATTGCACTCGAAAAAATAATCGAGCAAACTTCGCTCAGTCAACACGTGCAGGGGATCCTTGCAGGAGAAAAATACAGTACCAAACATACCGGAAATCCATCGGTGTGAGCCCGTCTACACCGTCACAGAGATCCAAATTCCATTTTCCAGATGATCCATCGACGAAACGACGAAAATGTCCAATCCAGGCTGCGACGAAAAATGCAAGGCAGCGTCAACCATTGAAGAGCAGGTGCATGCGAACCAAGCAGAATCTGTAGTGGCAGGTCAGCAGGTGGCAAGCCTACAGCAATCGTGCATCATTGCGGAACATATCTCCATCGAAGTAAAAAACATGAAACAAAAAAATAACCCAAGCATTAATAAGAGGAAAGAATAGAATAGAAGAAACAAGAAGGTATAGAAAAGAATAATGAAAATATTCACGCAACAATTATTAATCTGCCAACTTTACTACTATTTTGATTCCGAAGTATACAAGACAAGCTTTACATATTATGCCCCTGTTGAGGGGTATTCGGTAACCTAACTCTACAGAATTTTTGAAAATGCCCCCATCGTAAGCAGCGGCGGCATTGCACATTTCTTACATTAAATGACCTCTGAGTGGTGCCTGTTAAATTCACATTAGGAGAAGGCGTCGCGGTTAACCTTGGTATCGAAGTATCATCTTTTGTATCATCATTTGCAGGAGCCACGTCAAATTCGTGCTCCATAGAAGATGTTTCTTGGGCAAGACTTAATAATTCAGCCAAAGTTTTTGGTTTATTCTGAAACAATAAGAAACCCCGAGTCTGAGGGCGCAACTTATTCAAAATTTCCTCTTCCCATACCAGATTAAGAGTATTGGCACAATCAATTATGTTAGAGACAAAGGCGGACATTGATTCAGATCGTGTTTGACGGCGGCATATCTTTAAATTAATCAAATTCGCCACTGACGAGGCCGGTGCCATACTTTTCCACACTTGACATTTAAGTGCAAACCAAGACGCCTTAGCGGCTATAGCTTCACACCAAAGGATTTTTAAGTTACCAGCAGTTTTACGTAAACAATTTTGAAGCACCAAGGTATCTGGGTAAATATGAAAACTTACTATTAATTGAACGTTAAGCATAAATGTAAATAGTTGTTCCAAAGAAGTACCGGTACAAATTGATAAAGCATCAATTTCAGCGTCCATATTACGTAACATGATTTTATCGGACAAAGATGAGGACACCTTAGAAGGATCATCACTATCCCTATCAGGAGTACTGGAATCCCCTTCCCCCGATGAATTGAACAGAACCTTGGGCACCTTGACGTAATCAATCCGTTTAGGTGTCGTGGAGGGATCTAACTGCATATAACCCTTTAATTGCGACATCGTGAAATGGGAAAATATACCAAAAATTCTACAAAAAAATAATATCAAGTCAAAGGCAAGGCGCAACTCTCGAAACAGTAGGGGGGTACTCGTTTTCGCTCTGCTACCATTGAATGTTGTGACTTGGTCGCGTCCTTTGAGTATAGTGGTATAAATTTTGGAAGCTAAACAAAAATATGAAATAGGTTTTGTTATACCAGTAAGTCCACGACCACTTCACATCAGCACTGGCCAAAAAATAGAGCCACAAAAAGGTTGGTTGTCAAAAAACAAGATCTGTACGAATATTCAAATACCCACAACCCTTTCCTCTTTTTTGCTCTATTCCACCATTTATTGCCACTGTGGTAAAATCACCATTTATTCCAAAACGATGACCACAGATATAATTGGCCCCTTGCGCTGACTCCGAAATTAACGTGGATCACGAGCACCAATCCCCACCATACCATATATTTCCCAGATTAACTAATCGTCCATATTTAATATTGGTTTCCGTGTTCGTGGTCGTCTAGCCACGAAAACGGAAACGCTCTCAACATATATATATCAAAGCAAGGTGGAAAGCTAGTGAACGTAAAAATAAGAACCATTGGATACGTCAAAATTCATTTTTAGTGTCCATTTATTGTAACAAATTGTCACCCGGACAATTAGAAACATCTCCCCAACAATTTAACAAAAAATCTCTCCCTATATATATATATATATATATATATATATATATATATATATATATATATATATTGTCTGTACAATATAATAAAACCCACGTGGAGAAGTAAATAATTCCCTTTTATCCTACATGTCGTTAAAAATTATAACAATGAACACCCTTTTAATAAATACAAAATCATGTTTATGGTTTAGGTGATCGGAATCCTATATCGACGAAATTCTCAACAATCAAGATGTCGAAATTTTAACTGTACTACGTTTGGCATGGAATAAATGCACTAAGTTTCAAAACACTAAATGGATAATTCAAAAAAAGACTATTCCTGAAAATCATTACTGAACTAAAAAAATGACCGGTCAATTAACTTTAACATAAACTAAAATAAATTAAATTATTATACCCCGTTATTCCATGTCCAGACATCAGTCCAATGCCACAGTCAGCCCTCGCCCGTGATCAAGGAAGGAGAAAGGAAGCTCCTTACTATACCAATGCCTCAGCTGCAACGACTGTTCTCTCGGGAGAAAACTTCGCCCGTAGCCGAAGCTTTCCCCCTTTAGTTACAAAGTTCTCCGCTAGGGGAAACAGCGTTGCCAAATTTACTCTGCTCGACGTCCGGAGCCGAGCGTCAGGGACACAATGACGCAAAATTCCTTGTTAGAATAACGAGTTATATTATTACGAGTTATAAGCAAACACCACAACCTCCCCCCGACATCGAGAAAAATCAACACAGGCACCTTACAAAACAGTCATAAAAAAAACCAAGGCAACAATCCTAATAATTTACAAGCATAACAGCACTGACGAATAAAAAGTGAAAATACTAAACATCAAAGTTGCCCATAAATAGCATGAGTAGATATAATTTGTAAGCAGATAGTACATGGCAAATTTCTCATAATTTTCCAGTTTTTGTCCTTTTGTTTGTTTATATTTTTTTTTACATTTTTTTTAAACCCAATAGTAATTCCCATCAAAATAAATGCGATATATGAAATATACAAGCTTTTATCCCAACACAAAATGAACACGAAAGCTCCATTATATTAAAGAAACCCACAGAGATATATGAAATCTCACTCAAGTGATAAACATACACAGATATATATATACAAATATGATAAAAACATGACAAGAATATAACTTTCCCTGAATGAAAAGATGAAAATAGCGAGCCAGCGCTTTTAAGATAAATACAAATCCATGCCTATGATGGATACCAATTTTCTTTAAATACTGGAGATACAAAGTTCAAAAAATATGGAAATATTTGGGTATGCAAACAAGGCAAATAACCACTCAATCACACTTGACACCTTTTGCGGATGGAACCTGTAAAAAGAAAGGCTGTCCTGCCAAAGAAAGTTTCTGCTCAGTAACATCCTAATGTCAGAATCCTCTTCTAGCCAGGGTACAACCATAACCTCCAATCCAACAAACGCATTCCGTTTCATTCCATAAAGTTCTCATATCCACTTGGGGTCCGGATTCCTTTTTTTGTGAAACACACCACTTCTCCAAGGACATCAGAGTGCATCCCGCACAATGGACTCAGGAGAATACATTCACCATAGAAAGTACATCCAATCCATATTTGCTGCAGTTCCATTTCCACACAATCTTGGCGAAAAAAATCCATTTCTCGAATATTAAGGAGCCGACGTCAAAATGCATCCCGCATAATGAACTCTATTAAAGATAATCTTCTGAAATCTTGCTACGAAGATTAAATATACAAGGTATTTATACATTGTTGAAAAAGTTTCACTTTAAACACTCAGATGTTAAGGTACATAAAGCATTTGTGAGATAAGCACATTGCACTCGAAAAAAAAATCGAGCAAACTTCGCTCAGTCAACACGTGCAGGGGATCCTTGCAGGAGAAAAATACAGTACCAAACATACCGGAAATCCATCGGCGTGAGCCCGTCTACACCGTCACAGAGATCCAAATTCCATTTTCCAGATGATCCATCGACGAAACGACGAAAATGTCCAATCCAGGCTGCGACGAAAAATGCAAGGCAGCGTCAACCATTGAAGAGCAGGTGCATGCGAACCAAGCAGAATCTGTAGTGGCAGGTCAGCAGGTGGCAAGCCTACAGCAATCGTGCATATATTGCGGAACATATCTCCATCGAAGTAAAAAACATGAAACAAAAAAATAACCCAAGCATTAATAAGAAGAAAGAATAGAATAGAAGAAACAAGAAGGTATAGAAAAGAATAATGAAAATATTCACGCAACAATTATTAAACTGCCAACTTTACTACTATTTTGATTCCGAAGTATACAAGACAAGCTTTACATATTATGCCCCTGTTGAGGGGTATTCGGTAACCTAACTCTACAGAATTTTTGAAAATGCCCCCATCGTAAGCAGCGGCGGCATTGCACATTTCTTACATTAAATGACCTCTGAGTGGTGCCTGTTAAATTCACATTAGGAGAAGGCGTCGCGGTTAACCTTGGTATCGAAGTATCATCTTTTGTATCATCATTTGCAGGAGCCACGTCAAATTCGTGCTCCATAGAAGATGTTTCTTGGGCAAGACTTAATAATTCAGCCAAAGTTTTTGGTTTATTCTGAAACAATAAGAAACCCCGAGTCTGAGGGCGCAACTTATTCAAAATTTCCTCTTCCCATACCAGATTAAGAGTATTGGCACAATCAATTATGTTAGAGACAAAGGCGGACATTGATTCAGATCGTGTTTGACGGCGGCATATCTTTAAATTAATCAAATTCGCCACTGACGAGGCCGGTGCCATACTTTTCCACACTTGACATTTAAGTGCAAACCAAGACGCCTTAGCGGCTATAGCTTCACACCAAAGGATTTTTAAGTTACCAGCAGTTTTACGTAAACAATTTTGAAGCACCAAGGTATCTGGGTAAATATGAAAACTTACTATTAATTGAACGTTAAGCATAAATGTAAATAGTTGTTCCAAAGAAGTACCGGTACAAATTGATAAAGCATCAATTTCAGCGTCCATATTACGTAACATGATTTTATCGGACAACGATGAGGACACCTTAGAAGGATCATCACTATCCCTATCAGGAGTACTGGAATCCCCTTCCCCCGATGAATTGAACAGAACCTTGGGCACCTTGACGTAATCAATCCGTTTAGGTGTCGTGGAGGGATCTAACTGCATATAACCCTTTAATTGCGACATCGTGAAATGGGAAAATATACCAAAAATTCTACAAAAAAATAATATCAAGTCAAAGGCAAGGCGCAACTCTCGAAACAGTAGGGGGGTACTCGTTTTCGCTCTGCTACCATTGAATGTTGTGACTTGGTCGCGTCCTTTGAGTATAGTGGTATAAATTTTGGAAGCTAAACAAAAATATGAAATAGATTTTGTTATACCAGTAAGTCCACGACCACTTCACATCAGCACTGGCCAAAAAATAGAGCCACAAAAAGGTTGGTTGTCAAAAAACAAGATCTGTACGAATATTCAAATACCCACAACCCTTTCCTCTTTTTTGCTCTATTCCACCATTTATTGCCACTGTGGTAAAATCACCATTTATTCCAAAACGATGACCACAGATATAATTGGCCCCTTGCGCTGACTCCGAAATTAACGTGGATCACGAGCACCAATCCCCACCATACCATATATTTCCCAGATTAACTAATCGTCCATATTTAATATTGGTTTCCGTGTTCGTGGTCGTCTAGCCACGAAAACGGAAACGCTCTCAACATATATATATCAAAGCAAGGTGGAAAGCTAGTGAACGTAAAAATAAGAACCATTGGATACGTCAAAATTCATTTTTAGTGTCCATTTATTGTAACAAATTGTCACCCGGACAATTAGAAACATCTCCCCAACAATTTAACAAAAAATCTCTCCCTACATATATATATATATATATAATATATATATATATATTACAATATAATAAAACCCACGTGGAGAAATAAATAATTCCCTTTTATCCTACATGTCGTTAAAAATTATAACAATGAACACCCTTTTAATAAATACAAAATCATGTTTATGGTTTAGGTGATCGGAATCCTATATCGACGAAATTCTCAACAATCAAGATGTCGAATTTTTTAACTGTACTACGTTTGGCATGGAATAAATGCACTAAGTTTCAAAACACTAAATGGATAATTCAAAAAAAGACTATTCCTGAAAATCATTACTGAACTAAAAAAATGACCGGTCAATTAACTTTAACATAAACTGAAATAAATTAAATTATTATACCCCGTTATTCCATGTCCAGACATCAGTCCAATGCCACAGTCAGCCCTCGCCCGTGATCAAGGAAGGAGAAAGGAAGCTCCTTACTATACCAATGCCTCAGCTGCAACGACTGTTCTCTCGGGAGAAAACTTCGCCCGTAGCCGAAACTTTCCCCCTTTAGTTACAAAGTTCTCCGCTAGGGGAAACAGCGTTGCCAAATTTACTCTGCTCGACGTCCGGAGCCGAGCGTCAGGGACACAATGACGCAAAATTCCTTGTTAGAATAACGAGTTATATTATTACGAGTTATAAGCAAACACCACAACCTCCCCCGACATCGAGAAAAATCAACACAGGCACCTTACAAAACAGTCATAAAAAAAACCAAGGCAACAATCCTAATAATTTACAAGCATAACAGCAATGACGAATAAAAAGTGAAAATACTAAACATCAAAGTTGCCCATAAATAGCATGAGTAGATATAATTTGTAAGCAGATAGTACATGGCAAATTTCCCATAATTTTCCAGTTTTTGTCCTTTTGTTTGTTTATATTTTTTTTAAACCCAATAGTAATTCCCATCAAAATAAATGCGATATATGAAATATACAAGCTTTTATCCCAACACAAAATGAACACGAAAGCTCCATTATATTAAAGAAACCCACAGAGATATATGAAATCTCACTCAAGTGATAAACATACACAGATATATATATATACAAATATGATAAAAACATGACATGAATATAACTTTCCCTGAATGAAAAGATGAAAATAGCGAGCCAGCGCTTTTAAGATAAATACAAATCCATGCCTATGATGGATACCAATTTTCTTTAAATACTGGAGATACAAAGTTCAAAAAATATGGAAATATTTGGGTATGCAAACAAAGCAAATAACCACTCAATCACACTTGACACCTTTTGCGGATGGAACCTGTAAAAAGAAAGGCTGTCCTGCCAAAGAAAGTTTCTGCTCAGTAACATCCTAATGTCAGAATCCTCTTCTAGCCAGGGTACAACCATAACCTCCAATCCAACAAACGCATTCCGTTTCATTCCATAAAGTTCTCATATCCACTTGGGGTCCGGATTCCTTTTTTTGTGAAACACACCACTTCTCCAAGGACATCAGAGTGCATCCCGCACAATGGACTCAGGAGAATACATTCACCATAGAAAGTACATCCAATCCATATTTGCTGCAGTTCCATTTCCACACAATCTTGGCGAAAAAAATCCATTTCTCGAATATTAAGGAGCCGACGTCAAAATGCATCCCGCATAATGAACTCTATTAAAGATAATCTTCTGAAATCTTGCTACGAAGATTAAATATACAAGGTATTTATACATTCTTGAAAAAGTTTCACTTTAAACACTCACATGTTAAGGTACAAAAAGCATTTGTGAGATAAGCACATTGCACTCGAAAAAAAAAATCGAGCGAACTTCACTCAGTCAACACGTGCAGGGGATCCTTGCAGGAGAAAAATACAGTACCAAACATACCGGAAATCCATCGGTGTGAGCCCGTCTACACCGTCACAGAGATTCAAATTCCATTTTCCAGATGATCCATCGACGAAACGACGAAAATGTCCAATCCAGGCTGCGACGAAAAATGCAAGGCAGCGTCAACCATTGAAGAGCAGGTGCATGCGAACCAAGCAGAATCTGTAGTGGCAGGTCAGCAGGTGGCAAGCCTACAGCAATCGTGCATATATTGCGGAACATATCTCCATCGAAGTAAAAAACATGAAACAAAAAAATAACCCAAGCATTAATAAGAAGAAAGAATAGAATAGAAGAAACAAGAAGGTATAGAAAAGAATAATGAAAATATTCACGCAACAATTATTAATCTGCCAACTTTACTACTATTTTGATTCCGAAGTATACAAGACAAGCTTTACATATTATGCCCCTGTTGAGGGGTATTCGGTAACCTAACTCTACAGAATTTTTGAAAATGCCCCCATCGTAAGCAGCGGCGGCATTGCACATTTCTTACATTAAATGACCTCTGAGTGGTGCCTGTTAAATTCACATTAGGAGAAGGCGTCGCGGTTAACCTTGGTATCGAAGTATCATCTTTTGTATCATCATTTGCAGGAGCCACGTCAAATTCGTGCTCCATAGAAGATGTTTCTTGGGCAAGACTTAATAATTCAGCCAAAGTTTTTGGTTTATTCTGAAACAATAAGAAACCCCGAGTCTGAGGGCGCAACTTATGCAAAATTTCCTCTTCCCATACCAGATTAAGAGTATTGGCACAATCAATTATGTTAGAGACAAGGGCGGACATTGATTCAGATCGTGTTTGACGGCGGCATATCTTTAAATTAATCAAATTCGCCACTGACGAGGCCGGTGCCATACTTTTCCACACTTGACATTTAAGTGCAAACCAAGACGCCTTAGCGGCTATAGCTTCACACCAAAGGATTTTTAAGTTACCAGCAGTTTTACGTAAACAATTTTGAAGCACCAAGGTATCTGGGTAAATATAAAAACTTACTATTAATTGAACGTTAAGCATAAATGTAAATAGTTGTTCCAAAGAAGTACCGGTACAAATTGATAAAGCATCAATTTCAGCGTCCATATTACGTAACATGATTTTATCGGACAACGATGAGGACACCTTAGAAGGATCATCACTATCCCTATCAGGAGTACTGGAATCCCCTTCCCCCGATGAATTGAACAGAACCTTGGGCACCTTGACGTAATCAATCCGTTTAGGTGTCGTGGAGGGATCTAACTGCATATAACCCTTTAATTGCGACATCGTGAAATGGGAAAATATACCAAAAATTCTACAAAAAAATAATATCAAGTCAAAGGCAAGGCGCAACTCTCGAAACAGTAGGGGGGGTACTCGTTTTCGCTCTGCTACCATTGAATGTTGTGACTTGGTCGCGTCCTTTGAGTATAGTGGTATAAATTTTGGAAGCTAAACAAAAATATGAAATAGGTTTTGTTATACCAGTAAGTCCACGACCACTTCACATCAGCACTGGCCAAAAAATAGAGCCACAAAAAGGTTGGTTGTCAAAAAACAAGATCTGTACGAATATTCAAATACCCACAACCCTTTCCTCTTTTTTGCTCTATTCCACCATTTATTGCCACTGTGGTAAAATCACCATTTATTCCAAAACGATGACCACAGATATAATTGGCCCCTTGCGCTGACTCCGAAATTAACGTGGATCACGAGCACCAATCCCCACCATACCATATATTTCCCAGATTAACTAATCGTCCATATTTAATATTGGTTTCCGTGTTCGTGGTCGTCTAGCCACGAAAACGGAAACGCTCTCAACATATATATATCAAAGCAAGGTGGAAAGCTAGTGAACGTAAAAATAAGAACCATTGGATACGTCAAAATTCATTTTTAGTGTCCATTTATTGTAACAAATTGTCACCCGGACAATTAGAAACATCTCCCCAACAATTTAACAAAAAATCTCTCCCTACATATATATATATATATATATATAATTGTCTTTACAATATAATAAAACCCACGTGGAGAAATAAATAATTCCCTTTTATCCTACATGTCGTTAAAAATTATAACAATGAACACCCTTTTAATAAATACAAAATCATGTTTATGGTTTAGGTGATCGGAATCCTATATCGACGAAATTCTCAACAATCAAGATGTCGAATTTTTTAACTGTACTACGTTTGGCATGGAATAAATGCACTAAGTTTCAAAACACTAAATGGATAATTCAAAAAAAGACTATTCCTGAAAATCATTACTGAACTAAAAAAATGACCGGTCAATTAACTTTAACATAAACTGAAATAAATTAAATTATTATACCCCGTTATTCCATGTCCAGACATCAGTCCAATGCCACAGTCAGCCCTCGCCCGTGATCAAGGAAGGAGAAAGGAAGCTTCTTACTATACCAATGCCTCAGCTGCAACGACTGTTCTCTCGGGAGAAAAAGAAAACTTCGCCCGTAGCCGAAGCTTTCCCCCTTTAGTTACAAAGTTCTCCGCTTGGGGAAACAGCGTTGCCAAATTTACTTTGCTCGACGTCCCGAGCCGAGCGTCAGGGACACAATGACGCAAAACTCCTTGTTAGAATAACGAGTTATATTATTACGAGTTATAAGCAAACACCACAACCTCCCCCGACATCGAGAAAAATCAACACAGGCACCTTACAAAACAGTCATAAAAAAAACCAAGGCAACAATCCTAATAATTTACAAGCATAACAGCAATGACGAATAAAAAGTGAAGATACTAAACATCAAAGTTGCCCATAAATAGCATGAGTAGATATAATTTGTAAGCAGATAGTACATGGCAAATTTCCCATAATTTTCCAGTTTTTGTCCTTTGTTTGTTTATATTTTTTTTAAACCCAATAGTAATTCCCATCAAAATAAATGCGATATATGAAATATACAAGCTTTTATCCCAACACAAAATGAACACGAAAACTCCATTATATTAAAGAAACCCACAGAGATATATGAAATCTCACTCAAGTGATAAACATACACAGATATATATATATACAAATATGATAAAAACATGACATGAATATAACTTTCCCTGAATGAAAAGATGAAAATAGCGAGCCAGCGCTTTTAAGATAAATACAAATCCATGCCTATGATGGATACCAATTTTCTTTAAATACTGGAGATACAAAGTTCAAAAAATATGGAAATATTTGGGTATGCAAACAAGGCAAATAACCACTCAATCACACTTGACACCTTTTGCGGATGGAACCTGTAAAAAGAAAGGCTGTCCTGCCAAAGAAAGTTTCTGCTCAGTAACATCCTAATGTCAGAATCCTCTTCTAGCCAGGGTACAACCATAACCTCCAATCCAACAAACGCATTCCGTTTCATTCCATAAAGTTCTCATATCCACTTGGGGTCCGGATTCCTTTTTTTGTGAAACACACCACTTCTCCAAGGACATCAGAGTGCATCCCGCACAATGGACTCAGGAGAATACATTCACCATAGAAAGTACATCCAATCCATATTTGCTGCAGTTCCATTTCCACACAATCTTGGCGAAAAAAATCCATTTCTCGAATATTAAGGAGCCGACGTCAAAATGCATCCCGCATAATGAACTCTATTAAAGATAATCTTCTGAAATCTTGCTACGAAGATTAAATATACAAGGTATTTATACATTCTTGAAAAAGTTTCACTTTAAACACTCACATGTTAAGGTACAAAAAGCATTTGTGAGATAAGCACATTGCACTCGAAAAAAAAATCGAGCAAACTTCACTCAGTCAACACGTGCAGGGGATCCTTGCAGCAGAAAAATACAGTACCAAACATACCGGAAATCCATCGGTGTGAGCCCGTCTACACCGTCACAGAGATTCAAATTCCATTTTCCAGATGATCCATCGACGAAACGACGAAAATGTCCAATCCAGGCTGCGACGAAAAATGCAAGGCAGCGTCAACCATTGAAGAGCAGGTGCATGCGAACCAAGCAGAATCTGTAGTGGCAGGTCAGCAGGTGGCAAGCCTACAGCAATCGTGCATATATTGCGGAACATATCTCCATCGAAGTAAAAAACTTGAAACAAAAAAATAACCCAAGCATTAATAAGAAGAAAGAATAGAATAGAAGAAACAAGAAGGTATAGAAAAGAATAATGAAAATATTCACGCAACAGTTATTAATCTGCCAACTTTACTACTATTTTGATTCCGAAGTATACAAGACAAGCTTTACATATTATGCCCCTGTTGAGGGGTATTCGGTAACCTAACTCTACAGAATTTTTGAAAATGCCCCCATCGTAAGCAACGGCGGCATTGCACATTTCTTACATTAAATGACCTCTGAGTGGTGCCTGTTAAATTCACATTAGGAGAAGGCGTCGCGGTTAACCTTGGTATCGAAGTATCATCTTTTGTATCATCATTTGCAGGAGCCACGTCAAATTCGTGCTCCATAGAAGATGTTTCTTGGGCAAGACTTAATAATTCAGCCAAAGTTTTTGGTTTATTCTGAAACAATAAGAAACCCCGAGTCTGAGGGCGCAACTTATTCAAAATTTCCTCTTCCCATACCAGATTAAGAGTATTGGCACAATCAATTATGTTAGAGACAAAGGCGGACATTGATTCAGATCGTGTTTGACGGCGGCATATCTTTAAATTAATCAAATTCGCCACTGACGAGGCCGGTGCCATACTTTTCCACACTTGACATTTAAGTGCAAACCAAGACGCCTTAGCGGCTATAGCTTCACACCAAAGGATTTTTAAGTTACCAGCAGTTTTACGTAAACAATTTTGAAGCACCAAGGTATCTGGGTAAATATGAAAACTTACTATTAATTGAACGTTAAGCATAAATGTAAATAGTTGTTCCAAAGAAGTACCGGTACAAATTGATAAAGCATCAATTTCAGCGTCCATATTACGTAACATGATTTTATCGGACAAAGATGAGGACACCTTAGAAGGATCATCACTATCCCTATCAGGAGTACTGGAATCCCCTTCCCCCGATGAATTGAACAGAACCTTGGGCACCTTGACGTAATCAATCCGTTTAGGTGTCGTGGAGGGATCTAACTGCATATAACCCTTTAATTGCGACATCGTGAAATGGGAAAATATACCAAAAATTCTACAAAAAAATAATATCAAGTCAAAGGCAAGGCGCAACTCTCGAAACAGTAGGGGGGGTACTCGTTTTCGCTCTGCTACCATTGAATGTTGTGACTTGGTCGCGTCCTTTGAGTATAGTGGTATAAATTTTGGAAGCTAAACAAAAATATGAAATAGGTTTTGTTATACCAGTAAGTCCACGACCACTTCACATCAGCACTGGCCAAAAAATAGAGCCACAAAAAGGTTGGTTGTCAAAAAACAAGATCTGTACGAATATTCAAATACCCACAACCCTTTCCTCTTTTTTGCTCTATTCCACCATTTATTGCCACTGTGGTAAAATCACCATTTATTCCAAAACGATGACCACAGATATAATTGGCCCCTTGCGCTGACTCCGAAATTAACGTGGATCACGAGCACCAATCCCCACCATACCATATATTTCCCAGATTAACTAATCGTCCATATTTAATATTGGTTTCCGTGTTCGTGGTCGTCTAGCCACGAAAACGGAAACGCTCTCAACATATATATATCAAAGCAAGGTGGAAAGCTAGTGAACGTAAAAATAAGAACCATTGGATACGTCAAAATTCATTTTTAGTGTCCATTTATTGTAACAAATTGTCACCCGGACAATTAGAAACATCTCCCCAACAATTTAACAAAAAATCTCTCCCTACATATATATATATATATAATTGTCTTTACAATATAATAAAACCCACGTGGAGAAATAAATAATTCCCTTTTATCCTACATGTCGTTAAAAATTATAACAATGAACACCCTTTTAATAAATACAAAATCATGTTTATGGTTTAGGTGATCGGAATCCTATATCGACGAAATTCTCAACAATCAAGATGTCGAATTTTTTAACTGTACTACGTTTGGCATGGAATAAATGCACTAAGTTTCAAAACACTAAATGGATAATTCAAAAAAAGACTATTCCTGAAAATCATTACTGAACTAAAAAAATGACCGGTCAATTAACTTTAACATAAACTGAAATAAATTAAATTATTATACCCCGTTATTCCATGTCCAGACATCAGTCCAATGCCACAGTCAGCCCTCGCCCGTGATCAAGGAAGGAGAAAGGAAGCTCCTTACTATACCAATGCCTCAGCTGCAACGACTGTTCTCTCGGGAGAAAACTTCGCCCGTAGCCGAAGCTTTCCCCCTTTAGTTACAAAGTTCTCCGCTAGGGGAAACAGCGTTGCCAAATTTACTCTGCTCGACGTCCGGAGCCGAGCGTCAGGGACACAATGACGCAAAATTCCTTGTTAGAATAACGAGTTATATTATTACGAGTTATAAGCAAACACCACAACCTCCCCCGACATCGAGAAAAATCAACACAGGCACCTTACAAAACAGTCATAAAAAAAACAAAGGCAACAATCCTAATAATTTACAAGCATAACAGCAATGACGAATAAAAAGTGAAAATACTAAACATCAAAGTTGCCCATAAATAGCATGAGTAGATATAATTTGTAAGCAGATAGTACATGGCAAATTTCTCATAATTTTCCAGTTTTTGTCCTTTTGTTTGTTTATATTTTTTTTTACATTTTTTTTAAACCCAATAGTAATTCCCATCAAAATAAATGCGATATATGAAATATACAAGCTTTTATCCCAACACAAAATGAACACGAAAGCTCCATTATATTAAAGAAACCCACAGAGATATATGAAATCTCACTCAAGTGATAAACATACACAGATATATATATACAAATATGATAAAAACATGACATGAATATAACTTTCCCTGAATGAAAAGATGAAAATAGCGAGCCAGCGCTTTTAAGATAAATACAAATCCATGCCTATGATGGATACCAATTTTCTTTAAATACTGGAGATACAAAGTTCAAAAAATATGGAAATATTTGGGTATGCAAACAAGGCAAATAACCACTCAATCACACTTGACACCTTTTGCGGATGGAACCTGTAAAAAGAAAGGCTGTCCTGCCAAAGAAAGTTTCTGCTCAGTAACATCCTAATGTCAGAATCCTCTTCTAGCCAGGGTACAACCATAACCTCCAATCCAACAAACGCATTCCGTTTCATTCCATAAAGTTCTCATATCCACAAGGGGTCCGGATTCCTTTTTTTGTGAAACACACCACTTCTCCAAGGACATCAGAGTGCATCCCGCACAATGGACTCAGGAGAATACATTCACCATAGAAAGAACATCCAATCTATATTTGCTGCAGTTCCATTTCCACACAATCTTGGCGAAAAAAATCCATTTCTCGAATATTAAGGAGCCGACGTCAAAATGCATCCCGCATAATGAACTCTATTAAAGATAATCTTCTGAAATCTTGCTACGAAGATTAAATATACAAGGTATTTATACATTCTTGAAAAAGTTTCACTTTAAACACTCACATGTTAAGGTACAAAAAGCATTTGTGAGATAAGCACATTGCACTCGAAAAAAAAATCGAGCAAACTTCACTCAGTCAACACGTGCAGGGGATCCTTGCAGGAGAAAAATACAGTACCAAACATACCGGAAATCCATCGGTGTGAGCCCGTCTACACCGTCACAGAGATCCAAATTCCATTTTCCAGATGATCCATCGACGAAACGACGAAAATGTCCAATCCAGGCTGCGACGAAAAATGCAAGGCAGCGTCAACCATTGAAGAGCAGGTGCATGCGAACCAAGCAGAATCTGTAGTGGCAGGTCAGCAGGTGGCAAGCCTACAGCAATCGTGCATATATTGCGGAACATATCTCCATCGAAGTAAAAAACATGAAACAAAAAAATAACCCAAGCATTAATAAGAAGAAAGAATAGAATAGAAGAAACAAGAAGGTATAGAAAAGAATAATGAAAATATTCACGCAACAATTATTAATCTGCCAACTTTACTACTATTTTGATTCCGAAGTATACAAGACAAGCTTTACATATTATGCCCCTGTTGAGGGGTATTCGGTAACCTAACTCTACAGAATTTTTGAAAATGCCCCCATCGTAAGCAGCGGCGGCATTGCACATTTCTTACATTAAATGACCTCTGAGTGGTGCCTGTTAAATTCACATTAGGAGAAGGCGTCGCGGTTAACCTTGGTATGGAAGTATCATCTTTTGTATCATCATTTGCAGGAGCCACGTCAAATTCGTGCTCCATAGAAGATGTTTCTTGGGCAAGACTTAATAATTCAGCCAAAGTTTTTGGTTTATTCTGAAACAATAAGAAACCCCGAGTCTGAGGGCGCAACTTATTCAAAATTTCCTCTTCCCATACCAGATTAAGAGTATTGGCACAATCAATTATGTTAGAGACAAAGGCGGACATTGATTCAGATCGTGTTTGACGGCGGCATATCTTTAAATTAATCAAATTCGCCACTGACGAGGCCGGTACCATACTTTTCCACACTTGACATTTAAGTGCAAACCAAGACGCCTTAGCGGCTATAGCTTCACACCAAAGGATTTTTAAGTTACCAGCAGTTTTACGTAAACAATTTTGAAGCACCAAGGTATCTGGGTAAATATGAAAACTTACTATTAATTGAACGTTAAGCATAAATGTAAATAGTTGTTCCAAAGAAGTACCGGTACAAATTGATAAAGCATCAATTTCAGCGTCCATATTACGTAACATGATTTTATCGGACAACGATGAGGACACCTTAGAAGGATCATCACTATCCCTATCAGGAGTACTGGAATCCCCTTCCCCCGATGAATTGAACAGAACCTTGGGCACCTTGACGTAATCAATCCGTTTAGGTGTCGTGGAGGGATCTAACTGCATATAACCCTTTAATTGCGACATCGTGAAATGGGAAAATATACCAAAAATTCTACAAAAAAATAATATCAAGTCAAAGGCAAGGCGCAACTCTCGAAACAGTAGGGGGGGTACTCGTTTTCGCTCTGCTACCATTGAATGTTGTGACTTGGTCGCGTCCTTTGAGTATAGTGGTATAAATTTTGGAAGCTAAACAAAAATATGAAATAGGTTTTGTTATACCAGTAAGTCCACGACCACTTCACATCAGCACTGGCCAAAAAATAGAGCCACAAAAAGGTTGGTTGTCAAAAAACAAGATCTGTACGAATATTCAAATACCCACAACCCTTTCCTCTTTTTTGCTCTATTCCACCATTTATTGCCACTGTGGTAAAATCACCATTTATTCCAAAACGATGACCACAGATATAATTGGCCCCTTGCGCTGACTCCGAAATTAACGTGGATCACGAGCACCAATCCCCACCATACCATATATTTCCCAGATTAACTAATCGTCCATATTTAATATTGGTTTCCGTGTTCGTGGTCGTCTAGCCACGAAAACGGAAACGCTCTCAACATATATATATCAAAGCAAGGTGGAAAGCTAGTGAACGTAAAAATAAGAACCATTGGATACGTCAAAATTCATTTTTAGTGTCCATTTATTGTAACAAATTGTCACCCGGACAATTAGAAACATCTCCCCAACAATTTAACAAAAAATCTCTCCCTACATATATATATATATATATATATATAATTGTCTTTACAATATAATAAAACCCACGTGGAGAAATAAATAATTCCCTTTTATCCTACATGTCGTTAAAAATTATAACAATGAACACCCTTTTAATAAATACAAAATCATGTTTATGGTTTAGGTGATCGGAATCCTATATCGACGAAATTCTCAACAATCAAGATGTCGAATTTTTTAACTGTACTACGTTTGGCATGGAATAAATGCACTAAGTTTCAAAACACTAAATGGATAATTCAAAAAAAGACTATTCCTGAAAATCATTACTGAACTAAAAAAATGACCGGTCAATTAACTTTAACATAAACTGAAATAAATTAAATTATTATACCCCGTTATTCCATGTCCAGACATCAGTCCAATGCCACAGTCAGCCCTCGCCCGTGATCAAGGAAGGAGAAAGGAAGCTCCTTACTATACCAATGCCTCAGCTGCAACGACTGTTCTCTCGGGAGAAAACTTCGCCCGTAGCCCAAGCTTTCCCCCTTTAGTTACAAAGTTCTCCGCTAGGGGAAACAGCGTTGCCAAATTTACTCTGCTCGACGTCCGGAGCCGAGCGTCAGGGACACAATGACGCAAAACTCCTTGTTAGAATAACGAGTTATATTATTACGAGTTATAAGCAAACACCACAACCTCCCCCGACATCGAGAAAAATCAACACAGGCACCTTACAAAACAGTCATAAAAAAAACCAAGGCAACAATCCTAATAATTTACAAGCATAACAGCAATGACGAATAAAAAGTGAAAATACTAAACATCAAAGTTGCCCATAAATAGCATGAGTAGATATAATTTGTAAGCAGATAGTACATGGCAAATTTCCCATAATTTTCCAGTTTTTGTCCTTTTGTTTGTTTATATTTTTTTTTACATTTTTTTTAAACCCAATAGTAATTCCCATCAAAATAAATGCGATATATGAAATATACAAGCTTTTATCCCAACACAAAATGAACACGAAAGCTCCATTATATTAAAGAAACCCACAGAGATATATGAAATCTCACTCAAGTGATAAACATACACAGATATATATATACAAATATGATAAAAACATGACATGAATATAACTTTCCCTGAATGAAAAGATGAAAATAGCGAGCCAGCGCTTTTAAGATAAATACAAATCCATGCCTATGATGGATACCAATTTTCTTTAAATACTGGAGATACAAAGTTCAAAAAATATGGAAATATTTGGGTATGCAAACAAGGCAAATAACCACTCAATCACACTTGACACCTTTTGCGGATGGAACCTGTAAAAAGAATGGCTGTCCTGCCAAAGAAAGTTTCTGCTCAGTAACATCCTAATGTCAGAATCCTCTTCTAGCCAGGGTACAACCATAACCTCCAATCCAACAAACGCATTCCGTTTCATTCCATAAAGTTCTCATATCCACTTGGGGTCCGGATTCCTTTTTTTGTGAAACACACCACTTCTCCAAGGACATCAGAGTGCATCCCGCACAATGGACTCAGGAGAATACATTCACCATAGAAAGTACATCCAATCCATATTTGCTGCAGTTCCATTTCCACACAATCTTGGCGAAAAAAATCCATTTCTCGAATATTAAGGAGCCGACGTCAAAATGCATCCCGCATAATGAACTCTATTAAAGATAATCTTCTGAAATCTTGCTACGAAGATTAAATATACAAGGTATTTATACATTCTTGAAAAAGTTTCACTTTAAACACTCACATGTTAAGGTACAAAAAGCATTTGTGAGATAAGCACATTGCACTCGAAAAAAAAATCGAGCGAACTTCACTCAGTCAACACGTGCAGGGGATCCTTGCAGGAGAAAAATACAGTACCAAACATACCGGAAATCCATCGGTGTGAGCCCGTCTACACCGTCACAGAGATCCAAATTCCATTTTCCAGATGATCCATCGACGAAACGACGAAAATGTCCAATCCAGGCTGCGACGAAAAATGCAAGGCAGCGTCAACCATTGAAGAGCAGGTGCATGCGAACCAAGCAGAATCTGTAGTGGCAGGTCAGCAGGTGGCAAGCCTACAGCAATCGTGCATATATTGCGGAACATATCTCCATCGAAGTAAAAAACATGAAACAAAAAATAACCCAAGCATTAATAAGAAGAAAGAATAGAATAGAAGAAACAAGAAGGTATAGAAAAGAATAATGAAAATATTCACGCAACAATTATTAATCTGCCAACTTTACTACTATTTTGATTCCGAAGTATACAAGACAAGCTTTACATATTATGCCCCTGTTGAGGGGTATTCGGTAACCTAACTCTACAGAATTTTTGAAAATGCCCCCATCGTAAGCAGCGGCGGCATTGCACATTTCTTACATTAAATGACCTCTGAGTGGTGCCTGTTAAATTCACATTAGGAGAAGGCGTCGCGGTTAACCTTGGTATCGAAGTATCATCTTTTGTATCATCATTTGCAGGAGCCACGTCAAATTCGTGCTCCATAGAAGATGTTTCTTGGGCAAGACTTAATAATTCAGCCAAAGTTTTTGGTTTATTCTGAAACAATAAGAAACCCCGAGTCTGAGGGCGCAACTTATGCAATATTTCCTCTTCCCATACCAGATTAAGAGTATTGGCACAATCAATTATGTTAGAGACAAGGGCGGACATTGATTCAGATCGTGTTTGACGGCGGCATATCTTTAAATTAATCAAATTCGCCACTGACGAGGCCGGTGCCATACTTTTCCACACTTGACATTTAAGTGCAAACCAAGACGCCTTAGCGGCTATAGCTTCACACCAAAGGATTTTTAAGTTACCAGCAGTTTTACGTAAACAATTTTGAAGCACCAAGGTATCTGGGTAAATATGTAAACTTACTATTAATTGAACGTTAAGCATAAATGTAAATAGTTGTTCCAAAGAAGTACCGGTACAAATTGATAAAGCATCAATTTCAGCGTCCATATTACGTAACATGATTTTATCGGACAACGATGAGGACACCTTAGAAGGATCATCACTATCCCTATCAGGAGTACTGGAATCCCCTTCCCCCGATGAATTGAACAGAACCTTGGGCACCTTGACGTAATCAATCCGTTTAGGTGTCGTGGAGGGATCTAACTGCATATAACCCTTTAATTGCGACATCGTGAAATGGGAAAATATACCAAAAATTCTACAAAAAAATAATATCAAGTCAAAGGCAAGGCGCAACTCTCGAAACAGTAGGGGGGGTACTCGTTTTCGCTCTGCTACCATTGAATGTTGTGACTTGGTCGCGTCCTTTGAGTATAGTGGTATAAATTTTGGAAGCTAAACAAAAATATGAAATAGGTTTTGTTATACCAGTAAGTCCACGACCACTTCACATCAGCACTGGCCAAAAAATAGAGCCACAAAAAGGTTGGTTGTCAAAAAACAAGATCTGTACGAATATTCAAATACCCACAACCCTTTCCTCTTTTTTGCTCTATTCCACCATTTATTGCCACTGTGGTAAAATCACCATTTATTCCAAACCGATGACCACACATATAATTGGCCCCTTGCGCTGACTCCGAAATTAACGTGGATCACGAGCACCAATCCCCACCATACCATATATTTCCCAGATTAACTAATCGTCCATATTTAATATTGGTTTCCGTGTTCGTGGTCGTCTAGCCACGAAAACGGAAACGCTCTCAACATATATATATCAAAGCAAGGTGGAAAGCTAGTGAACGTAAAAATAAGAACCATTGGATACGTCAAAATTCATTTTTAGTGTCCATTTATTGTAACAAATTGTCACCCGGACAATTAGAAACATCTCCCCAACAATTTAACTAAAAATCTCTCCCTATATATATATATATATATATATATATATATATATATATATATATATATTGTCTGTACAATATAATAAAACCCACGTGGAGAAATAAATAATTCCCTTTTATCCTACATGTCGTTAAAAATTATAACAATGAACACCCTTTTAATAAATACAAAATCATGTTTATGGTTTAGGTGATCGGAATCCTATATCGACGAAATTCTCAACAATCAAGATGTCGAATTTTTTAACGTTTGGCATGGAATAAATGCACTAAGTTTCAAAACACTAAATGGATAATTCAAAAAAAGACTATTCCTGAAAATCATTACTGAACTAAAAAAATGACCGGTCAATTAACTTTAACATAAACTGAAATAAATTAAATTATTATACCCCGTTATTCCATGTCCAGACATCAGTCCAATGCCACAGTCAGCCCTCGCCCGTGATCAAGGAAGGAGAAAGGAAGCTTCTTACTATACCAATGCCTCAGCTGCAACGACTGTTCTCTCGGGAGAAAAAGAAAACTTCGCCCGTAGCCGAAGCTTTCCCCCTTTAGTTACAAAGTTCTCCGCTTGGGGAAACAGCGTTGCCAAATTTACTTTGCTCGACGTCCCGAGCCGAGCGTCAGGGACACAATGACGCAAAACTCCTTGTTAGAATAACGAGTTATATTATTACGAGTTATAAGCAAACACCACAACCTCCCCCGACATCCTCCCATATTCACACATATTTATTTCCGGTCCATTTCTGCCCACTTCCGGTCCACTTCTGATCCATTTCTACCTATTTCTGCCCACTTCCGGTCCACTTCCGGTCTATTTTCGGCCATTTCTATCCATTTCTGCCCACTTCCGGTCTACTTCCGGTCCACTTCCGGTCTATTTTCGGCCATTTCTACCCATTTCTGCCCACTTCCGGTCCACTTCCGGTCTGTTTTCGGCCATTTCTACCCATTTCTGCCCACTTCCGGTCCGCTTCCGGTCTATTTTCGGCCATTTCTACCCATTTCTGCCCACTTCCGGTACACTTCCGTTCCACTTCCGGTCCACTTCCGGTCTATTTTCGGCCATTTCTACCCATTTCTGCCCACTTCCGGTCCACTTCCTGTCCACTTGTGGCCTATTTCTGGTTTATTTCTATTGCATCATGTTTTGCAACAAATTATTACCTAATATTATGCATTAGGCATGTGTTGTTTTCTGATTAATTGGTTATGACATAATGTGATGATGTGGTGTTTTCTGATTGGTTTAAATAAGCAGGGTTTCTATTGGCTCTATAAATCTATATAAGCCAGAGCACAGTGAAGATTCTTCACCATTGCTGGATCGGCAGTGGAACCCACATCGCGGGGGATAGAACCTGAACAGGCTCCACCAAAGTATAGGAGACTTGAAGCATATAATTTGGCGGAATAACCCAAGTAAGGTCATAGAAACAATATACACTGATACAATAAAAGCCAATTTTTGGCAGGGGGGCCAAAGTGGTTCCTAAATACAAAAAAATTAATATCTCAAGAACTAATTGACATAGAGCTATGCAGTTTTTGTTTGTCTGCACTGAACCCAACTGATATTTTTTATTAAGCATAGAATTTTGATTTGAACCCCAAGAAATTTTATATAATAAACAAACAACAAAAATACCAAAGCCAAAAATATTAAGACACACACATACACATACACACATACAAATCACACTGCTGAACCCAACTGATATTTTTTATTAAGCATAGAATTTTGATTTGGACCCCAGGAAATTGTATATAATAAACAACAACAAAAATGCCAAATCAAAAACATTGTAATCAATGCAATAAGAATATATCCAGCCCCAATTGGGCTAAGCACTAAAAGATTTGTAATCCAGACAAAAGCAGAACTCCCACAAAAATATGCCCAAAATGCCATAGAGAATATAGTATGCAATACTTCACATATACACATAAAGGTACTTGCTCTGCACAGTCATCAATATTGCCCCCACAACCATCTACATCTGGTCTGAAAAGGAAGCATGAAACACCTGTTAATGCTTCACCGGCAAAGCAGCCACGCTATGAACCCTTCCATAGCAGTTTTAATGGCCAGTTAAGGGATTACCGGTTTGTATCTGAGCCAAGATGTGGTATTAAGAATTTTTTGAACAGTGTAAATCCTAATGTGCAGGCAATTCTAAATGCACAAAATGGGTCTTATAAGCTGTCCCTCAAATTGTTTGTACAATATAAGAAGCCAAATGGCACAAAATTTACACAGCCCCACATAACAGAAACTGTACCTGTATACTCAAATACAAATTCAGACAAAATAATAAGCAGTTTGATAGATCAATTGAATATTAAACACTCTGAATTTGCAGCAAAAGAGTCTGGATGGAGCCTATGCGGATCTCCACACAAGTTATATGTTAATATTTCTGAATTCAACCCATTACAAGGTTCCACTTATGTGCCATTACCTGCCAATATCAAAAACAAAACAGCCGTGGTTAATATAAAAAATAATGACGAGAAATGCTTTTTGTGGTGTATTTTAGCTGCTTTGTATCCAGTTTCAAGGCATCCTGAGAGAATAACTTATTATAAACAACATGAAAATGATTTTGATGAGGCAATGGAGGGTTTAGAATATCCAATGCTTGTTCAGAATATTGATAAATTTGAAAAAAAGGCCAGGCACATCAATGGCAAACAATTATCTATTAATGTATTTACTTGTTCTATTGGCCGTGACAATTGCTTGATAGATCCTCTCAGAATCAGTACACTTGATGATGAATCTGCTGTTCCGATTGATCTGCTCTTAATTGAAAAGGATGGCACAAATCATTACACTCTGATACATAATCTTGAAGCTTTAGTCAGAACACAACTAGACAAAACTCATAGAATATTCAAGTTGTGCAGAAGATGTTTGACTGTATTTGATGGTCAAAAAATGGTGAATGGGTTTCGGGAAAAAAATGCAGAAATTGCTAAAAACAAGTTAATTGAGCATCTGAAATACTGTGGCAATCATAAACCTGTTCATATGGTGATGCCAATGCCAAGTAAAAATGCCAAATTCAAAAAGTTTGAAGCCTTGTTGGAACACCCAGCATATATAGTATGTGATTTTGAATCAAACCTCAAACCCCTTGCATTCTGCAGCCCAGACCCTGAGGAATCTTCAATTACATCATATCAATTACACGAACCTTCCAGCTTTTATTATGTGGTTGTACAGGGTGGTGTGGTTAGTAAAGAATATTTATACATGGGAGCAGATGCCATCAAAGAATTTGCAGATAGAATAGAAAATGAGTGCCATGACATAGCATCTAATACCTTATTAAAATCAAAACCCATGTTGCCTTTAACAGAGAAACAGATTGAAGATTTCAACAATGCAGAAAAATGCCCGGTATGTGATTCTGAATTTTCAGATGCAAATATCAAGGTGAAACACCATTCTCATACAGATGGTAAATTCTTAATGGCCATGTGTAATAGCTGCAATATTCAGATCCAGAGACCAAAATTTGTCCCTATATTTTGCCATGGAGCATCCAATTATGATTTTCATCATTTGATCAGGTACGAGGGGTTTGACAAGCAGAATTTAAATATTTTAGCTGAAAATAATGAGAAATATATAGCTATTAGCAAAATAATTAAAGTTAATGGTGTTTCTATTCACTTAAGATTTCTTGATTCATACAGAATTTTATCGGCTAGCCTGGCTACACTGGCCCCTCAATTATCTGATGATCAATTCAAAATCACATGTGCTTTGTTTCCAAATCAGGACCTGAAATTAATTAGGCGGAAGGGTGTATATCCATATGATTATGTTACAGATTTTTCTAAATTTGATGAGTGTTCTCTGCCACCACAACAAGAGTTTTACAGCAAAATCAGAGGATCTGGAATCACTGATGAAGATTATCACCATGCCCAGTTGATGTGGAACAATTTAAAATGCCAGACATTTGGTGATTGTCACAAGGCTTATTTAAAACTTGATGTAAGCCTCTTAGCTGATATACTGCAGGCATTCAGAAAATCTTCCATGGAAAATTATAAGCTGGATCCAATGTATTTTTACAGTGCTCCGGGCCTAGCATGGTCTGCAATGTTTTTAAACACTAAAATGCAATTGGATCTGATCCAGGATCAGGACATGTATCTGTTTATGGAGCAATGTATAAGAGGAGGCATGGTGCAATGTTCTCAGAGATATGCCAGATCAAATAACAAATATATTCCTGATTATGATCCAGCACTGCCATCAAATTATATACTGTATGTAGATGCCAACAGCCTCTATGGTTATGCCATGATGGATAAATTGCCATATGCAGGGTTTGAGTGGGTTGAAGATTTTAATATTCAAGATCTTCAGGATTTTGATGACAGTCACTATGGTCTATTCTTAGAGGTTGATCTGACAATTCCTGATAATTTACACAACACATTTTCTGATCTGCCCCCAATTCCCGAGGTTAAGTGTTCACCTGGGTCTAAACAGAAGAAATTGATGATGACTCTAGAGCCGAAACAGGATTATGTCATATATTACAAAAACCTCCAGTTCCTGATGAATCATGGTGTTCAAGTGACCAAAGTTGGAAACGTTTTGGGGTTCAGGCACTCAAGATGATTGAAACCATATATTGATACAAACACAGAGCTTCGAACATCTGCATTGAGCCAATTTGATAAGACCTTGTTTAAATTGATGGTCAATTCAGTGTATGGCAAAACAATTGAAAATGTCAGAAAACATATTGATGTTAAAATAATTACTGACCCCAGCCAGAGCAAAAAATTGATTGCAAAGCCAAGCTTCAATTACAGAAGAATTTATGATGAGAATATGGCACTTTTCAACATGAAAAAAACAAATATTAAGTTTGATAAGCCTATTTATGTAGGGGCTGTGATATTGGAATTGGCCAAATTACACATGTTAAAATTGTATTATGATGTGTTGAAACCTTTTTATGGTGATTGTGTAAAACTGATGTACATGGACACAGATAGTTTTGTTCTTGATATTCAAACAGAAGATGTTTATAAAGATATAGCACAGCCTGAATTGTTTAAATATTTTGATACCACTGAACATTCAAAAATTAAACCCCACAACAAAAAGGTGCCTGGCAAGTTAAAAGATGAGACACTTGGTGATGTTATTGTGGCATTTGCTGGGTTAAGAGCCAAGATGTACAGTTTTGAAACATGTAGTGGCGCTGTTGCCAAAAAAGCCAAGGGCATTGGCAGAGTAATTGTTGACAAAGAGCTTGAATTTGAGGATTACAAAAATTGTCTCAAATCATGTAGCACAATCAGAACATCAGAAAATAGAATTCAGAGTGTGGATCACTTATTGACTAGCAATATTGTAAGAAAAGTGGCTCTGGACCCACATGATGATAAGAGATGCATTTTATCATGTGGCATACATACTCTACCATGGGGTCATTGTGATTTGAAAAATAGCAATCAATGCCCAATTACAGAGCATGATTTGAAATAAATAAACATGCCTATGAACTTATTTGGGTTCAAAAAACAGGCTATTATGGACCTGCCAACAGCACAACCCTCTTCTGATATGATATCTAAACTAAGTGCTTTGTTAATTATTCATCTGAACAGCATACTTACAGATGTTGATGATGAAACAGGTAAAATATTGTACATATTTAACAATAATTTAAATCATTACCAATTACCTGTAGGTGGTCAATTGCAATTTATTACAACCCCTGAGGGTGATGTCAAGATTTCAGTAGGGAGAAATATTTATAAAATTAAGCACTCAAACATGATTTCTGGCACTGTATATACTGTTTCTGCTGGTGACTGCTTATATATTGAGGTCCCGGGATCATATGACAAGCTTATACCTTTTTTTATAGAATTAAGAATCAGATATTCAATAATAAATAACCACTAAAACAAAATGCCTAATGATATATTTGGCCATACAAGACATGAAGATCACAGTGATGAGATTCTTATGCTTGATGTCAGAGTCAAGAAATTAAGAAGTGATTTACAAGCTTTACAAATCACACTCAATGCCAGTCTTCAATTAGAAATTACAAATTTACAATCACAATGCATGGATCCTCTTCTTAAAATTGATTCAGAACTCAAATTATTGCTTCAGAAATATACTGACCTGGCAACATTGGATAATTTTCAAAGTTTAGAAGAGGCTGTAGCAGGTCTTCAAGCCAAATTTAAAACCCAGGCCACCAAATCTGAGCAATTGAAACAACAATTGGAAGAGCAGATAAATAATGTCCAGACACAGCTCCAAACAATTGTCAAAAGCATAAAATCACAAGAAGATTTTGATCTAGTGATTTCCACTCTAAAAGAACAGATTCAATCACTCCAAATACTTAATCTGGACCCTCTGAACAATGCCATAGCCGAGGTTAAAGAAAAAATTGAGACACTTGAAAATTTTATGAACAACTTGCCATCTTCTGATGCTTTGAGTGCAATAACTCGGAGTGTTGCCAACATTAAGCTGCAACTTGAAACATATGAAGATTTTGGAAAAATTCAAAGTACCATAACCCATCTTGAGGGTACAATAGCAGCAGTGCAAAGTGATTTGACAAATGTACAAGAATCTCTAGAATCTCGCCTGCCCGGTATTGTAGACACCCTTGTAAGTGTCCAGGAACAGATCACAAAGCTTGAAAACCTCAACACTGAATCTGAGCTATCTCATTTTCATCACTTGATCGATGATATCCAAACAAAGCTTGAAATTTTACAACAATCAACACCCACTCAGGCAGATATAGCCCTGCTCCAAAATGCTATGCAAAATGAGGCTGATGCATCTGAATTAAACAATGTGAAATTGGCACTTGAATCTTTGCAAAATACTGTATCAAATCTGCCTACATCACAGGAACTTAAAAATATAAAGAGAGCTGTGAATCGCATATTGAAATCAGAAGATATCAAGAATATCCAGACAGGGATCAAACAACTCACTCAGACAGTGGCCACTCTACCAACTAATCAACATATTAATGAACTGCATGCCCTGTTTGAGGATATCAGAAGACAGGTCCATGATCTTACTGCTCAAAATTCAAAATTGGCAGTTATTGAAAATTTGCAACAAATTGTAGCTAATATCAAGCAACAGCTAGGGACCATGGAATCCAATCAAGCAAATGCTCTGTCTGTTTTTGCCACCCAGCTTCAAGAGATTGTGCAACAATACTAGAAACTTGTTGTGGACATAAAAATCAAGCCAGGCCATGATGATGTTGTTAGGACCATCAATGAGCATTTTGAATCTGTAACAAGCAGATTGCTTACAGCAGAAAAAGAAATAACCGGCATAATCGAGAATCCAAAACATACAGTAATTCTTGAATTGTACAGCATCCCCAACAAAGAATATGATTCACCATTTACACCAGGTGGCAAAATATATATGCTGTCCCCTGCTCAATTTTATTACCAGTTTTTTGTTGGGGGCACACTGAGACCAATCAAGATCAAATATTGGCTTCAACCACAGGCACACCACTACCCCACCTTATCAATAACAAATGCTGACAACAAAGTAAAAATCACCAGTGTAGAGTTAGTGGATTTTACAGATCCCAATACATTAGAAACATCTTATGCTGAAGATGATGGCTCTCTGGAATTTCATATACAAATAGGAGACAAATTATATTTAGAAAATCCTGTAGTATCAGCTGCTGAACACCCCATACTTGCAATATTCTTGTTTTCATATTATGTCTAGACAAATTATTGTTGATGAATTACACAGACAAGCCAGACATAATTATAAGAGACTGCCAGTAGTCACAAAAGGCATAGATGATTTATGGCAAGAGGACTTGATTGAGATGGCAAGTGGACAGCTGAAAAACTTAGAAATAAAATCAACAAGGGCTACAAGTATCTACTCACTGTAATAGACACATTTTCAAAATTTGCCTGGGCTGTGCCACTCAAATCCAAGACTGGAAAATGTGTTACAGAAGCCATCAGGACAATCATCAATCAGAGTGGAGGATCACCGCGCTATTTGCAAACAGATAATGGCAAAGAATTTTATAATTCTGTGTTCCAACAATTTATTAAAAGCCAGTCAATACAACATTATTCGAGTTACAGTGATCTCAAAGCCTCAATTGTAGAGAGATTCAACAAGACTCTAAAAAATCTTATGTATAAACAATTTACACTTCGAGGTAATTATAAATGGCTTAATATTCTTCCAGAACTTCTACATAAATATAACAACTCGGTCCATTCCACCATCAACATGAAACCCTCTGAAGTAACTTCATCTGATGAGCAAAAATTGATCAGGACTGTTTATTATCCTAGATACCAGCCAACAACAAGAAAGGCCAAATACAAGGTAGGTGATCAAGTAAGAATCAGCAAATATAAGCACTTATTCAAAAGAGGCTTTACAAGAAACTGGATCACTGAATTATTTACAGTGGTTCAAGTTAAACCTGGGACCCTTAACACATATAATAAAAGATCACCGAGGAGAAATTCTCAAAGGCAGATTCTATGAAGAAGAACTCAGCAAAACTAAACAGCCTGACACATATCTCATAGAAAAAATCATCCGCAGAAAAGGCAACAAGTTATTTGTCAAATAGCTAGGACTTCCAGAACACAGCTGGATCGATGCTGACAAAGTGATAATATGAGCACCTGGGATGTTATAAAAAGGTTGCCAGAACCTGAACAGCAGATTAAGAGAAATGGCAAGTTGCTGCCTGAAAATATTAGATGTCTTATTGTTGGGCCATCAGCTTGTGGTAAAACTACACTAATGATTGATAATTTTTTATTAGCACCCAACTGGTTAGACTGGAAAAACAGGCACTTGTATGTCTTCTCTAAGAGCTTGGAACAATTAAAATATCAGCAGCTGATGAAGCTATATGATGGATTGGATATAGCCACTTTTGAACCAGATGTTAAGCCACTTCATGAATGTCTCGATAATTCTGTTGTTGTGTTTTATACTGGATAATCAAAACAAGGTTAGAAATTTCTTTACACAGGGCCGACACAAAAACATAGATTGTTTCTACCTGGCACAGACTTTCTCAAAAATACCGAAGCAGCTGATCCGAGACAACAGCAATTTTATATGTGTGTTTCATCAAGATCAACCTCAAAAACATACATGATGAATATGTAGGTGGGGACTTGAGCTACAATAATTTTTCCAAGTTTTGCAGTAGGTGCTGGAACCAGGACAGTTATGGGTTTGTCACAATTGATATGACAAGAAAACCCAATAGTGGCAAATACAGAAATAAAATCAACAATTTTCTAGACATTGAAACATATATAAATAACCATGAAAAGGCCAATCATTGATGATCTTAAATTAAGAGATTATCTTGTAAAAAGATTTAAGGGATGGAAATCACAGAACCGAGGAATTTATGAACAACACAAACAAACAGAACAGCCTATTATTGATGCTATTAGTGAATTAGGTAAAAATATCAAAACTGTTACAGAGCAAAATCAAAATTTGATCACAGAGCTTGTACCTGTAGCTGCAAGGAACATATTAGATTATCCAATCACCCCACTTTCCAGTATTCATACACCTAGTCCTGTTGCTCCTCGAAGAATTGAAGCTAGTCAGGATCCTATTGAATTGGGTCTTCTTGCTCAAAAATATTTAATCACACCTAAAGACAACAAAGATGAGGTCTTTGGCTTATATGCTGACACAGAGCGTGATGGTAGCATCATACATAGAATTGGCAATTTCAGAGTAACATTTATGGGAGATGATCTAATTGTATATTCAGAATCTCATCTTGGAGAAAAAGGTGGTTTTGTTAAATATCCCGGCACACCTGGGTTGTGGGAACTGATGACTAGGAAAAGGCCTGGCAACTATACAGATCAAGATTATGAGCACTACAAAGAAATATTAATAAAATCAGATGCTCTATACCAGAACAATGATCCCACACAAAAAAGAGTCAAGTCTAGCAGTGGAGCAAAATACAACAATTTAATCAAGCCCATATGGTCACAGATCAAGACTGGCAGTGGAATCAAACAATACAACACCCTGCCTAAAGAATTTGTGTGGGTTGATGATGTCAGGAAACTTGTAGACAGGTTATTGGTGATAGCTGGGGAGGAAAATGCTGGCAACCACAATTTTTACAATGAAAAGGTTGGAATTATGGACATGATAAGCACAAAATTGTCTAATTTTATAGTGAATGACACTAAGGGGATTGGATATCTTATAAAAATTATTAATACTCTACCACCTAAATTTTGGAATATTTCTGAGGGCCGGGGGTTGGTTAATGACATTATAAACAAGCTGCCATTTGAACTACACATTCCAGGCTATCAGTATTGTGGTCCCGGTACAAAATTGGACCATAGATTAAACAGAGGTGATCCTGGTGTTAATCCCCTAGATGCTGCTTGTAGAGACCATGACATAGCATACAACACACATTCTGATCTTGACAAGAGACATGTTGCAGACAAGAAATTAGAAGAGGCTGCATTTGGTAGATTTGTAAGCAAAAATGCTTCTTTAAGTGAAAAAATAGCAGCATTGGGGACCACCATAGCTATGAACACCAAACAAAAACTGGGGTGGGTGCTGTGAATATGTATATAATAAACCTAGAATGAAGGCCAAGGGTGTTATGTATCAAATACCTTATGCTGGTCTTAAATCTCTTAAAACTATTGATAGTCTTTTAACCAAAAAGCAGCGCAAGAAAAAAAGCTCTTGTATTGCCAAGGGCCATGGTATGAAATTGTTGCTTAGTACCCCCCAATTAAAAAAATTACAGCAATCTAGAAAAAAATCACATGTGGGGGGTTTCATATTTACCATCCCTGCCATCTTAGCAGCACTTGGGGCTGTTGGGATCTTGGCTGGGGGATCAGCTGCCATAGCAAAATCAGTAATAGATGCCAAGAAAAATAGGGCAGAATTAGATGAATTGAAGCGCCATAACCTGGCCATGGAGAAACAAGGTGTTAAGAGAGCCATGAATAAGTTTAAAAAACACAAGAGCCGCTTACAAACCAAGATATTGAAGCTTTAATCAAGCCACTGGGCATCAAAAATTTTAGAGGTGTGTACATGTCTGATTCTTTACCAGAACAACCACTCAACAAAGAGTGTGGCATTGTTAATTTGGATAAATACAAAAATCAGGGCACTCACTGGATTTGTTATCTTAAATATTTAAAAGATGATGCATTTGTGTTTGATTCATTTGGAGGTGTTCCACCTGAAAATTTAGTACAATATCTAAATTCAGCTAATCTTTATTACAATAATGCCCGTGTTCAAAATTTCAAAGATGTTAATTGTGGACATTTGTGTTTATCTGTTCTTAGATATATGTCTCAAATAAATAAACCATCAATTGAAGATTTTCAAAAAGCCTTGTGGTATTTAAAACATCATGGGGGTATTCCATCTCACCAGCCAAAATTCAATATTGAAACTCAAATTACATGATGATATAGTGTATCCCAAAACAATAGCTCTCAGAGCATTTTATGGCATGTACTTGATCCCTAATATTACACACCACAACAACAAAATTGCAGTAGAGGATCAAAAAATTGTCATCACTCCAGGGCAATATAATCTGTCCACTCTAAATGCTCAATTACCCAGAGGTATAGTATTAACTCAAAATTCTGTCACTCACAGAGTAGAGATTGTATCTGCTACAGAAACAGTGGATCTGGGTACTATAGGAGAGCTGTTAGGCTTTGAGAACAACACAAAACTTGAACCAGCCATCAAACACACTGCTATTAATATACCTAAATTCTTAGCCATAGAGACTCTGTAATGTGGCCGAGGGTATGATCACCAAATCAAATGGCATAGGCACTCACAAACAAACTGGCATCATTGCAACATTTAAACCTAATTCTGAATTTATGGAGCCCATCATCTACACTCCATCCCCAACATTATATTTTCCTGTGTGCCATAATAGAATAGATTACATTGAGTTAATGGTCACTAATGAAAAAGAAGAATTAGTTGATTTTGCTGGAGCCACAACAACTGCAATCATAGAGATTAATATTTAAATAAAAATACATACAAAAAAAATGGAAAATATTGAGAGTTATGAGCTACAATCATTCCCTCCAAACAGGAGGACATTTGCAAATTTAAATCAACCCAACACAGAGATTGAGGTTGATCTTGATGTAGGGGATGGCTTTATACACCCCCACAGAGCAGATCTATACATCAAATTTTATGTTGTAAAACTCGATGGAACAGATTATCCGGCAAATTCAAATATAAGATTGGTAGATAATTTTGTGCCGCATCTGTTCTCTGAAATTGAGATCAGAAAGCATGGTGTTGTTATAAACAGAGTGGATTATCCCGGCATTACCTCCACAGCTTTGGCCACACTAAAATTATCCAAAACCGAGGCTTCTTACTACAAAATAGGTGGATTTGAGGCTGGTGATAAAATATTATCCAAGAGCCACACAGTGCTGTTTCCTATGCGCCTGTTGCCAGGATTCTTCTCAGATTACAAAGATATTATGTGGAAAGGTGGTTTAAGAATTACATTTAGAAGAGCTGCCAATGATAATAATGCTTTGATGAGGTACAGCACATTAAACTCTACAGGGGAAGCTCTGCCCAATACCCTACCTGATGAAGGCAGATGCATTATTCAGACTATGGAGCTAAGAATCCCAGTTGTTGAATATGAAGCCAGTTATGCTCTTAAATACAAAGCAGATATAATAAAAAATCCACAGATTCCTTTACAATTTTATACATATCAATGTGTACAGAAGCCTGCCGCTGGTACTTATTATGAGTTTGATGCTACAAATTCATTCTCCAGTATACAATACGACATGCCGGATTTTGTGGTGGTACTGTTTCAGACTGGAAGGCACAATAATCAGGAAAAAAATTCAAGTAAATTTGATAGCTGCAACATCAAGAACATATATCTTAAAAATGGCAGAAATGAGGTATTCCCTAGAGAAAATTATAATTTAGACATGTCCAAGGATGATTTCCTTAAATTATATGAAGCATTTACAGCATACAAAAGGGTCACTACTGGCAATACTGACATGTATTACACACCAGATGAATTCAAAGCACAGAGACCCATGTTTGTCATCAACACTTCAAAAAGGAAACAAGTTGTGGTTAATGACAGGACAAACATTAAAATTATCTGTGAATTCCACGATACACTCCCTGATGACACCATATGTAGTGTTATTCTCATAGGGGAAAAATCATATGTTTATGATGTAAGAAATGAGAGAGTCACAGAGCAATTCTAGAAGATTTACATTATCTTAATACTAGATATACAAGTTGAGCCTGGTGCCCAATTGAACTTAAACCGGAAGTAAATATGTGTGTGTGTGTGTGTGTGTGTGTGTGTGTGTGGGTGTGTGTGTTAATACGTTTGCGTAGTTTTAGGCGTGGCCAAAAAAAATATCAAAAGGGGCATATTTTTGACAGGTTTATGGACAACAATCTCACAGAAGTGCCTTTTATAAGTGTAGGCAAATCAATCTGAGGGGGGTCATACTTTCTCAGGAAATTCCCGAGGGCATTTTTACAAAAATCTTGGATTAGACGGGGTTCCACACTTGAGCAAAAAGCTCATATGGGCATGTTGAGCAAGTTTTAAGTGTAGGCAAATCTGCCAGAGGGGGGTTCATACTTTCCGGTCCTGGTAGTACCACAAATCACACTACTGTTGCCCATAAATAGCATGAGTAGATATAATTTGTAAGCAGATAGTACATGGCAAATTTCCCATAATTTTCCAGTTTTTGTCCTTTTGTTTCTTTATATTTTTTTTACATTTTTTTTAAACCCAATAGTAATTCCCATCAAAATAAATGCGATATATGAAATATACAAGCTTTTATCCCAACACAAAATGAACACGAAAGCTCCATTATATTATAGAAACCCACAGAAATATATGAAATCTCACTCAAGTGATAAACATACACAGATATATATATACAAATTTGATAAAAACATGACATGAATATAACTTTCCCTGAATGAAAAGATGAAAATAGCAAGCCAGCGCTTTTAAGATAAATACAAATCCATGCCTACAATGGATACCAATTTTCTTTAAATACTGGAGATACAAAGTTCAAAAAATATGGAATTATTTGGGTATGCAAACAAGGCAATTAACCACTCAATCACACTTGACACCTTTTGCGGATGGAACCTGTAAAAAGAAAGGCTGTCCTGCCAAAGAAAGTTTCTGCTCAGTAACATCCTAATGTCAGAATCCTCTTCTAGCCAGGGTACAACCATAACCTCCAATGCAACAAACGCATTCCGTTTCATTCCATAAAGTTCTCATATCAACTTGGGGTCCGGATTCCTTTTTTTGTGAAACACACCACTTCTCCAAGGACATCAGAGTGCATCCCGCACAATGGACTCAGGAGAATACATTCACCATAGAAAGTACATCCAATCCATATTTGCTGCAGTTCCATTTCCACACAATCTTGGCGAAAAAAATCCATTTCTCGAATATTAAGGAGCCGACGTCAAAATGCATCCCGCATAATGAACTCTATTAAAGATAATCTTCTGAAATCTTGCTACGAAGATTAAATACACAAGGTATTTATACATTCTTGAAAAAGTTTCACTTTAAACACTCACATGTTAAGGTACAAAAAGTATTTGTGAGATAAGCACTTCACTCAGTCAACACGTGCAGGGGATCCTTGCAGGAGAAAAATACAGTACCAAACATACCGGAAATCCATCGGTGTGAGCCCGTCTACACCGTCACAGAGATCCAAATTCCATTTTCCAGATGATCCATCGACGAAACGACGAAAATGTCCAATCCAGGCTGCGACGAAAAATGCAAGGCAGCGTCAACCATTGAAGAGCAGGTGCATGCGAACCAAGCAGAATCTGTAGTGGCAGGTCAGCAGGTGGCAAGCCTACAGCAATCGTGCATATATTGCGGAACATATCTCCATCGAAGTAAAAAACATGAAACAAAAAAATAACCCAAGCATTAATAAGAAGAAAGAATAGAATAGAAGAAACAAGAAGGTATAGAAAAGAATATTGAAAATATTCACGCAACAATTATTAATCTGCCAACTTTACTACTATTTTGATTCCGAAGTATACAAGACAAGCTTTACATATTATGCCCCTGTTGAGGGGTATTCGGTAACCTAACTCTACAGAATTTTTGAAAATGCCCCCATCGTAAGCAGCGGCGGCATTGCACATTTCTTACATTAAATGACCTCTGAGTGGTGCCTGTTAAATTCACATTAGGAGAAGGCGTCGCGGTTAACCTTGGTATCGAAATATCATCTTTTGTATCATCATTTGCAGGAGCCACGTCAAATTCGTGCTCCATAGAAGATGTTTCTTGGGCAAGACTTAATAATTCAGCCAAAGATTTTGGTTTATTCTGAAACAATAAGAAACCCCGAGTCTGAGGGCGCAACTTATGCAAAATTTCCTCTTCCCATACAAGATTAAGAGTATTGGCACAATCAATTATGTTAGAGACAAAGGCGGACATTGATTCAGATCGTGTTTGACGGCGGCATATCTTTAAATTAATCAAATTCGCCACTGACGAGGCCGGTGCCATATTTTTCCACACTTGACATTTAAGTGCAAACCAAGACGCCTTAGCGGCTATAGCGTCACACCAAAGGATTTTTAAGTTACCAGCAGTTTTACGTAAACAATTTTGAAGCACCAAGGTATCTGGGTAAATATGAAAACTTACTATTAATTGAACGTTAAGCATAAATGTAAATAGTTGTTCCAAAGAAGTACCGGTACAAATTGATAAAGCATCAATTTCAGCGTCCATATTACGTAACATGATTTTATCGGACAACGATGAGGACACCTTAGAAGGATCATCACTATCCCTATCAGGAGTACTGGAATCCCCTTCCCCCGATGAATTGAACAGAACCTTGGGCACCTTGACGTAATCAATCCGTTTAGGTGTCGTGGAGGGATCTAACTGCATATAACCCTTTAATTGCGACATCGTGAAATGGGAAAATATACCAAAAATTCTACAAAAAAATAATATCAAGTCAAAGGCAAGGCGCAAATCTCGAAACAGTAGGGGGGGTACTCGTTTTCGCTCTGCTACCATTGAATGTTGTGACTTGGTCGCGTCCTTTGAGTATAGTGGTATAAATTTTGGAAGCTAAACAAAAATATGAAATAGGTTTTGTTATACCAGTAAGTCCACGACCACTTCACATCAGCACTGGCCAAAAAATAGAGCCACAAAAAGGTTGGTTGTCAAAAAACAAGATCTGTACGAATATTCAAATACCCACAACCCTTTCCTCTTTTTTGCTCTATTCCACCATTTATTGCCACTGTGGTAAAATCACCATTTATTCCAAAACGATGACCACAGATATAATTGGCCCCTTGCGCTGACTCCGAAATTAACGTGGATCACGAGCACCAATCCCCACCATACCATATATTTCCCAGATTAACTAATCGTCCATATTTAATATTGGTTTCCGTGTTCGTGGTCGTCTAGCCACGAAAACGGAAACGCTCTCAACATATATATATCAAAGCAAGGTGGAAAGCTAGTGAACGTAAAAATAAGAACCATTGGATACGTCAAAATTCATTTTTAGTGTCCATTTATTGTAACAAATTGTCACCCGGACAATTAGAAACATCTCCCCAACAATTTAACAAAAAATCTCTCCCTATATATATATATATATATATATATTGTCTGTACAATATAATAAAATCCACGTGGAGAAATAAATAATTCCCTTTTATCCTACATGTCGTTAAAAATTATAACAATGAACACCCTTTTAATAAATACAAAATCATGTTTATGGTTTAGGTGATCGGAATCCTATATCGACGAAATTCTCAACAATCAAGATGTCGAATTTTTTAACTGTACTACATTTGGCATGGAATAAATGCACTAAGTTTCAAAACACTAAATGGATAATTCAAAAAAAGACTATTCCTGAAAATCATTACTGAACTAAAAAAATGACCGGTCAATTAACTTTAACATAAACTGAAATAAATTAAATTATTATACCCCGTTATTCCAGACATCAGTCCAATGCCACAGTCAAATTCGTATGTCGATGCGGATCCGATCACCCTCGCCCGTGATCAAGGAAGGAGAAAGGAAGCTCCTTACTATACCAATGCCTCAGCTGCAACGACTGTTCTCTCGGGAGAAAACTTCGCCCGTAGCCGAAGCTTTCCCCCTTTAGTTACAAAGTTCTCCGCTAGGGGAAACAGCGTTGCCAAATTTACTGTGCTCGACGTCCGGAGCCGAGCGTCAGGGACACAATGACGCAAAACTCCTTGTTAGAATAACGAGGAGAATGTGGTGGAGCTTTTAAAATTATACGAGTTATAAGCAAACACCACAGAATTTAGTATGTGTGTGCGTTTTTGGCTTTCGGAAGATGAATTCTTGGAAAGGGTGTGAGAGAAGAGTGGTCGGTAGACGAATATTTTAAAGGGGAAATATAATGTGATTTGTTGAACGTGTTGACCTTCAGTGGATATAAGGAAACGAATTCTGGGAAAGACTGTTAACTATTTCCGAGAATTTTTACATGCGGTTTGACACATATAATTTGCAAAAGATAGTTGCATATTTTCGAGAAGTTGAAAACCGTTAGAAACTTATATACTCTAAATAACTGCTTGGCATGCTACCGTACATAAAGAACGGTGTTCTCTCCACACGGAAGTCTTCGTGAAATTGTTATTGTAAGATCATGGATGTACAGTTTTCCGCTGACGATCTCTTAGTACTTTATCGTGATGGATATTACACGACACCTACACAGTTGCGGGAAGTTTTGGTGAACATTGCGCAGAAAATCATCGCGGGAGAAAGTATCTCCTTAGTCGAGGAGTATAACCGATTACTACGGACTCTGACAACTTCCGTACCAGAACTTACAGGATAAGGGTGGATACATATTCCCGAGCAGTCACCAGACCTGTCATCGACACCCGGTCCTGTATCCACAGTTTCCAAGGAGAAGCAGATAGCTGCATTTGACTGTGTTACACCACCAGGAACTTCAAGGAACGATGTATCCAGATCACACCCGGAACCTCTGCCAGGACAGTCATGGAGACCTGATTCAATACGAGAAGAAACCCCGGAAAAGACATCGTTCACCAATGTGCCTATTTCTATTTCGGATTCTACGGAAGGTAAGAAAAGTAGAAAAAGAAAACATGTACCGGTGACTGAACAAATTATCGGGAATATTATATTGCATAACATACACGAACGCAACTATCGAAAATTTCGTTCTAAGGGGTAGAATTTAGTTTTACCCAAAAACCCGCTAATGTCGATCCTCAATCATGGATTCAAGAAGGGATCAAGCACCTGCTTATATATGTAAAAAAAGGTGCAAAGGACAGTGATGAAAAAGGGTGCCAAGGACATTGATAAAATCGGACATATGTAAAAGACATATATGTAGGGTGGCATAGATGTGATCAGCTGAAACCTGATATGATTTGGGATATTTTGTCAAAAATACTTCAGAGTGCTAAATCATTTTTGGTCACAGACCGTTTAATTTTATGAGCGACCACCGTGATATACCTGTTGGCGGTGGTGGTAAACGTTTATATTGTTTACCGAATTATATTTCAACCTCTGTGAAAATAAGTCTTGTTCGTGTGCGAAATAGAGATAAACCTTTGTGTTTGGTGGAAGCTCTGATTATCAGGAAGGCATATACAGATCAAGATCCTGCCTACAGGGATTGTTATATACTACAGAAACCAGGATTTGAACTGATGCGTAAAGCCGGAGTGAACCTGACAGCTGAAACATGTATTGGGAGTGGTATTCCATTACTCAGAAAATTACAACAATATTTTACAGATTACAAAATAATTGTTTACAACAATCTGAGAGATCCTAAAGACATTCTGTTTGAGGGACAAGTGCAAATTGTTTCTAAATTTATCCACCTTTTGTACAATGATGTTCAGCAACATTTTGATGTGATTGTGAACCGTGTTGCTGCGTTTGCAGCACAACAGGAGTTTCCTGGGTGAAATGAGTTGATATTTGGCAAGCCACACAGCCATTTATGCAAGCAGACGTGTTCCATGTGTTGTGCCAAACCGCCATGTGTACCTCAAACGAATATTCTCAAAACATGAGAGGTATGCCATACAACATTCAAGAACAGTGAGTGTTATACCAGTCATATTTCTACCCCGTTGTGACATTGTACCTTTTGTAATGAGATTCATCAGTCAAAAATGTTACAGGATTGTATTAACAAATAACAGGTTAAAAAAGAAACATGATTGCAACAGCAGATACTGTAAAACGTGCAGACAGGTGAAACTCATCAACAATTTCTGTTACATAAGAATTCCAAAACCACAAAAACAATCCAAATTCTTGTTTATATTTTACGATTTTGAATGTTACACGGATATTCCGTACACAGAAAAAAAATGCGTTTCTTCACGTACCCAACCTAATTGTGTTGAAAACAGCTTGCCATGGGTGTTACCTAGAAGAAGATTTATCAGTACCCTGTCGAGTTTGTGGAAAACGACAATACATTTTCTGGGATGAGCCTGTTGACACATTTTTATCATACCTGGAACTGCAACACAAATTCAGTAACATCACCATTTGTGGGCACAATGCACTGGGGTACGATACTACATTTCCGTTACGTAGAATGTTGGAAAGAGAGATGAAACCTAGAATTATTTTGAATGGTACAAAAATCATGAGGAAGACGTACCAGAATTTACACTTCATCGATAGTTTAAATTATGTTCAATCAAAGCTTGCAAGATTTTCCAAACTTTTTGGATTGCCAATTCAGAAAGGATATTATCCACATGTGTGGAATACCTACGAGCACAGGAATTACATAGGAGAAATACCACCACCTTCAGCATACGGATATGACTACATGAAATCTGTGGCTGATCAAATCAAATTTATGATGTGGTACGAAAAATTTTCCTTTCAACAAAAAGGAACAACTAGTTTAATATTGTATCAAGGATGTGGCACTATTGCGACAAGAATGCTTAAAATTGAGACGGGATTTTATCAACATGAGCAAAATTGACACAATCCAGAAGTGTATTACAATAGCATCCGTATGTTCATTAATCTACAGACAACTGTTTATGCCTAGTAATAGTAAAGGGATAATTCCTCAAGGAGGATACCACCATGCCGACACAATGTCCAAGTCTGCCTTGAAATGGCTAACATATGTCGAAGAGCAAAATAACATCACCATCATCCATGGTGGAAGGACCCGTTAAAAATTTGTGGGTGGACGTTTTAAAGTAGACGGTTTCGACGAAGAGTCGCAAAAATGCTACGAATTTTTGGGGTGCTGGTTTCACGGATGTCCACGGTGTATATCCACCAACAGAAGTGTGTATCCCGAGTACAATAACTAGAATAGCAAAGAAGAAAAAGAAGAAGATGAAGCTGGAGGTAATAGTGGTCAACGGTGTAGAACAGAGAATAATAAATACGTCAACCGTGTGAACACGGCGCCATTCAGGTATGAAACAACATGTCGCAGAATCAGTGTTCTACAGTCTGAAGGTTACAATGTTGAAACGATGTGGGAGTGTGACTTTAAGAAGATATTACAAACCGACCCAGTACTTGAGAAATACTTGACAACACATCCTGTTGTACAATGCACACCTTTAAATGAACGGGATGCATTATATGGAGGGAGAGTAGAGACTATCCTATGTCAGCAAATACTGTGTCTATAAAATAGGACATCCTACCATCTTTCTTGAAGATTCCATCCCTCCTGTATCGTAAATATTAACTATGGAAGGGTTAATCAAATGTACTGTTCTTCCACCTCAAACACTTCTCCACCCTGTTTTAGATACAAAAATGAACAGCAGACTAATGTTTATTCTGTGCAAATAATGTGGATTAGAACTAAAGTGTCAAGGTACCTGTCAACATTTTATAGAACAACGTGCACTGACTGGGACGTGGGTGATAGCAGAGGTTCGTAAAGCCTGCACTTCAGGCTACATTGTACTATCGCTATCAGAAGTGTGGAAGTATGAAACAACTGTGTACAACACCGCCTGTTTACGGGTTATGTGAACACGTTTCTAAAAACCAAACAAGAAGCAAGTGGTTGGCCTTGATGGTGTAAGACAGAAGAGTAAAACAAACATATATCCAACAATATTTTGAGAGAGAAGGAATTTTGTTGGATGAAAAAACATTGTGGAGAACCCTGGTAAACGCACCCTTTCAAAACTATGTCTGAATTCTTTGTTAGGCAAGTTTTGTCAAAGGGATAATTTTAGACAAACCACCATCATCACAGAATCAAAATACTTTCTTGATAAAATAACCGACCCGAACATTATTATCGGCGGAGATATATTTATCAACCAAGACACTGTACTGGTAAACTGGGTAAACTGGAAACATGTTGAAGAGGCTGTCCCCAGAAACGATAAAGTAAGTGTCCCCATAGGTGCATTCACAACATGTCACGACCTTCTGGAAAAATTGGACGATAGAGTATGTTATTGTGACACCGATTCTGTAATTTACATTGATAGCCCTAGAATGGAATACCATTCTCAAATAGGTGATGCTCTCGGGGAACTCACGGATGAATTAGCTGACTTGGGTTCGAATGTTGTGTGTGACGAATTTGTCTCGACAGCACCAAAAATTTATAGTTTGAAAATATGTAAACCCTCTTCAGAGCCCGAATATATATGCAAAGTAAAAGGGATCACACTGAATGCATCAACTTCAACATTGGTGAATTTCCATACAATGTGTGATATGGTGAAAAATGAGAAATCTGAAGTTGTTGTGGACAATATTTTTAGAATTCAAAGAACAAAACAATTCCAGGTGATAAGTATATCGGAAACACGTCTGTTCCAACCGGTGATGGTGAAACGTTTTTTCGACGATGAACATCTCTTGTATCCTTATGGTTTCTGCATGAAGTAAATATAAAGTTTTTGCTCTACTGTCCGGATGGGTACTATGTTAATTTTTTCACTGGATCATATGCAGCCTAGGTATAAAATATATTTACAGACTGACAGGTCTCCATTCTTCTCGAAACCTTGTAGAATAAGAAACTGGAAGGTTTTTGTTCAAGGTACAATGTACCCGAAACTCTCCCATCCTTTCACCATGATGGTTTGCGGAGCATCAGGAAGTGGGAAAAATACCTTTGTGACAAACTTAGTCGACACCATCGTTCATCACGTCGAAGGACCTATTAAGAAGATTATATGGTATTACGATCAGTATTCCTCAAAATCTTCGAGATGTGCAATATCATAAAGGTATCATCGATTGGCAGTCGTGGAACGGAAAAAACCCACTCTCATAATCCTGGACGATCTTATTATGGTTGCTCAAGGAGAAAAAGTCGCCGACCTTTTCACAAAAGGCAGTCATCACAAAAACATTTCGGTGGTGTTCATAACACAGAATCTTTTTCATCAAGGAAAGAATTGCAGGTACATTTCGCTGAACGTGAAGCATTTTGTTATTTTTAAAAATCCACGAGATATGAACCAATTCACTGTTTTTGCACGGCAACTTCATCCTCATCGCATGAAGGAACTCGAAAAAGCATATTTAGAAGCTACCACGCAATCTTTTAGTTATTTTTATATTGATCTTTCACATTCAACACCGGATCCTTTACGTTATCAGACAGACATTTTTAACCAGAATTACTCTACTACATACCTCCCTCAGGATTGTTTAAAACATCGAGATGAGGAAAGTGAAGAACACACGTACCAATTCACGTTCTAACAGGAATAGAAATTCGACTTCTTTCAAGAGACGTTCACTTTTCTTGCACGTGTTGAAAAATTCACTTACCAAAATCCGTAAATCGTTATTGAAAAGTGCTCCAAAAAAGACAATTCGTTTCATCAGCGAATGCTCTCTGAACGTTTTAAACGAAAACGTGAAAATTAAACCATCCACAAAACGTCATCTGACACCTTACAAGACGGTCTTACGCAACCTCGTCAAACGGAAAGTGAACATCGAAAAACGAAGAAAACTTCTTGTTCAGAAAGGAGGGTTTCTACCCATGCTTCTAGGCTCTTTGTTATCGGGTCTTCTCGGTACTCTCATTCCCCATTGAGAAATTACATCTTCTTACAATAAAATGATCGTCCATTTACCGGAACAGTTAGCACGTATTCGCGATTCCGACTAGTCTGTTACTCAAAAGTTATCTGTTCTAGATAAGAAAATGGATGATATTCTAAAAATGAAAAATATAACAGACGATCAAAAATGGCGTCTTTACAGAAATGAACTCGACGAATATTTATGGTTGAGTTGAAAATCCAAAGAACCATTACAGATTCCTATTGTTCAAGATAACGACGGTTCTTCTACTATTTCACCAGAATCGACGTATTTTCCTCCGAACCTGGCAGAGACATTGCCCCGTAATACACGTCATCAGTTACAAAATATCATCGATGAGTAACAATCTACGTCACAACAATTGGTAGACGAACCTCAGTAAAAACACTTCCAGATCCGAATACGTTGAAGTTCTGGTAACCCCTGGACCATCTCGTCGACAGATACAGAAGAAGAAGAAAGCGACCGTCCGTGTTTCCAGAAAACTACACTTTTTCTGAGAACACCTGACGTATACAAGCTGGTTCCTCTGAGAAAGAGCTGTAGACAGAGAGATCTGTCATGGGAGTCCCTAAGTTAAAACACGCTAAAATTTTCACCAAAACATATTACGATCCCCGACACCATGCTTCATTTTTATCGGTAGATCATTTATGGAACGCGGTACGGGATAAAAATATATCCAAAAATACGGTGATAAAATTGTTGTTGCACCAGGAAACGTACACTCTCCACAAACCGGCGAGAAAAAGATTCCCTCGAAATCATTACAATGTGTGGAACATAGACATGCTTTGGGAAGCTGATCTCAACGACATGACATCGATACAAAAACATAACGATGGATACAGATATCTTCTAACAGTGATCGATGTATTTTCAAAATATGCATTTGCATTACCGATAAAAAATAAAAAAGCACGTAGGTAACCGAAGCTTCAAAACTATTTTCGGACAAAGCAGACGAAAACCTGTCACACTACAGACCGACCAAGGAACAGAATTCACAAATTCTACATTCGAGAATTTTTTAAAAAATGAACATGTAAAATTTTCGACCGCTTCAAATTATCGTGTGAAAACAAGTGTAGTGGAACGTTTCAACAGAACATTAAAAGAAAGAATGTGGAAATATTTCACCTCAAAACAAACAAGACGTTACGTAGATATTTTACCGCAACTTCTCGAAGGTTACAATACAGCAATCCAGAGTTCCATAGGAATGTCGCCTCGAGATGTCAACGATACAAATGTTTACATTGTGTCGAAACGGCTCAACAAACCCGACAAACATATCTCACAGCCGTCTTCAGATCTGAATGTTGGTGATATTGTACGAATTTCCGACATCAAAGGACATTTCGAGAAGGGTTACGAACAATCGTGGTCACGAGAACTTTTCAAAATCCATTCCCTTGTTCAGCGAACACCTGTAACGGTATACATATTATACGACTTAAATGAAGAACCAGTAAAAGGTACTTTTTACAAACAATGAACTGCAAAAAGTTCATTCGGATCCTGACGAAGAATATAAAATTGAACAAATTTTAAACACTCGGGGAAAAGGTAAAAATTTGGAATACCTGGTTCGCTGGCTCGGATATCCTCCTAGTTTCGATTCGTGGATCAAGGCATCGTCCGTAAAAGAGTTATCGGAAAAATAATTTCCAAACCATGTTTATATCAAAATATAAAGTTACTACTATCCAGTGAGTTCTTTGTATTCGGCGAGAATGGACGATTATTTCTATGTTTACCTCCCGTCATCTGCATCGGAGGAATATTTTCCAAGCAACACGCTCAACCATTTCACCTTAATACTTGCAGAACGGATCGATCTGTCTCCAGAATTTGGGAAGTCGGATTAGCAGAACTATATTATTCAACTCCATACGGTAATGTTTTGGAAACGGATTCTGGAACGTTAACTTTTCCCGTTCGGACATATGCAAATGCTGAGGACCTGATCTCTTCCATCGAAGAATCCCTCCCCGATAACCTAGAAATACAGGGATCCGTTCTCGAGAAATACTGGCATTTTTTGTTGGAACCGCAATGGGAGTCGTCGGGGTCTTCAGTTGCTACAAATAATACACTCTATATTAACAAACAACCATTTTATTTTCCTTCAGCAACATATGCAACAGAGGATTTGATTCATTTCCTGAAAACAAACCCTGCTAACGTCGCTGTTCCTACTCATCTCAGGTTTTTCTTTAAAGAAGCTGTGTACAAACATCTGTCTGTGATAGGGGTTCCAAAGCCTGAATCTGGCGGTGCTCCAACAAATACTGTTACACCCATACACGAGACTGATGACTATGCTAAATTTCGATATGACATATTGAAATCTATTTATTCTACGCACGCAGTGTCTAATAACGTTGTGGATAAAATAACCTATATATTCATTTACTCAGATCTCGTGAAACAGCAAGTGGTCGGAGGAGAAATGATACGTCTTCTACGTCTTACCCGAAAACGATATTCGAAACAGATACATTTTGCATAGTACCCGTAGCCCATCATACATTCAGCCCGATTCATTACGTTTCTCTGAATAAAGGTTCTTTCGAAACAATTGAAATTGCGTTGTAAGATAGAAAATGAAATTTTCTGCCTTTGAGAAACGGTTCCGTACCCACCATTGCAGTCTTACATTTTAGTAGAAAAGTAAAGTCCTTTTAAAAAAGCAGTAGGCTGTTATTTTTCTCAGTCTATGCCGAAAAGCAGATGAATCACCATGAATTCGCAGACCGAATATTACAGTAATCAAATACGTGAAGGGATTGGACCCATCTACCTTTCGAGTAGAATTCAATAAGGGAGAGGATTGGGTTCTCTTCTAGCAGGACTCTTTAGAATACTGAAACCTCTTCTCTGGAATGTTGCAAAAACAATTGGAAAAGAAGCTTTAAATGCAGGCGCTAACATTATCACGGATATTGCAACAATTCAACAAACTTCGAAAACTATTGTTCGTAAACGGCACGTGAAGCGGGTCAAAATCTTCAAAGTAATGCACAACGGAAAATCGACTCTCTGGTAGGTTCCGGTATAAGAACAAAACCTGCAACAAAAATTGCTCAGTTGATGTTAAAACGTTCATCCACCCGTATTAGAACATCGGCAGTCCGTAAAAGACGCGTATCTAAAGCACAAAGGAAAAAACTACAAAATCTAGGAGAACACGTAAAAGAACGATCAAACAAAAGGCCGCAGGAAGATATATTTTTGAATAATGATGGAGGATAACACGTGCATGATCTCGCAGTTCAACCTCTTCTGGAAAAAAACCTATTCAGCGAAATGTCGAAAAAACGTACACGGTCGCCTACAAACCTATTGTTTCCATCGATAATCAGAGTATAATCCAGTTTGTCATACCAGGGGCAGGAACCGATTTTCTCGATCTTGCATCTGCCTATCTCAGTCTGCAAACGCAAATGGTCAAACAGGATGGAAGTCCCATGAGTGCTTCCGAAACCGAGAATGCGCTCACATAAAACTGTGGGGTCGCAAATTATCTTCTCCATTCACTATTTTCACAATGTACAACGACTCTCAACGGCATTGCTGTAACAACAGCTTATAACAATTATTCATATAAATCATACTTCGAAACAGGTATCAATTGCTGTAACGATGCTGCAAACACACATCTCACAAATGCCTTGTGGTATATGGACACACCTGAACATCAAGATAAAATCACAGCCTCCAACAAAGTTTTCACCACCAGAAAAAAGTTTTTCCAGTATGTTACGACAACAGAAATCCTACGGAAGTGTCAGCCGCAGTCGAACTTATGGGAAAATTTCACATAGATTTCTTCCACCAGCCTAAATACCTGATCAACGGTGTTGAAGAACGTATCGATCTAGCGATGTCACGTGACGATTTTTACATCTGGGGAGACCAGACTTCACCTACAGTCAGAATAAAAATTTTAAAGGCGGTTCTCGAAATAAATCACGTCATTCCTAATCCTACCACTAGTTTGGCCATAGACAGAGCACTCTCTTACGCTCCTGCTCGTTATCCGTTCACCAGAAGCGTCATCAAAACTTATCCTTACTTCGCCGGACCGCAGCAGATTTCGATCGATAATGCTTTTCAAGGTCCTTTCCAAATGTTGTTCTTTTTGCTATAATATCCACCGCCATCTTTCTCCGAGACTGTAGGAAAAATCCGTTCGACTTTAAAAGTTATAACCTATCTTCTTTCCACCTTGTGAAAAATTGAGAACTTGTACCTTCCGAACCATTGCGGATCACCACAAGAGGAAATAGCGGTTTGATAACACGTGCCTATCAAACTCTAGTTTCCGGTACAGGCATTCACCACAGCAATTACGGACACCAGATCACACGGATAATGTTCGAGAACGGATCTTTTTTTTCTGATTTACGACATAACACGAGACTCTTCAGGAAACGACACGCACACAAGTCTCCAGGAACAGGGTATCATCGGAGCCGAGATGCAATTTTCTCCCTAGCTATCGGAAATTATAACGCCTCTTATATGCTGAATTCGAATCTGCAGTAGATATACCAAAAGACAGAAGTGGTATGTCCATCAGTGAGGCCGAGTTTTCTATAAATATGTGTGCTTGTGTTTCTAGCTCACCGTGTTATAGAAGTAGCTATGATGCACGCATTATACTACCTGCGATGGAAAAACTCATTGAACTGTTAACCAGTTTCTTTGGCAGTAGCAACTGCCACACCGGTTGGCACGCATTCGTCCACCCAAATGTTAGACGTATTTCACCCTGAGGGTATAAAATAACCGAAGACTATCGTCTTATTATACGTTTTCGACTACATAAACTGCATTAACACGTCGCAGATCAGACAGATTCTATCTCGTAACTGTTCCACCAAAAACATTTTCTACGGGGTTTACCAGAGGGATCTTCTACCTCTGACCTTTCCTACCCCCGCCTTGATAATCGAAAACACCGACAATTCCGACTCCCGCGGTACACACATAGGGTGGCCTTCTATATTGACAAAAACAATGTGACTGAATATTTCGATTCATACAAATTTCATTTTTCTATCAAAAATTGGTAACTTTCCTGAATCGTCATTCCTCGGTTTGGACGTACAACAACATTCCCTTACAGGGGGTATCGGCCACGACATGCAGACATTAATGTTGCGTGTATGCTTATTACCAAGGATTTCATTCAAACATTTCCACCAGGTGTCAGTAAAGATGGATATATCCTACACCGTTCCCATCAGATCTTCAAATGTTTACCACATTCCGCGTGCCACAGAGGGGAACAAGTGTGTTCTATCGACACGATTAGAGCTGTTGTCATGAAAAAATCTATTTAAAAGTGTTCTGGTCTATCTTTCTCTCAGTCTCATCGAGACAGCACTAGTGAAAACATCATGGAACCTACTGCGGATTCTTCAATGGAAAAACACAACAAACTTGTGAAACGTATGACCCAACAGGATGATGCTTACAAACGTAAAACTCGCAAACGTGTGCAACCGATCAAAATCGAAACTCGCTATCAAGAAAGTAACGGTGGAGGAGGGAATGGATGTGACTACGGACTGTGATTTCATTAAACGACGTAGGAAAATAGGTTTTTCTACAGATGTAAACGAGTGTCCTGAACTACACGACGTAGATTTATGTTTAGATCTCTATCTTGCAAACACATATTTTCTGAACAAAGAAAAAAACAAGTACGTAACAATAGGATTCGAAAAGCAATCCCCTTTCAATTTAGTGTGGGAGTTTTCGACACAGGGGAGATCACCCGTACGTATCGATTCTAAACAAATTAGACAACTGTGTGCTTTGAAATCTGACTTACTAAATTATGTCGAAACAGGTTGACGATTCTCTTATATGGTTACCGGAAATATCACCGTCAGTGGTGTAATTTTTTTCGGGAAACGGTTTATCTCGATGTATGAACATCATTCACCGGATGCTTTTATTTTCACAGCCTCTGAACTACACTTATTTTTGTGTAAACTTTTTAGACCTCTGAAAAAAATAATGAATGAACGGAATCATAAATTACAACCCCAAATGGAGGCTTTTGTACACTGTATAAAAAAAATGTGGTTTCAGAAAGAAAAAAAGTACCCGATTTAATGAGCTATTTCTATGCTCTTTGGTACAACAAATTGATGATTGAAATATATCTTCAGAAAAATCTTGGTCACACATTGACATTGTAAATAAGTTCTGTCACTTTTATGTATTTGATGTTGTCGATTATCCATTTGTATTTCATATTGAACATGAGCAATTGTTATTTTATGTATTGTAAATCAACCATTGTTATTTTATCTATTGTAACCCCAGGTAATATAAAATAACCATTCTGATATTGTAAACCTATATTAATGATTGTAAATAAAACATTTGTATATTTTCAAAAAAATATTTTATTTCTTGTACTTATTACAATAGAATCTGTATATCTTCCAGACATTTTCAACTGCACAGGTTTTTTTTACATTTTCCCAATTGCTATATTCTTTGCATCTACCTGAAGTCTTTTTCACACTATCCAATTTTGGACATTCAAGTTCTTCGATGTTACGTATGGAGATTTTACCCATACGTTTATCTCCAAGTAATTTTTCCAACCATTTTACTTTCTCCGTACCTTTGACGTACACCTCCTGATTCACAAGCAGAAAATATAAAAAGTCTTATAATTTCTCATACGGTAGCCACCCATCTCCCCAGTCAAGACCGTGTTTCTTGGCACGGAGCCAGTAATTCACTCGGCGATTATTTTCACTCAAAAAGTATAAACCATATGGAGATTTCACTAAACAGTCAAATCCATTGTCGAAAGGAAATTTTAAAATTCCGAATTCCTTCCACACAAATTCTCCTTCTGCTCCTCGAAGACCCTGAACGTCCAAGAAATAAACATCCATTTAGTTCAACAGGTGAAAACAGTCAATGTATCTTCAATGCTGCCCCGGCACACGGCACACTTGTCCAATTGAGAAGCACAGGATCCGCAAGAAACAAAATGTCGACACGGAAGAATTACAACAATGGACGGATTCTCAAGACATATTTTGCACACTGTTACAGAAACCACACTAGGTTTATCGGACGTTTGAGGTTCTACACTGTCGCAATACTTGCAACTCTTTGAGTTACGATGTAACGCCGAACGCCGCAACACTCTGTCTAAAAGAACAATGGGGTATTAACAGGTAATGTCCTAGAATCGGACAATCTTTGGATGTCCAATCGCAAAGTCCGTACGAACAATGAAAGCACAATACCCTGTCGCTAAAGCCTGAATTGTAAAATCCTGCAGTAACTAATTCTTCCGGAGTCTGACGTAATCCTATAGGCCACTTTCAGTACGTTCTATATCTCCAATTCACTGATAGGTTATTGATGACATACGGTTCGGGACGAGTGCGGCAATCGTGGAAAGTAAACACTCTCATACGACGTAAAAACGAAAACAATCGGATACTGTAGGTGATGGCGTCCTTGGTATCGGCGATAAAGGAACAGCCAGAATATCCTCTGGATCGTCGGGGAACAGCCGAAACCTTCAGGAGGAACTACGGAAACAAGGATGTCCTGCCAATTTACGTAACAATGGACGATCACAGCCAGAACACCACAAGGAATTTCTGTCTGCCAACAAAGAAAGCCACTCTTTTACTCTCTCCTTCAAAGCTTCGCCGATCTTGTCCTCTTCCTTCCTGCGACGTAGTTCGCACATACACCCTTGACTTCGAAATCCTGTTCTATCGTCCGCTCTTCTTTTCCTCTCTTCTATTTCCTTCAACGTCTCGCAGTGCAGATGAACTCCTTTTCCTAATTTGTTGAACATGTAACATCCACACCAGGTAGATTCAGGTATCGCTACATACATAAACGGGAAATAACCAAGCAGCCGAGGCTGGGCCGTTCGATCGTTGTCCAGATCGCCGCAAGATCGAACAAGTTCCCAGAACTCATCGTAGCTGCTCTCGTAGAAATTCACGCCATTATCAGACAGTCTTGTACCGCACACATCCATCCTCACATGTTCCTATTATCTTGTGTCCCTTCTATTTATACCTTCTTTATTCTACGTCAAGTTTTCCGTTAAACATATTTAAGAAATTTAACCTCTACCCATTTGTAAAACACCGCTCAACAATTCCGAGAATTTCATAACAGCTCCTTTTTCTTCTCAACCGTCAGCATCTTTTCAATTAATGACCGACAAAACTCTCACGGTTTACAGGAACTACTAAAATAAGAAAATAGAACAACGTTTTACACATTAAGCATGTTTTCCGCTCCCCCCACCCCAGAAAACATACTCACACCCACTTCCAAGAATTTCAACTCATTAAAGTCACAGGAAACACGCACATTCAAAACAAATATGCCTCAGGCTTCCCAAGCGCTTTTTTATTTTTGTTCTTCCTCCATCGCATCCTACACAGGAAACATCTTTCACACGTCTTCTCCACTCAAGGTCAACATGTTTAACTAAATTCCCCCATCTCCTTTCTCATAAAGCAATTACTCTACCGACCCCTCTTCCCCCTCCCACATTTCAGTCCCCGACATCAAACCAAAACCACACACAGAATTTCAGGAATTTCAACTCATTAAAATCAAAACACGAACAAATATGCCCTCAGGGCACAAAACTTGGTATATGGCGGTGTGTTACTACTGTTATTATTATTAATTTCTATTATTATCAATACATATTGCACTCACCCAATTGGGAATCCTATTATTCAAAATGCTCACACTCTTGGTAGCTGAGAAATAGCTCAAGCAGCAAGAGGAACTCTTCCGCGCAGAGTTGCAATTCCCCGCGGATATCCTCGTACCAGTAGACGTCTTGGACTCCCAGGGTAGGATAACAATTTAAGAGTACCCCTGATGCTTGAGCACTTTCCAACTGCCACAAAACAAATTCTCAATATCGTCAAGAGAGTGAACGTCTTGGTTATATTGTCTCCACAGAATGGAACCCACCACGTACTCTATCCGTGCCTTTCACCCCGGTCTTATGAGATAACGTGCGTAAAGGTTTAAATTTTCATATAAATCAAGGAGATCGTATATTACAGGCAACCACGGCTCATCTATCATCGGTAGCTTACCCATTACTGCTCTCAAAGTTATGGATTTTGGTATCAGCTTCATTAAATTTTCCAATCCCTTGGATAATATTGTGCATGTGTTATTTCCTATCCCTTTCCTAACATTGATCAAGTTACTTATCTGATTCCATACAGTTCATTTTGATTATGTCAGCATATATTCGGCTTTACTAAGGTATAAATTCAAACTTCAAGCTGTACTGATGGAGGATTTTTTATTACATCAACTAGGCTACTAGCAGAATAAACTTCATATTTTGGGTTTCAATCCTGTTCCTATCCTCGATTAGTCTCATTAGATCCCTACCACATAATGATCAGTGACATCCAGGTTCAAAATGACACCGAATGCTCGGAATGGGTTACCATTCACAATGATACTAGCACAAGGATTAATGAGTATCTCAACGATATATCGAATTTTTTTCCATGCAAATTCACGACAGGGGACGTAACACCTAATTGCAGAAACACATATCAGAGTGTTACTACTGTACACAACAGAGAGAAGAGGCAGATATTTTTCAACTTATTAAACTTGTTTAGCGCAGGACTTTCTATTCAATAGGATGTCCATCAATCATCTGTCATCATCGGTTAAAACTTCAGCTGCCAATCAACACTAAATTATAAATGAGGTAAAAGACATGAAGAGAAACCAATTCAAAATTGTTAGATTTGTGAATGGAGTATTAGTTGTTTTAAAACAGTCTGTTATGCGTCTAATGGAAGTACTACTTGCTAAATTTTGTTATGATTATAACGAAGAGAAACACATAGTTGCGTTGCTTCATGCTTCAAAGATGATAGAGCGTTTTGACTTCATTATTATGGAAATAGCATTAGGAAAATTACCTTACCATACTTTAACTCCTAATTGGCTTCGTATATTTATTAAGAATCATCCAGACTTTAAGATTTTCTATATCTGAGAGATATATTCCTATTCTATTATTTGACCAGAGTATTTTTAATTAATTGAAGACTAAAATTGGTAAATGCTGTAAGTGCCACAATAATTCAAACACCGTTTTCCACGTTAACTGTCAAATGTGTCATGTTTAATAATATGGTAAACGTGAAATGTGGCTGGTAGCCCTCTAAGTAGTTCAAAAGGCGTGTAAAGAGGTCACTGGTGTGAACGTTCTAACGGGCTGTTGTGCTGAACGATGCTATTTCCCAACATTTTTTCTTTTGGCACTTACAACGTTTACTACTTTCAGTCCTTAATTATTAAACCAGTACTAGATCTTCTCATTTTCTTCTCGAAACACCTTTTGAACAGATGAATGACATCGCATCTATATTTAGAATTGTCAATCTAGGCGTTTTTAGTAATAATTGAGGACTAAAAGTGGTAAACGCTGTAAGTGAAAAAAACTAACGTTTTGGGAAATCGTATCGTTCCGCACATCAGCCAGTAAGAACGTGCACACTAGTGACCTCTTTACAAGCCCTTTGAACTACTTACAGAGCTACCAGCCACATTTCACGTTCACCACACTATATAGCATGGCACATTTCACAGTTTAAAATGGAAAACAGTGTTTGAATTATTGTGGCACTTACAGCGTTTACCAATTTTAGTCTTAAATTCTTGGTCACGCATCAGAATTTCTGAGTTGTCATATAGTATTAATTTAAATGGTAGCCCGCGGTTAGTGCAAATTGTAGAGAGCGCTTGTGAACTTAAGAACTTATATTATGTTTGTTCTCATAGTGAAATCTCGATAGATAAAAATGTGTACTGCATGCAAGACTTACTTTCAGTTAATAATTCTAAATCTTCTACTTTTGAAGTGAAATCTCATACGGTCAATGGAGTTTTTCAGACAATTATTACGCGTAATGGTATTTTGATATCCGGTAGAGGCAAATTTGTCATCATACAGAGTTTGGTAAATCATCTGAATACTCATAAAATAATTCAGCCTTTGGAAGGGCAATCTATATTTTTTCCATTACGGAGATTTCAATCAGATTATTCTGAATGAACAGGTTATTAATACTAGACAATGAGCTCCTAAAGAATTGCAAATAACAGAAGTTGAACTATCACTTGCTATCACGAAGAATTTAATTGATTTTACTATTCCTGATTGGATCGGCCTTAATTTCGCATTAAAGCAGCTTAATCAATCGTTAAGTAAAAGTATTCCATTTCATGAACTAGTTTTAACTCCCTTGCCCATGTATCATCATATTTATTGTATGGGACTCTTGGATAACAGCAACACTTGTTTATTACTTTTATAAACATCGTCAACTTGCAGGATAGTTAGATTCAGAGCAACGAAGCAACAATTTATAAATTTTCGTATCTATTCAAGGCAACACATCAATCATAGATATTATTTTATTTTCTTAGTTCATTATTTGAATAATTATGTGTTTATTTAAATATTCTTTTTTATTCTCAAATAATTGTGGCAGATATGTAACCAATCTATTTTCATTATATTTGATAATAGTATTTTATCTTGATGAGGCAACTCAATTTAATTGAAAGAGGTGGCAAATAGCTTTGTGTCACTGACTTGAATCAATAAAAAACATTTCTTACAGAATTTCCTTCTCTTCTAAATCACTATTTTTCCCTAACAAATACCCATATCCTGTCTAAACAAAAGAACTTGGACGAGAAGTGCCTACACCAACCATGGGCATTTTAGCAAGGACTTTCTGTAAGAAGTAGTCAACTACTATATGGAGACACTCGTCTAACTAACAATTTGCAGGAGGCATGCAGACAACACACTTGGCACCAGCCACAAGAAAACTACTCCTTTTCAATTATGGACAGAATCCTACATTCAAGGTACAAGCTGAGTGGACTACAGACTACAAATTTTCCACCATATCATGTGAGAGGATCATCTATACTTCCTCCCACCACATAGTTCGCAGTTGAAGCAATTTTTTCTTACTTCTACCAAGTTTAAAAACTGTCTACGCATATCTATCTCGCTCCAAAGTAAACAGAAGACACCCCACCACATGTGTCTTGCTGTTTCCCATCCATTTTACATATGAAAGCCTTTATTATTTTTTAAAAAATAGATAATATTTTAATTTCTTTAATGTATTAATTAAATTTAATACTTAGTTGCTCTATATAATAATAATAGGGATAATCAAACAGAAGTCAAACCTATAATCTTCGGCGTCTGATACTGATAGACTATCACCGAACCACTTTACCATCCTATCAAAAAATGAAGTTTCTGTATCGAAAATTACTGGCTAGTGTACGCTAGTACCTTGCCATATAAATATCTACCCTATCACTAAAAGAAGCCATGTCACAATCTCAACTTTCGAAGCTGTAGCTTCTCCATCTAAAACGATTGAATAGTAAATATAGTAGATTTTGCTTAAATGTTTTGTGATATTCATACCTACTTTATTTCATTTGCTACAAAGGAGCGTTTGGGTGTGTTGTTTATAAAGAGGCGGTTAGGGATTACATTTCTAATGCACATTGAACGAATAGGTCTTAACTTATATTCATGCCGTATGAAGGAACGAACTCGTGGGGTAGTGGCTATCGCACTGGGTTGTCACTCTAATAATGGTCGTAGTTTCAAATCCCCACGGAGGCAGAAACTTTTCGTAAGCCTTATACGCTTTCATTGTTACTATTTGAATTAGTCTTCTTTGAAATTAACAACGAAAGATTATACAATTATCTCTCTCATTCGAAATGGTAATATGAGGACAGATTTCTTATTATAAGAATTGGTAATTTTAGTGGTCTCAAAATACTAAAATCCAAAATACTAGATCGACGTTATTTTTCTAATGAATTATATGTCCACTTTATTCACAGATAGGCTAATCGGGCCTGGACCTACAGTTTAAAGTGAGATAAGAACCAGTATGTGTCTCAACTTGTTATCCTGCACTGAACTTAAACAAACAGCTTCCCGCCCCTATTTCTAAAACAAATCTTCATGAAATATGGTATTTATAAGATATTCATTATTGATTTGATTGATTTTATTACTGAACGTCAAATGAAACATTTGCTACAATCACCTCTTTGTCCTATCTATCCCAATATATTTCTGTCCCTCTCCTTTCCCCCTTTCCCAACCCCCAGACACATTTATAAAAATAAATATTTTCTTAGGCTTGTATTTGTATAAATATAACATTATATACCCCAAAAATACTATTTTTTTCTACTTTCCGTCACCCCTCTCCCACTATCACAACCCCTCATTATTATTGGCGTTCGCCAGGCCATAGTGATAATGTATCAACGTCTTGTAATCAGTGTGTCTTTTCCGAGTTCCAGTCAGGTCGCATAAGGTTTCAGATTCCAATTTAAATATATCCCGAGACGTGATTAGTCTATGTGTGTAAAAACGGATGTTAAAACGAACTCTTGACCTCAATAATGCAATTTGTTTATTTTCTTTCACCTGTGGTTCCCTCTTTCCGCGAAAAATAACGAATTAACCTCATCATTAACTCAAAAAATAAGTATGTATTTTTAAACAAATTAATGAAAACAGTTATTTCACCCAAACCAGTTTTTTATCGTAAATGTAAATGAAATGTCATCTCACGTAGTGAACACAATGTGTAAATAGTTCTAATGAGGGATATATGAATGTCAAACACATACATGAATACATATATTAAGTTCGTGAATTATACGTGGGTCGTTCAATATATAAGTTTCCGTATGCTGTAAAAAAATTTATTTTTAAGATACATTAGGAAACTATACATACTTGTGTAGGAGGATCCTTCCTCACTTCTCGACAAAATCTCCATAGAGATTCAGGCATTTGTCCCACCGTTGCACCAATTTGTCCATACCCTATGCAAGAAAATCAGGGCTCTGGCTATTGAGCACTATTCTCACGAACCGCTTCACTTCGTCATCTGTTTCGAAGCGGTTACCTTGCAATTCAGAATTTAACACCGGAAAAAGATGGAAATCACTTGGCGCTAAATCGGGGTTGTATGGAGGGTGGGGCAGCCGTTCCCACCCCAATTCTTCAATTTTGTGTTGTGTTTGCACTGCTGAGTGGGGGCGAGCGTTATCGTCAAGAGGAATGACACCAGCTGACAGGAGACCTGGTCGCTTATGTTGAATTGCGTTTTTCAGTTTATCCAATGTTTCACAATAACGGTCAGCATTAATTGTTCTTCCTCGTTCCAAAATGTCCATAAGCAGAACGTCCTTAGCATCCCAGAAAACGGCATTGCAATTTCTCGTTAATGATGTGATGGGGTGTTCCAAACGGAAATGTTCAACCTTTCTGCAACCTCGCGTACCTTCACTCGACGGTTTTCTTGAACAAGTTCATCCACCTTAGCAATGTTCTCATCAGTAGTGGCACTCGAAGATCGCCCGGCTCGAACGTTGTCAAAAATGCACACCCTCCCATCATCCAACAACTTGCACCAACGCCTAACCATTTGCACTGTCATTACGGAATCACCATAAACAGCAACAAATTTCTTATGAATGGCACTAGGAGGTAAGCCATTCGCCCATTCATATCGAATGACAGAACGAACTTCTCCTTTACTCCAGCTTTCCAACACGCGTGCACCATCCATGCTTCTGAACTCCTTATGAAGCGAGCCCGCGTTTTCCAAACAAGCATTTAGTTTTCGCCCTTGAGCGCATGCGCCTTCACGTCTGATAACAAATCAATCGTTGTTCCTTGTAGACGAAGGATGGCGCTTGTCAACCATGTGCTTCTTTTTAATGGCATTGCTTTATACAATACTTTATAGCACAGGGAAACTTATATATTGAACGTCCCTAGTAATTGGGACAATTTAATATTAATTTGAAACGATTAAAGGCAAAGTAAAGCGACAAAGGAAACTTTTGCGCAATCTTTCTGCTGATTCACTTTATTGAAACATTATTTAACCAATGGGGACGCTATCTCATGTTTGAAAATGCTGCATTCGTTGAACTTCCTGTGGACAAGACCGTGAGTCACGCCTACAGCTCCTCCGAATCGAACTTTACTCTGAATGGAGGATCGTATATTTCACAACACTTCCTTGTTTCAGAGCTACCAAATTAATTTCATAAGACGTTGGACTTAGAAAAATTTCATGCGACAGATTTTTCTAACATGAATGTACAACGTTAAGGAAAAGCCAAAATTATTTACTCTTGACAACCTGAAATAAAAAAAATAATTATAACTATGCAATATTTAGCTATATGTTTATACTAACATCACTAAAACTGACGAATCTATCATTCTCTAAATTCATTCTAAAATACGTTTAGCGTATTGCTATAACTATAATTAAAACTAAGACCGTTAATGGTTTAACCATAAACATTTTGCAAAGGCAAAATGGATTTCCAAGACTTTGGTCCTTAAGCAATACCGGGGAAATACTCTGTTAGTGCGCAACAAAATATTTTCGTCGACGTATTCCTGTTTACATATAATAAATATTCCTAATAACTTTTGCACTTTATGAAAAAAATTACTTGTTTGAAAGTTTACCTTCTGATCGTATAAGTGTAATTGTAAGGATTTAACTAAGCTAGTATTTTAATATCGCAAAAAAATGCGTCTGAAGCAAATCATCAATCTCTTAGAGAATAAACTTTATTTTTTGTTATTAGTACCATTGTTATTATTAGGCGTTATATTGCGCAATAAGAGATAAAATAATAAACTCGTTATTTATATTATTTTCTCTCATCTTTAGTTACCCCTGTCCGCGTGTTGGTCCGCGTCGCGTTCTTGTTCTGATTGAAGCCCATTATCTGATGACTAATTTAACTTGTCTGAATATAATAAGTAGAAACAACATATTCCTCACTAAAACATGAATTCCCTGGAATTGGCAAATCGACTTCTCTTTTCGTTCGGTGGGCCTGTTATGACGAGTAAGTAATTTGAACATTCGGTTTCTATGGCGAAATAGTCAGTGTGACTTGTTTCAAAGCAAGAAGTACCAAGATTGAACGCTGGGTAATTGATGGAGCATTATTGAGTTTGTCGCGTTTACCACAAGAGGTATTGAACTGACGTATATAACTTACACAGAAGGAAGGAACGAATAAGGTATGTAGAAGATTTCGTAGGCTCAACTTACTAGGGGGCAGCTACACTGCGACTCATCTTATCTCTTTGAGGAAAAAAAACGACGCACAGTGTGGTATTTTCGTAATCTAGCTGGACAAAATTCAATTTTCGCATTTGGCTACATGGGTTAAATACTTGTTAATTTTCTAAGGAGTTGAACCATATTACATGAAACTAGACCCTGTATTCCAAGAAATCACACTGAACAATAGAAAACAGGGCCTCACTAGCCGACCACCTGAGTTCCGCCTGCCAACTGCTGAAAGCGATCGCGTCATTCGTCTGAGTTTGCTCGATGAATACGGTCTGTTTCTGTGTACTAGTGGTGATTGTGTTTTTTTTTCTTTTCTTTCGTGTTTCAACGCAATGTTACATTTGTTGGTGTATTATTATATGTTTTAGTTTAAGCATGAGCACCATCAGAAAAAGTCACATTTATTTCTGTATGAGAAAACGTATAAGTCAGTTTGGACTAGAGTTTTAGTACATTATATCGCATTATACAGATCTGTTATCCTAGTTTTCTGAAAGAGTTACTTGTTACCTACACAAATGATGTTAATTTTTTTGCGAATGTTTGCGACACTCGTACACTTTTTTTAAAAAATTACAGAATGACTACCCAAATTTCACGGCGGAATGTTTTCGACGTGTGGTATAGCAACGCCAAAGAATCAAGAACGGATGCTTTGTTAGATTATATAATGGAAGAATGTGGCGCCTCGTCCTTTTCGGAAGACATTATAAAACGTTTAAAATAACAATCAGAAGTGTTAGCCAAAAAATATAACAAAATTGGTTGAAGTCCGGAAGACATAGAGAACGCTTTTTAAAAACTAATTCTTTGTGGTTAGAACAATATATATCACTTCCTGATATTATTACTGAAAGTGTCGAAAGTGTTTCACTACCTGGACCAAGTAGAAGGGTCGGAAGACCGCAAAAAGACTTTGAGAGTGCAGTGATAAAACAGAAGAAAGGCGAATTCAACACATCCTCGAATCATCGAATCAGGAAGAGATATATATCATTAGCAGCCGAATTACAGCTTCGGAAGGAAGGAAACAGAAATTCAGCAGCAATTGTAAAAGAGTTTTGTCAATTTTCGCCTAGAAGAGTAACAAAGATAAAAATAGGGCGGACGTGTTTGATAAGCCCAAAAAAAAGTGGACTGTCGGAAGACGAAGCCCTGGCATTAATGGTCGATGCGAATCTCTCGACACATCAATGTAACACAATACGCCACACAACTAACCAATTAAAGTAAAATATTTATCCTAGTTATAAGAAAGTCCAAGCGGCAAAACAGTTGTGCTATCCTAGTGACATTACTGTAACAGATACGTTCGCAGAAATAAAACTGCAATCTCTTCTGGATTACACTATTACGCGATTGTGCGAAGTACAAGAAGATATCTTGAATTGTATTACAGACTCGAAGAATTTAGAACTAATTGTGAAGTGGTGTAGAGATGGGGCCGAACAAAATAGATATAACCAAAAATTTTCTGATACAAATTCCACTGACGAAAGTTTGTTTAGCCTATCAATGGTGACTATTCAATTGTATTCAGTGAATAGCCAATACCTCAAACACGTCATATGTCAAAACCCTTCCCCATCTTCTACTAGATATTGTCGTCCCATCAAGTTTGTGTTTGCCAAGGAAACACTGGATGTAATTAACGTCAATCATCGTCAAATATTTAATTATTAGTATGAGATATTTTCTTGAAATATATGTCTCAACCCTTGGCAGTGTTTTTGTAATTCACCTACAACACTTTACAGCATATATAACTTACATATTGAAGGCTAAATAATTTTGTCCAGCTAGATTACGAAAATACCACACTGTGCGACGTCTCGAGAAAGGGAAGGACGTTATACCAAGAACGACTTTTTGCTTCTGGATTATTCAGATGACCAACATTGATTTCTTTGTTGTTTATATAGCGTGAGGACAAACTTGGGGAAAAGACGGCTATTTTGATTAAGGAGTTTTCATCGATAAAATTTGATCTTTTTATTTTGTTTATTTTTAATAAACAGAAGTATTGACTTTTGCTAGTTGTGGTTGGCCTCAGTCTCTTGCCGTTTCTGTTGTGAATTACAAATTTCATACATAACATTTCATGGTGTAACAGACGGGGGAGAGATATTGTCTTTTCTTTTAATTTCTAACCTTGATTTGCCTTGCAATCGTGTATATGCGTGCATATCTAATGGCATACTTACAACACAGTTGTCTGATAATGAAGGGATGCCAGTTTCAAATCACCTAACTACGGACCCATTTTTAACATTACGCTCAATTACAATTACCCTATATCAACACTATGGACTTTATGAAAGAAATGTCAAAATTGTATTTGTCTGCTCTTTGTAGCTAATATACGTTTTCTTCATTTTCTGCCCCACTTTTTGTGTTACTTTGCTTCAGATTGTGAAGCCAAAGTTTATATCGCAACTATTCCAGGGACGGCGTAGCAACCGGTGGGCAATCACAGCGTAGAAAGATTGTTGACAAATTCTTGTTTCCCTACTGACTGCATTGAGGAGGGAGATTTTTAACGTTGTCGCTACTTGCTCAAACATTAGGCCAAATTGGTAGACATCTGCGTGGGTGGGTATGACTCACTACAAGAAGGAGTGTTCACTTATCCAACATGCTACATGTCGGTATCCAATCCCTCGATACCCGCATGGTGGACGCACACGGGTTGACGTCAGCCCTGTTTGTATCTTTGCTGGGCGGGATCCACGTGCATCCAACTGTATTCGCGTACTAACGACTCACGCCCGCGTTGGAGCGAGTATTCGTAGTTCATCCGGGACTTTAAGCGGGCAGACGTCACAGCCATGGTTATTCTTCTCACAATGCTAAGGCAATCATTTGATGGTAACTGAAGAGACGGTTCCGAATTTCAAACAAAACCTACATAAGTAGATTCAATGTTAAAAATCATGTGCGTGACATGATTATTTCAAACTCCGTTCCAGTACAAAATAAATTATAAACCTGAGCTTCAGGATACACAAAGAACCGAGAAAACTCACAATTTTCCATTTTTGTGAAATGGTGTAGTGGTTAATGCAGGTGCTTGGGGTATTGAGTGTCTTACGTTTGATCACTACTTGAGGCTACTTTATTTTCCAAACTTATTTCAATGTCTCGTTGCATTTCTATAATAAATTAGAACATATTGGTAAATTGAATAAAATGAAATGTAAGTGATTTACCATTCTCATATATTCCGTTATATTTCTTTAAAACTATCCTTTTAGCAATGGCTTAAACAATTGTGTGGTTGTAAGACCAACAAATCGCGAACATTTATTATTTGGATGTTTAATTAAGAATTTTACGACATGTGTGGCGAGGTGGTTAGCAGAGCGTGCTACAATGCTAGTGAGTCCAAGTTAGAATCCCCGTCCCAGGCATAGGTGTTATATGTGAGTGTCGCTTCATCAGTTACCATATCAGCACTCATCATCATCGCGCGATTTGCCAAAAGTGTCTAAATGTAAAATCAAAGTAAACTGCTTATTTATGAAAGAAGAAATAATACTATTTTTAGTAGAAATTGTGAGTCCTTTGAAGTATTTATTACAAAATGTAAAAGAAAAATATTTTGTTTATTAGGTTTGAAAGTTGTCAGTAATTCGATGAATATAAAGTAGCCTGGATGTTGGGCTGTCTTGTTTAAAATCACAAGATAAAAGATACTCTGAAGTTACTGTTAAAATTTCACTTGATTTAGGACCACGCTATAACCTCAGTAGAGACTTGTCCTGTTAAATTTGAATCCTACAACAACAACTTGCATCTTAAATGAGAAAGGGAGTCGAGCCATACTACGAACCAATTTTAGGAAATTCATTTTCTGATATGGATAAACGCTTGAAAATCGGCACCCCAAACTATCTAGTAGACACTAAGAATGCTTCCTATGTCTTTCATGTAATTGTAACACTACTGACGTATCCAATTATATCTGACCTAGATTTGTTGTTAACTAATAAAACATGGTTGCCAGTACCGCACTATGTTCCCTGTTGTTTGAAATTGATAAACCTATCAAACTGGAAGTCACTCGAAATTCATTCACCTTTAACGTTTTCGAAATTTGTCCCGAGCAGCCTATTCATGTAGTGACATTCATTATTCGAACATTGTATTATCAGTTTCAACAATATTTGCCTGTAATAGTTTCGCAGTGTGTATAATAAGTGTTAATGTATTCCCTGCCTGCCCAGCTTCTCACGCCCGTGCTCACAGTTCATTAGACAACAACGGTCATCGGCTGCCCGCCCGCTGTTGAACCACGCTGGGTACTGATGGACGCCTGAGAACTTCCTTTTCAGATGGGCGAATCGGGTTAGGTAGTTCACGACAACAGCTGCAGATGCGCAGGGCGGGAGTGGACTGGCATTGGACCACATTTGCAGACCTATACTAATTGGCTATTTCAAAATGAGTTTCTTTGCAGGAAAACGCGGTAAGAGAGGGTCGCTGCCATTAAGAGAGTTCCCTCACCGAATATAAGAGCGACGCGCCTGTAGAACCGTGACATGAATAAAAAGCGTGGAAAAATAAATATGCTTGTGAAAACCAATGTCTATTAATATATTTTCAAAGATTTAAATAAATAAATGAAACAAAAATAAATAAACCGAACAAAGCCCTGTCAAATATAACGCTTAAATATTCTCTTTCTCTGCCAAGAACCCACAATTCTCAGATCATTTCAAGTGGTTTTGCTCTGCCAAAGCCGTAGAACCGCCGATAGAAACAAACCACGTGACGCATGTCCATCAGCCAACCTTGAAAAGCAGGCACCGAACTGCGAGCAACGTGGTCTCTATATAGAGCGCATGCGTCGTGGTGCTTCACTTTAGTGAAAGGAACATATAATCTCCATTCGTAAGTTAAAACCCTGGTATGATCAAATTTTTTTTCATGCAAAGGATGAAATGCCATAACCTGAGTAATCGTTTCATTATCACTGGCCAACAAGATTTTGCTTATCATTGTTTTGTGAGGAATTCTTATAGATTTCGACCCACTAAACACGAATCCGGCAACGATTTTGTAGAAATATCAACATTTTGAAAGATATTAGCATGTTTTGTTCTCTCGCACTGCTGCCTTAGCCACAGCAATATGGGTGTATTTACTCTTACAGTCGCTAGATGGAAGCACAGTTGCTGTTGATTTTAACTCGTTTAAAGGTTCAAAACTCCCCTTGATTTCTACCCCGTCTGTGTAGTTTATCTATTTTTTTGTGTACTTTTATCGGTGCGTAGGAAATTTGAAGAGTACAAGCGCTCACATGAATTCCTACTTTGGTCATGTGGTTGTGTGTATCAAGGTTGTTTCTTCGCACCATGTCTACTACTTCAGTCTGGGTGTGTGTTAATCTGCGTTAAGTTCATTTGCTTTGTTATGGAACAGCATGTCAGCGGGTCGGAAGTGCAGATTACATGCAATCTCGCTCTGTTATGTATGTGGATACTATATTGGGCCCAAGCAAGTTAAACATGTCATTGTACCAGGGACAAAATTTTGTGAAGCCTATGAAGAGTTCTTTGGAATGGCTGTTGGTAATCTGGACAAACCATAAGCTCCACATGTTACGTGTTGTAACTGCAGGTAGACGATGGAACATTGGTTGCGTGGTAGCAGGAAAGGCATACCATTTGCGATTCTGCGAGTGTGGAGGGAACCTACAAATCATCATGATGATTGTGTCTTTTGCATGATCGACCTGCCACATTTCAGGAGAGGGAAGAACAGGCGTCAGCTACAGTACCTTGACATACCATACTCCCAAGCTCCTGTTCCTGACAGTGATTACCATCGCCTCAAATCCAAACCACGTTTGCGGAAGAAGGTAGTGATTTGGACAGTTCTGGTGACCATGTTACTGCTGATGAGGATAGCAAGAAACCTCATTTACTGAACCAGAAAAAGCAAGATAACTAATTGATAGATATAGATTGGATTGGATTGATTTGGTGTTTTAAGTCCACTTTATGCACAGTAAGGCTAATCGGGACTGGACCTACAGTTTAAAGTGGGATCCGAACCACTTGTGCCTCCACCGGGTATCGAACCCGGGACCCCTTGATTACAAGGCGACGACGCTACCACTGCGCCATCGGGGAGGCCCTGATAGATATAGAGCACTGGGCTGTAGAATATCTGTAAAATTTCACATGCTTCATTCGCATCTTGATTTATTTGGCAGAATTTGGGAGAGATAAGCGAAGAACACGGTGAACACTTTCAAAAGAAAATTCAATTCATGGAAGGGAGAAACCAGGGAAGATGGGACTGTGCCATGATGGGTGATTACATTTGGGGATTAGTTCGTGACGAAGGAGAAGGGAGTGTTTCCCCAAAAAGGCAACGAACAACAAAAATTCATTCTTGAGCATGTTGTCACATAAGATGAACTAAATGAAGGGACTGGTGAGTAATATTATTGTATTCTCTTCATTTCATTGTATTGCTTTAGCTATTTTTCATTGTTATACTGTTCATTATATATTTAATTTACTGGGTACTGACTGTACTGTTTGATTGATTGATTGATTTAGTTTATTTTACTTCGCGTTTTGTGCCTCTTGGCTAATTTGCGAAGATGGGGATGAGTGATGAAAGGATGAAATTGATGAATGGACATTCACAAACAACCAAGCCCGACCGGGATTCGAACCCGGGACCCTTGGCGTCGCAGCGCGATGTGCTAACCACTCGGCCACAGGGTCGGGCTTGACTGTACTGTGTTTGTAATTTTATGTTTTTCTACATAATACATTGGCATATAAGCTACACGTTGCACTTTCAATATGAAATAATAAACGACCCATATTATCCGAAAAACTGACATTATAGTAAATCCAATGTCAAATTCGTGTTCAGCGGGTCTAAATTATGAAAATAAGACTGAAAAGTATACATAAGCAGAAAGTTCATGAACATTTGTAGACCAGTGTTATGTGTGTCTAAATTATGTTTGTCCGATTGCGTGGCTACACGTTTGCAGCTGTTAGGAAATGGTTTTCCGCTTTCACTATTTATAATGTAGTTAAATTATGCAGTTGACACAATATGCATATCACTGTGCCACACAACAACAGCCTCCCGCTATTTGTTTACAACCAAAAATTTGCTGATTCGAAATGGGATCCCATGGTGTCACATGACATGAATAGTTTTGAACACATGGTCAATTTTGGATACTGATGTCATTATATAGAAAGTTTGCATTTACAATCTTAGTTCATGAAATTAACATATTTTAATCTCGTTCGCCTTCTTTATTGACAGTAATAATCGAAAATCCCGTTTGAGTTGAAATACCTTAGTTACAATGTATGCATGTAACAATACCCCGTGCAACCAGAGAGGAAAGCATATCTTGATGTGACAACTTCCGTACAAAAATTGTGATATAGAAGCGAACGTGTACCCTGACACCCACTTGTGTCTATGTAGTAGCTGTGTCTGGGGGTTCGACATGTTGAACCCACGTCACCCCATTACCAGATGAAGAACTCCACACCTGTAGGTAAGATTGTGGGAGGGAGACTGGCAGTCGAGAGATAGGCCGAGGCCTTAACAGGGCCGTCGCGACAAGGAATATTATTTTTATGTGTGTCTGTACGTTTACACGAGGAGAGGGGAACATATATAATGTTCCAATTTCTATTGCTGATAGAAGAAAATGTGGTTCGGATAAAATTTTATACTGTAGCTCCAGGTTCGGTTATCCTTGCTGTGCATAAAGTGGAAATCAACGCAAAACATAAAAACAAGCATATGTATGACGAAACCAAACTATTTCTATATAACTCACAATTTTTGCAGTTAATTCTAGCGACTCTGCTTCCAAAGAATATTGAACGTTCCATCTTCAGTTGTATTTCACAACGCGTTTTTAGTATTAATTATTGTGAGTAACAAACTTTAGCCGCAACACGACGAAGAAAGTAAAACAATCTTTACACTCAAAATTATCTCGACTGTCAGATCTGTGGGTTTAATATTTTTATTTTCATTTTGCCACTCGAAAAATAACAAAATATAACGCTACAATCGGTGTAAAGACTTGTAATCAGGAGGTCCCATGTTCGATACTCGGTCAAGGCACATCGTGGTTTACATCACACTTTAAAACACTGAAATAGAAACGAATGAAATAATTAATGTGTTACACTTTAGTATGAAAAAAGCTACCGCGAGAGGAATCGAACCTTGGACTTCAGCTTACAAAGCTGACCTTCAAACGACATGGCCACAAACCACGGTGAGGAGACGAAGCTATTCAGGTAATTTATCCATAAGATTACATCTTTTCCTGACCAGCTCGAAACTATTGATGTCGCTTCTCCCTAATTACATTCATTTGAAAGCAATATGCTTCATCAGATAGAGCTTGTATGCTGTGCACATTGCTGACAGAATACAAGTTAAGGTTGTGCATTAAAATGAAGGAAAACTTTTCGAAGTCGTGTTTTTGTGCAACGTGAGTGTTTCCAACCCTGAATGATCATCGTGTTCTAGCTTCCATCAACATAGCGGATTCTGCGATGTGACTAGGAATCTTATTAACCAACATCATATACAAGAATTATATTATTTTTAAACTATGTATTTAAAATAGAAGAGTCATTATTCTAAAGTCTACGGAGAAATTCATTGATCCGGTAGTGATTTTGCGAGTCACAATTCTATTTTCTTGCTCCGTTACAAAACCAATGTGCACGTGTAAAAAGGGAAGGCCCAACAATTTTTAATTTACAAATATTCCATTTACTGTTAAAGTTAAATGAGAGGACAACCATTTCCTTATTGTTACTAGCCTGAATGACTGATGTGTGTGTGTTTTTGGGGCAGGGATACCTCCTATCATGTGACTCCATGGCTGTGACATAAACTCTTCTTGCTTCGGATATTTTTCCCATCTCATATTCAGTGCCGACTTTGCTATTATATTTGCCAAAGTGGATTGGGAGGGAGTTTATATATTCTTCAAGCCATCTTACGGGCTAGGATAACACTTTCTCCGAAAGTAAACATAAGTTTTTGTTTTTCCATCATTTTCAGGAATAACGATAGCATTAATTTCTGCCTCGTTTATTCATATTGCCTTTATTTTTCGTTATTTAGTGTTGCTTCTCTTCTCTTTTTGGCTACTCGCAACGATGAAGAGAGACTCAAAAGAACGCCCATGCACGAACGTCAAAAGTTTATTTTCTTTATATAGTTTTCACGAATTTTTCGCGTTTATATTACTTTCAATTTAGACCTGGACAGTCTAGTTAATTAATATTTACTCTACAATCTTTCCGTTTGCCCTTTTCTTTGAGCCTGAGACACTAAATTCCCTGCATGTGGTTAAAATGTTTGATAGTAAGCAACACTGCAGGTTTCCCAACACTTACTTAAACTGTACTGACAGACCCGATGCTGGAGTTCAACGCAAACGAGTGAAGTAGTGAACAGAAGTGTACATGCAACTATAGAATTAGCACTGCGGAACTACTCGGATTATCATCAGTCACTCTCACTCACAACAAGTATTACACGGCGCGGTTAAGAAAAAATAGTCTCGTGACTTTCTCTGAGTGTCACAGAGGTGTCGTCATTTCGGAAACTGCCGATAAACTGTGTCGTTTTCTATATTTCGGCCAACATTGAAGGCAAACTTGAAATTTCAAATCCTAACTGACTTCTACGCGTGAAAATTCGAAGTTCTCAACGCTGCTGGTCCAGTTGTCCCCTTGCTACAAATTCCAACGGGCGCGTGTTTCGTCAGAATGCTGTGAGAAGAATAGTTCTCACGCCTGTCCTCCATCTGGTATGAAACAAACACCTCCTCTAATTGGCATCATAATTCGATCTTCCAGTCGCAGAATGTACAAAAGTTACCCTAACAGTCAAAGAATACCTTGGCAGGCCATTGTCTTCCCAGCCTCTCTTACAGAACAGGCAAAAATTCGAAAAAACAGAGAAACACGAAAAGTTCTGATAATGTTGTTTCTTTAAACTAACTACAAAAAATACGCAGTTGCGCAAAAATTAAAAATAAAAAAATGTAAAAATTGTCACACGGAACATAGTGAAATCCAGAAGTGGTGAGAAGTATCGAAACTTCATCAAATCTATCAGGAATGAATTAACAATTAGGAACGGCATGCTACAGTTAATATTTTACCATTACATTATGTTTGGATAGACGATGTGCGCAAGCTTGTAGATCGCTCGTTAGTGGTAGCAGTAGAAGAGAATGCGGGCAACAAGAATTATTCCAATGAAAAAGTGTCTATAATGGACATGATCAGTAGTGAGCAATTTAACTAATTTAATTGTTAATTATAAAATACATCAACTCTTTTATTAAAATTGTCAACACACTCCACCAAAATTCTGGAAAATGGCTGAAGGGAAAGGCTTAGTGAACGACATTATTAATAAACTTCCATTTGAAATGTATATCCCGGGACATCAGTTTTATGGTCCTGGCACCTAGATCGTGAAACGATTGCAATTGTGAAATCAAGTTGTGAATCTACTGGACGCAGGATTCAAGCAGGATGACACCGCTTGTAATAGAAGTTCAGATCTTGAAGCAAGGTATGAATCAGACAGAATATTAGAATATGCAGAACTAATCCGTCTTGTCAGTAAAATCTGTCGTTAGGTAAATGTGTTACAGTTCTGGGCACCACAATTGCAGTAAATACGAAAAGAAAATTAGGATGGTTTTTTAATGATAAATAATCAAAACAAGTATGAAACCAAAGTATATTTTTTTTATCAAGTGCCTTATCAATATATGAAAACAATATTTATTTAATGAATTCCATTTTAAAGACAAATACATTGTAAAAAATAGCAAAGACTTCTGCTCAAGGTACATGGAATAAAATTACTTAAAAGCATACACCAATTAAATCGCTTACAGAAAATAGCAAAAATCCACACAGTGGGAGATTTTATATTTGAATCCCAGCTATGTTAACAACTTTTGGTGCGGTATGAATTTCAGCAGAAGGAAGTGCGACCATTGCCAAAAGCGTTATCGACATGAAAAGAAAGTAGCAGAGCTGGTAGACTAGAAACTTTTACTTAACCATGGACAGAAAGAAAGATAGTGGTATGAAATTCAGAGCAATGGGATATATTTAAAAACATAACGAAGACATTATTGGAACTTTAGTTAAAATATTTACAATTCAACATTTTTGTGGCGGCAATTCGTCTGATTCTCTGCCTCGAAAAGGTCCCATATCCTAAGAATGCGGTGTGGTGAATTTGGGCATATCTGTAAATAATTCTTGAACTTTCCTGGCGGCGAATATTGAATAAGTTTTCTCGGGCCTTCCACTTTACGGCCTTTCTAAAATACACAAAACTGATGTTTCATTAAGACCCATCGTCAGCGCAATTGGATGCCCAACCTACAGACTCACCAAATTCCAAACGCACAACTGCAACCTCTGACGTGAAAGGGCCAACACCATGTTAAAAACTTATCGGACTTCGTTAAGACCCCTCAGAACATCAGAACTTCTCCCGGAGATCTTCTAGTCAGCTTCGACGTAGTATCGCTCTTCACCAAAGTCCCGCTTCAAGATTCTTTAACACTGTTGGAGCAACATTTCGCACCAGATATCATTAGTCTCTTCAAACATACCCTAACTTCAACATACTTCAGCTACAAGGACAAGTACTATGAACATACAGACGGAGTGGCAATGGGATCCACGCTCTCACGAGCAATAGCCAATTTCTTCATGGAGAACTTTGAATACGAGCCTCTCCGTTCAGCTCCACAGAAACGTTCTGGATTTTACAGATATGACGACAATACCTTTGTCATCTGGCCGCACGCTTATATAGCGCTACAGACGTCCCTTGATCAAATCAACAACCAGCACCAGAACATCAAATTCCCCATAGAGACAGAGATCAACGGCAGCCTTCGAGTCCTTGGCATCCTCATCACACGCAAATGAACGGGACCTTAGGACACAACGTATACAGGAAACATACTCACACCGACCTATACCTCAACTCCAAGAGTTTTTACTATCCAGCGCAGCGATCAATAGTACTCTCGACATCGTTTCACCGAGCCATCGCCATCAGCTACACAGAGGACTTTCAAAAGGAAATTAGACACCTGCGCACAGCCTTCAGACAGAATGAGAAGAAAATATCAACAACACGCCAAAGAAAGTAACACACAAGAACAACCAACGAACAAACCCGGATCTACCTGATGACCAAGAAGGTAGCTATCGTCCCTTACACCGGTAACATCTTTGTAGTCATCGGCCGCATTTCTTCAAAATCCAACATCAAGACGATCCACAAACAGCCATCGAAAGTTAGAAGCCGACTTTGAAACCCCCAAGACGATCTAGGACAGAAGACACCCGGGGTATACCGTATGGCCTGTGCCTGCGGTAAAGCCTACATTGTACAAACGGGGAGGACAATCAAACAGCACTGCAAAGAACAGGCCAGCTACATAAATAATTTTCATCCCGAAAAATCAGGGTTAGTAGACATTCAATCCTCGACGGCCAAAGAATTTACATCACAACCACCGAGATCATCAATAAATCATCAAATTACTGAGACCGTCTCATCAAAGAAGCAATAGCCATACAGGGGGAAAAGGACAACCTTAACAGGGACACAGGACTCGAACTGGACCCAGCCTGGTTAGCGATAGTCGACTGGGAGGGCGGAAGTCGGAGAAACGCAACCTGATTGGTCCGCCATATACACCGGACACCTCCCACACCAAATACACATAACTTCACCATGATTTATCTCTGCACTTCATGCCTTGAAGATGAGAGTGACGTTAGCTCTCGAAAGCTCGGAAGCCTTTCCGGAAATCAACTGGCTTATTGCCCAATAAAACCTCTTCAATATCTGTAAATGTCGGTACCCTCTGGATCTTATAATACAAGCATAAAAGCATTGCCTTCATTTTTGATTCTTTTGGAGGGAGTCCACCGTTAGAATTAATCAACTATCCACTCATTCTACTATTTACTATAAAGATGAACTAATTCAAGCCTTCGATGAAGTTGCTTGTGGTCATATCTGCGTTTTGTTTTTTGCATTGTTATATAAAATAATCAACGTAATATTGAAAAATTTTCAAAATCCACTGTGGCACGTGAAACATGGGAGGACATTCATCTCTCCAGATATATATAATCTTGAAATTGCACTGCTCAATGATGACATTTATCCAAAATCCATAGCATTGCAAGCTTTCCATTGCATGTGCCTCATTCCGAATACGACCCCGTATAATACTAGGGGTATATGTTTCTTTCACCGGACTCATGGTACGAGTCCCAAGTGTTAAGCTGGCCTGGAATGCTCTGACCTCTGTTAATTGGTTGTGTGCCACATGTTACCAGTGTCCTTGACCTGTTTCACTGTGACAGTTAATACCGAGCTCGTGTGTTTGACCTCGATGCATCGAACTAGGTGCGTGTGGACGTCGAGGCATTGGCCCATTGGGAATTTCGCAACAGATTCATGCGACATCCTGTTGATTGGTTGGGTGTATACTGTATATATATTAGTATGCCCCTTATCTCCCTTCTTTCTAGATTTTATGAGCTACTGAAATTTCCAACCACACTTACTTATGGTCACACTTCCAGTTATAGATACTTCATGTCACACTTCGTGTCACACTTACTTCCTGTCTCACTTACTTCCGGTCACTCTTTCGGTTATACTTACTTCGGGTCACACTTACTTCTGGTCACAATTACTTCCGGTCACAATTACTTCCGGAGACTATGCGACTTTTCTCAGCATTGCCAAGATTGTTCTGTATGTTTTTCACTATATATATATACATATTAATACCTAAAATAATTTTCTATTTTTTAAACACTTAGGCAGATTAGTTTATATTCAATTTTTAAAAGTATTTGTGGCACATATATATATTATCTCCAAGTGAGATTGAAATAGACACCATCTAGAGTTGAAGTATATCCAGAAAACATTTATAAAAAAGGTAAAGTGCTCCCCCTGTGCTTAGCACCATGCCATGAAGGCGTATAGGGGGTATGGAGGTAACGCCCCATACTTTCTTGATCCGGTCGTGAGTGGGGCTGATGTGATCAGCATCACGCCCCTGACCGCGTTTACCCCCCAGGGGTTTCCCCCATGTCGTTCGCCCTTCCAACGTTAGAAAAGTTCCCGGGTTTGAACCGGCCGGGGATCGAACCCGGGACCTTGAGCATGGTAGTCAGAGTCGTTACTGACTATTCTTTTTATGTACTAACAACTTTTTTTCTTTTTTATTACATATATTTGCAATTTACATTTCAACTTATTGGGCAAGTAAACATTACAGTAAGAAAATTTGCATACAATCCATTTCTTTTATAGTGAGGTATCCTGTTGTATTCTTGATGGAGGTAATTTACAAATTGTACATTAAAATCTGATTGCCGATATGTCGATAGGAAATAGGCATAGTGTCCTATGAGCCATTGTACACTTTTACGTTTTGTTTTTGGGTAATAGGCAAAAGCTGGATATAAAAGAATATCTCCAGAGATGTTATAAACTGATGTTCGACAAATAGTACGCACAAGTTTCCTTATATAGAGCCATGATGTTTGTATTATTTGGCATTCACTCAGTCTATGGACTTAACTATCAGATACATCACATCTAGCACACATTGGTGTATTTATTAATTTAAGATAATAGAGTCTCTCTCCAGTGATTATTTTTTGGTGGACAATTATATACCATGCTGATCGGATTCGTGATGTAACATGGTGAGCCTTAATATTATTCCATATTTCACTCCAATTGATTCTGGGATTTTTCTTAATAATTTTACACGTTGGTTGTTCTAATTTACATAGTCTGCGATATATTTCCGATGTCACTGGTATTGTTAATATCGGAGATTGTAATAGGGCATAACTAATATCTACTATTGTTGCATTAAAATACCATAAAGTGTCTACCAGTCTAGTAATATCGATAGGAGCCTCTAGTGGAATATAGTCCAAAGCGTTTCTCAAAACTTTACTTGTGAGGCTAAGTGGATGCTGAATCAATGTCTGCGTGTCAGCTTGAATACGTAAAGCCTGGCATTTGAGTTCTATATTTACAAGATTCATTTCTCCCTCGGCAAAAGGCAAACAAAGTAACACATGTTTTACCCTCAATATCTGACCGTTCCAAATAAACCAATTTACTGCACTCTTAAGTTTATTTATATCTAACTTCCGTAGTGGGAGGATTTTTGCCATGTACCACACCTTTTACAGTGCATATTCCTGTACAAAGGTCACCCTTGACTGTAAACTAAGGCTTCGAAATTTATTTGTTTGTAATATCGCTTTAACCCAATATATTACTCTATCATATTTTAATTGGATCATACTTTGAATAGAGTGCGTATATATTATACCTAGTATACGTACAACCTTAAAATTACCTCGCTGCGAGTGAGAATAAACCAAATTTAAATTCAAAAGTGACGATTTTTCTTGGTTTATGTTTAATCCCAACCATATTCCAAATTTCTGTAATACCTGACACGTTGCATCGATATCAGACTGTTCATTTATTAATACAGTAATATCGTCAGTATACGCTAACACCTTAATGTTAGTAGAGTGTATGTTAATTCCTTGAACCTTTCGGCCTATTTCAGAAAGAATGGGTCTCAGTGCAATACAAAACGCTAACATCCACAAAGGATCTCCTTGTCTTACAACTTTATAAATATAGAGTTCCTTTGTCAGAAAACCATTTATTTGAATTTTTGCTGTTGCATGACTATAGAGACTTTTAAATACTGAAAGAAAATGTCCACGTATACCGTAGCCCTGCAAAACATTAAATTGATATTCATAATTTATCGAGTCAAAAGCACGTTCAAAGTCTAATGGTAATATATCATTTTCAGAATTATTGTTCTGTAGTCTATAACATGTAATTACTTCACGCATCGTTTGTAAAACATTTGTGATTTTCTTATTTAAACCAAAAACATATTGTTCCTCTCCTACTAATTTGTCGACATAAGGCATAAGTCTGCGAACCATACATCGCGCCAATATTTTGTAATCCGTACATAGGAGGGTGATGAGTCTGTAATGACCAGCTTCTCTTGGTTTTGGACATTTTAGGATTAAAATTATAATACCCGCAATGGAAGATTTGACCATTTGATACTTGCTAAACACTGCATTTATCCAGTCCGTTATTGTTTGACCCATCAATTTCCAAAAGGTTTGATAAAACTTATTGGGTATCCCATTCCAACCAGGAGCTGAACATGGTTGGCCTGCCTTAACCGCTCGAAACACTTCCTCACTTGTATATTCTTTGTTTAAGTTTTTACTTTCTTCATCTGTAAAAACCTCTGATTCGGATGCCAATCATCCATCAAAGCTCCAGTATGTGACGCTTGTTGGGAATATTGTTGCTCAAAATAATTATAAATGCAATTACGTATTTCAGGGGCTGAATTTATTGTTGTTCCCCCATTATCAAATATTTCACTAACACATTGTCTTTTAGCATTTTTTCTTTCATGAATTACATGGCTGATAGAGACGTCCTCATCGTTGCCAAAATGAAGAAGTGTACTACGAATTTTAACCCCTTGATGCCTTTTTGCAGTCATTTTTAACAGTACAGCTTGAATACGTTTTACTTCAGTTTGCACTTTTTTCCCATCTGTTGCTTGCTGAATTTGTTCACGAAACACCCTGTAGTAAAAATTATATTTATTTGTCCAATCTCTCGAACGTTCCTTACAGTAACTCATACAAAATCTTTTTATACCCGGTTTGAGAATCTCCTCCCACCAGTGGATTATATCTATCTTCCTCAGACGGTGTGTTATCCATCTCGGCCACTGGTCATTAAATGTTTCTTGGAAATTTTTCTCATTAAGAATTGAAGCATTTAATTTCCAACAACCGTACCCTCTAGGGAGTATTGGACTGTCCACATTTATCATCATAATGACAGCGCTGTGATCTGAAAAACATGTAGGTGTTATACTGATGGACTTTACATACTGACGTAATGTGGGTGTTACATAAAATCTATCCAATCGGGATGCACATTTGTCACGTATATACGTGAAACCTCTCTGCCCAAAATATTTGTCACTCCAGACATCTGTGAAGTTAAAGCCAGTTACTAATTTTTGCAATGAATTCGACGTGACGTGTTTAATCCAGGCCTTTGATCCTGCGGATACAATACACAATTGAAATCTCTCCCACATATTATGTGTTCTCTCCTACCCTGCATTTCAACCGCAACTTCCTGCGTAAACAACTCATCCCTTTGTTTCCTACACTGTGACCGGGATGGGGCATATATGTAAACATTCATACATTTGCAACTTTTGCTGATTTGATTCTATTATTAGGATGGCATGCCACATTTGTGAGGGAAATCGTATTACGTGTTAACAAAGCTGTTCCTGTCGATTCAAAATTAGCATTATTATGAACTCTTATCTTTGGGGAAAAATTTAAATGCATTTGTCCACATTCTTGTAAAAATACAATATCTAATGATGATTGTATATTAAAGTCCTCTAACGTCGCCTGTTTTGTGAGAGATTTCATTTTGTTTATATTTATCGTCGCAAAACGAAGGGTTGTCATCATAAATAGTATGCTAAAAATGTTTGGGATTGGGTATTCCCAATACTTATACTCCCACTTTTGCCCCATCTAAGAGTAATACCGTGTCATTCTTAAGAATGAGGGGATCTGAACCAGTTGTTTATGCAATTAATTGCTTGGGTGATGTAAACTACTCATCATTCATCCTCTTGATGAGACCACTCGTCATTGGCATGAAGAGTTAATGCTTGGCAATGCGAAAGGTACAAAATCACACTAGGGAACTAGACTACAGAAAAGACAATGGTCACTCGTTGGGCTTTGTGAACCGTTGAACCTGAATCATGGCTGGGTGTAGGATAATTACCTGTCTATCTAAAGTCTTTAGCTGAATCAAATAAGCGAAGTCCTCTGTAAGCTTCTCCAATTCGTCGACCAGAGCGTCGTTCCACTTCTGCTCTACTGCCTTGCTGACCACCTCGTCTCTCTCAACTCAATCCCAAAAGTCAGTCCCCTCTCAGCTTGTCTCACCTCTATATTACTAGGCCATCGAGCTCTTCCTCTATGCCGAATCGTGTTATTTAATTGCTACCATGCAAACCGCTGACTCTATAACCAGAAGTATTACCTGTTTCCTGAATGCTCAGGAGGTGTGCATGGCACAACACAATGCATTGTAAACATGCCTCAGAGGTTGAGACAACTGAGAAAAACAAGTGAATGCCCTGGTCAACGTGAAGCGTTCAGAGAGACTTTAATAAAAATAAATATACAATCTTAGGGATTGATACGATACTTCTTACACTATTTATATATACGCCTAATGTTATGCACCAAAAATTAACAAACACTAACAATATTATTTTTGTAGGGGGGAGGAACCCTTCCCTTTATATACCTTAATCCATAAACAACTACCACCACGCAATTCAATATCATTAACTTACTAACAGTCCATATAAAACTATTCATTCCAAATAATACTATTTTCTAATCTTAAAGTGATTACCTGTACCCACTGTTCACAAACTTTCATGGCCTATCGGCCATGGCCATGTCTTGTAAATTTGCTTTTACATGTCGCAATGATCGTCTTTTCGTCCGATTGCTGCCTGACGCTTTCTTTATACTCTTTGGTCGTTTTTATGAGCCGGAAACAGAACGACCCGTACTACTTTGGACACTTCCACTTTCACTATCAGTTTCCGAATCTTTTTCCTGTTCAGCTTCTTGTCGGAAGTCCTTTTGCTTGGTCTGATTTTGCTTCCTCTTCTTCTTGCTCTGTAGCACTTCATCACTTGATTCCTCTTGCACTTTACTTATGTCTTCTTGTCGTCTTAGTGGTCCACCTTCTTCTGCTCCCTAGTATCCAGGGACATTTCTTCACTTTGTCGCGTAAGTTGAATATTTAACACAGGTTCGTTTGGTTGCTCTTGCATATTTTCTTCGGTTCTTTCCTTGGTCAAAGTCTGTTGTTCATTCGTGTGAATATGTTTCTCTTCCTGTATATGTATTCCCTGCTGAAGCCCTTCAATCACTGTCAGTTGTGCTGATTCTTGACTCTGTGTTGTCTTATGGTGACCCACATTTATACCTTCGTGTGTAGATGGTGCAATTGCTTCACTATAGGACCGAACTGCACGACCCATGACTTTGAACACTGTTGGTTTCCGTAAGTTACAATTAAACCGCATGTGGTCACTGCTACCACACAATTCACAAGTCGGGATTTGACCATTACATACTACATGTGCCGTATAATGGTCTATTTTCACAAAGGAGGGAATTGGCTTCTTAATTGCCATTAAAATCTGACGCAACCCCTTATACACTTTGTACCTGAATTTGTCACCCGAGGGCTCTGCTATCAGATCATCGATTGGCCCATATTCACTCAGTTTTTCACGAATTTGTCGTTCTGGCACTTCCAAAGGAAGATTAAACACTCGACCCGGCTTCACAATTCGATTCGCATCACTCAGTTTCACTTGTGTTACAGCTCCACTACTATAATAAAAATTCGCTTCACCAGTATTTTCTTCTAACATTTTTCTCATTTTTCCAGGACGCACTAATTTCAAAAATACACATTTAATCGTCGTGGGAATTTGTATGGCTGCAATTTCATTCACACTCAGTTTGAATTTATCATGAATAAATTCATGTATTTTTAATAGACTAGGTTTCAAAGTTCTCGTTTCGAAACTGATTTGTATCGTATTTTCGCGATCCATTCTATACTTTACGTTTGTCCAATTCTTCACTAGCACAGTTCAACAGCACACTCTCTCCCACACGTACGTACCGCGGAGAAAAATTTTCCCTGTTGAAAATTTAAAAGTCAAATCGCAAAGCTTGACATGACCCAGGTTCGCCAATTCCATGTATTTTCTTAGAAAAACACACATACAAAATATATATTAAAAAAACAACAACAACAAAACATAGCTTTCTTTTAATTCCCTAAAAAAAATCCATTCCCTAAACATTACAATCAATAAAACAAGTACGCACGTCGATATGATATAAAAAACAATATTATGTATGATTATATGATTAATAATTACAAAATTTATGTCATTAAGTGATATAACTTGCGATTGAACGCAATTGTTCGTGCGTAAATTGTTTTGATGTAGAATTGCTCGTTTTTTACAAATCGCAAGCGCGTGGTCAATAGTCTGTGATGCCTCGCCAAGCGATTTCTACTTTTGTGTCGCAAAGCGAGGCAAATGGCCGTAGTGTTATCTTACAAAACAAAACATAGCTCCCACTGTTTCTTAAAATTGGAGCCCAAAATGGACCCTTCAAATAAGCTACAAAACCGTAAAAAGTTCACAAGTAAGTACAGACGTAAGTTCAATCGTAAATAAGCATGTAGAACACAGGTGTTCGCTGTAACCTTATCACACTATACACTGTTTCACATCGCACTGTTTTGCCTGTAAAAAGCCTGGGTACACCAACATATACTATATTTTGCTAAATGTGTAGCCACTTCACTCATGACTACTTCAAATATATGAACTTTCACTGGCTAGCTTGCATATTCCGATGTTTGATTAAAAATACTTGATGCACACAATTAATTACACAAAAACTGTTTGTATTTTATATAGCCTTGTACCTACTCGTGTGTAACTGCACACAAAATCTTGCACGTATCCACCAACTGTCTACTCTGTTGATATATATCCGAAAATGTTCTGCGAACAAATGTATCGCTTTCGATGTTCCATGTAAGTGAACAAAAAATTACTGCTTGGGATAAACATATGCATAAAAAATTGGCACTAAAGCATGCTTCCTGAAATGTTCGAAAGTGCTGTAGTTATGCTTGTCTATTTCTTGCATGTTCGTTTGGTTATCCATAATGAAAATTTTCTCTTAAAAAAAAATAACGCACTAATTGCTATCGTTGGATAATTTGACACAACTGGCGCTTGTCGTCTCCTTGTAATATAATGTAAACTAGAATGCATGTAAAACTGGCTAGCATGCATGGTATGAAACTGAAAATTTGTAAAAGGGCTATGGAAAAGTATTGTTTTCCATAGTGCACGGTAAATATTCACATGAATACACATGATATAAGCTTGCATGTGTATGTGTGAGAAAACACTGTAGCACTATTTGAACAATAATTCTGTACTTATTGTTGTGACCGAAACTGCTGCTTGTAGAATATATGTTCTCTCTACTTCTTCATATTGCTTTTCGTCTTAACTTAATTTGGGTAATGTAAAAGGTGTGGTAATTTACCCGTAAAACTTGGGAGATGGGAAAAATTTGTCCCAACTGGGAACAGTGTGGAGGGAAACTTTATCTGGTTCCTTCACTAGGTGTCGTTAATAGTCTGTGACACTAAACTGGAAAGTTCCTGGTTGAATATAGGCTTTCCGGGAAAAATATAGTCGTCTTGTATAGAGAAAAAAATGTCTGCATGCTTCCTTGTAATCTGGTAATGAATATTTAAGCATGATAGCTTCTGTGGAAGTCCTTCATACAAAAATGCCCAAGATTGATGTAGGCATTGCTTGTCCACGTTGTTCCGTATAGACAGGTTAGGTTAAACAAGGGAAAATTATAATAAAGAAAGGAAATTGCAAAGGATGGGTAAATATAATTCACGTTTATGCACAAAAAAACCAAACTCATTTCCATTGCCTTTTCTTAAAATTAAATTAAATTGCCTCATCAAAATAAAATAAAATTAAAATAAATTGATTAAATAATTGCCATAACTCTTTGAAAATAAATAAGGAAAATTTAAATAAAAATATACAACCGTAATTAAACTATTAATGTCCATGATTGATGTGTTGCCTTAATTATTAATTATTACTGTACTGCTCTGATTGAACCTGTCTCGTAAGTTGATAGTGCTTATACAAATAATACACCAGTGTTATAGTTAGCATATAGACATGGGCAAAGGGTTTAAAACTAATTCCTGGAATGAAATGCCCTTACTAATAGATTGATTAAGTTGCTTTAAGGCAAGTTCAAGCGGAGTCCATTGGGGAATAGTGAAATCAGATAAATTCTTGGGAATATTAAGTAATAATTCAACTTCCTTCATTTTTACTTGTTCGAAAGCTAAAATTCTTGTATGTAAAATTTGTTGATCCACAATAATCTGAGAAAAATCCTGATAGTTAAAAAATATAGATTGCCCCTCGTTAATCTGAATTGATCTGTGGGTGTTCAAATTATTATTCAAATTCTGAATGACAATAAATTGACCTGAGCCTGATATTAAAATACCATTACGTGTTCTGATAAACTGAAATAATTTATTGTCAGTAATAGATTTCACTTCAAAATTACAAGAAACTTATCTATTGTGTAAAAGTAAATCTTCCAAACACTGTACATCTCTATCGATGGTAACTTCACTATGCGAGCAGAGATAAAAAAAAGTTTTTAAGCTCGCATGCGCTCTCAACAATTTGTACTAATCGTGGACTTCCCATATGTTGCATACTGTAAGTTAACTCTGGGATTCTAATGCGAGACCATGAATTGTTACGCAAAATGCCTAAATTAACTGCTCTAAAAATAGGAGCGATGTCATTCATCTGTACTAAAGGTGTTTCAAGAAGTAAATGAAATGATCTACTACTGGGTTCATAATTAATCAAATATACTTTGGTCAAAGAATAAAATAATCCTATGTCTGTTTTATAAAGCGAATCTTTAAAATCGGGATGATGCTGAATAAATGTACGGAGCCAATTAGGAGTTAAAATATGATAAGATAATTTTCCTGAAGCTATTTCCATAATTATAAAATCTAAACGCTCAATCATCTCAGAGGCATGCAATAAGGCAACTATATGTCTCTCTTCATTATAATCGTAACAAAACTTAGCAAGTAATTCTTCTTTTAAATGCAAAACTGATTGCTTTAGAACTACCAAAATCCCATTAACAATGTTGACCATCTTTACTTGACTTTGTTTCATATTCTGTACTTCCTGGATGATATGATGTTGATTGGCTGCTAAAGTTTTAACTGATTGAGATAAATGATGACCTGACATGGTATTGAAAACAGAAAGTCCTGCACTGAACAAATTTATTAAATTAAGAAATATCTGCCTCTTTTCCCTGTTGTGGGTATTAGTAACATTCTGATATAAATTTTGACAATTAGGCCTTACGTCTCCTACTGTAAATTTACATTGGAAATACTGAGAAATTTCAGTAAGATAATCATTAATTTTGGTGCTAGTATCATTATGAATGACTTTCCATTGCGCACATGCGGAATCATTGTCAACCTGAAAATGCGCATCAATAAATATATTCACAGTTGTAAAAATATTCTTACTGCTATGAATGGTTAACCCTTGTCTCTCATAATATAAGCCTAAAGATTTCAAAAATATGTCTTGTGACTGTTCATTGTTGGGTAGGGATCCAATAAAATTTATCAAGGATAGGAGTAGGATTATAATCCAAAGTAGGAAAGTAAGTCCGCTAGTAGCCATGCTTCTGTAATAAAAAAAAATTTCCTGCATCAGTACAGCTTGACGTAGGGATATATACCTAGTAAAGCTAAAATTATGCTGATGTAATAACTAAGTATGGGATCAGATAAGTAACTTGATCGGTGTTAAAGAAGGGGTGGGAAATAACACATCACCAATATGATGCGAAAGATGGGAAAGATACCGTGACTCTAAAGATAATACCTTCAGTTGACTAAAATCATGGGTCACATTAACATTGATCCAACTGAAGTGTGGCTTAGTGACTTAGAAGGGGTGCGCCACCTGGTAACATACGCCATCAGTGATAGGCTGAACGAGAACATAACCACCCTGTCCCAACTAAGTACAAGAGTACAATCGTACTTGGAGCGAATACAAAATTTTACACAACTAATAGCGTCTTGCCCCAATAACTGGAGTAGGGTATTTGGCGCCCTCCAGGTGGAACTGGAGTCAACAGAGGAAAAATTCCTGTGGCTGGGAAACTTATTTCTCAGCTGCAGGGAGTGGAATCTGTTCCAGGAGTAGGGTAAGTGATCAAATTTTTCCTAACACTGAATGATAATACTAATAATTTCTCAAACTATAACATTTGTGGTAAACCACACTGTTTAAAGTTGGAAAGGCAAACGGTGCCGTGGCGACTTTTGCTGCACATGCCTGTGCTAATCACCGAGGCTTAGCCTGGGCATGTTGCTAACAATTTTGATTACTCTGTGTGCATAAAGTGCTAAAATTGCCCTTTTGTAAAATTTCCCTGATTGTATCAAAATTTCGTTTATCTTTATCCTGATTCTAATGAAAAATGCGTCAATTTCCCAAAATTTTACTTACTATAAATATCTCTATATAAAAAAAACGGGAAAATGTTGCGAGAAAAGCGCCAAAAAAAATCGTCTTGTTGTTCCTTTATAAAATTATTGGTCGTGATTAGTCTGAAGTGCATAAATGCGACGTTTTATGGCAAAATTTATCTATGTAACAAAAAATATCCCTAACATTGTTTACATGAACTTCTGTCGCGAAAATCAAATTCTAATGGCTATATGCTTAACTAAACTGGTATCCAGAAAATTTTAATGAGCGAACGCCACTGGTTCAAGAAAATATTCAAAGTCTATGCTAAGTTTTCCTGAGCTACGAGCGTGCTCTGGAAGGCGTAAACGCGGAAAACGGAATTTGCTGACATCAAATATTCTAAGTAGTGCAACGTAGCATTTTGTGGTCGTTGTATGTAACTGAAATTTCTCTACAGCGAGAGTAATCGGAAGGCTTGCTGAAGGCGTGTTCGGGCGACATCTTCGGTTACGTTCGGGTGCCGTCGGAATAGCAAACAAAAAAAATCGTTGCTTCGAGCAACGAGCAAACGTGACAATCCAACAGGCGGAGGAGGAAAATGAAAGGCTATAATTCGCTGACGCGCTGAATGATGCGTTAATGTTTACAAAACTTTAAATTACTACGAACAAAGTTTAGTAAGAGCTGCGAGAATTCTAAATGAAGTCAAGGACTTTCGAAATTACGTCATAAGCGGGATGGAAAGGGAAAAAATATCGTCGCGTTTGCGACAGCGTGTTTATTAAACTCGACCACTTCCGTGATGATACAATAACAAGACTTGGGAAGGTGCTATCAAAATAAATGACTAATAAAGTACAATCAAACCTAAAAATGGATTATAACTTAAAATTTTAAAACGCAATGAATAATAAAATTCTAGGCAAAGGTATAGTCGTAAAAAATATGATCCGTGAAAGATACAACAGGTTCGGAAACCTGAGAATTTGGCTTACTTTCTGCTTTTAAAGTGACATTTGGAACTTTCTCGACTTTTGCTGTTGACTGATTTACAAATAAATCTTTAACTTTTACAATTGGCTGAACACAGGGTGAAATAGTCACTTCACTTTCATTTTGCAACTGTTTTGAACAAAACTTGGACCCTTGCTTACGGCAAACTCCTGAACTTTATCTTTAACAGATACAATATTCTTCGGCAAATTTAAAATGTCGTCTTTGGTGACTAAAATATTTCGGGATACATCCTGAACTCCTTTTTGTGTACTGGATTGAATAATAACGGACGGAGGAACGGGTGGGGGAATTGGCGGGTGACTCGTTTTCAATGGTACCACTTCAACCATTGAAGCAACATCGTCGAAAATCTGGTCAATGGACGGTGAATCATTATTAAGTTTGCTTAACGGTAATTCGTTGGTACACTCATGGTCATAAATAATAGATTTTTTGCGTTGACATTGACAGTAACAAATTATGAATATTATAAAAATACTAATAATAAATGTTGATAATAATAAACTTGTAATTATAATATAAGGATAGTCAAAGGACTTGTTCAACAGATAAATAAAATTAGAAGCTTTTACGTATGGAAGAAATCCGTTTAAAATAACTAAAATCGCAATGATTTTCATGGTGCTTAGGCAATCAAAACAAACAGTCCTTCAAAACTAACACGTACTTTAAGCCTGCCTAGTCTAAATTAGTAGGTATTTCAACTCAACTTTAATTATTCCTGACTCTAGGCTCAATTTATCTGCGTAATTTATTTATTTGATATAATTTATTTATTCTCTAAATGTATTAGCACTGTTAAACTTATCTTATTTTAAATTTTACTGCAAACTTATCTTATTTAATTTCAGGTGTTTTCTTTATTTTTAAATACTTAAAATCAATCGAACCGTACTGAGGTACAAGGTAAGGGAAAAATTGAGAGTGATTTACTCCTGACTACCTGAAATAAAATTATTATTATTATTTATGCGATCTTTAAATGCATTAAAATACTAATATCACTAAAACTTGAAGAATCTTTTATTCTCTCAACTCATTCTAAAATATGCTTAGCATGTTATTGTGGCAAAGTTAGAAACTAAAACCGTTGTGGTTTAATCATTATCATTCTGCGATGGCAGAATGGATTTCCAGAATTATCGGTCATGATCCAATATCCGAAGGAAAATACTTGTTATTGGAGCGCAATAAAATCTTGACGTCGACGTCTACGTATTCATATAATATAAATATTCTCATAATTGGCGCTTAAAATAAACTTTGCTAATATAATCATATACCTTCTTCTAAAGAGTAACTATAAAATTCTAGTGATGTTCTCGCTGAGCTAGTATTATTACATACTGCAAAAAAAACTTTTGTGCCTAAAGCACATTATTAAATAATAAGTCTGCTTTTAATCTTTAATATTATTAGTGCCATTTTATGATAAATTTTTATTATGTCATGCAAGTGAAATTAAAAATGTTAAACCTGTTACTTATATAAATTTTCATTTTTAGTGACCATTATCCATGCGTGAGTCCGCGTTGTCCTCTTGATGATCTTCATCTTCATCTTGACCTGCCAAGTTCTCTTCGCCTTCACCGTCATCTGGCGCATAGTATTTCTTGAGTCTCTGGACGGCAATAGAGTCCACTAATGTCTTTCCGCGCTTGTTCTGGAATTCCACCAGGTATGTGTTAGGATTCTCTTCTCGGATAACTGTGGCTGGGCCTTTATAAATACCTGAAAAGCACCGTGCGGTTTCAATTTTCTGGGTGCTGTCAAAAATTAAAACTTTATCACCTGGTTGAAATTTGATCTGTTTCCTCTTCCGATCATAATATTTCTTTACTTCAACATGTCGCTTCGCCAAGTTATCCGTAGCATTGGTTCTTGCTTTTTCCAACACTCGGAACCGTACATCATTCTCCACATTTTCACAGCTTGGGGTGTGTAATGCAAGCTCCCAGGGCAAAGTAGGTTGGAATCCATGTACTAAAAAGAATAGGCTATACAGCAAATTCTGATTCCTTGTAGTGTTATAACTGAATACATTTGGTTGTAAATATTGGACCCAATCAGTGTGTTTTGAATTAACATAACACTTCATGATACTCTGTAGTACGCCGTGGTTACGTTCGGAAAGCCCTATCGAATTGTGTAAACCTACTGGTGAAAACTTGATGGTTATTCCCAATTTATTGCCAAGTTCCTGAAAAAGCTTAGATTTGAATGCTGACCCACGGTCGGTGTAAATATCATGTGGGGTTCCATAGCGTAACACTATTTCCTCATACACAAATTCAGCTGCTGTAGTGGCCGTACAATCTGCAACTGGTTTGGCTATTAAATACCGTGTCCCAAAATCTGTTGCGGCAATTATATATCGGTGACGAAGATTGGATGAAGGAGGATATGGACCTGAAAAGACTAAGCAAATCCGCTGGAATGGCTTCTGTGCGGGAAAAGTACACAGTTCTCCTGATGGTAGACCTGGACGGCGTTTATTCTGCTGGCATGTAATACATTCAGTAATTTTCCTTTGAATAAATAATTTCATATTTGGAAAATAAATCCGGGATAATGCAACATTGTAACATTTGGTAAATCCAAGATGAGAACCTCCTATGGGTGAAGCGTGGAGTGTCTCAATCACAGAATCACGTAACGTCATTGGAATGCATAACAATTTCCTGGTAGTGGCTCCTAATTTCTCTTGTCTATATAATACACCATCTTCCAACACATGATGATAAACCTGCCTTTGGATGGATAAAGGTAGTGTTCCATCGTCCCTGTCTGGGTCCTCCAAAACTTTAATAATTGGGCCAAAAAATGAATCCTGTCTCTGATGTTCCGCGACATCTGTGGTTGCATCAAATAAAGTAAGTGTCCTGGGTTCGGGAATGTCCTCTTCCGTGTTGCCATCCTCTACATTTTCTCCACATTCTCTGCTGAGGGGATCAGCGATGTTCTCCTTAGTTTTGACATGGATCGGAGTGAATGAAAAATCCTCCAAAAGGTTACTCCATCGAAGAAGCTTTGAGCTTAAATTACGAGATGTCCTAATATACGAAATTGCTTTATTGTCCGTGTGTAAATCGAAATGGTGCCCCACAAGTTAAAATCTAAATGATTTGAAGGCATGTAAAATTGCAGTTAGTTCTTGTTCAATGACGCTCAATCTTTTTTCAGTGTCCGTCAACGTTCTACTGCAGTACGCACATGGCAAGTACTCTCCTTCTGCATTGGGAAGCATCGGTAAAAACCTTGGTGTTCTTCGCTGCATCGTAAGGTAACAAAACAGGTGCAGTAATTAATGCTTCCTTTAATTTCTATAATAATGATTGTTGTTCACGACCCCATGTAAATTTCTTGCCCTTACGAATTAAACCTTGTAATGGTGATGCGATGTCAAAAAAAATTTTGACGTACTTCCTCACGTAGCTGCAAAGACCTAAAAACATTTTAACCTTTTTGAGTGGTGGGAACCTTATAATTCTTAATGGATGACAGGATTCTATCACTGATACGGTACCCATATTTGCCCAGCATCTCCACCACGTGTCATTCTTAAGAATGAGGGGATCTGAACCAGTTGTTTATGCAATTAATTGCTGGGGTGATGTAAACTACTCATCATTCATCCTCTTGATGAGACCACTCGTCATTGTCATGAAGAGTTAATGCTTGGCAATGCGAAAGGTACAAAATCACACTAGGGAACTAGACTACAGAAAAGACAATGGTCACTCGTTGGGCTTTGTGAACCGTTGAACCTGAATCATGGCTGGGTGTAGGATAATTACCTGTCTATCTAAAGTCTTTAGCTGAATCAAATAAGCGAAGTCCTCTGTAAGCTTCTCCAATTCGTCGACCAGAGCGTCGTTCCACTTCTGCTCTACTGCCTTGCTGACCACCTCGTCTCTCTCAACTCAATCCCAAAAGTCAGTCCCCTCTCAGCTTGTCTCACCTCTATATTACTAGGCCATCGAGCTCTTCCTCTATGCCGAATCGTGTTATTTAATTGCTACCATGCAAACCGCTGAATCTATAACCAGAAGTATTACCTGTTTCCTGAATGCTCAGGAGGTGTGCATGGCACAAAACAATTGCCTCAGAGGTTGAGACAACTGAGAAGAACAAGCGAATGCCCTGGTCAACGTGAAGCGTTCAGAGAGACTTTAATAAAAATAAATATACAATCTTAGGGATTGATACGATACTTCTTACACTATTTATATATACGCCTAATGTTATGCACCAAAAATTAACAAACACTAACAATATTATTTTTGTAGGGGGGAGGAACCCTTCCCTTTATATACCTTAATCCATAAACAACTACCACCACGCAATTCAATATCATTAACTTACTAACAGTCCATATAAAACTATTCATTCCAAATAATACTATTTTCTAATCTTAAAGTGATTACCTGTACCCACTGTTCACAAACTTTCATGGCCTATCGGCCATGGCCATGTCTTGTAAATTTGCTTTTACATGTCGCAATGATCGTCTTTTCGTCCGATTGCTGCCTGACGCTTTCTTTATACTCTTTGGTCGTTTTTATGAGCCGGAAACAGAACGACCCGTACTACTTTGGACACTTCCACTTTCACTATCAGTTTCCGAATCTTTTTCCTGTTCAGCTTCTTGTCGGAAGTCCTTTTGCTTGGTCTGATTTTGCTTCCTCTTCTTCTTGCTCTGTAGCACTTCATCACTTGATTCCTCTTGCACTTTACTTATGTCTTCTTGTCGTCTTAGTGGTCCACCTTCTTCTGCTCCCTAGTATCCAGGGACATTTCTTCACTTTGTCGCGTAAGTTGAATATTTAACACAGGTTCGTTTGGTTGCTCTTGCATATTTTCTTCAGTTCTTTCCTTGGTCAAAGTCTGTTGTTCATTCGTGTGAATATGTTTCTCTTCCTGTATATGTATTCCCTGCTGAAGCCCTTCTATCACTGTCAGTTGTGCTGATTCTTGACTCTGTGTTGTCTTATGGTGACCCACATTTATACCTTCGTGTGTAGATGGTGCAATTGCTTCACTATAGGACCGAACTGCACGACCCATGACTTTGAACACTGTTGGTTTCCGTAAGTTACAATTAAACCGCATGTGGTCACTGCTACCACACAATTCACAAGTCGGGATTTGACCATTACATACTACATGTGCCGTATAATGGTCTATTTTCACAAAGGAGGGAATTGGCTTCTTAATTGCCATTAAAATCTGACGCAACCCCTTATACACTTTGTACCTGAATTTGTCACCCGAGGGCTCTGCTATCAGATCATCGATTGGCCCATATTCACTCAGTTTTTCACGAATTTGTCGTTCTGGCACTTCCAAAGGAAGATTAAACACTCGACCCGGCTTCACAATTCGATTCGCATCACTCAGTTTCACTTGTGTCACAGCTCCACTACTATAATAAAAATTCGCTTCACCAGTATTTTCTTCTAACATTTTTCTCATTTTTCCAGGACGCACTAATTTCAAAAATACACATTTAATCGTCGTGGGAATTTGTATGGCTGCAATTTCATTCACACTCAGTTTGAATTTATCATGAATAAATTCATGTATTTTTAATAGACTAGGTTTCAAAGTTCTCGTTTCGAAACTGATTTGTATCGTATTTTCGCGATCCATTCTATACTTTACGTTTGTCCAATTCTTCACTAGCACAGTTCAACAGCACACTCTCTCCCACACGTACGTACCGATATCGCGCTGAACTTTCACTTTCCCTCAAAGCACAGAGCTCGTACGGCACGACCTACCTGTTCCGCGCTAGGCGCGAGACTGACCGACTGAGCCACCGCGGCCACTAGAAAACATTTATATACATACTAAATAAAATAAAGTTAAAACTGAATGCCCCGATTGTGGTAAATTTATATCCAAAACAAATATGTCAAAACACCGGGCAATATGCACCGCTCAACCGAAAAATTCTCTATTACCAACCCAACCCTGTCGCTATTGTAGAAATTCTATTAGCATTCGCAATCTGAACAGACATAAGAAGAGTTGCGAATATCAACCATCAACGAGCCAGACCAATCCAAGAAAAAGGCAAGCAGATATAGCCCAAACCGATGGCCCTCAACCGAAACAAATTAGATATTCAACCACACCTAAAAAAACAGCTTTTTGTGGTCGAATCAATGATTACTCTTTGTATTGGAGCCACGCTGTGATATTAATAATTTCTTGAAAGAACATAAAATCTTCAATAATAGACCTCCTGAAAAATAAACTTAAAAATAAATCTATTAAGTTCTATACTATCATATCCTCTGAATATGAGAAACCAGTTGAAACACGTCATATACATCACCATTGTTCCAAGACTCAGACTAAATATTTAAGTGATATTGATAATTTGGAACAAATCTATGCCTGGCATATGGATACATTTCTCACAAAACACGAGGAATTCAAGGCCAAAGGATCTGGTTGGAAATTGTGTGGGGATCCACATAAACTGGAACTGAAAATAAGTCAATTCTCACCAGTTTCTGCTTCTAGCTATGTCCTCTTTCCAGTGGATATTCAAAATATAAAAGCAGTGGTTAATATACAAAATAATAATAACAAGTGTTTTCTGTGGTGTGTCTTAGCGAAACTTTACCCAGTTCATTGGAAAAACAATCCGGAGCAGGTTTATCATTATATGCAATATGAGGTAGAGTTTGAGTATGCTATGTCGGGTATCGAGTATCCTGTTGCTATATCCGATATTGCAAAATATCCTATATAGAAAATAATTGTGTATATCCCCTCAGAATAAGCACCATCGATGATGATCATGCAACAGTCATCGATTTGTTACTTATTTCAGATGACAATATTTTCCATTACTGTCTTATTCACAGTATCCTATAATATGTAAGCATTACCAAAATGCCTAATGATATTTCGGATTTGCCACAATTGGTATAACTTAAAAACCAAACAATGGAAAATATAGAAACAAAATTAACAATTTTGTAAATGTTGAGTCATTATAAAATACGTTGTGACGTTATAAATAACCTATAAAGAAAAAGTGACAAAACGTAAATTTGAAGGCAATTTAAATTTACGTGACTCTCTGGCCAAAAGATTTAAAAGCTGGTAATCTTGGAATAGTGGATACTATGAACAACACAAACGTCAAGATCAACCAATTATTGATGCTATCAGTGGTCTTGGTAGAGAACTTAAAGGTGTCACAGAACAAAATTAAAATCTCATAAATGAGCTAGTGCCTCTTACTCTTGTGCATATTTACCTCCTACACCACTATGCAGTATTCACACTCCTCTAGTACTCGTACAACCACCTACTAAGGACATAAGAGATTCAGAAAAAAATGAGTTAGGTCACTTTGCAAGAGATTACCTAAGTACTGGGAAATTTGACAAAGATGAAGTGTTTGCATTATATCCAACCATGGAGCCTAATGAGGGTGTAGTTTGGAAACTTGGAATATCTAGAGTTACATTTCAAGGAGATGACGTAAAAGTCAATTTGGGTGGGGCAAATAGCTGGTCTAGATATCCTGGCACTGTGGGATTGTGGGAACTCATCACCAAGAAACATCCTAGAGGTTATACAAATGAAGATTACCAGAAATTTTAATACTGTCTAATGCACTGTACCAAAACAATGATGCTAGTCAAAATAGAGTTAAATCTAGGAGTTGGGGCAATTACAAAAATCTGATTAAATCTATATGGAGCAAACTTAATACTGGTAGTGGCATTAAACACTACAAAACTCTACCCAAAGAGTTTATGTGGGTGGATAATGTGAGAAAACTCATAGATAAATTGTTGGTTATAGCAGGAGAAGAAAGTGCTAGCAATAGTAATTTTTATAATGAAAGAAATAGTTTTGGAGATATGATTAATACTAAACTAGCCAGTTTTATTGTAAATGACAGTAAAGGCATAGGATACTTAATTAAAATTATTAATACTTTACCTCCCAAATTCTGGAAGGGCCAGGAATTAGTTAATAACATTATTATCAAACTGCCTTTCGAAATGCACTTACCGTGTTACCAATACTGTGGTCCAGGGACGAAACTAGACCAGCGAATGGTGAGAGGAGACAGAGGAATCAATCTTTCAGATAAAGGTTTTAAAGACCATGACACTGCTTACAATACTCACACTGATCTTGGTGCCCGTCATGAGGCTGATCAAAAATTGGAGCAAGCAGCATTTGAAAGACTAATCAGCAAAGATGCTTCATTAAGTGAAAAAATAGCAGCATTAGCTACAACCTTTGTCATGAATACAAAACAAAAATTGTGGTTGGGACTATAATCCTAAATATATATATATATATATATATATATATATATATATATATATAAATACCCATTATGATGAAACCTAAAGGTATTGTATACCAAGTACCTTATTCAGATCTAAAATCTCTAGGATCCTTAGACAAAAACAACAGGAGAAGAAAAAATATTGTTTGAGTAAAGGTCACGGAATGAAATTAACACTTAGTACACCTTAGTTGAAAAGATTGCAGAATTCTTGAAAAAAGAATCACACTATTGGTTTCATATTCAGTATTTCAGCTATTTTAGCAGCTCTGGGTGGTGTGGGGAGTCTAGCAGGGGGTAGTGCAGCTATAGCAAAACCGTAATTGATGCAAGGAAGAACAAAGCTGAACTAGATGAGCAAAAACGTTATAATCTGGCAATGGAGAAGAAAGGCAAGGGTATTAATGCTTTGAGAAAATATATAAAAAACATAGAACCATTATCCAACTATGATATTGAAAGTATGATTAAGTTACTAAAAAATTAAATACTGCAGAGGTGTTTTCATGTCAGATTCCTTACCCAAGGGACCATGTAAAGTAGAGTGTGGAGTAGTTAATTTGAATTGTTTCAAAAATGAAGGCACCCACTAGGTTTGTTATTACAAACAACATAACATGGTTTTTGTTTTTGATCCTTTTGGTGGAATACCACTTTCAGGCTTAATTAGTTATTAACGCTTTATTTGGCTGTGTTGCTCACAAGCAACATGTTTTTCTACTAAGCATTATGCAGACAGGAAAGCCACAGTGACCGTTCTGTTGGCATTGTTGCTTTCCAGCAACTTTTATAAGCGCATATTACCATTCATTTGTCAACTTTGTTCGGAAATCTGCCAGTAGGGGGGAGGCGTAATCAGTGCTGCAGGAGCATTGTTTGGCGGGTTGGATCGTGTTCCTTTGTTTATATAGTTCCATTGTGTTTAGCAACGATTCTTCAAGTAAACATAATTGTTTCGCCTCAAGAAAGATTCAAAGGTAAGGTTGCACGTATTATGTACTTTAGTCAATTGTCTTTAGTACAAAATATTTAGTACTAAAAAGCATGTTTCCTGTAGGCAACATTGCCCGTACTTGAGGTATTCCTTACAATGTAACCTGCTGTTGATCTTCACATTCTTGAATGAACTAAAAGGTGGTATTTCGATTTACAGGTGCTGATTTGTCATGGATACAGGGAAATTTTATGGTAAACGAAGGCATGCAGGTGTTGTGCTTCCACCATCAAATCCTTCACTATCAGATGGGGATGAATCTGACATGTCAGAACCAGAAATTTTCGCGGATGATAGAGATAATGATCCTGAATATACACCAGAAATTTCTACTAGAAATGGTCTATTGATAATACCAGAATCTGATTCTGATTCAGATAAAAATATTGAAGAAGCTGTCACTTCTAATGCTCATAATGTGGTCATACAGCCTACTACTGGCAGAAACCGTACCCATCAGCGGCAAAGAGATCTCAGGGTTTACAGATGGGTTAGACAGCACATTGATTTGAGTACAACCAATCAGTCTCTCCAATTTGACACTCATGACAACACTCCATTGGAATACTTTAGACGATTTTTCGATTCTGAACTCGTAGAAAAAATTGTGGGTGAAACAAATCTTTACTCTGTTCAGAAATCTGGTGTCTCAATAAATACTAATATCAGTGAAATGGAGCAATTTGTGGGGGTCCTTATATATATGGGAATTTCTAGTATGCCATCTTATATTGATTATTGGGAAACGTTTCCAAAAGTTACGAAGGTTACTGCATTTCAACAATAATGAAAATGCTCCAGATTCAAATGACAAATTATTCAAGATTAGGCCTGTTTTGGATGTCATTGTAAGGAACTGTAGGAAACAACAACAGGAATCCGAGCATTCAATTGACGAGATGATGGTGCCTTACAAGGGCACAAGGGCAGGTAATCTGCGTCAATATATTCAGAACAAACCACACAAGTGGGGGTTCAAGATTTTCGTCCGTGCAGGTGTATCAGGACTCATTTATGATTTCCTTCCGTACACAGGGAAAGGAATGCTGACCGATCTCTCTGAAGAAGAAAAGTCATTTGGACTTGGAGGCCAAATTGTCATCACTCTGTGTAAGACTTTACCTGTTGGTATGAATAATAAGGTGTATTTTGACAACTTTTTTTGTACAATGGAGTTGATCATTTACCTGAAAGAGTTGAATATTGATTCTTTAGGGACACTGAGAAAGAATCGACTAAAAAATTGCCCCCTTGAAAGTGAAAAAGATCTTCAGTCGCGTGGGCGAGGCAGTTATGATTTCAGAATGGACACTTCATCAGGGCTCATAGTTGTGAGGTGGGTAGATAATAAAGTAGTGTGTCTTGCAAGTTCCTTCTGTGGCATAGAACCAATCTCAACTGTTAAAAGATGGAATAAAGCAGAGAAAAAAAAAACAGACGTGCCCTGTCCCAATATTGTGCAGCAATACAACAAACACATGGGTGGAGTTGATTTAGCTGGGATGCTAATCGAACTATACAGAGTTCCATTGAAATCACGCAGATGGTATTTGCGATTATTTGGATATGTTTTGGACTTGTATCGAAGAGAAACTCCAGACAAGAAGATGAGTCTAAAACATTTCAGGGCACACATTGCGAATGGCCTTATGACTGCAGGTAAAATAAAAGTAGGTAGGTCATCCTTGGATTAGAATTCACCACCCCAAAAGAGGAAGGTAAAAATACCTGTTCCAGTACAAGATGCAAGGTATGACCGTTTGGATCACTGGCCTGAATTTGTACCCAAAGGCCGATGCAGATATTGTCCCAGTGGTTATTCAACTGTGAAGTGTTCAAAATGCAATTTAGTTCTTTGCTTTGTCCCCAAACGAAACTGTTTCCAAGCTTTCCACATGAAAGAATAAGATGCTGGACATAATATACATTTATACTGGAAAATTTACTGCATTGCTTAGTAGTATTTATATATTATTATATTCTATCAAAAGATTTGTTTCTGGAATATTGTGAATTTCTGTTGTAATAATTTTATTGTGGATTTTAAAGTGGTTTTTGTCACAATAATTGCACCGCGACAGAAACAAATTCATAATACTATTGTAAATGTTGAAAAATTTTAAATTTTCCCTCGTACTTTATTTTAACTTCATGTAAAATTCTTTGGAAAACTACACTAACCATGTTACAATAAAAGTTTTAAGAGAAAAGTGTATTTCATTGAATAAAAATAATACATATTTGTTTAAATGTAAAGAATTGTATAGATAATAGGTACACATGTTACTGGCAATGTTGCTTACAATCCACATGCTGTATTTCTTATAAAAATACAATATTGTATTTCAAATGTCCAAACTTATTATTAGAAAGTCAAAATTACGTCATTTCTATAGTGAAAAATTTTTTTCAACATTAATTTCCAAGAGTGCCAAATAAAGAGTTAATACTTGTAATATTTTTTATAGTGACGAGCGTATCCAGGGTTTGAGGATGTAAATTGTGGCCACCTATGTGTTTCTCTGCTGGCTTTCCTATCAGTGAGACTTCAGTATTGAAACTTAGCTGACTTATATTACCTATCCTATATCTATAGCTCTACGTGCTTTCTACAGTATGTGTCTTATTCCTAATATCACAGAACACAATAATAGGGTACATTAGGAAATGAAAAAATATTATTACTCCTGGTCAGTATAAACTATCGACATTACAAGCTCATCTACCTAGAGGTGTGTTACTCTCACAAAATTCTGTTACACACAGAGTAGAATTAGTTTCTGCAACTGAAACAGTTGATCTAGGTACACTTGGTAACTTACTGGGTTTTGAGAATAAACCAAGACTTGAGCCTGGCATCAAACATATAAGTGGCAATATTCCTAAATTTTTGGCCATAGATACTTTGAACATCCATTGTAATGTGGCAGAAGGAATGATTACCAATTCTGCTGGCAACATACGTAATCATAAACTAATTGGAATAATAGCAACTTTCAAACCAAATTCTGAGTTCATGGAACCTATCATCTAAACACCCTCCTCACCTATCTATTTTCCAGTATCTCACAATCGTATAGACCACATACAGTTGGTGGTAACCAATGAAAAAGGAGAAGAAGTAGATTTTGCTGGTGCTTCTACAACAGCAATCATAGAAATTAATATATAAAATAACCATTAACATGTAGTATATTGGAAGATATGAATTACAATATTTTCCTCATAACCGTCGTACATTTGCTAATCTCAATGAATCCAATCTTGAAATTGAATTTGACGTGTACGTGGGTGACATTTTGGTACATCCTCACAGGGCTGAGTTGTATATTAAATTTGAAATAGCAAAAAATGAAAATAATGAGGCATTTCCCCCTGGTGCAAACATAAAACTAGTAGATAATTTTGTACCACACCTTGTTCTCTCAAATAGAATTTAGAAAACATGGTAGTGATTGATAGAATAGACTATCCTGTCATTACTTCCACTGCTATAGAACCACTTAAATTTTCCAAAGTAGATGCAACATATTACCTGGCAGGGGGATTTGAATCAGGAACCAAAATTCTGACAAAAAAAACAACACAATACTCTTTCCCATGCGACTGCTGCCAGGTATCTTCTCAGACTACAAAGACATCAAATGAAAATGTGGTCTGAGGGTCACTTTTCGCAGGGCAGCTAATAACAATAATGCACTAATGCGTTATAGTACATTAATCCTGATGGTACAACATTACCCAACACCTTACCTGAAACAGCCAAGTGTATCATCAAAACCATGAAGCTAAGAATACCAGTAGTGGAATGTGAATACCCATAAATACAAAGCAAATATTCTAAAAAAATTGGATTTTACACTTACCAGTGTGTTCAAAAACCAGCCTCTGGTGGACATTACGAATTTGAAGCCACTAATCAATTCAGTTGTATACAGTATGATATGCCAGATTTTGTGATTGTGTTGTTTCAGACTGAGAGAGACAACAATCAATAGAAAGATTCTACCAAATATGATGATTGCAAGATTAAAACTATTTATCTTAAAAATGGACGTAATGAGATTTTCCCCCGTGAAATTTATAATCTGGATATAGCATAAGAAGACTAAAGCAAATATATGAGGCTTACACTGCTTACAAAAGAGTGACTGAAGGAAACATAGATGTATACTACACTCCTAGTGAATCAAAGCACACAGACCAATGTTTGTCATCAACACATCAAAACAGAAAACAAGCTGTGGTTAATGATAGAACAAATATCAAAATTGTATGTGAATTCCATGAGCCTCTGCCAGACAACACTTTATGTAGTGTTATTCTTATTGCAGAGAAAACATTTGTTTACGATGTGAAAAATGAGAGAGTCACAGAACAATTTCAGTTATCTAAAAATCTATTAACTTACTTGACCACAACACTGCTGTTTGTAAACAATTTTAGTACAGGGTATACCGGATTCAAACTAGGAGCTTTTAATTTACTAGATGACACTAGCATAATATTTACTTAAGCCAATGATTTTGACAAACCCTGCATGTGCTTAGACAACAGAGTCCTTATTGCATCGTCTTGGACAAATATATACCATACAATACATCATAACACACTATGACACATTGTAACACACTAAGATGTAATTTAACACAAGGTGACGGCCTCCCCGAAGGCACAGTGGTAGAATCGTTGCCTTGTTATCAAGAGGTGCCAGGTTCGATAACCTAGCACAGTGGTTCGGATCCAACGTTAAACTGTAGCCCCGATTACCCTTCCTGTGCATAAAGTGGACTTAAAACACCAAATCAATTAATCAACACAAGACGACACAATATACCAAACAATAACATAGTTGAACAAAACAGAACATATTTTTCACGCACTAAGATATAATATAACACAAGATGACACAATATAACACACTATTACAAAGATGAACACTAAGAGAGGGAGGGAAATGGCATCAAAAGAGCAACTGAAGGCTATGAGGTAGCTGTAATTCATCTGGAAGACCTGGGGTTCATCTGGATAGCCAAAAATTAAGAAAATTAACATCTCAACGACTGGTAACTTCGGAACAAGGGTAAAAATCTATGAGAAAATCTTGTGGGAGCACGAAAAACTTGTAGGATTGCTTACCCCCTTCTTCATACTGTCTACAAATTGAGTACAATTCTTTTGCATTGCGACATTAACCAACTGGTCGATACCGTGACCCCAAATGTTTGCTAGGCTTTGCATGACAATATATCAACCCACCAATCTCCCAGCAATATCAAATCACAATTATCATTTGTTAGATTTCTCCAACTTAAACACGACATGTCAGAACAGAGAGAGAAATAATAGATAATTACTGCTTTTCTGAGAGCAAATAATTGCTGTGACAGATCTCCATATCTAATATTTATACAATAGTATATAAGCTATATTAACTATTCTAGTTTATCTGCTGGCCTTTCTGCACACGAAGTCACTGTATTAAGCAATCGATTGACTAGTTTTAGATACTCAATATATCGAGTGTCTCTGCCAGCTTAGTTCCCGGGAAATTCCCGAATTTTACTTATAAGTATAAATTACTATTCTGAGAATCTGAGAGAGGGGGTAGAGGCGCTATACCAAGGGTCAGGGCATTCCCGAGTCAGCTAAATTTCTCGGAATTCCCACCAGAGTCACTGGCGAGAAATTCCCGATCCAGCTTAATTGTTCACAATTCTCACCAGAGTCACTGACTGGACATTCCCGAGCCAGCTTAATTTTCGAAACATTCACTTAGAAATATAAAATCCTATTGTGAGAATCTGAGAGAGGAGGAAGGGGGGTTATACTAATATTATATACACACCCAACCAATTAACAGGGGTCAGGGCATTCCAGAGCAGCTTGGCACTTGGGTTAATCATTTTAGTGTAAATTTCGTACAATGATTTATCAATTTATTACACTTATAGAATAGCTAAAATCCACGAGAAGATATAAAAATCTAGCATAATTTTAGTCAATTTAAGCTAATAGGCCCTGACATTAATCGATCCTCGTACCATGAGTCCGGTGAAAGAATCCTATACCCCTACTTATGAGGGCAACGAGAAAATTATTATTCCACCTGGGAAATTTAATTTATCCACTTTGCAAACTGAACGTCCCAGGAGAGAACGGTAAACACTACCCTACAAGCTTTCGCTCCTGAAAGTAAGTAAAAGGAGCTGATCAATGTGAAATGTAGATGCAACTCTCCTCCTACATGTAATGTGCAAACAATATTTGTTTGTAACAGAGAAAACGAAGGTAGTACTACTCGGCGAAAACATTTCAAGGAGAATTGCACATGATGAGAACTTTTCATTCGATATTTGCAGAGGTATCCTTGCATTGAACTCGAGTGTAAAAGGGGTAAAATTAGTATGTCCTGAATTGCCACACATATAAATAGTTATTTCATTAATATTTGTCAATGTCTTTGAAGTAGTACACAATTATCGTTAGAGTATCATAATTCACGATCTTATACATGAAAATATCCCTTTGAACGTGTGTCAATTCATTTATTTCTTTAATTATTTATAAATTTCATATGCAGAACAATGTACCCAATATACACTGCTATTTCAACTAATGTTACCATGCTCTTGTTTAATAGAGGGGGATTAAAAAAAAAGAAAAACAAAGAGCAACTAGTATGTTGGATCAAACCTGGGACCGCAATCAATGCTTTCAAGAACTCTAACTAATACACTACGCCCTTTGTTTCCCTTGGAGCAACAGTTCTTAATTATTCTGTCGCGTCAATATTGTAAACGTTATCCTGCAAAAAGAAGTTCAATACTCTGATATAGCTCTGTACTTCTAGAATTATTCTATACATATGCATTTGAAATTTAACTCTGAATTTATTTCTTCGTTGTTAGTAAATCTAAGCTTGTGAATATATATTATTTGTAATTTTATAACGGTTACATGAACATCTACGAAATAGTTCCTTATATTAACCCAGTTGACCAAGTTGCCAGTATAAAAAATTGGAATACAGATTGTCTTCGAGCTTACATTGTTAAAAAGAGCAGATACACGTATTACTATCCCAATACTTATTCAATAAGGTTTCTTGTTTGTCAGAAATTATGACTTAAATTACTGCATGTTGAGCTACTGCCCACCTTTCCGCCTCTGATGATATCTATCATTGTTCAGATTCTCTTTAAAATTCGACTCTGGTCACTTGTAACTTGTTGGGTGCAGACACGCTATCGACGCACAGTGTTTTGCGATAAGAAGCGGCCTTGAATAGCGTGAGTGACGGCTCACTTCGAACGCGAGCAAGCTATGCTACCAAGCTTGTCTACCTTTGAAAACCAAGTCATTTTCTTCACCGTTTCTGAACGCGATTGGTATTGAAGAAATATATAAATAATTAATAATCCTTTGCGAAACAGCCCTGAAGGGTCTTGGCTTACCTACCGACAGCCGGTCTCCCTCCCACGCTTTCCTTCGTCACCTCTAAGCGTGGAGATCTTCAACCAGTATTGGAATAGTCGGGGGGTCAGCCCGACGTATCCCCAGCCGTTATAGTAGGTCCCCATGACCTGTAGAAGTATATATTATCTCAAAAGAGGAAGAAAGGAAATTAAACCAATGTTCTACCGTCGGTTAAAACCAAATATTATCTATTAAACGAAAAGTTTACGATTGTCAATAAACCTATCTGAGCATAAGTTGGAATAATGTAATAGAAAGATTCTCCAAAATATCTCTCCCACTCTCTACGTCAGGCCAGTACCCAGGGGGGGGGCATGGAGCCATGCCCCCCTCGAACCCTGAAATATTTAAATGTGAACCTATCAATAACTACGAAAATAACATCGTCGATTTTAGAAAGGTGTAAAAATTTCAATTTGTTCTTACATAAATGAATCTGTTTCTTGCGCAAAAGTCTTCAGGCTGCAATATTGGATGGTTTTTTGTTTCAAAATGCAAAGCTAGCAGACGTCAGATTCACCGATTTAGTCACGACAGTGCGTTACTTTCAATCCCTGTCCCGACTTTTTCGAACTGCAATCGTGATTCGCGAATGTCTCTTTATTATTGTTTTCTTCTTAACTAACAATTAGACATGTTCAGTAGAGGAAAAGTATTTTTTCTAAGTCACACTTTGTAGGTATGCATTTGTAGCCTCTTTTTTTATCAATTGAATATCACTTTTTGACATATTTTCACAATTTTTTGTCGACGTTTTAGCGCTTAGCGATGTTTTAGTAAAATTTCCCTTTTTTCCCACTCACACTTGGTAGGTATGCATTTGTAGCCTTTTTTTATCAATTGAATATCAGTTTTTGACATATTTTGACAATTTTTTGTCGATGTTTTAGCGTTTAGCGATTTTTTAGTAAAATTTCCCTTTTTTTCCCACTCGCATTTGTAGGTATACCACGATCTTAAGTGATATAACTTAACCTATTTTTTTTTATTCGTGCTAAACTACACGAGAGCCTCTACGTGCTTTGACCTACTTTAGAGTAGACCCAAATAGACAGTTCTGCGCCATTAATTGAGGTTCACCAAAACCTCAAAAACTCACTTTCTCTCCACGTTCTGCGCCTCATTTATTGCGCTGACGATGTTTCGCAGCGAAGAAAACAGCACCAAAATATCAAAAACTCATTTTACTTATTTGAGGTTCACCAAAACCTCAAAAACTCATTTTTATTAATTGAGGTTCACCAAAACCTCAAAAACTCACTTTCTCTCTACGTTCCGCGCCTTCAATCGTTGCGCTGACACAGCGTGATGAGTAAATGATGCACTTTCTCATCCTTGAAGGATGAATGCACCTTATCGTAATTTTCCAAGTCCCGGTCAAATGTTTATATATCGTGACATTTGTAAACCTCTCTCGGAACGATGTGCCACACACACACGCGCGCGGGTGCCTCTCATTATTTCCGTATTGTGACGCAAGCAAACAAACAAATAATAATTGTTTTTTTAGGATACCTGGCCCCTATAACCCCGCCAGGGTGCGTGGTGCCCAACCAAAAAAGTAAAGGTTCTAACGGCTGCGGTTATAGATAACCACATCTCTATAGAGTTTAACTTGTTTGTTTTTTTTCTCTCAAACTTCCATGAAACTCTACAGAGGACCTCCGTAATGCATGCAACGTGTACTAACGACTCTAGTGTTATTTGATGTTGTAATTTTGGATATAGAGTTTTATTGTGAATTTGATAAAAAATTATGTTTATTATAATATTTTCTTGATGAAGATGGAGAATATGTGTGTGTTACAAATAAAATTGCATGCTTTTTTTTATTCTAGTGTGTGTATGTGTTTTTGCTGTTCGACAGCATCTGAAACGATAAAAAAAAAGAATTTTATTGTTAATTTTCCCATGTAAAAAAAAACAACAAATTTTGTGCAAATTCTGATTGTCTCGTGCTATAGTGCAAAAACTGCTGAAAAAAAAGACATTGTAACTGATAACTGATGAAATTGACATTGTAACTGATCTGAACTAGTGAAATTCGTATTGTGCCATTGTAACTGATTGTGCTAGTACAAAAATCTTATTGTAACTGATTGTGCAAGAAAAGATGTTAAACCTGTTAAAACTGCTCTGTGACCCTCTCGTTCTTCACGTCGTGGACGAAGGACTTCTCGGCGACCAGGATGACGCTGCACACGGTATCGGCAGGCAGCGGGTCGTGGAACTTGCAGACGATCTTGATGTTGGTGCGATCGTTGACCACCACCTGCTTCCGCTTCGTGGTATTGATGACGAACATCGGCCTGTGGGTTATGAATTCGCTGGGCGTGTAGTACATGTCCACGTTTCCCTCGGTCACGCGCTTGTAAGCCGTGTAAGCTTCGTAAAGTTTGAGGTAATCGTCTTTGGTCATGTCGAGGTTGTAATTCTCGCGCGGCGTACGTGATGAATCAGCAAACAGATTTCTCCTAAGTCTTACCGTTTCCAAGCTAATCCCACTTCCGGTCGCCATTTTGGATTTCCGAACATAGGTTCTATTCATACTTTTTCTCACGTATAGGCGTACGTGATGAATCCGCAAACAAATTTTTCCTAAGTCTTACCGTTTCCAAGATAATCCCACTTCCGGTCGCCATTTTGGATTTCCGAACATAGGTTCTATTCATACTTTTTCTCACGTATAGGTGTACATGAAGAATCCGCAAACAAATTTTTCCTAAGTCTTACCGTTTCCAAGATAATCCCACTTCCGGTCGCCATTTTCGATTTCCGAACATAGGTTCTATTCATACTTTTTCTCACGTATAGGCGTACGTGATGAATCAGCAAACAGATTTTTCCTAAGTCTTACCGTTTCCAAGATAACTCCACTTCCGGTCACCATTTTTGATTTCCGAACATAGGTTCTATTCACATTTTACTCACGTATAGGCCTACGTGATGAATCAGCAAACAGATTTTTCCTAAGTCTTGAATTGGAGGGTTCTATAACAACCTATATTAATTCTCGTAAGAGAACAGAAAACACACACACACAAAAAAACAATACTGTGGTCACTACAACAAATAGTCTTCTTCAACCCCTATCCAACAAACCAAAAAAAAAAAAATTATCCTAACTAGAACCATGTAACTAACATTGTGATGACTCATATTAAGCACACCTTAATTGTATTACTTATAAGGCTATACTATTGCACAACGTTTTTGCAACAAGTTATTACGTAACATTGTGATGACTCATATCTAATGCCCTTCGTTGTATTAACTATAAGGGAGTAAACTATTACACAACATATTGCAACAAGTTATGACGTAATGTGATGAGTCATATCTAACGTGGCGTCTTCTGATTGGTTAATTATTACAGGTGTTTTCAATACGGTCCGCGCTTTTATTATATAAGACGGCATACACTGCAGATCAGTCAGTCTCGTGAGAGCAGCCGAAGAGTACGGACGTCCTGTCGCAGCGCTCCTCGTTTTTTGTAAAAAAAATAGGTATTTAACTTTCTTTGCAGCTACATACCATCTATTATTTCAAGTTCAAAGGTGTTTCACGTCGTTTTTCATAGTAATTTCGACCAGATTGAATTTTGACGTGATCGTGCGTTTTCTATTTCACCCCAAGAAATTCTATATAAAATAACATACCTGAAAATTGTATCGCTATATACTAGACTTTTTGATTTCTTTGATTTTCGAAAAAGCAATGGCATCCACCACCAGTTTCAATCGTAAAAATGATAAAACTGAATGTGTTACTTGTGGGAAGCTAATCTCAAGGAACAATTTATCTGTACACAGGGCAAGATGTAGCGAAACAGGTTCGAGAATTAATCGTTCGTCACCTTCTAAGTCTTGTGCTCCATGCGGAAAGATGATTAGCATTACAAATTTAAGTAAACACCTGAAAATTTGCAAACCATCGACCGAACAAGGAACATTGAAAAGAAAAATCGATGATCCAGGAACCGAAGCTTCTACTTCCAAACAAGTTAAATTATCGGATGAACGCAAACCAATTAGATCTGCATTTAACCGTCATATTCAGGATTTCTCTTTTACTTCGGAACCAGGCTGCGACATTCTTAGTTTCTTGCGTGAAACGAAAACATCCGTGATAAATATTCTAAAAAATGAATTGGAAAATAATTCCATAAAAGTATACATTGATCTATTTTCCGAATACGAAAAAGTCGATGGTACAACAAGAGTCTTTTATCATCGAACAAAAAACCAGGCTCTTCACTTGGCGGACGTCGATAATTTGGACGAATTTTATTCTGATCTTTCAAATGAACTGGTTAAGAAACACGACGATTTCGAGGCTACAGGGTCGGGATGGTCTCTGTGTGGTAGTCCTCACACGTTAATCGTTTACGTAAACCAATTCTCGCCTCTTCGTGCATCCAGCTACGTTCCTCTTCCAGTGGATATTAAAAATAAAAAAGCCGTGCTGAACATTCAAAATATAGATGATAAATGTTTTCTTTGGTGTGTGTTGCCGGAACTTTACCCGATTCATTGGTCAAATAATCCAGAACGGGTTTATCATTACAAGCAGCATGAACCTGAACTGGAAAATGCAATGGCTGGCATCAAATACCCGGTGACCATTTCTGATATATCAAAATTCGAAACACGAGCACGAGATGCAGATGGAAAACGCTTAATCATCAACGTTGTAACGGTATATTTTGTGCTTTTAAGCTGATTCTCAGCAACATACACAATATACACTACCATACATTTTTGAATCCTTGTCCCGAGGTTCAAAACTTGCAGTACCTGAAGTTCTGTGGATGCTAGTTTAGGCAATAGACACGTACCTCTTCAAATTACAACTTAACGCCCATTTCCTTTTAGATATATATAGGTTTATTCATAATATATTTACAGAAGTTAATTCTTGGCCGTTATTCACAAAATTACATCCCGGACGAGCCCCCAGTATGTAACGGTATATTTTGTGCTTTTAAGCTGATTCTCAGCAACGTACACAACACACATACCTTCAGCCACCTTTTTTGGTACTGAGGGTTATATTTTTTTTTACTCGTGGAGCCAGTGGCTACGCGAGTCTACACACTCTCTTCGGGAAGGGGGGACAGGGCACACCGGAATGTAATTTTGTGAATAACGGCCAAGAATTAACTTCTGTAAATATATTATGAATAAACCTATATATATCTAAAAGGAAATGGGCGTTAAGTTGTAATTTGAAGAGGTACGTGTCTATTGCCTAAACTAGCATCCACAGAACTTCAGGTACTGCAAGTTTTGAACCTCGGGACAAGGATTCAAAAATGTATGGTAGTGTATATTGTGTATGTTGCTGAGAATCAGCTTAAAAGCACAAAATATACCGTTACATACTGGGGGCTCATAGTCGGGATATTTTTTTGTGAGAAGTACTGAAGGCATTAGTTATTGTGAAGTGGAAAGAAAGTAACAGAAGACAAAATGGCAATTCAAATAGACAGGGAGCTCATTGGCAAGTTGCTAGGCAATGCGAACTTGGAGGGAAGGCCTGAGGAAGATATTGTTGGGGAACTTGAGAGACTTTCTCTAAACCGTACGCAAGGAACTTCGGCAAGGACGGGCGAGGATTAAATGAGCAAAATCTTGGAAAAAAGCAACGTTAACATTCCGATCTTTAAGGGAAACGTCGGCGATGTAAGTCCACACGATTACTTGTATGAATTACGCAGTTATCAGGAAATCATGGAAATTGGGGATACTTTTCTCTTAGATAGAATTTTGCCGCTTTCGTTGCAGGAAATCGCTGCAGATTGGTTCAGATTTTCGAGACCTTTCGGCACTTTTAGGGAATTCGAGAAGGCTTTTCTTGAGGAATACTTTAGTGTCGATTATGATTCGGAAATAGCAAGGATAATTCAGAACAATTACCAGTCACCAGACCAGTCTCTTCTTGCATTTATTCGACACACCAGGAAGCTTTTTGCAATGAGGGAGAAACGGGGGACAGAAGACGAGGTCATCCAGCATGTTTTGAAATTTTCCCACCCTAAATTCAGAACACACTTGTACAACAGAACATTCGCAACAATCAAAGATTTGGAAACCCATTCTATGGACATTCAAAAGAGATTGTATTCAGAAGCCCTGTACTATTGTCCAGAGCTAAGAGATAGCAGTTTACCACTAGCGTCAACTTCAGGGAGTGTCGCAAGGCAATTAGCAGCCTCGGGGACAACGAACCCTTTCGGCCGCGTGGGAACAGAAGTATCAATGAGTGCCATAAATCCGGGTCTTTTCAACCGCTTGAGCCTTTCCGGGAATATTGGAACCCCGTCGAGAGCAGAAGAACCGACGAGGAGAAGGGGGTATGATGGTTCGCAGAAAGGCGCCACCTGTGCCGTCTCTGAAGATACCGTTAGACCAGAACAGATAACTCCGGTTCTTGCACACGTAGAAGGAAAGCAAAACAGGGGGAGGAATAGGGAAATACGCAACTGCAGAAATTTCACTTCTGGCGACAAAAAACCGTTAGTCACCTGTAAGGTTCAGGGAAAGGACTTCTCGCTATATTTGGATTCTGGTGCGTCTGTGAGCACCGTGTCTGTTGAGATCGCAAGAGAACTGGAAAAACAAGGAAATAAGATTAACAATAAACGTATTAATATTTCTTTGGCAGTAGGCTCTGTACAATCATGTGGGGAAATGAATCTTACTGTACATTTGAATGGGTTGAAATTTAAGCATAAATTCGTCGTTCTGCGCAATTGTTTCACGGGATTTATCGCAGGTCGTGGGTTCATAAGGAAGGCCGGCATATCGCTACATTTGAAGCAGGGAGGCTACAGTTTTGAGAACAGTAACGTCATTCATTTATTTTCTGCGGAGAAGAGGGAAGTGGGAAAGAGGCTTCCGTTCTCGCAGCAGGGGAGGACGTCGACTGTGGAAGCTGGAGCTGGGCTAACTGCGACGATGGAAAGAAATGAAACTGTTACTGAAGCAACCGCGACGATGGGAAATTGCAAACCACACCCCGAAACTGAGGACATGATTGACCGTGTCGAATGTTCGACTGACACTGTGCAGAAATCAGTTGCAGATTTCAGCGCTTTGTGTACTGCAGAAAGTGCGAAGCAAATGAGGAAGAAACAGAGGGAAAATTTGCTTCGGAGCACAAAACTGCCCATGGTTCGTCTCTCTGGAAGTAAAGATATGGAAGATTCTTCATTGTTGCCATTCTCTGCCACTGAGGGAAATGAAGAATACAATTCTGAGGAGCCACGTAGGCTTCTGGACACAGCCTCCCTCATTTCCGAGCAAATGAAAGACACGTTTCTTGCTGACGTAGCGAGGGCTACAAGGAATGAGGAGGTGGAAGGAACGAAGAAGTACAAGAAAAAGGTGAAGACCCAGGCCAAATCTTCGTATTTCGACAACGAGGGAATTCTTAGGAGAAATTTGCCTACGGAAAAGTACAAAGAGAAGGGAAAAGGGAAAATATGGGCACCTACTTCTCTACGTTCGCAAATTCTCGTGTCGTTGCATGATAATGCATTCGTTTGTCATCCTGGGAGATTGAAAACGTTAGCGAAGGTTAGGGAACAATACACTTGGATAGGCCTAACTAAAGATGTTATCCAGTATTGTAAGTCGTGCCAGCCATGCTGCGTATTAAAAGATGACAGGAATAAGCAAGATTTCATGTCAAGTAAGGAGGAAACGAAATTCAGGATGGAAGACGCCAAGAAGAAAGCTTGTGATAGGAAACGCCGCAAATGCACGTTTCAGGTGGGGGATAAAGCTTGGCTTAAGGAACATCCTATCTCTGGTAAGGCCCGCAGAGTAACCAGTAAATTCTCGGGGAAGTCCTCTGGATCACACGCAATTGTGGAGCAAACTTCGGCAAACACTTTCAAAATGAAACACAGCGGGGACGGAAGAATATTGAGAGCCAACAGTGACCAGTTGAAGCCTTATTCTTCGCCACCTGACTTTGCAAGGAAAGTAGCCGAACCCAATTCAGCAAAGAGAGCGCACGTAACTTCGGCAGGAGGAGCAAGACGAAGATATATCCCGGATGCGTTACAAGCTGAGAAACAGATTCTAGTCTAATTTCAAAGGGGGATTTTTTGTAAATATTGTACATAGGGACTATCTATCTTTTCTTTATTCTATCTTTCACTTATTTTCTCTACCTCATACCTCATACAGTACTCATACAAAAGTGTCGTTCCGCAGTCAATTTCATCGCGAAAGTAACGCAAAGTTAGTGCGCATTCTTTTACCGCGTAATTTCGTCGAGAAGTCGCAGTTCGGTGGCGAGTGAACGCAGTTCTAGCGCCGAGCGTAGCAGTGACATCTCTGGATGTAGAGCCATTTAGACCCATTCATGTGGAACCCGGTCGAAGCGGTGTCTTCCGATCTCGGCAGGAGCGCAGAGCAGTGGCGTTGCCGGGAGTCGAACCAGCAGCCTTGGTGACTTGGATGGATTTCCAGGAGACTGTCTCTAATTGGTCCAGGAGGAAGGTTGGAAGAGATGCTGAGTGGGTAAGAATCGACGTGGGTTAACCAGCTCCAGTGCTGAGGGACGATCGCGGATCTCGAAATACACTTGTGGACAAAATTCGTGTGAACATTGACTGTGAATTTCGGGTGAACTGTTAAGTGAACAGAAACTGCGGACAAGTGATTTGTGTATATTATTATTATTTTTCTAGGTTACAGAACTTTGATTTTTCTCTCTTCGGGAAGGGGGGACTATGTAATGATGCGATCATTACTGGATCCTTTTTTATGTTATAAATTGTGTATGGCTATGTATTCCTGTACTTTTGGGTTCTTGGCCGTTGGGGAGCGGTAAGTTTCCAGTAACGGTTTAGGTCATTAGCGGGGCCTATAAATAGGAAGGGCAGCGGAGCAGTGGCTCACAGATGTTTGGCGGAATACAGCAATGTAAGAGGTATCTTTTTCTATGAGGGGAGCGGCTGGGCGAGCTTTCTTTCCTTATTATGTGAACCGACGGCGGGGATGTTAACTTTCTCTCTTTTAATACACACACTTGCTCTTTTCACATTATTCCAATAGTTTATTTCATGTGGGAAACCGGGTACACAACACACATACCTTCAGCCACCTTTTTTGGTACTGAGGGTTATATTTTTTTTTACTCGTGGAGCCAGTGGCTACGCGAGTCTACACACTCTCTTCGGGAAGGGGGGACAGGGCACACCGGAATGTAATTTTGTGAATAACGGCCAAGAATTAACTTCTGTAAATATATTATGAATAAACCTATATATATCTAAAAGGAAATGGGCGTTAAGTTGTAATTTGAAGAGGTACGTGTCTATTGCCTAAACTAGCATCCACAGAACTTAAGGTACTGCAAGTTTTGAACCTCGGGACAAGGATTCAAAAATGTATGGTAGTGTATATTGTGTATGTTGCTGAGAATCAGCTTAAAAGCACAAAATATACCGTTACAACGTGTATTCCTATACGTTGGATAAACATGTCGTGCATCCCGTCAGGATAAGCGATGTCGACGATGACGATGCTCGTGTGATTAATCTTCTTCTAATTTCAAATGACAGTGTTCATCACTACACACTAATTCGTTCACTATCACGCTTGGTCAGAAGTCAAACTACCAAGTATGCAAACCACATCGAAGTTTGTCCGAGATGTCTAACCACATTCAACGGTAAAAAACGAGCCGATTATCAAAATTACACCGGACGTCAGATTGCTATCGAGAAACTTGCCGAACATAAAATTTATTGCGGTGACAACAGACCGACTCGCATGTTGATGCCGAAATCAAAAGAGGTTGAAGAATTTAGGATGCATAAGGCATTGTTCGAACATCCTGCAATCACCATTGCTGATTTTGAGTCTTTTCTCAAACCGTTGTCGTACTGCGAACCAGACCCCGAACTTTCTTCCACAACACCGTATCAGTTGCACGATGCCTCGAGTTTCGGATATGTTGTCGTGCGACAGGATAGGATAGATGAACCGTATGTTTACCGAGGACCAGACGACATTTTTTTGAAAAGATGGTTGAAGAGGTTGAGACTATTGGCAGCCTCTTACGCGAATCGAAACCAATGCTTCCATTATCCAGCGATGAAATTCAATCTCACTATAACATTGAAACGTGTCCGGTGTGCGATCAACGTTTTACCGACGAGAATCGGAAAGTATTTCACCATAATCACTTCACCGGAAACTACATCGGTGGAATCTGTAACACGTGTAATCTAAAGATCCAAAAACCTACGTTTGTCCCCATATACCTTCATAATGGCAGCGGTTACGACTTCCATCTCTTAATTCGGAATCTTGGATATGATAGACAAAAAGTAAATATTCTAGCAGAGAATGAAGAAAGGTACATCAGTGTCAGCAAGCGAGTATTGATTCCGGGAACAAACGAAACTGTGGAGATGAGATTTTTAGATTCTTACAGATTTTTATCTGCGAGCTTGGACGCTCTTGCCAGCAAACTTTCGCCTGAACAATTTAGAATAACGAGAGCTAATTTTCCCACCGTAGACATAGAAATGATTAGACGTAAAGGTATTTATCCTTACGAATATGTTAGTGATAATTCTAAATTTAACGACGACACTCTTCCACCTCAAAAATAATTTTACAGTCGACTCAGAGAGAAAGGAATCACGGACGATGAATACGAACACGCGCAACGGATGTGGGACAAATTAGGATGTAGGACACTCGGCGATTATCACGATGCCTACTTAAAACTGGACGTGACGATACTCGCGGATGTTGTTCAAGCATTCAGGAAAACGTCGGCGAATATTTACAAATTAGGTCCTGCATATTTTTACGGTCTCTCGGGCTTAGCGTGGTCTGCCATGTTATTACAGACAAAAATAAAACTCGAATTGATACCGGAGGTGGACATGTTATATTTTATCGAGAGGGGGATACGAGGTGGAATGGTGCAATGCGTACAGAGACATGCAAAAGCAAATAACGTTCACATGACAGAAGAATACGATCCTAACGAACAATCGAAATACATATTTTATGTGGATGCATATAATTTATACGGACATGCTATGATACAAAAACTTCCTTACGGCGGGTTCGAATGGGTGGATACCACTTCCATTAACATTAATAATTTCAACGACTGTGAATTTAGCTTGTTTATAGAGGTGGACCTCGAATTCCCCGACCATCTACACGATTACTTCAAGGATCTACCTCCTGCACCCGAACTAAAATGTTCGCCTGATTCAAATCAACGTAAGCTTCTGTTAACATTGGATAGGAAAGAGAGATACGTTCTCCATTACAAAAATCTTCAATTCTTAATTGAGAAGGGAGTTCAAGTAATAAATGTGAGAAGAATAATGAAATTCAAACATTCCGAGTGGTTAAAACCTTACATTGAAAAAAATACGTATCATAGAACACGCGCCACGTCAGATTTAGATAAAGATTATTTTAAACTCATGAATAATGCTGTTTACGGAAAAACAATGGAGAATGTCAGGAAGCACGTGGACGTGAGATTAGTTCCCGATTCAAATAAATGTAGAAAATTGATAGCATCGCCTACATTCAAATCACGAAATATATATGATGAAAGCCTGGCCCTGTTTGTGATGGATAAAAAAATAATCAAGTTCAACAAACCAATCTACGTGGGGGCGACGATTTTGGATTTATCTAAACTGCATATGTTTGAATTTCATTATAATGTCATGAAACCCTTCTATAATGAAAATATAACACTTTTGTACACGGACACGGACAGTTTTATTTATTCCGTACAAACATCTGACCTCTACAACAATTTGAAACAACCGAAAATCATTGATCATTTCGACACATCTTCCTTCCCTCAACCAAACAGATTTGATCTCCCTTCTCGCAATAAAAAAGTGCTTGGTAAAATGAAGGATGAATGCAACGGAGAAATCATTCTGGAGTTCGCCGGCTTACGTTCCAAAATGTATGTGGTGAAAACAGAAACCAGCATCACCAAAAAAGCCAAAGGTGTTGGTAAAAATACCGTGAAAAACAAGCTTGTGTTCGAGGATTACATCAATTGCCTCTATTCACAGTCGAGGATTCTACGTTTGGAGACAAGGATACAAAGCGTTGACCACGTGCTTACCACAAACAAAGTTAAGAAAATTGCGCTGGATCCGCATGATGATAAAAGATGTATTTTGTCTTGTGGAATCCACACGTTGCCTTGATGGCACTATCGTTTAGAAATTAGTAAAAATTGTAGGCAATGCAAATGAAAAAAAAAACACTTTGACTGTCATTACAAAAAAAAACTCTGACCGTATCCTTAAATAACCAGCATGCCTATGAACTTGTTCGGTTTCAAAAAACAGACCATCATGGAAACTGCACCACCAAATTCCAATAACCTCTTACCTTCCGTGTTATCCAAACTCAACGGTCTACTGATCGTTCACCTCAACAGCATTTGGACGAAATTGGATGATGAAATCGGCAAGATTTTTTACGTCTTCAACAACAATTTACATTTCTACGAAATTCCGATCGGTGGGAAACTTCAAATCACCGTGAATCCGGAAAACGGAGGCGAAATCAAAATATCTACCGGCAAGAACCTTTTTCGAATCAAGCACGGCAAGATGCTTTCTAACATTACGTACGATGTTTCAGCAGGAGATTGTTTATACGTGGAACTCCTCGGAGATTACGAAAAAACTCGTTCCTCTCTTCGTAGAATTACGAATCGTCTATCCTATTATAAATAACCGTTAACAAAAATGCCTAACGACATTTTCGGCAACACCAAGCGTGTAGACCACGCAGAAGAGATTCTCATGTTGGATATTCGAGTCAAAAAGTTGAGGAGCGATTTGATCGCTTTGCAGGAGACCTTAAACAAAAGTTTAGAGTCGGAGATCGCTACGCTCCAAACGCAATGTCTCGATCCCATTCTGAAAATCGATTCCGAACTGAAAACGCTCATAAAAAATTATGTTGACGTACCTTCTTACGACAACGTTCAAAATATACAGTTGAGCGTGGATTCGCTTCAAAATGATTTGGCCAAATTACAGCAATTTCAATCGAAAAATGAAGATTTGGAAAAATTGAAACTCGAAATCGAAGAACGAACTTCCGCAATTGAAAAGAATTTCTCCGAACTTCAAACCGTCGTGAACGATATCGATGTAGAACGCTTGCATGTCGTCGTTTCCAAATTACAAGAAGAATTCACCAGCACGTTGGAAGAAATTGAATCCAAGTTACAGATTTTGGAAGATACCATGACGAACCTACCATCGTCAGACGAACTGCAGGTCATCGGTAAAAGCGTCGCGAACATAAAAATTCAATTGGAGGCTTATCGAGATTTCGAACACATTCAAACCACCATCGCTACGCTTCAGGCGTCTCTGGAGTTGATCAACGAAGAAATTAAAAATATTCACGCTCAAGCAAGCGCGTTGACGAGCATTCAAGACACGTTAAGCACGGTTCAGCAGAAGATCGAATATTTAGAAAATTTGAACGTGGAATCGAACCTTGCTCATTTTCATCACGTACTGGACAACATACAGGGTGACTTGGAATCGTTACGGACGAGCGTGCCTTCGAGCGAAGATTTGGAAAAATTGAAAACGGCGGTGACGGCACTATCCGATTCGAGCGACATCAAAAGTTCATTGAGCGATCTCGAGAGTACGGTGGCCAATCTCCCCACCTCCAAAGAATTGCATGCTTTGAAAAGGAACATATCTCGAATGCTGAAACGACTGGAAACGGAAACGGCAAACGTGGAACAGATTCGAGATGAAATCACTTCGCTGGTGTCGACGCTGCCCTCTTCGCAGAGCGTCGCGGATCTTCACACGCAGTTTACCGAGATGCGAAGCATTGTGAACGATCTTACCGAGAAGAGTTCGAAATTGAATCAAGTCGAGAACCTTCAGAACATTGTCGTCAACATCAGAGATCAAGTTGGAGTGCTAGAATCCACGCAGGAATCGACGCTGGCCTCTTTCGGTGCCAAGTTGCAAGAACTCAACGAAAACTACAAGCAGTTGAACGTGGAAGTAAAAATCAAACCGTCATTTTCTGCCATAACGGATCACGTTGCAGAACAACTCGTACCTTTAGAAAACACACTGGGTCAGCTTCACAGTAATTTGCTCCGCGTCGACACTAAAATCGCCAAATTGCATTCTCTGGATGCCATCGAAATCAACAGCGTACCCAATCAACAGAGAATCTCCACGTTCGTCGAAGGTAACAAACTGTACATGTTGCATCCTTATCATCCGTACTACAAGTTTCTCCTCGATGGCACAATTCAGATAAACGAATTTTCGTACTGGTCTCACGGCAGAAAAGCTAGCGTCCCCACCATGACCTTGATATCGAATCGTGGTGTCCAGAAAGCAGGAAACATTCCTCTGGCACGTTGGAACGAAACGCGCAACATATATGAAATACACGAAGACGAAGATCTTACCGTGTTCGACGTGAGTGCCGGCGATAAGCTGATCATTCAAAACACAAGCGAGGTACCACCCTCTTTGAATCCCATCACGCTCTTGCTTCTCTTCAAACGTAATCTTCAAAATGTCTAGGCAAGCCATCGTCGAAGAAATGCATAAACCTGCACGCCGCAACTACGAACGTTTAGCTGTGGTAACCAAGGGAATCAACGACCTCTGGCAAAGTGACCTCGTGGAGATGAGCAGCGGCAATTTGAAAAATGTACATAAATTGAACAAGGGCAACAAGTACCTCCTCACCGTCATAGACACATTTTCGAAATTCGCATGGGCTCTACCTTTGAAAGCCAAAACGGGAACATGCGTCACGGAAGCATTCAAATTAATTTTTCGCGAAAGCAGCAGACGACCTCGGTTTTTGCAAACGGACAACGGTAAAGAATTTTACAACGCCGTATTCCAAAAGTTGATTCAAAAACATGACATTCGACATTATTCGACCTTCAGTCACATCGTGGAAAGATTCAATCGAACCTTGAAAACACACATGTGGAAACGATTCACGCTTCGGGGAAATTACAAATGGGTCGACATCCTGCCGGAACTCATCGACACCTATAATGATACGGTACACAGAACGATAGGCATGAAGCCAGCTGACGTTACGAAGTCCGACGAGCAGCGTTTAATTTCTACAGTTTACTGTCCAAAGTACACTCCCACGACTACCAAGAAATCAAAATTCAAAATTGGAGACCAGGTGAGAATCAGCAAATTCAAACGCACCTTCGAGAAGGGATTCACATAAAATTGGAGCACGGAACTTTTTACGGTGGTTCGAGTTTTACCCGGAAACCAACACACGTATGTAATAAAAGATAGTAGCGGCGAGATTTTGAAAGGAAGATTTTACGAAGAGGAACTCTCTAAAACAAAACACCCCGACACGTACACTGTTTGTCAAATGGCTGGGACTTCCGGAAAAGAGTTGGATCGATGCGAACGAAGTGATCTTGTGAGTACGTGGAACGTGGTGAAGCGTCTACCGGATTCGGAAAGTCAAACGAAAAAAAAGTACGGTGAGTTGCTTCCCGACAGCATCCGTTGTCTAATCGTAGGTCCTTCGGGGTGTGGGAAAACGACACTGCTCGTGGACAATTTTCTCCTCGCACCGAATTGGTTAGATTGGAAGAACAGGCACCTGTACGTGTTCTCGAAAAGTTTGGAGCAATCCAAATACCAGCAACTGATGAAACTGTACGATGGTCTGGACATTGCAACGTTCGCTTCGGAAATAAAACCACTGGACGATTGTCGTGAAAATTCAGTCGTTGTGTTCGACGATGTCATCCTGGAAAATCAAAATGAAATTCGCAACTTTTTCACGCAAGGTCGTCACAAAGGAATGGATTGCTTTTACCTAGCTCAAACGTTTTCCAAAATTCCAAAACAGTTAGTACGCGACAACGCTAATTTCATATGTTTGTTTCGTCAAGATCACACCAACCTCAAGCACGCGTACGATGACTACGTAGGCGGAGACATGAACTACAATCATTTACTTCTCAGCACTCCACAATTGAGACGGTTGCAGCGTTCGCGGAAACAGCAAAAGATCGGAGGTTTCATATTCAGCATCCCGGCCATCCTGGCAGCATTGGGGGCCGTTGGAAGTTTGGCTGGGGGTAGCGCCGCCATCGCGAAAACCGTCATCGACTCGAAGAAGAACAAGGCGGAATTGGAAGAACAGAAACATCACAATCTGGCCATGTAGAAGAAAGGGGGGAAGGGGGTCATGAGAAAGTTTAAAAAAAAGAAACAGCGCTCACCAACCGAGACATTGAATCTCTGATCGAACCATTAGGAATCAAACACTTCAGAGGAGTTTTCATGTCCGACTCGTTACCTTCAACCGTTAAAAGAAGAGAATGCGGCGTAGTCAACTTGGACAGTCAAGAAAATCCAGGCACGCATTGGATATGTTACCACAAAAATGATAAAGCATTCGTTTTCGATTCTTTCGGAGGTGTTCCACCTACAAATTTAGTTCATTATCTGAAAACGAACAATCCTATATACTACAACGACGAACGCATTCAAAATTTCGGAGACGAGAACTGCGGTCATCTCTGCCTCTCCATGCTCGCGTTTCTCTCTAAAATAAATAACCCTACGATCGAAGATTTCCAGAAAGCATTGTGGAACCTGAAACAGCATCACGATGGGCGTGTTCCATCTCACGAGCGAATCTTCGATCTTGAAACTCACGCTGCACGACGACATCGTCTATCCTAAATCCGTAGCTCTGCGTGCATTCTATAGCATGTACCTCATACCTAACGTCACGCAGCACAACAACAAAATTTGCGTCGGAAGCGAACATATCGTCGTCACGCCAGGTCAATACAATCTTTCCACTTTGCAAGCTCAATTACCCAAAGGCACGTACCTTTCTCAAAATTCGCTCACGCACAGAGTGGAAATCGTGTCGGCGACGGAGACCGTGGACCTGGGCACCATAGGAGAACTTTTATGTTTCGAGAACAACACAAAACTCGAAGCTGGCATCAAGCACACGGGAGCAAACATTCCTAAATTTCTAGCCATCGAAACTTTGAACGTACACTGTAACGTGGCGGAAGGCATGATCACGAAATCCTCGGACGGATTGTTAGGAAGTCACAAGCAGACGGGAATCATAGCCACGTTCAAACCAAGTTCCGAGTTCATGGAACCGATCATCTACACACCCTCTTCGCCGATCTATTTTCCAGTATGTCGCAACCGCATAGACGACATAGAGTTGGTGGTGACGAACGAGAAAGGAGAGGTGGTGGATTTCGCAGGTGCAACGACCACTGCCATCGTGGAGTTCAACGTATAATAAATAACCATACATCATGGAACAAATCGAAAGTTACGAATTGCAATCTTTCCCTCCCAACCGTCGCACGTTCGCAAATTTGAACGAAGCGAACCGGGAGATGGAATACGACGTGGACGTAGGCGACGGGTTCGTTCATCCTCACAGAGCGGACCTCTAACTTCAATTCGACGTGGTGAAGAAAGAAAGCGGAGAAGCGTTTCCGCCCAATGCCAATTTGAAACTCGTGGACAACTTCGTGCCTCACCTGTTCTCGCAGGTGGAGGTGAGGAAACACAACACCGTCATCGACAGAATCGATTATCCAGGCATCACGTCGACGGCGGTGGGAACGTTGAAATTATCCAAAACGGACGCAGCGTACTATCAGGCGGGAGGATTCGAAGCGGGAACGAAAATATCGACGAGAAGTCACACGGTGCCTTTTCCCATGCGTCTGCTTCCGGGATTCTTCTCGGACTACAAGGAGATCATGTGGAAGGGAGGACTGAGGATCACATTTCGAAGAGCGGCCAACGACAACGACGCACTGATGCGATACGCTACTTTGGGTCCGGACGGCACCACGCCGCTGCCCAACACTTTACCCGAAGAGGCGAAATGCGTCATCCGGAGCATGGAGTTGAGAATGCCGATCGTGGAATACGAAACGAACTACGCCCTCAAGTACAAAGCGGAGATCTTGAAAAGTCCACAGGTGCAGATTCACTTTCACGGTTACCAGTGCGTGCAAAAGTTAGCGTCGGGGAGTCACATGGAATTCGACGTGACGACTCAGTTCAACAACATACAGTTCGACATGCCAGATTTCGTCATTGTAGTCTTTCAGACCGGGAGGGACAAGAATCAGGAAAAAGATTCCAGCAAATTCGACGACTGCAAGATCAAGAACGTTTATCTCAAGAATGATAGGAACGAAGTGTTCCCGCGCGAGAATTACAACCTCGACATGACCAAAGACGATTACCTCAAACTTTACGAAGCTTACACGGCTTACAAGCGCGTGACCGAGGGAAACGTGGACATGTACTACACGCCCAGCGAATTCATAACCCACAGGCCGATGTTCGTCATCAATACCACGAAGCGGAAGCAGGTGGTGGTCCACGATCGCACCAACATCAAGATCGTCTGCGAGTTCCACGACGCGCTGCCTGCCGATACTCTATGCAGCGTCATCCTGGTCGCCGAGAAGTCCTTCGTCCACGACGTGAAGAACGAGAGGGTCACGTAGCAGTTTTAACAGGTTTAACATCTTTTCTTGCACAATCAGTTACAATAAGAATTTTGTACTAGCACAATCAGTTACAATGGCACAATACGAATTTCACTAGTTCAGATCAGTTACAATGTCAATTTCATCAGTTATCAGTTACAATGTCTTTTTTTTCAGCAGTTTTTGCACTATAGCACGAGACAATCAGAATTTGCAGAAAATTTGTTGTTTTTTTTTTTTTTACATGAGAAAATTAACAATAAAATTCTTTTTTTTATCGTTTCAGATGCTGTCGAACATCAAAAACACATACACACACTAGAATAAAAAAAGCATGCTATTTTATTTGTAACACACACATATTCTCCATCTTCATCAAGAAAATATTATAATAAACATAATTTTTTATCTAATTCACAATAAAACTCTATATCCAAAATTACAACATCAAATAACACTAGAGTCGTTAGTACACGTTGCATGCATTACGGAGGTCCTCTGTAGAGTTTCATGTAAGTTTGAGAGAAAAAAAAAACACGTGAAACTCTATAGAGGTGTGGTTATCTATAACCGCAGCCGTTAGAACCTTTACTTTTTTGGTTGGGCACCACGCACCCTGGCGGGGTTATAGGGGCCAGGAATCCTAAAAAAACAATTATTATTTGTTTGTTTGCTTGCGTCACAATACGGAAATAATGAGAGGCACGCGCGCGCGTGTGTGTGTGGCACATCGTTCCGAGAGAGGTTTACAAATGTCACGATATATAAACATTTGACCGGGACTTGGAAAATTACGATAAGATGCATTCATCCTTCAAGGATGAGAAAGTGCATTATTTACTCATCACGCTGTGTCAGCGCAACGAATGAAGGCGCGGAACGTAGAGAGAAAGTGAGTTTTTGAGGTTTTGGTGAACCTCAAATAAGTAAAATGAGTTTTTGATGTTTTGGTGCTGTTTTCTTCGCTGCGAAACATCGTCAGCGCAATAAATGAGGCGCAGAACGTGGAGAGAAAGTGAGTTTTTGAGGTTTTGGTGAACTTCAATTAATGGCGCAGAACTGTCTATTTGGGTCTACTCTAAAGTAGGTCAAAGCACGTAGAGGCTCTCGTGTAGTTTAGCACGAAAAAAAAATAAATAGGTTAAGTTATATCACGTAAGATCGTGGTATACCTACAAATGCGAGTGGGAAAAAAAGGGAAATTTTACTAAAACATCGCCAAACGCTAAAACATCGACAAAAAATTGTCAAAATATGTCAAAAACTGATATTCAATTGATAAAAAAAAGGCTACAAATGCATACCTACCAAGTGTGAGTGGGAAAAAAGGGAAATTTTACTAAGACATCGCTAAGCGCTAAAACGTCGACAAAAAATTGTGAAAATATGTCAAAAAGTGATATTCAATTGATAAAAAAAGAGGCTACAAATGCATACCTACAAAGTGTGACTTAGAAACAATACTTTTCCTCTACTATGTTCTTTATTGTAATAATAATTCCTAGTACGAAACATTTAATTTATAAATAAATTATTTTCTAAACATAGAATTATCATGACTTTTCAATGGCGCTCGCACTATTTGAACTATTTTGTAATATCTGTATATATGTAATATCATATATAAATTTGTGTCTGGCCCCTACTTCAAAGAAATCCTGCGTACGTGTCTGGTCTACGTCAATGACAAAAATGCAATCAATATTTTTATTTATTTTTAACCCAATTAAAGGAATGTGGAAGAATTTTAAAAAAATAAGAAACAACAGAACGACTGTTGCTCTACTTTAAAAATTGTTGAGGAAGAAAAATAAGAAGGATTTACTCCAGCACCTTAACACAGTGTCCCACGAGTGTCTCTTGAATAATACTGTCAAAAGTGAAGTGATTTTATGAATAACATTTTCCGCCTGTTTACGTCTAACATTGCACAGATTTGGTAGATCGCAAACGGTGTAATTTTTTCGTGTTACCTTACGGAACAACAAATACATTTCATTATACTGTTCTGAACACGAAACTTGCGTCAGTAAGTAAGCATTTCGTCTGTTGCAGTATCACAGAAAAGAATATCGTCCTGCAATACTCAAGCCTCTAGATATTTTCCACTAATAACGACTTATCGTAATAATAGTCCTCCTCCGTAGCCGAGCGGGTTAAGGTTTTCACTCGTATTGAGATCGTTCGCTGCGGGACGGCGTAGGTTCGAATCCGGCTCTGGTCGGAATTTATTCGGCCTACGTATAGGTCCGGTGACAACCCACCAGTGTGAGGAAATTGGGGAGCTCCGAGTGAGTGAGTGAGCGTAATCCGATCACGGAGACCTACTATAACGGCTGCGGATACGTCGGGCTAACCCCCCGACTATTCCAATACTGGTTGAAGATCTCCATGCTTAGACGTGACGAAGGAAAGCGTGGGAGGGAGACCGGCAGTTGGTAGGTATGCCTAGGCCCTTCATGGGCTTTTCTTCATCACTTCGAAAATTATTTCTCGAAGGTATCTGCTATACTACAAGAAAGCAATTCAAAATTAAAGTAAAAGTTCAACTACATGTATACCCAACCACATTTACAATACTGAAGGGACAATAAACTTAAAAATTGTTGTTTCTTTCTAAGGTAAGGGCGTGGTGTAGTGGTTAGATTTCTCGACTGGGCTGCTAGCGGTGCCAGGTTCGATCCTCCTCAGAAGCTGTACTTTTTTAAATTCTGCTTTTATTATAAACAAGAACATGGTAACATTATTTGTAATAGCAGTGTATAGTGGCTACATTGTTCTGCATATGGAATTTATAAAAAAATAAAGAAATAAATGAATTGACACACGTTCAAAGGGATATTTTCATGTATAAGATCGTGAATTATGATACTCTAACGATAATTGTGTACTGCTTCAAAGACATTTGACAAACATTAATGAAATAACTATTTATATTTGTGGCAATTCAGGACATTCTAATTTTACCCCTTTTACCACTCAAGTTCAATGCAAGGATACTTCCGCAAATATCGAATGAAAAGTTCTCATCATGTGCAATTCTCCTTGAAATGTTTTCGCCGAGTAGTACTACCTTCGTTTTCTCTGTTACAAACAAATATTGTTTGCACATTACATGTAGGAGGAGAGTTGCATCTACATTTCACATTGATCAGCTCCTTTTACTTACTTTCAGGAGCGAAAGCTTGTAGGGTAGTGTTTACCGTTCAGGACTGTCAATCTGATGGTCGTAGGTTCAAGCCCTTCCGGTTGCAGAACATTTTCGTAAGTTTTAGACCTATCCCATGGTGTTCATTGTCCACGCCGTGTGAAACGGAATGATCCAGTTTGAAATTAAGGATGGGGGGAGGGGAAATATTAAATTACAAAATCTCCATTTCATCTAACCGAGAAGTGGAAAAAAATTGGATAATTCTTATAAATATTCAAATTACATTCATGTCTTTAGTGGTATAATCGGAGGTAAAATCAAAGATCTTACATGGAAAATTTTACCTTCCTCTGAAATAAGCCAAAAGCATTTCGAACCGATCTAATACATTCTCCAATACATTTCAATATGTTATTGAATGTTTCATGTCGATAATTTGACCAATGCATCAATTCTTGACGCTGAGACGATATTTTCTGCAACTACCTCTTCTCTTCAGTGCCTTCTGTTCTCCTCTTCCTCTTCTCCCTCTTCTCTCCCCTCCTTCTGCTCTGCTTTTATCTCATATCGCCTTCCCTACTTTTCTCGCATCTTATCTCCATCCCACTCATCTCCACTCCTCGTATCTCCTATCCTGTCTTAGATTTCCGACTCCACTGCACTCTTCTCCCCTTCTTTTCGTTCTTCTCTTTTTCTCTCCTTTACTCTACTCTCCACTCCCCTCTTCTCTCATCTCGTTTTCCTTCTCTTCTTTGCTCCATTTTCCTCATCTCTCCTAGAATGTTTTTCCATTCTGCTAACTACATCTCCTCTTTTCGTCTATCGTCTCTTTCTTCTCTCCTCTACTTTTCCTCTTCTCCTTTCGCTTCCTCTTTCTCTTTCTTCTCTCCTTTGTCACCTCTCGTTTTCTGTCACCTCTTTTCCTTTCTGTAGACTCCTCAGCGATGAAATATTAGAAAACCTTTTTTTTTCTTTGCGAAAGAATTTGTCAGTTGCGATATAATAGTGTTATTTTTAATAATTTTATACAATAATACCTGTTTTTATTTCTTTCGCGTATTTTATAAATATCTATTGTGCATGTGGCAACCCTGAAATTGAGCCTAACTCTACACGCAACCCACCAACGCCTTGTGTAAATTGGGTTGCCTAGTTTAAAATGTCGTTGTCCTAAAACTTTTGAGAGACACTCTACAAGCTTGCATTAATGTGCTAACTATTTGTGCTTAATATAAAATGTTTTTTATTGTGTCTTAAAGACATATACTGTAAATGAGTCCAGCATTTTGAGAGGCAGTGAATTCCAAATATGAGAAATTTGAAACGGGGAAAACATTGAATAGAACTTTGATTTATGAACGAGGATGAATAGTTTATTTCCCGCATGATGTGTGATTCGGAAAGCATTGAGAATCTGCTCGAGAGATAAGCTGGTAATTTTGAACTTATTGCTCTATAAGGAAGGACGAGGTTGTGTAAATGTCGATTAATTTGTGCAATTTGTTTCTTGTAAAATAAACTGATACGTTTTCCCTATATTTCAGATCGAAAATAAAACGGACGCATGCGTTTTGTACTCGTTGATAACCTTTTTGCTCAACGTCATCTGGAAGGTCGGAAAGGAATCGCATTCATCGAAGTGCGGAAAGACAAGTGATTGCACCAGTTTGTCTTTAATGCTAATGGGCAGTGAATGTTAATCAGAAAAAGAGCGTGTAATGCAGCGGTAGCTCTTTTACTGGTTATATTTATGTTATCCCATTATGAAAAATGCAGATTAGCTGTTTTATTTAATTTAATACCTTTGCTAACACTCTTATCGGAGGAAGAGACGAAATTTCAAACACGGAGAGCTTTTTTGTGAAACTACACTAATATTTTGGGTTTTCTAAAGATTAATTAGTAGCGTATAATTAGCTCACCAAGTACTGAATTTGTTCATATCATAATTTATATCGAATTGAATTTTCAATAATCTTTGGAGGAAATGCCAAGTATAACTGAACGTCATCTGCATATATGTTATATTTACAGTGTTCGAGTGCGTCAGGTATATCGTTAATATACAGAGAAAAGAGGAGTGGACCGAGAACAGTTCACTGGGTTAGACTCGCGTTGATTGATCGCCACAACGATTTCTCACCCAGAGTTGAAGACACGTTGTTGGCCCCCATCAAAATACTACGGAACCAAGTTACAGAGAAGTTGTATTCTACTGGAAGGATAGCTTCGAGAGCAGGATGTCGTGATCAATAGTCTGAAAAGCTTGACTTAAGTCCAGAAGTACAATAATATTTACTGGGCTACAGGTAGCGCTTTTCCTTAGCGATCTTGGGATGTCCCATTTTGGTTTCGCATAGGAGGTGGCGCTATATCCATATTTGTCGCCCCTGAATACATTGGAGTTTTGTTCAGATTTAGATGCCAAGATAAAGGGGAAACGTGTAGAAAATAAGAAGTGTATGATCGTAGTGAATAGAAGAAATAACATGATCCATGTTTGCCTACGTCGGAAAGAAGAAATCCAAATAAGATTTATATACAAGAAAGAAGAAGGCTAGGGTCATAGACGAAGAAGAAAGAAGAAGTCCAAATAAGATTTTATATAGATGAAAGAAGAAGAAACCTATCCTTGTCCCACAGAAGAAATTGATATTAGTAGAAGAAAGAGGAAGAAGGGCAGGGTCATAGAAGAAGAAAAGAGAAGATATCAAAATTATTACAAGAAAGTTTAAAAACACACAAGTTTTTGATTCCATAAGTAATAAACATTGATCAAAATCGGAAAACCCCAGAGCTTAAAAATTTCACATTTGAGATAGTGGTCTGAAACAGATATAAACTTCTAGATGGCAGATAATAGATGACTTAAATTTAAAATAAATACACTCTATTTTTGAGACAAGTGCTTCCTACAAAATTCCTGCTCAGATACCACACTTTTATAGCTATTCCATGATAACAGGTAGTAAGAGTGGTCGGGATTTGTAGAGGGGATCGATACCTTGTTTTCAGCCCAAGTCTTGGCTCGATACAGTCAATAGTTTTGAATATTTTTTAATATGGGTCAAATCCAATACAAAAATAACACATGATAATTGTGGTCGGTATTTATACGCAGAATACATCGAGAGCGTGCTAACAGTACAAGTACTGGCTTGCTGCCAATGAAGAACCATGATCTGCATTTCCATAACGGATGTCGAGGGTGGTCAGAATTTGTAGAGGGCATGGGAACTATGATGACAGCGCAAGTCCCAACTCAATGCATATGCATATTCGAGGTCTGCAATTCCATTATCCAGAGTGGATTTTCCAATTTCTCGCCAAAATATGAGTTAAACGTTGTATCAAATAATCAGGATTTTATGCCGAAAAATTATCCAAGAGACTAAAATCTTGAGACAAAGTAGTCCAAAAACTAGAATAGCATCACAAGATTTGAGAAAAAAATTTACCCTTGTGTTACGTTTAGTCGGTAACGCGTCTGACTACCATGCTAAAGGTCCCGGGTTCGATCCCCGGCCGGGAACTTTTCTAACGGTGGAAGCGGTCCCGGCGCCCATGGGTACCTGGGGGAAACCCTGGGGGGTAAAGGCGGTCAGGGGCGTGATGCTGATCACATCACCCCCACTCACGACCGGATCAAGAAAGTGTGGGGCGTTACCCCCACACCCCCTATACGCCTTCATGGCGTGGTGCTATGCACAGGAGAACACTTTACCTTTACCTTTTTGTTACGTTTAGGCCATTCGCCGGCTTAAACTGCTTGGCTGCAAGAGGATGTGTGTATGAAGAATGGAATAAATTACGCTCATTGCTCTTTACCAATATTTAATAGAATCGCACATGTGAGGGGATGGGGAATCACGCTCGAGCCAGGAAGATATCTAAACACTGACAATGATAAAACCCAAAGTGACACCACTGTACCTGATTTCCTTCGCGGTTCCTCGGCTGAGTCACGACGTGGCGCTCTATCGGTTCATTGAAGGTGTCCTCAGTGGGTTCGCCCAAACCTTTTAAATGGACCGACTTAACACTGTCACTCGCAAAACACTTCGCGCTTCGCTCCCTCGATCAAGACTCCTCCGGCGACCTCTCGTTCCCCGGGCACTGCTGGCGTTTTTGATTACACAGCATTTTATTTCCGGCTCTTGACATGCCACCTCCCCCTGAAAAGAAATGGGGCCCATTTCTTTATTTACAAAAAAAAATATTAAGATATGATTAAATATGTACAACGACCAGTCCCTGAATAAGTGATTGCACCCCGTATATAACATATTTCGTCGTAGGGCAGTAGGCAAGTATGTAACGCACTGTAGAACGTAACAAATAATAATTCACTAATTGAAGTGTGACAGTTTTCTGTCATGTATTCCGAAGCGGATGGAACCAAAATTGGCAATTATGGTAGTCTCAGCGGCATCTCATCGCACGACGTACATGTTCGTGACGTGACACTGTGAAAACACTTGAATAAATATATCACTGGTAACACTAATCCGAAGGTAAGTTAGTAGGTCTCAAATGTTGAAAAGAATAACAAATAAGTTGATTGGAGACAAAATATGTTCTCAAGAAAAGTTCAGGAACAATATAAATTCTATGCGAAATCTTCTTGCCACTTATGGATGACTTCTGGATGTACTCTGGAGAAATGACTTCATCTTATATCTATGACAAGGTACATTAGTGATGACACAGCAAATGATGATCACTATCAGTGTTTAGTATGTTATAAAATAAAGTTTTGAGCGTGAACAGGAGCAATTGGTAAATTTAATCAGGGTGTAAATAATAAGATGAGATACATAGTACGCATTCGATAATAGCAAAACACAATGAAAAGTCTTTAGAAAAAATAAATGGAAATGAGAGTATTAAATATGTAATAACAGTTAATGTAAATATGTGTCATAAAAATAGCAGATGTAACAAGAAGAGGTAGGGACTTGATTTGGTATTTCTGTCCAAATCGTGTGAGTTGTGTTTCGTATCAGTAAAAAATGTGCTTCTGTGTGAGAGTTTGGTCGGTTTTCAACGATGCAGCGCTCTCAGTTCGCTTCATCGATAGCTGGGACACATCTGCACGATAACAATTTAGAAGTTAACATGCTGTCACATATTAATCAGATTGGTAATATTGCCGTTTATATGTAAGAAGTTATATGAATTGAATAAATATGGAGAGAAAAGGTGGATAAGACGTTGGCCCATACATGCTCTGTAAAGGCATTTTGGTGTGTTGAAGGTAGTTATGAATTATTGAAAAGTCACAGAATGAGAATTTTACAGCGAATGGTGCATAGCGTATTGTCTCCGCCAACAGTGAGAACACGTGCGCTCTCTTCCCATATGCAGTAGCTATATTCATCGCGTTCGTGCTTTTTGTTTAAGTACACAAAATGCTACCGAAGCAGAAGGTCGTGTTGCTTCGGCATCGTCTTCAGAATTCCATCCTACTCTGTGTGAAATCACATCATAAAGTGACGTCACATTGACAAAGGGTCGGCACAATCTTGTATCAGGAAGAAAAAAATGTTGCGGCGCGTGCTGTCGCGTGTACGAGATATATTTAATTTTCTTCTTGTTCTGCGAGTTATTGGTGCAGAGAAAAAATAGCAGAATTTATAAGAAGAAGCATAGTTTATACGTGTTATTCAGCGTGGTTAAATATATAGTTGAGGAGTTGTTACTATTTCTGTTCGAATTTTCGTCGCGGCGAGGAACTATGAAGGATGATGATGATGATCGTCTTCGTTAGGAAGTATCTGTTTTATACTGCCAGTGTTTCAATGTTTCTTGCAGTGTTGTCAATGTCTGATATATAAGGTTCTCTAGTTGTGAATTCTTCCAGATAAAGTCCCTCTAGAGTACGAGGGATATCCGCTTGCACTCCTGAATGTAACTTTAAGGCATTCACGTTATCTTTCTCTGTACGTGGTCGATCGAGTTACCGTTTGTGATGTGTAAAGTTTCATTCTGACCGATGCTGCCTTTTGTTCAAACCGTTTTTCTTGCTTGATCCCTTCAATTCTGTAATGGTTTTTGTCAAGTCGCTAGATTACTGTAAAGGGGCCTTCGTACTTGCCTGAAAACGATTTGGACGTCTTTCATAAGCGTCGATCGTTTCACAACGTATTTGATCGCTAGATTTAAATTCTGCTTGAGAATAGTGAGGGTCAAGCCGTGCCTTGTCCGTTCTGTGGCGTTTGAGGAGATTATCTTGTGCAAATCGACGCGAAAGCTTCATATGTTCCAGCCGTTCATAATTGCTCACATGTTGCGGCGGGGTTTGAAAAATCGCATCCGGTAAGGTGCGGGGATGATAACCCATCAGTAAATAGTTAGGTGATTGCCGTGCAGATGAATGCGGCGTGTTGTTGATATCTGAGACCGCTGTTGGTAAGAAATTGGACCAATTATTGTGTTTGGCATTGACATAAAATTTGATCATTCCTTCCAGCGTTTGTTGCGTTTTTTCAACTAAGCCAAGGCTCTGATGAAATCCTGGGCTGACAAGGCTTAGTTCAATTTGGAATTTGTTGGCCAATTCTTTGAATAAATCTGATGTTTGACCTGGAAGTTTGTCCACAATGATTTTTTCTGGAAAGCCAAATGGTAATATGATTTTCGTGTACAAAAATTAGCCAGAACTTCAGCAGTGAGAGAATGTGTCGGCGCGGGTACTACGTAACGCGTGGCTGCGTCAGTGCACGTGATCACGTAGCGATGTCCCTCTGGTACCGATGTGACATATGGACCACATTGATCCAAGGCGATAATTTGGAAAGGTGTCAGAGAAGTCCTTGTTTGTAGTTCGAAGTGCTTTGGTTGGCGGGACTGCTTTAGTCGTGCACACTGTTCATATTCCTTGCATTTCTTGTAGATGAAGGATTTCTGAGAAGGAAAATAATAACGGTCCTTCGCATAGGCATATGTTTTATAGTATCCAAAATGGTTGAGAGCGTGTGGAGAAGAGTGCACTTGTTCGAACCATACATCTTGTAATGCATGTGGGATGCAAGTGAGTAGCCTTTCCTGTTTGTCTGAACTTCGGGTCCTTCTGTAAATAATATAATCTAGGAGACGGAATTGCTTGCTGGTTCTGTCATATTAAGGGTCGGCTTATTTACTTCGAATTAAATGTAAGTAAACATTTTTGAGAAAAGGGTCTGCTTGTTGTTCTTTGGGAAGGTCAAATTCACGTGTTCTCATCTTCCAGGAGAGGAGAGAGAGCTTCATCTTGGATCCTCTTGTTACGGCTAATGGCGTCCGAGGCACTGTTGGCTGTTCCCTTTAGATGTTGAATGACGAAATCGTAGTCGAACAGAAATTGTGAAAAACGCCAAAGGCAGCCTTTGAGGGTAGTTGATTGTCGTAAATTTTGAATATATTTGGAATCGGTGTGTAATATAAATCTTTTGAAAAGGATGTAGTGTCCGAATGATTTTAAAGCAAAAATTGTGCCGGAGAGTTCTAACATGTTTATGTCTTCTTCTCTTACCTTATCATTTAGTATCCTGCTTGCATATGCAATCGGCTTAACATTTCCTTGGGGGTCTTCGTGAGCAATGACAGCCCCTAGAGCTATTTTGCTACTGTCCGTGTATATGTGAATAGGATGAGAGGGATCGTAGCTGGCTAACACTGGGCTCGTGGTTAGTCAATGCTTTAAAGCATTGAATGCCTCGTTTTGTGCTTCTGCCCATCGAAATTTTCTCTCCTTCTTCAGCAGTTATGTAAGAACTGATGCGTGTTTGGATAAACGTGGAGAGTAACGACGGGAAAAATTTGCCAGGCCCAAAAATTGGCGTAAAGTCTTCTTGCTTGTAGGTGTCGGATACGAACAGTTTCTAGCATCTTAGGTGAAATAGCGCATCCTTTTTCGGATAAATGGTGTCCAAGATAGACAATATCATCGTACAGGAATTTTGCCTTTTTAGGAGCCAATTTTAATCCAGCGAGCCTACGTCTTTCAAAAGTGTGACGCAATACCTTCAAGGAAGTGGGTATGTCGTCAGAGACTGCCAGGAGATCATCTGCATAGAAGAACAAATGGCGGTTGTCAACGACGTTGAGGGCTAAATTCAGCGCTATCGCTAACGCTGTTCCCGACGTGACAAATCCTTGTGGGGCATAATTAAAAGCGTAAGTCCCCATCTGCGGCACTTGAAAACTCACATTTTCACGGCTACTTGGTGTGAGGCGTATCTCAAAATAAGCCGAGAGGATGTCCATAGATGAATAATATTTGAAACCTGCCGCCCTCTCTACGATGTCTATGAGATGAGGTGCTGGAAAACTTATCTTCTTGGCGACGGTGTTGATCCGACGAGCGTCGAAGCAGACGCGGTACGTGTTATTTGGTTTCTTCACGAGCAAAATAGGAGAATTCCAGCGTGGCGCTAAAATAGGAGAAACGACACCCTGTTGTAGCAGTTTCTTGATTTCTTGTTGCATGATTGGAAGTGTATAGGGTCGAGTGTACACTGGAGGCGAATCTCCTGTATTGATATCCAGTTCATACAGGGTGGAACTTCCTATATCGTCCTCTTTGCAACTAAAAACATCAGCGAACTCGTGTGTCAGTTCTAGTAGTATATCTCGGTCTTCTTCACAGACGTTGGGGTTGATGTCGATCTTCGTTTTGTGGAAGTTGTTCCGAGATTCAGAAATGCGCTTTTGGAGTTCTTCAGAACTTTCCTTCAAAAAATGTCGATGTGGCTTCCTATCGTCGCTGTTATTTTCCTTTAGTGGATTCCAGATAGGTTCCGTCCTTGGCTCGGCAGGACCGTTTGTGTCTCCCGTTGCCTGCTGGCCAATTATTTCCAAGACGGCATCAGCTTTCCTTATCGTCGTGAATGTCGGAATGGTAACTGGATCATTGGAAAAATTTTGTAATGAGGACGTGTGGTTCGTGTTCATGCATGAGGGAGGTAGGGATGCAAGTTCCTTTAGAGAATGAAAATCTGGGAATGGGGTCTAATATATGGCTACTGTCGCTGGTTGTGCAATTTAGAAGCTGTACTTTTACCACCGCTTGTTCTCTAGGTTTTAGTTTTACTTCCTCCTGTGTTGTGTAGGTCGGTTGGATACACTGTTCTAAATGTTCCGTGGCGATTTTGGATAATTTGTGTACTTGTTCCTGAGCATTATTTTCTCCTTGCAATTTCCAGAAGCCAAAACGAGTAATTTGCAAGGTTCGTCTACTTGTGTATATGACGGCTCTATGTGCTGTTAGAAAATCATTTCCCCAATTGTTGAGGTTTCCTGACCCTTCATACAGAAGTGCCGTGTGCAGAAAAGGTTGATCGGCCAATTTGAAGTGTAAGTCAGTTTCGTTTGTTATTGAAAATTTTGAATTGCTAAAAGCACTTAAGACATAAAATATATGTTTTACCTTGATATTTCGCGGTAAGTCTTGCCTATTCATGACAGTTGTGGTACTACCTGAATCTAAAAGCATTGGTATTTGCTTGTTTCCTACAGTTATGTCAACGAAGAAAAGGTTGTTGATTTTTGTTAGAGGAAGTGAGATTTTCTGATTTTTTTCTGAAATTGCAGCGTTACCTTCCTGTGCACTAGTAACTGAAGTAACAAGATTACGATTTTGCTTCTGTTTAGGTTTATTCTTTCTCGCATGTCGTCCTTTCATTTCATCTGTACATTCGGAAAACGAGAACAGCTGTTTGAATTCGCCTTCAAATATCTCTTTGTCAGAATTTGCATGAGTGCAAAACGTAATACAATCTATTTCATCAGGATGTTCTTTTAAAAATTGCTTCGCACATGAAAGGGCTATTCTGGCTGCGGCTGCTGAGTCGAACCCGAAAGCGCCTGTGGCTAGTTGTGGGAAAGCAATGGATCTTTGGCCTAAAGCTAAGAGTGAATTTAGGCAATTAACATAGCATTTTCGGAAAATTTCAGGGTCTTTGTTGTTTGGAGTGACGGAATGAAAAATATAATTAGAAGATAGATTGTACGCTGGGGTAACTCTGACGTCGCCAGGCTGTGCTTTGTTGAAGATTTGAAGTTCATTGTCCAGTTGCTGTCGGCATGGTCTAGAAAAAGCTAAAGCTACTTCGCCGATAGGTACAAGATCAGGGTTGCAAGCTGAAACCAATATATTTGCATCTGCTTTTGTGATATCAGCTGTTATGATATTAATCTTGCTCGTGTGCGACGACAACCTGTGTTGTACTTTGCTCTCGGTTTCAGCGGGAGCCGTATCGCTCGAACTCGGTTCGGTCGTCTGTGAGCACTGAGATTCGTGCTGACGAGAGAAAAATTTCTCGACTTCTTTAAGTAATTGAGAGCGCTGAGCGGCTTATCCGATTAATTGAACGCCCTTTGCTTGCGAGCTGGAATGTGCTGACTGCCGCCTAGAGTTCAATTCCCTACGTACCTGATTTCTAAGATCGTCGTGATCTTTACGGAGAGCAAGAGTCATGGAGACTAAATTTTGTAAGACAAATACTTTTCACTGTAATGTATCAAAAATGCCTTGTTAAATTTTTAGAGAGCTGGTTGTGAACAATTTGTGATTCTGATATATGTGACGTCAAAGCAGGGTCTCTTAGCACTGTGTGAGGCATAGCTCTAACTTGCAAGAACGGATTGTTTGCATTAAATGTATCGAGGGCGGTGAAATTGTTTCTCGCATGCGAATCCCTGAGAACTTCTTCCGCGGCTTTAATGAGCTCCTCGTTGGGAAATTTTGTGACTCCAGAAAACAATTGTTTCAATTGACGCAATTATTTTAATTTACTTATTGAAGGGGGGACCGGTAGCTATTTTGCCTATACTACGACAAAACCGGCGCAATAACCACCATGTTACGTTTAGGCCGTTCGCCGGCTTAAACTGCTTGGCTGCAAGAGGATGTGAGTATGAAGAATGGAATAAATTACGCTCATTGCTCTTTACCAATATTTAATAGAATCGCACAAGTGAGGGGATGGGGAATCACGCACGAGCCAGCAAGATATCTAAACACTGACAATGATAAAACCCAAAGTGTCACCACTGTACCTGATTTCCTTCGCGGTTCCTCGGCTGATACACGACGTGGCGCTCTATCGGTCCATTGAAGGTGTCCTCAGTGGCTTCGTCCAAACCTTTTAAATGAACCGACTTAACACTGTCACTCGCAACACACTTCGCGCTTCGCTCCCTCGATCAAGACTCCTCCGGCGACCTCTCGTTCCCCGGCACTGCTGGCGTTTTTGATTACACAGCATTTTATTTCCGGCTCGTGACACTTGCAAAGATGTTCTCAGCTGCTGCTGTGAATTACTTTCTCACATAGGTAAGTGTAAATATAAATTAGTTACCTAATAGCAAAATATCTGTAAATTAATTAATTAAAAAATAACACTCCAATCAGTGGTTTACTGTAATGTAAATAAGCAGCAAAGGCACAAAATTAATAACTTATATCCCCGTCACAAAGAGAACCCGAAAAGTGTCAACTGAAACACATGTGTTGACTCCAATAAAACATTAACGTCCATAAAATGCAAAATATGCACTTTTTGGTGTGTCAAAGTAGACACACAAGTGCATAAAGGGGCACTTGTGTCATATTCTTTTCCGTGCGATGTACCAAATACATCAATTGGGAAGACCAGACCTTATCTTCAAAAGACAAGAAAAAAAATACTACACACACTTATCTGTGTCATATTATGCATTAAATAAAAATACTATAAGTAGTAAATAATAACACATCTCAAATAAAATTCTTTAAATATTTGACACTTCCTGATGCATTTCTGGAATTATACAATTGAAGGAAACGTAGTCAACCTTGCGGATCCCTTAACCCCTCTCCCCTTCCTTTTTACCGCAGCTACGACTCTGATCATTCACAGGCGATAAGACTGAAAAAAATAATTTACAACATCATTATAAAGACAGTCTTTCCTCGAATCGTAGTTCTCGTAAAGAATTTTATTGATTAATCTACCACCCACCAGTTCTTGAATTAGGATGGGTACTGACTGAAGCGTAAACTCTATGCTGTATGTATGTCGGTCGCACTGGTTCAAATCAAAAGTTGTGCAGGCCGGATCGACAGCGGGCGGGTAATGGATCAAGTTTGTAGACCTGCAGTAGTGGTTAATCCAGTGGCGGATCGTGGTCTGGTTCTATGGTGTGCACTTCAGTCTCTGGTCTATAAGTGTTACACCACTCCTGTCACATATTCCCACCCGTTTTTGCGTACATAGTGATGGAAAATATATTGCCAACCGAAGTTTTAATCACCTTTCATTGAAAATGAGGCTATGACAGAGTTATATTTTATGATTTTTTTAACACGGATTTTTTACAAATTTCAAATATTTCGGAAATTATCTAGCCAATGAAGAGAAGGGCGATGTTATTGGGCAATATGTAATTCAGCATTCGATAACCTGAAAAAATCACTCAAACCTAGAAATACCGATGTACAATATCCATACTAATGTCGATTTGCAAAATATTTCGATAAAACGTCCTCCCCTGCCCCACTGATAGTAATGAACAAGGAGAATTCTAACATTGTCGTACACTACTAGAAACAGCGTCCAAAACATGAACAGTGCTTCCTGTTGGATCACGGGCGCGAACATGGTCTGCCTTGTATTGGCTGCAATGAGCATTCGTGTGTCTTGTTGAACTTTGTGCTACCGTGCATTCGTGAACTGTGAACAGATTGACATACTGTGTGCTACGAAAAACCAGTTGTAAGTGTACCATATGTAGTGCCAGGAAGTGGTTCCCGCTTGTATTGTAGTTTGGACAACAACAATCCGTGCGCGACTCAATAAACATGGAAACCATAACGGCAGCAAAGACCGTGCTCGAGAGAGAAGTTACTCGCCTTTAGAATAGAGAGAACGTGGGTTTATTGGACAATGTGACAATCTCGTTATTGGTAAACAAAGCCAGACAATTAACGTTCTATTGTAAACAATTATTATTTGACCTGGCGAGCGCGTGTGATGATGCAACTTTTGAGAGTTATGACTGTGAAATCGGTTGTATTCCAGACCATTTGGATTCAACCATTTGCAGGCTTTGTTCGTTGCAGCATCAACAGTCTCAAGCAGCTTTGACATCATCGTCAGAAAAAAACGGACAGGTTAAGTGCGATTCCCGAAGCTCACGCAGCTTCCGTTTATGGGGCAAATACAAGAGTGGCTTTCCACCGTGATTTGTTTATCGCGTCGGTGGACAAAAACAAACAGTTATCCAATGCACAAAAGCTACAGTATTTGAAAGCTTCGTTAAAGGTGCAACCTGCATTGCTTATTCAGTCTATGTCGGTAACTGATGATAACTATAAAGAGGAGTGGAATATTCTAAATTCACGTTTTCAAAACAAACGGGAAATTGTTATGGACACAACCAAACGTTTAGTCGCACAACCAAAAGTGCAACGTGAATCCGCAGCAGCCTTACGTAGCTTGCTAGACACAACTATGGAGTGTGTTCGCGTGCTGTAAGTGCTGGGCATTCCCATAGAACATTGGGATCCTATCCTAGTATTTCATGTTACAGAAAAAATGGACAGTGATACTAGACAACAATGGAATATTTCATTAAAGACCACCGAGTTGACTACATTTCAGGAGTTGAGTGACTTTCTTGATCAGCGTTCTCGTGCATTATCTGCTTCAAATCTCAGTGCTAAGGGAATGAAGCAGTCGACACACAATAGCTCCCAGATGATCCCGGGTTCGATACCAATTGGAGGCACCACATGGCACAGTGGTTCGGATCCCACTTTAAACTGTAGGTCCAGCCCCGATTAGCCTTCCTGTGCATATAGTAGACTTAAAAAACAAAAAATCAATCAATCAATGAATAGATCCCAGTTCAAAAGTGTGTATCATGCAGTGTCTGATGATACCTGCGTTAAATGTAAACTGCATCATGCGCTACACAAGTGTAAAGACTTCAAAAGCCTTTCAGTGATGTACAGAATGAGATTAGTAAGAGAAAGGGGTTTGTTTTATAATTGCATTCAAGGATCATACAGCATCTGTATGTGGGACAGGGGCGTGCCGCGTGTGCAATAAAAAGCATCATATCTTGCTACAGTATTATAAGCAGAATGACTCTAGTGAAACATCAACTTCCCCCCAAGAAGTTTCTTCTCATGTGGCTGGAGAAGGAGACAAGGGACTAAAGCTAGTGTTGCTATCCAATGCAGTTGTGTATGTACAGGGAAACGATGGTGTTTATCAACCAGTTCGTGAGCTCCTACACTGTGCTTCAGATATTTCCTTTGTGACCTCACGCTGTGTGAAAACATTAGGTTTACGTCAGCATAAGGAAGAAACATCTGTGAACGGGATTACAGCAACATGTGTAGGTGTAGGTAGTTCAACAGTGAATCTACAATTCCAACCCAGCAGCAGAAGAAAAACATTCACTACTAGGACAATTGTACTTCCTAAAATAACAGGAAATATTCCCAGGGAACCTTTACCAGACTTCAGGAAGTCCACACATATTCAAGGACTGAAGTTGGAATATCCAAAGTTTTATGTGATGGAACCGTTGGACATTTTACTCGGAGCAGATTTGTTTCCTTTTCTTATGCAAAGTGGCAAACGTGTTGGGCAAAAGGGAACACCAACTGCAATACGTACTGTTCTTGGTTGGATTCTGTGTTGTAGTGGACTTTCCCAAGGTAAAGTCAGTAACATCATTTCATGTATCTTGTAGTCTAGATAGTGCACTTTGCCAGTTCTGGGAGGTAGAGGAGGTCCCAAGGCAAATGCATCTGACATTTGAGAAGATACAATGTGAGGCGCACTTTTAGGTGACTCATGTTCGAGAAAAATTTAAGTTCACTGTGAACCTTTCAATTACAGGAATACAGTCTTCCCTTAGGATACTCTCTTGAAACAGGGATGGTGAGATTACGGCAAATGGAACGGAAGTTTACAAAGGTCTCCTGTATTTCATAAGAAGTACTACTCAGAATTCATGTACGAATATTTAGCCTATTCCTACAAGTGAAATGAAAAATAAACCATGTGATAGTTTCTATTTACAGCATCATGCTGTGTTCAATCCAAGTTCAACCAGTACACCTAATTCGTGTAGTTTTTTTTATGCCAGTTCAGTGACTTCAACAGGGATTAGTCTCAACGATAAGCTTTTAGTTGGGCCAAAATTGGAAAGTGATATCTTTCCATTGTTACTTATGTTCAGGAAGCATCAAATTCCTTTGTGTGCAGACTTTTCCAAAATGTCTAGACACATATTAATCCATTCATCAGATACAGGCGAATAGTGTGGGGAGGCAATCAACAAGAATTGATAAAGGACTATAGGCTACTCACGGTGACGTATGGGACTTCCAATGCACCTTATGTTGCAAAAAAGTGTCTACAACAATTGGCCACTGATAAAATGAGTGCACTTCCTTTAGCAGCTTCAGTGTTATTATATGATTTATATATTGATGATTTGTTATCCGGTGCACTGTGGAAGAATCTATCGAACTGCAGTCACAATTGATACAGTTACTAGCAAAGGTGGGTTGAGTTACGTAAATGGTTCTCTAATGAGCCACAAGTTTGGTTTGGTTTGAGTTGGTCTTTTAAGTCCACTTTATGCACAGTAAGGTTAATTGGAAATGGACCTACAGTTTAAAGTGAGATCCGAACCACTATGTGCCTCCACTGGTATCAAACCCGGGACCCCTTTTATTACAAGGTGACGACGGTACTAGCGCGCCATCAGGGAGGCCCCTGAGCCACAAGTGTTGACAGCGGTAACTGTAGACTTGAGATATACTAATGTGCCTTTATATATTTATTCCAGTAAACTTATGAAAGCGTTAATCCTTCGGTGGCATCCTAGTGCTAACCACTTCACTTTTGTTGTCCCTTTACCACAAAAACGTCACACAATGACGAAAAGACTATTGTTATCTGACATTGCAAAATTGTTTTGATCCTCTTGTTTTTTTATCCCCAACCATAATACAAGCAAAGAAATTAATTCAATAATTATGGAAGGAAAAGTTCGGCTGGGATGAGGAATTGTCAGTGGAAACATGTGAACTTTGAAGACATTTTGTAGTGAACTTTCTGTAATGCAACAATTACAAATCAAACATGCTATTGTACGTATCTCCAAATGATATAGCTTGTCAATTAGTGGGTGTCTGTGACGCATCACAACAAGCATACTGTGCTGCAGTGTACCTTCGCTCAGTTTATGTTGATGGTCACGTTGAAGTGAGGTTGGTAGGAGCAAGGACTAAGGTGGCTCCAATCAAGCAAATGTCTCTAATAAGACTAAAACTATCAGTGGCAGTTTTATTGACACGAATGCTAGTAGTAATCTCCAATGCACTATAATACAAATTGGACTAATTCTACCACTGTGCTTGCTTGGTTAACCTCGAGACCAAGCAGGTGGAAAACATTTGTAGTAAATCGAGTAGCAGAAGTGCAGGAGAGTCTTCGTTGTGAACTACATTTGCTAACACACCGATCGCTCCGTTCATGGTTTCTAAATGAAGCAACCTCCTTTGACACGCCGCCCAAGCTAAAGGACCCAATCAGCGTCCTCTACGCGACTGCTGTAACAGCGTCAGAGGGAACAAATATCGCATTGTGCGAGCCCGGCTGGGTCTACGCGGGTTGACATCACTGATCGCACGCTTCTCCACCATCGCTCTTGGTGAAGCGTCGCGGGAACACTTGGATGTTTCGAAGGAGATAAGAGTTAAATAAATAAGTGTAACAATAATAATTTGCATTACAGATTTATTTGGATGTGCACGTGCGAATGTGTGAATTGGCAGAAGCTGCAAATGCGTTATCGTACAGGATTCTCACTCCAACGGTCGTAGGTTCAAATCTCTGCATTGGTAAAAAGTCTTCTCAAGCATTAGTCGTTTCCCTTTTCCATTCCATCATCATCATGGTTTAGAAAGTAATGAGCTCGTGGGGTAGTGGTTAACGAACTTTATTCTCACTCCATTGGTAGTAGATTATAGATCCTGCGGTGCAAGGAAAATAAAAGAAGACCTTATCTTAAGTTTTAACAATTTCTCAATATTGTTAAATAAAATATTTCGGTTTCAACATTAACGAATAACGATGATAATGTGGTGTGTGGCTCTATTGCAACAAGATAAGATAACATTACGATAGTTATTACATACGAAATAGGACTTTTTTATTATAAACGTATGTAAAAATAAAAAATTCAGGAGAATGAACCGTGCACTTTAAAGTTCAATTTATGATATATTACGTTGATCGGAACTTCACTTACATTTTAACCACTATGTGCCTCCACCGGGTATCGAACTCTAGACTCCTTGAATTCCCACAGTGAACTTCAACAAACTGATTCCCCGCCTTGCGAAAAAAAAAATAAGCATTGTATCGATAAGATAGTCAGAAATGATTAACTGTTATTACTGCTGGATGTCAGAAGCAACATTTTCTAAAACTAACAGCACTCAGCTCTTTTTCCTCTCTCCCCATTTACTTTTCTCTTCCTCTCCCTTTCCCACACGCAGGCACACGTGCACAAAAATAATTTTCTTAGTACCCTATTTGTGTGTAAATATACAGAATGTGTGCAACCCAAATTTGAAAAGTTATATCATAAAAACGTAATAGGTATTTACACCGGATTTTGTGCATTATAGATTTTATCCATTGAGATATTTACTACGTTTAACAATATCAGTTTACTCCATACAGAACATTTTATATATTAATAACTGTAGGATTTTTTTTCAAGATGCAACGTTTAGCTGAGAATAATATAAGAATTTATTGAAAGTTGATAATTAGACGTCTGATGACTGATGTCATGTCAATCACTTATTTCTAACCAACCTTGGTTGTATGAACAATTTGATGGATTTATGACTGGCGACTACATGGGTTAAGTGGAAAGTGCCATTTTAGGGGCATATCACCTGAGCAGGTCGATTTTTTTACAGCTGACACAGGCAACATATGCCTAATATTGGTCATACATTTACGTTAAAGGTCAAACCATAATTTTGCACCGAAACATGACGATATTTAACACGCCATAATGTAGAACGTTTTTCAGTTCTTCTTTCATCATCAATATTGTTATGATTGATTTTATGACATTTTCGAATAACAAAATAATATACTTAATTTAGAGTTTTCTCTTTTTTTTTTTAAAAAAAAACATATTTCATATAGTTTTTTTTTATTATTATTAATGTCTTCAATGTGATTGAAATCGGGATATTGTATCAGACCTAATATTGCAAATCGTTGAAATTTTCAAGAAATCATTACAAAATAATACCCTTCAACGACGTGTTATACACGCTGTACTCTTATCAAGAAAAAAAAAACAAACAGGAAAGTTCTCTTCTCAAAATTTGATTGAGTCAGTATGGCGTATTCATATATGCATTGTTAAAAAGTATTTTATCACTTATTCATACACTCGTGTGCAAGATATTTTCCACGAAAAGTACCCTGGTGATGCTGTAATTCAGAAAGCAACACGTTTACGACTGCTGCTTAAATTTCGATGTGTATGAAGTATTTATAGGAACGTGAAAATATTGTATTAACTCAATGATAGCATACATGGTTAGTTTAATTATTTATTTGTTATTTTTGATGGACAAACTCTAAAAAGAAATAAGTATGCATAGGGATTAAAGGATTATACACTTTCGGTGAAATTGTGACATCTGGAAGGCGCGTTTACGACCCACTCTTGCCGTTTTGCAACAATGCATGACACTTGCTATGCAATGATATCGTTGCCAGGTTCTTACAATTCTACACTTAAAAGTCCAATTTCTTTGCAATATTATGATTTATGAGTATTCACGACAATTTGAGGTCAATATCTAGGCACAACTTGCTTGTGTCTGCTGACAAAATTTCGACTGGCTGGTGTTGCCAATTAATGTGATATGCCCTAAGAATTGCACGTTTTCACCAATCTTGTGTAATCGCCAGACATAAATGCATCAAAGGGTGCATATGACAAATATTGGCCACAAATGACAGATTGATATGGCATTAGTCAGCATGACGTCTAATTATTACGTTTTGGAAATTTGTTATGTATTTCTTGCCCATAAAAGTGCCATTCCGGAAAACCTTTGCCACTCCCATCCGCAAATTTTTAATTTATATAATTTTCTGTAAGGAGTACTGATATTGATAAGCTTTATAAAATATCTACAAGGATGAGACTTCATAACGCCGGAAATCTGGTGTAAATATCTGTGACGGTTTTCAAATTTGAGTTTTGCAACTTTTGAAACACTGTTTAATTCATAAACAAAAAAATAATACTTATTTCTTTATTTTCCCTCACGCCTCCCTTTCCTCGAAAAGAAAAATTGAGGACGAATCAGTACGAAAGATGAAGGGCTACTCGAATAATTACGATAATTAATTTCCAGTTTCTAGTGCTAGTTTCATAATAAAAACTATATTCATTTCACCGCAGGTGGGGGTGTACATCTTCTGTGTACTGTCACCTACACTTCTGTAATCTAATGATCCATAAAGGGTTAACTCCCAACACTTTTTTGATCACTGCCGTACGTGGGGTAGATGTTATCAGCACCACGCCTCTGGTCGCCTTTACCCCACATAGTTTAGGATAGGGGAACGGCCAGCAGATATGTTGTAAAAAAGTAAAGTAAAGTAATGTGCTCCCCTGTGCATAGCACCACGCCATGAAGGCGTATCGGGGGTGTGGGGGTAACGCCCCACACTTTCTTGATCCGGTCGTGAGTGGAGGTGATGTGACCAGCATCACGCCCCTGACCGCCTTTACCCCCAGGGTTTCCCCCAGGTACCCATGTTATTCGACGCCGGGAGGGCGCCGGGGCAGAGATATGTTGGCTAACTGGAAACAGTCGCGGACAATCAGCAGCAAGATTGGAGGAGGAAGCGAGATGTGTAGTGGCAACTGCATGTCGGTAAATACTGCAAGGAACCAACGAAAATCCTGCGAAGTGGCGAAGAGAGCCGCCACTAAATAAGTTAATCCCCTGCTGCCTTTAGGGAAAAGGAGGGATCACAAAAGTCTAAGGGAAGAATACCCTGTCAAAAGACCAAGGATGAGGCAGATCTGTAAGGCATAGTGAAGCCAGCTGACCTATGGGAGTAAACCCTAAACAAATCCTGGACCTCCAAGAATCTGGATTGGGCGTGGGGCCGAAAACCTCATCCCACAAAAATATTCACATTACGAGACCTCAAAGAAATGTAGCCAGACATATCTACCGACGACGTACTGGCGCGAACAACCGACAAGCGAATTATGGAAATGGAAGGGATCTATACGTAGGGAGCTGGAATGTGCTATATTTGTATAGTACAGGTGCATTGAGGATATTGCTGGATCAACTAAATAATTTTAAGCCTGCGATAGTGGCACTGCAAGAAGTACGTTGGATTGTAAAAGGAGTTTTGGGAAAAAGTTAAGCAAGTGTCTTCTAATGTTATGAAAGGCTGCATATGTTAGGAACTTTGTTTCTAATATATTAACAACTGAAACATCTAGGGACAGGATTAAAAGCTATAAGTTCAAGATTATCTCCATTAAGAGTTAAAGGACAGTTCTATAACTACAGTTTAATTAATGCACATGCACCGACGAAAGTATCCACAGATGATGTAAAAGAAGATTTCTAAAATGCGATAGAGAAAGCATTTGATGATTGCCAAAAAATGCACAGATAGGCATTGAAGACGTGTATCAAATAATAATTCGTAAACAAAGTATGCATAAAGTAAATCTCAATATGCTGACCAAAGCAGAAATTTATTTTATTATAAAACATAAACTAAACGTAACGTTTCAACCTGCTAGCATGATCTTCTTCAGACTCTGCACCAAGTAAAATAAAATAAATTTCTGCCTTGGTCAGCATATTGAGTTTTTCATATCATGGAAACAAGGCTTAACGGTGGCATAAAGTAGCAAGTAACAATGGTGTGAGTCTAATAATGTTTACAGCATCTCGGAATCAAGTAATAACAACAACTGTGTTCCAGCACAAAGATATTCATAAAATGACATGGAGAGCCCCAGTTGGAAAAACTTACAATCAAATTGACCTCATGCTGAAAGATTGTAGACATAGATCAGATACCATTGATGTTAGACCGTATAAAGGTGCTCATATTGATTCCGACCATTATTTGCTTATGGGAAGGATTAGTGAAAGGATTTCTAATAGTCGAAAAATGAAGGCGACTAGCCTGATGAAATTTAATGTTACGCAGTTAATAAATCCAAAGGTGGATGAGAGGTACAGAAGTAAATTACAAGAGGGATTTATCGGGACGAAACCGACAGAAGTGGAAAATGTAGATGAAAGGTGGGATAGATATAAGCTTAGGATCAGTAATGTATCAAAGGAAATACTTGAAACACAAAAGCCAGTAAAGAAAGAAACGTGGTTCGATGAGGAATGTAAAAATGTAACCAAGGAAAAGAATGATGTATATAAGAGGGTGCAGCAAAGAAGTGCAACAAGGAGAGTTAGGGATGGAAATCAAGAGAAAAGAAGGATTGAAGTAAGAGTGATTAGGAAAAAAAGGGAATGGACGAAGCAGGAGATGAAGCACATGGAAATTCTGCATGAGCAAAATAATATAAGACAGATATATAAGCTGGTAAATAATACAAAATTTGTTTTTAAGCCAAGTACAAGAGTCTGTAGAAATGAAACAGGCGATATAATTAGTGACAGTAATGAAATTTTAGAAAGGTGGCGAAGGCATTTTAATGATATATTGAGTGGGAGTGCGGATGTAGCAGGTATGCTGGAAGGAGGAGTTAATGAAGAAGAGGAAGGAGAAGAGTTCATAGATAGTCCAACGTTAGATGACGTATGGGAGGCAATCAAGATATTGATATATAGTAAATCACCTGGGATAGAAAACTTGCAAACGAAGGTGCTTAAGCATGGAGGGAGAGTGTCATTAGAGGCTTGAATGAAATAATATAAATTATCTGTAAAAAGGGACAGATGTCATGTGAGTGGAGGAAGGGTTTCATAGTACCTATCCATATGAAATGGTACATGATGGAGTGTGTAAACTATTGTGGAATTACATTGCTGAAAGTTGCCTATAAAGTATTTGCAATAATTATATATAAAGGACTACCACCATATGTAGCAAAGTGCATTGGACCTATTCAATGTGGGTTCAGGCCAGGAAAATATACAATTAACCAGATATTCACCTTAAGGCAAATACTGGAGAAAACTCTAGAGCTTGAGATAGGAAAGCACCATCTATTAATTGATTTTAAATATGAATACGATAGTATAAACAGGGCCCAACTATATCTGTCAATGGAAGAACTTGGAATTGCAATAAAATTACTAAGAATGGTGAGGATAATTACGGACGGCTCTAATAGTAAGATAAGAGTAGGAGGACAACTTTCAGAACCTGTTGAAATAGAAAATGAACTAAGAAAAGGTGATGTGCTGTCTTATTTGTTGTTTAACATTGTCTTAGAGAAGGTTATACGGGAAGCTCGGGGCAGATTAGGGGTACCATATATTATAAGTCAATCCATATACTAGCATATGCGGATGATGTGGACATAGTACGAAGATCTCTACATGCAGTAGAAGAAGCATTTCTAGCCATAGAAAGGGAAGGAAAGAAGATGGGATTGGTGGTGAATGAAGGAAAACTAAGTACATGGAAGCATATAAAGCACATGGATATAATGCATAACAGACCATAAGAATGACTAATTATACTTGTGTAGAGTGGATTCCTTTATCTACCTGGGTTCTGTTGTGACACATAAGAATGATTCACAAGAGGAAGTAAAGGCACGAGTTATAGCAGAGAATAATGCCTATTATAGACTACAGAGGCATTTTAAGAGCACAATATTGTCCAGAACAACTAAGTTAACACTTTACAAGACACTGATAAGACCTGTATTGAACTATGCTGCGGAAACTTGGACCAGTTCAAGAAAATGTGAACAGCTGATAGAGACCTTTCAAAGAAAGATATTATTAAGAATACTGGGACCAGTATGTGAGACTGGAAAATGGAGAAAGCGGTTTAATAAGGAGCTATACGATATTTCAAGAACCAAGAGTTATTGGTGTAATAAAGGCGGCAAGATTAAGATGGGAAGGTCATGTGAATCGCATGAGTGATAGCGACCCTGCAAGGAGAGTGATATTGGATAGCCCAGGTGGACAGAAGGACCGAGGAAGTCCTAAATTAAGATAGGTGGATGGAGTGATGTTCGGAAGCTCCAGTATTGAAATTGGAAAGTTGTGGCAAAAGGTAGAGTTAGATGGAGACAAATAGCAGAGGAGGCCAAGGTTCATCAGTGGACTGTATCTCCATAAGAAGAAGGAGAAAAAGAATAAAATCAGTATGAAATTTATGTTCTATACCATCTTTCCCAGGAGTTTTCTTAATATTACAGGTGCGCAGTGCTTCATAAACCTCATCAAGGGTGACGTCTCTATATAAGTGAGCTCTCTCTTCGTCCGTTAAAATTTTGTTTACAAAGATGAGCAATGGTTGTACAGTCTATTGATCTAGTAGATTACCAGTATACAAAGTATTTTAATACTTATAAAACATGTGTGATATACCGTGTTGAGTTCGATTTGTATCTCCATCTGAATCCACAATACTATTTATAAAAAGGGCTTTCCTTTGTTTGTGCATTTGTATGCATTGATAAAAGGATGTTCTTTTATTTTTTCCAATGATTGTCAGAGGAGCTCTTACTTTGAGAGCTTCTGTATGTTTCCGTTGCAGCCTGAGAATTTCTGCTTTATATTTTTTTACTTTTTCATATTCTCTTGTAACTTATTTTCTTGTACACAATTCATGTAAACATGTATAATGGAGATTAAGTTTTTGATTTCTATTTCGTGCACAATCTTTCCCGTACCACTGAAAGAAGGATTTTATACTAGTTTTTACGTATTTTGTCCACCATTCATTATAGTCTCTATATGTTTGCTTTTTCCCACACCAATGTGACCATTTTTCTTTTCATCAAAGTATGTTTGTACATTAGGATGCTCGAGTAAAGAAGCGTTTAATTTCAAGTTGAGGGCTTCAACATTAGTTTATCCTCTTGTAGATTAATAGCCATAAGTATTGCCATGTGATCTGAAAATGGTACTGGTAATGCTTCAATTGATGTGACGTGTTCGAGCTGGTTTACTGGTGTAAATATTCTATCTATTTTTGAACATGCTTTATTGTTAACCCTTAAGCGGGCGCGTGGTGAACGTAGCATAATGTTGCCAAATATTTTTTTTCAACAGTCTTAATATTTCTAATCTTCAACAACATGTTTGCAATCAAATATAAATGATAAAATAGTTATTTAACATCTTGATATGAATACTTCATTTTTTGAATGTGTATTGATGAACTATGTTCACCACGCCTTTACTTATATAACTTTATTTTAAACTACATTTTTCTTTATTTTCAAATCTTTGGTGGTGTTTGGTATGTGTCAGACATCTAGAGGAGTTTTGCTGCATTGGAGTCATATAGTGCTGCTTTGAGAAGACCAAACACGTGTCTGCGGTACAAGCTGATTTTTAATTTAGACTTTGCAACTTCATTTGCTTCAATAATGGCTGCAAAGAATAAAGCTGTTTCGGATGCTGAAATTGGTGCTCTGTTAGATGAAAGTAATGAAAGTGATAGTGATGATGTAAACATACAAAGTGATGACAATGTCAGCGATCACTTGTCTGTGAGTGAACATGACACATCTAGTGAGATTGAAGGACATGATGGCAGCGAAGATGACTGGGGCCTCAACATGAGCCCTAGGTAATCACAAATGAACCAAAAATATAGGTATTTTTACTAAAAAGCAAACACCATTCTAATATATCAAACAAAATAATTTATATTAATATTAATATATCTAAATATATATATATATAGACCACCCACCTTATAATTTAACATAAAAATACCAACCAAAAGAGGTAAAGAAGCAAGTAATGTATAAAAAAGTAAATATACCCCCGCTTGTACTCGCTCTGGTTGATATCCTCACCCTAAAATTAAAAATAAAGTAGGTACTAATGATCCCTCAAAAAACAAATAAAATAAAAAAAAATTATTCTTATAAAAGTTAATATTAATAATAATAATAAAATAATTAACAAAAACATAAATCTACAAGGATAAAAATAAATAGATATAATACTATTTCTAGCCACTATTATTAAAAAAATAATTCAAATACTAAGCAAAATTAAAGAATAAGACATCACATCTAATCCAATAAAATAACCAGCCCCCCATACTCCGATACCAAACCACACTATTAATAAAAACAAAAAACAACCAAAAACAATAGAAATTTGAACCACCATTCATAAAGAAATATTAAATCTCAAAAGGATTAAAAATATAAAATAAAAAATATATTTTAACATTTTAACAATACAAAAGAATTAAAATAATCATTACCGTGATATACAGATAGGCCAAGAGCCCCCTCACATACACAAAATGAAATAAATAATAAACAAAAATAAGCTTCTTCCTGATTATTAATAAAATAATAAGTTATATATAAATATAAGGATAATACAATAAATTCAAGTCTTAATAGAGTTACTAATAAATGCCTACGTTGAGAAATAAAACATAAAAATCTAATAAATAAAATAATTAATATAAATAATATGCTTAACATAAGTTTTTATAGTTTAATAAAAACAATGATCTTGTAAATCATAAATGAATTAATAATTCTAAAAACATCAAGGAAGACATAATTATATCATCATTAGCTCCCAAAGCCAATATTTTTATTAAACTACTCCTTGATATTAAAATACAATTAATACTAATTACCATTATATTATTATTAGCACTAATAATATTATATATAAAACATCCACTATCTATGGGGGTTATACTAATTATACAAACTGTTACTGCATGTCTAACAATATCAACATTCCTAAAATCCACATGACTTTCCTATGTATTATTCCTAGTATTTTTAGGAGGAATATTAGTTCTATTTATTTATACAACAAGACTTACACCAAATGAAATATTCAAAATAAGAATAAAAATATTGGTTTTGGGCGTAACCCTAATATTATAATGTTTATTTATATTAATAATGATAGATCCATTATTAGCCCCCTCAATGCTACAAAATATAGATACCTATACAACCTGAAGAAATACCCCCCCCCTGCCAGGAATAAAATTATATAATGAATCCATTATAATAATAACTACTATAACAGTAGTATATTTATTTATTACATTAATTGCAATTGTAAAAATTACTAGACTTTCATATGGTCCTCTAAAAATAATTAAATAATTACAAATGACAAAGCCAGCACGGATTTATCACCCCCTACTTAAATTAGCAAATAATGCATTCGTGGACTTACCAGCCCCACTAAATATTTCATACTGATGGAATTTTGGTTCACTTATAGGAATGTGTCTTTCAATCCAAATCTTAACAGGTCTTTTTTTAGCAATACATTATATTTCAAGAACAGATTTAGCCTTTTCTAGAGTAATACACATCTGCCGAGATGTAAACTATGGATGAATATTACGAACTATTCATGCTAACGGAGCCTCCATATTCTTTATTTGTATATATATATACATGTTGGACGAGGAATATATTATGGATCCTACTTATATTTTCACACATGATCTATTGGGGTCATAATTATATTAGCAACAATAGCAACAGCATTTGTTGGATATGTACTACCATGGGGTCAAATATCATTTTGAGGTGCTACAGTAATTACTAACTTACTCTCGGCAATTCCATATTTAGGAACTATATTAGTTCAATGAATTTGGGGTGGATTTGCAGTAGATAGTGCCACACTGACTCGATTCTTCGCCTTCCATTTTTTATTACCAATTATTTTAATAGCAATATCCATAGTTCATTTACTTTTTTTGCATCAAACCGGATCTAATAATCCACTATCTATTAATAGCAACATGGATAAAATTCCATACCATCCATACTTCTCCATAAAAGACATATTAGGGTTTATACTTATAATTTTAAGATTAATACAACTCTCATTAATATTTCCAACAACCCTAGGAGATCCTGAAAACTTTACCCCTGCAAATCCGCTAGTAACACCTGTACACATTCAACCAGAATGATACTTTCTATTTGCATATGCCATTCTACGATCAATTCCAAATAAACTTGGAGGAGTAGTAGCACTAGTATTATCTATTATAATTTTATTTATTATACCAATACATCATAAAAGAAATTTTCGTGGACTACAATTTTACCCTTTAAATCAAGTATTATTTTGATTAATATTTGCAACCTTTATTTTATTAACCTGAATTGGAGCCCGACCCGTAGAAACTCCATATATTACTACTGGGCAAATATTAACAGTTATATATTTTATATACTTCATTATATCCCCGGCAACCCTACTACTATGAGATAAAATTTTAAAAAAATGACTTCTTGACTGAAATTTTAAGTGTATGTCTTGAAAACATAAAATAGAATGTAAATATTCTAGAAGTCTTTACATTCTAATTATTATGCAACTAAATATAAATTGATACAATCAAGCCCCTAAAACGAACAAAAAAAAATAATTCAAAGAAACCGGAAGAAAACTCCTCCAAGCTAAATACATAAGTTTATCATAACGAAATCGTGGTAGTGTACCTCGAACTCAAATATAAATAAATCCTAAAAAAATAACCCTTAAATAAAAAAGATAAGAAAAATGGTATCCCCCCAATAATAAATTCTAAATAAAACACTTATAAATAAAATACTAGCATATTCAGATATAAAAATTAAAGCAAACCCCCCAGCACTATACTCAATATTAAATCCAGAAACAAGTTCAGACTCCCCCTCAGCAAAATCAAAAGGAGTTCGGTTAGTTTCAGCTAAACAAGAACTCAATCAGGCTAACGCCAGTGGTATAGCAATAAAAATAAATCATAAATAATCCTGAAAGATATTAAATAAAAGTAAATTATAACCACCAATTAAAAAAATAAAAGATAATAAAATTAATACTAATCTAACCTCATAAGAAATAGTTTGAGCAACTGCTCGAAGCCCACCAAGTAATGCATAATTAGAATTAGATGATCACCCAGCAGATATTACTCTATATACTCCTATTCTTATACAACATAAAAAGAAAAATACCCCCAAATAAAAATTAAATAATAAGGTGTGATATGGAAAAACAACCCAAACAACCAAAGATAAGAATAAGCTAAAAACTGGAGATATATAATATGGGTAATAATTTCTCAAAGTAGGTAATGTTTGCTCCTTAGTAAATAATTTAACTGCATCAGCAAAAGGCTGAAAAATACCACAAATTCCAACCCGATTAGGCCCCCTACGAATTTGAATATAACCTAATACCCTACGTTCAAATAAAGTAAAAAAAGCAACTCTAATTAAAACACATACAACTAAAATAACAAAAGAAATAACTCCAATAAATAAATCTAATATCATCTACTATAAAAAGAAATTTATCTTCATTATTGAATTCTAAATTCAATGCACTTCTCTGCCATAATAGTAATTATTATTAATCAATATCACATATATAATATAAGTATTTGGTCCTTTCGTACTAAAACACTTTTAATATTAAGAGATAGAAACCAACCTGGCTCACGCCGGTTTGAACTCAGATCATGTAAGAAATTAAAGGTCGATCAGACCATCAAATTTGAAATGCTACACCCAAATGATATCTTAATCCAACATCGAGGTCGCAACCCCTCCTGTCGATAGGAACTCTCAAGAAAGATTACGCTGTTATCCCTAAGGTAACTTATTCTTTAAATCACTAAAAATGGATCCCAAATAACAAAAATTATTGAATATTAAATAAAAAAGAGCTAATTATTATCTTCCCATCACCCCAACGAAATATTATTAAATAATATATATAGTTATATTGCTAATCAAAACATCATTAAAATAATATAAAGATCTATAGGGTCTTATCGTCCCCTTAAAAAAATAAAGCCTTTTCACTTTAAAGTAAAATTATATATAATTAACTAAAGACAGTCTATTCCTCGTCCAACCATTCATTCTAGCCCCCAATTAAAAGACTAATGATTATGCTACCTTCGCACGGTCAAAATACCGCGGCCATTAAACAAATGTCATTGGGCAGGTTATACTTCATATAAAAATCATGAAAAGATGTTTTTGATAAACAGGCGAGAATAAATTTTGCCTAATTCCTTTAATTAATTAAATAAATATACTAATAGAATCATAATTTCAAAATAAAACCAATTAAAACATATAATTAAGTAAGAAAGTAAAAGCAAACTAAATTTTTAATAAAATTTCAAATAAATTATAACAAAATTACAAAAATTAGCAATCTCCAAACCAATAAATATAATAGTTTATTATAAAGTTATAACCAACATATTAACCAGAAGCACATCCCCCTAGTCATAACTAAGCATTAATATTATAATATATATATTAATATAAAAAATATTAAAATGTAAAGCTATATTAAATATAATTCCCTAATAACTAGATATAAGGTAAGTCGAATAACATTTTATTACAAGTAGCAATTTTAACAGAAAAATATAACACTTTTACCTTAAAATTAATTCTACTAGCTCCTCACCCTTCGAGAAAACAGAATATTCAATTAAAATTTAATCCTCCCTGATACAAAAGGTACGATTATTAACATCTCCTATAATAAAAATTAATATTTCATATATTTAATAAATCCCAACACTGTACTAATAATCTATAACAAACTAATTTATATGTACTAAGCATATAACCAACCACAATAAAATTCCTTTTCATATATAAACAATTTATAAACAAAATTCAAATAGTAATAAAATTTCTATCAAAATATATCGAATTGCACGACTAACTACTCAATGTAAATGAATATTCTAACTAACAGAAATATTTTGATACTATTCAAACTAGGCACACCTTCCGGTACGCCTACTATATTACGACTTATCTCACCTATATAAATGAGAGCGACAGGCGATGTGTGCATGCCCTAGAGCTAATAAACCAAAATGTTATTCTAAAACAAAATTACAATTAAATCCAATTTCAAATATAATTACAATACATTATCCAAATCAACATAATGTAACCCATCTCCACCCACTAATAAGCTGCACCTTGACCTGAAATATATTCCAATAGAAAAAAAAACATATATATTTAAATATTCAAACTACGGCGGTATACAAACTGATATTTTACAATAATAGGTCAAATAAAACGCGGAATATCGATTACGGGACAGGTTCCTCTAAATAGAATAAAGCACCGCCAAATTCTTTGAGTTTCAAGATCATAACTAATACTACTCAAACCAAATTCACAATGATAATAATAGGGTATCTAATCCTAGTTTAATATATCACCTTTATAGAATTAATAAAAATAAAGAACAAATTATATTAAAAATTTCACCTAATAAATAAAATATAAACAACCAAAAATCAATTATTACTACAATTAAGCCAACAACCCTCCACTTATGTCCCCACGTCTAACCGCGGCAGCTGGCACGAATTTAGCCGGACAAAATAAATATTAAAACTCAAAATCCTGTAATCTAATTTACTTTAAAATTAAACAAACCCACACACTGCGAACTAAATCAAAATACACCGTTTCAACCCATAAAAAATTGACGGAAATTTTTCCTCTCTTTAATAAATACATATGTAAAATTTAACTAGGGAGATTTAAGCTAGAATAAAACTTTAATTTTAAAATATAAAGAGAGGTTCTTTATTATTACATACTATGTATTATATTAAATTAAATTATAATTAGAAATTATCTCACGAAAATTTCCTCCCTTTTTTATTTTTACTCACTTTCCCGTACTATAGAACACAATTTTTTTTCCCTCAAAATTGTGTTCTATATAGATATATTAACTTCTTTTTTCTCTAGACTCAATAAGTGTTAAAATGACATGTTAATTAAGTCAATTACTTTAAGTTAGACTACAAAAACTTAAAAAAATTGGATAAAATTAAAATCAATTCTGAAGTATTTTATATTATTTAATAAATAGGTTCTACTTATTGATGATAATAATAAAAGTCTAATAAATAATATTATTAGCCCACTATTATAATTTACTTATAAATAAGATGTCTGAAAAAGGATTACCATGATAGGGTAAAGTATACATGAAACTTAACATGTTCTTATTAAATTTATTTTTTAATAAAAATGAATTTTTATAACTGAAAGAATTAAACTTTCTCCAATGGTATCAAACCCCATAGTGCATCATACACCAAAATATAATAAAAAGGTAAGCTAATTAAACTAGAGGGCTCATACCCCACATATGAAGGTCTATAATTAATCCTTCCCTTTTTAATGCTCACAACCCCCAAAAAAATAATATTCCTATTGACCCTCACAATAGGAACCCTTCTTTCTATTTCTTCCACCTCATGATATGGAGCCTGAATAGGCTTAGAAATTAATTTAATATCTTTTATTCCATTAATTTCCACACCAAATAATCAACGAAATACAGAAGCATCACTTAAATACTTCCTAATTCAAGCATTAGCATCATCAATAATTTTGGCCGTAGCATTAATTATAATTAATGCTGCAAATTTCAATATACAAGCCCAACTTCTAATTATAGCTTTATTAATAAAAATAGGAGCTGCTCCATTTCACATTTGAATACCAGAAGTTATAGAAGGAATAACATGAATTAACTGTTTAGTAATAACAACTATTCAAAAAATCGCTCCATCAACATTACTTAGATATGTAATTGACAATTTAAATATAATTCTAATTTTAACAATTAGAACATCAGCAATTATTGGGGCAATTGGAGGATTAAATCAAACCTCATTACGAAAAATTATAGCCTTTTCATCAATTAACCACATATCATGAATTATCCTAAGAATAACATCAGAAGATAACACCTGATTAACATATTTACTACTATACATCCTTATAACCACCTCTACCATTATGCTTTTTTCAATAAACAAAACATACTACATCCATCAACTGTTCATATTAAAACTTCCCCCCCATCAAAAAAATGTCTTTATTCATGTCAATATTATCTCTTGGTGGGCTACCACCCCTACTAGGGTTTTTACCAAAATGACTAGTTATTATTCAAACAACCAACCTTACACAATTAATTATAATTATAATTCTAATTTGTATATCACTATTAACCCTATACTATTACTTACGAACCTCACTTACATCAATTTTAATAAATTATAAAACTAATATATGAAACATTATTAACAATAAAGCATTAAATTTAAAAGAACAAGTATTATCGGTAGTTACAATTTTTCTCGCAGTGTGTGGGTTACCTATAATTCAACCAATTTATATATCTTTATAAGATCTTCATAAGGTCTTAAGTTAATTTTAAACTAATGACCTTCAAAGTCATAAATAAAGGGTATTCTTTTAGGCCTTAATACATATAACGTATCACCCTGAAATTGCAGTTCAAAATTATTATTCTTAACTATAAAGCCAAACTTTAATGAGAGAGTTTAAAACTCATAAATAAATTTACAGTTTATCACCTATATAACTTCAGTCATCTCATTCTTGCAACGATGATTATTTTCTACTAACCATAAAGATATTGGTACAATATATTTAATTTTCGGAGTATGATCGGGAATAGTTGGAACATCATTAAGTATCTTAATCCGCATAGAATTAGGCCAACCAGGAAGTTTAATTGGAGATGATCAAATCTACAATGTAATTGTAACTGCACACGCATTTATTATAATTTTTTTCATAGTAATACCCATTATAATTGGGGGATTTGGAAACTGATTAGTGCCTTTAATAATTGGAGCCCCAGACATAGCCTTCCCACGATTAAATAATATAAGATTTTGATTACTACCCCCATCATTAACTCTACTATTATCAGGAAGAATTGTAGAAAGTGGTGCAGGAACTGGTTGAACAGTGTATCCTCCCCTATCTGCAGGAATTGCACATGCTGGAGCCTCTGTTGATTTATCAATTTTTTCATTACATTTAGCAGGAGTATCCTCTATTCTAGGGGCAGTAAACTTTATTACAACAGTAATTAATATACAAACTATAGGAATATCTATAGAACGAGTACCATTATTTGTATGATCAGTAGTAATTACTGCAGTTCTACTATTATTATCACTACCAGTTCTAGCAGGAGCAATTACTATATTATTAACAGATCGAAACTTAAATACCTCATTTTTTGATCCATCTGGTGGTGGAGATCCAATCTTATATCAACACCTATTCTGATTTTTTGGACACCCAGAAGTATATATCCTAATTCTACCAGGATTTGGGATAATTTCACATATTGTAACTCAAGAAAGAGGTAAAAAAGAAACATTTGGAGTCCTTGGAATAATTTATGCAATAATAGCAATTGGATTCCTAGGATTTATTGTATGGGCACATCATATATTTACTGTAGGAATAGATGTTGATACACGAGCATATTTTACTGCAGCCACAATAATCATTGCTGTGCCAACAGGAATTAAGGTATTTAGATGGATTGCAACATTACACGGGACACAAATTAATTACTCCCCATCAATATTATGAGCATTGGGATTTATTTTCTTATTTACGACAGGGGGATTAACAGGAGTAGTATAAGCAAATTCATCACTAGATATTGTACTACATGATACATACTATGTTGTAGCACATTTTCACTATGTACTGTCTATGGGAGCAGTATTTGCTATTATAGCAGGACTAGTACATTGATTTCCGCTATTTACAGGAGTAATAATAAATCCAGATTGATTAAAAATTCAATTCATCTCAATATTTATTGGAGTCAACCTAACATTCTTTCCACAACATTTTCTAGGATTAAGAGGAATACCACGACGATATTCAGATTATCCAGATGCATATATAATATGAAATATTGTTTCAAGATTAGGATCAATCTTATCATTTACAGCAGTAATTATTATAATTGTTATTACCTGAGAAGGTATGACAAGCGCCCGACCAACATTATTTAATCTACAACAAGCATCATCAATTGAGTGATATCAAATGTCACCTCCTTCTGAACATACATATTCAGAACTTCCAATACTACTTACTAACAACTAATCTTTAAGGTGGCAGAGAAGTGCATTGAACTTAAGCTTCAAATATAAGGGATACCCTTACTTAAAAGTGGCAACCTGAAATCAAATAGGACTACAAGATAGATCCTCCCCATTAATAGAACAAATAATATTTTTCCATGACCACACAATATTAATTTTAATTATAATTACAGTATTAGTAGGATATTTAATAGCATCATTATTTAATAATAAATTAACAAATCGAATACTTTTAGAAGGACAAACACTAGAAACAATATGAACAATTATACCAGCAATTACCCTAATTTTTATTGCCCTAACCTCTTTACGTTTATTATATTTATTAGATGAAATTAATCAACCTTCATTAACGCTTAAAACTATTGGACATCAATGATACTGAAGTTATGAATACTCCGATTTTATAAAGGCAGAATTTGATTCATATATATCCCCAACAAATGAAATATCTTTAAACTCGTTTCGATTATTGGATGTAGATAATCGAACAGTACTACCAATTAACATAGATATTCGAGTATTAACTACATCTGCAGATGTATTGCATTCATGAGCCATACCATCCATAGGAATTAAGATAGATGCCACTCCAGGACGACTTAACCAGGCAGGGGTAAACATTAGTCGAATTGGTCTATTTTTTGGACAGTGTTCAGAAATTTGTGGGTCTAATCATTGATTTATACCGATTATTGTTGAAACTACAACTCACAAGTCTTTTATTAATTGATTAATAAAAATTATACAAGAATCATTAGATGACTGAAAAGTAAGTAATGGTCTCTTAAACCACAAAATAGTAATATAACAACTACTTCTAATGAAAAGAGTTAGTTAATATAATAACATAGGAATGTCAAACCTAAATTATCCTTGTAGATACTTTTTTATCCCACAAATATATCCATTAAACTGAATTATTCTATTTACAATATTTACATTAATTTATTTTTTATTTTTAATTGTCAACTATTATAATTATAATAAATTATTAAATAATAATAATTTTAAAATAGAAAATAAGCCAAAAATTAAATACTGAAAATGATAACAAGATTATTTTCAACATTCGACCCAACATCATCAGTTATAAATATATCACTAAATTGAATAAGAACATTCTTGGGATTATTAATAATTCCAGTCCCATTTTGGTTAATACAATCACGAACCTCTATATTATATAATATAATAATAGTAAAATTACATGAAGAATTTAAAACATTTTTAGGAATAATTAGTCACCAAGGAAGAACTCTAATATTTATTAGTATATTTTCAATAATCTTATTTAATAATTCAATAGGATTATTACCCTATGTGTTTACTAGATCAAGCCACTTAGTCTTTACCCTAACCCTAGCCCTACCAATATGATTATCATTTATAATATTCGGGTGAATTAATAACACAAAACATATATTAGCACACCTAGTACCAGAAGGTGTGCCAGCACTATTAATACCAATTATAGTAGGTATTGAAATGATTAGAAACCTAATTCGTCCAATAACTCTATCAGTACGACTAGCAGCCAACATAATAGTTGGCCATTTAATAATATCAATAATTGGAAATGCAGGAACAATATTAGAAATTATTGGGATTTCAATACTAATTTTAGCACAAGTTATATTAATTATTATAGAAACAGCCGTAGCATTTATTCAGTCTTATGTATTTGCCTTATTAATTGCTATTTATTCTAGAGAATCAAAATAACTAATGTCAGCAAATCAAAATCACCCATATCACTTAGTAGATCAAAGCCCATGACCAGCAACAGGAGCCCTTACAGCAATAATATTAACAACAGGGATAATTAGATGATTTCACCAACAAAATATAGTACTATTATTAATAGGGATAACAACAATACTCCTTACAATAATTCAATGATGACGAGATATTTCACGAGAAGCAACATATCAAGGATTACATACAAATCAAGTTATAATAGGATTACGATGGGGCATAATTTTATTTATTATTTCAGAAGTATTATTTTTCGTATCATTCTTTTGAGCATTTTTCCATAGAAGATTGTCTCCGACAATTGAACTAGGAATACTATGACCACCAAGGGGGATTACTCCATTTAACCCAATACAAGTACCTTTACTAAATACAGCAATTCTGCTAGCCTCAGGAGTAACAGTAACATGAGCCCATCATAGACTATTAGAAAAAAACCATTCACATACAATGCAAGCACTTATATTAACACTAATATTAGGAGTATATTTCACTATTCTTCAAGCATATGAATACTATGAATCCCCGTTTACTATTGCTGATGCAGTATATGGATCCACATTCTTTATAGCAACAGGATTTCACGGACTACATGTTATTATTGGGTCAACATTCCTAGGAGTATGCTTAGCTCGACACATCTCATGCCACTTTTCACCAACACATCACTTCGGGTTTGAGGCAGCAGCATGATATTGACATTTCGTAGATGTAGTATGATTCTTCCTTTATATTTCAATTTATTGATGAGGTAGATAATTTACTTAGTATATTTAAAGTACACTTAACTTCCAATTAAAAAGATTATAATAAAATAAAGTAAATAATTAATATAATCATAAGTACTTCATTATTAATTATAATAATTACATCAATTGTAATAATATTATCCACACTACTATCAAAAAAAATAATTACAGACCGAGAAAAAAGATCACCATTTGAATGTGGATTAGACCCAAAATCCTCAGCACGAATTCCATTCTCTATAAAATTTTTTCTAATTGCAGTAATTTTTCTAATTTTTGATGTAGAAATTGTATTACTATTACCAATAACATTTATTATTACTAATTCAAAATGAATATATTGATTATGTGTTAGACTCCTATTCCTATTAATTTTACTTTTAGGTTTGTATCATGAATGAACCCAAGGATCACTAGAATGAGCATGCTGGAGTAATAGTTAATAATAACATTTGAGTTGCATTCAAAAGGTATTGAATTATTCAATTTACTTTACTAAGCAAGAAGCAAAAGCAATCAGCTTCGACCTGAATAAATTAATATATATTACCCTTGCTTACTTGACTGAAGCCAAAGAAAGGCGGCATATTAATGTTAATAATAAAATTAGGATTATCTCCTCAGTTAAGGAGTATGTTATTAAGTGGGGGCTGCTAACTTCCATCTTTAGTGGTGAAATTCCATTAATACTCTTCACATTATTTCTTTAGTATAAATTTACATTATCTTTTCATGATAAAGCTGGACTTTAAATAAGTTCAAGAAATGTTTACAGAATTATTTTATTCTTCCTAATAACTTCAATATTATGCTTTATTATAAGCTATATAAACACACATAAATTATTAATAAAATTACTATTAAAAATGAAAATATAAAATAAATATTAAAATAGTTAGAATGTATTAGTTGAATATTTAAAGAACCACTCCTTATATATTTATACACTCCCTGCCCCCCCATAAGTTCACTTCACCCATAATCAATAGCCTTAATATATATCCCCCCAGTAATAAATGAACTACCAATTAATCCACCGGAGGATAAATAAGGCAAAAATCATATTCCTCCTAATAAATAGTATATTATTTTATTATTAAAAAATGGATAAACTTCGAACAAAAAAGATGTAATATTATATCCAATTCACCCTCCCAATAAAATACAAATAACTGCTCCTATTTTCAAATTAAGGGGAATAACAACAACAAACCCAGAAGAAAAAACTAATCATATTAACCCAGAACCACCTACAACAGATAACAATAATAAGCCTAATATGCCTTTAAACATACCTCACCCCCCGTCATCAGAAAAGAATTGAAATGATGTACCTCTATAAGATTTACCAGCTAAATAATAATTTAATCGAAAACTATAAGCTATGGTTATACCCGTAGAAATTCATAATAAAGCAAATATTACTAAATTAAAAGAAGACATGCCTAATATTTCCAAAATTAAATCCTTAGAATAAAACCCAGCCAAAAATGGTATTCCACATAGGGCAAGACTAGAAACTATTATACAAGAAATAGTTATTGGTATTTTATTAATTAATCCCCCCATACAACGGATATCCTGAACATCCCCTATAATATGAATTACTACACCAGCACATAAAAACAATAAAGACTTAAATATAGCGTGTGTCAACAAGTGAAAAAAGGCTAACTCCTTTAATCCCATAGATAATGTTAATATTATTAGCCCAAGTTGTCTTAATGTAGATAAAGCAATAATTTTCCTTAAATCATATTCAAAATTAGCACCAACCCCAGCTATAAATATAGTTAGCCCAGATAATAATAAAAGTACCCTACCAAAAACAGTATATATCAATATATCTCCAAAACGAATTAATAAATAAACCCCAGCAGTAACCAAAGTAGAAGAATGAACTAATGCAGAAACTGGGGTTGGTGCAGCTATAGCCGCCGGCAACCACGCAGAAAACGGAATTTGTGCACTCTTTGTTATTCCAGCAATAATAATAAATCTAGTAATTAATATTATATCAAAATCAGAAACTAATCATAAATAACAAATATAATTTCATCTACCATAGTTTAATATTCAAGCAATAGATAATAAAATAAATACATCACCAATTCGATTAGACAGAGCAGTTAATATCCCAGCAGAATAGGAACGAACATTCTGATAATAAATTACTAGACAGTAAGAAACTAATCCTAGACCATCCCATCCTAAAATAATTCTAATAATATTAGGAGAAATAATTAAAAACATTATAGATCCAACAAATAATAAGACTAAAATAATACTGATACTCCCAATAAATCAGGTAGTGAGATATCTGACTTTGGATCATCAGGTAACACTATTCAATGAAATGAAGATGAAAAGGATCCGGATATACCTTATTACGTTGCAAAAGATGGAAAAGCAAAGTGGCTGAAAGATCCTCCACCAAATGCCAGAACCCCAAGACGTAACATTGTAATGAACATTCCAGGACTAAAAGATAGAACATTTATTGCAAATGTAATAAACATGTTCTACGTGCATAAAAAAACAGTACATTACTTTATTCCTTCACCTACACATTTCTGATGATGTGTACTAATAAATAAATATCCCACAGTAATATAATAATATATATACATTCCATGAATTACAAGTAGGCGAAGTGGTGAACTACGTTCACCACGCGCCTGCTTGGGTTACGCATTTCCACGCGCCCACATAAGGGTAGTATAAGTATAAGTAGTATAAGTAGTATAAGTATAAATTATATCCGATCTTTTCTCCGTCCACACGTCTATTAATTGCAGTTCACTAATTAAGTGATCACTAATTCACTAATGCCGGGCTATTTTCAAATTTTCCAACACAATCACAAGGTCGAAGTACTTGGTTAAAGTCACCCCTAGGATTATGCAAGAGTCATTTAATGGAAGTAAGTAAACTAAATCGGATTGATAAAACTGCTCGCGCTGGTGTCTATATTGATGTCCAGATGGGGCATATATGTTAACAAAAGTATAGTTTTTACTTTGAAAATTAATACAGTACCTCTCCCATCTATACATTCAGTATTTCCATTCCAGGTTTTACCAAAATTGCCGTTCCTCGTCCATGTGTGTCTAAATGTACAATGTTTTCGTAACCGTACATAACGTAAAAATCTGGAATACATACCTCTTGCAAGAATAAGAGGTCCGCTGAATGCACACATGCAAAATTGTGAAGCATTTTACACTTGACTTGTGTCATTATACCATTTATATTCACGGTGCATAAACGTGTGCTATAACTCATACACAAAAATACACTAGAAAACAAAACAAGTAGTAGTCCCTTGTGATTTGTGGAGCACAACAACATGTTAGGGTGGTTTGATTCAAGAGACAAATAACTTTGTATCCTACACTAGGGTTATTCACTCCTTCCTTTCTTCTGGTATCGCGTGCATTCGTGGATGTTGACGCATGGCTCCCCCGGGTACCTGTGGATGTTGAGTCAGGGCTCCCTCGGGTTATTTCTTCTTGCTTGTTATCGGTACGAATCGTGAATTGGATCATTTGTGTCGTGCCGAGCGTCTTTGTTCATTATCATTGTTGATTGCTGGACATTCATCCTCTGGTTTCGGTTCATCTCCATCTTATGTGGCGGTTTCATATTCTGGAATTCTGTCTTCTTGTCAGCTTCGTTCCCACGTTGTGTGTTATTTTCTGAAGTGTGTCGGTACTTTTCAGGCCTATCTGGTATTGTTAACCTTTACTCGGCCAATGGGTCACATGTGACCAATAGAAAATATAGGCGTTTTCGGCCGATGGGTCACTGGTGACCCATCGTGCTGATTAAAAAGATAATCTGCTTTTAGAACCTTCATACTTGTATGTGAGGTTGCAAACAATGACAGATGTTCAGATAAAACTTTGAAATGTTATGTGGAAGAAAACCCACCCATTCAGGACCCCTCTTCCCCCCCTAATCCAAAGTTACATATTGAAGCTGGCGCGAATTTTAAATTTGTACACTTATGTGACAAAAAATGTTATAACTCGAAAGCCATTTCACCAATCTAATTCGGGTAACTTTCGTGTTGCAGTTAAAATATCAGGGGATGCAACCGTAGCTTTGGCGTTTTGATTATAACATTATTTGTCCAATAAGTGTACGAATTCAAAATTCGCGCCAAAAGGCCTCGGAGAAACCGAAAAAAATGTTATAACTCATAGACTATTTGACCAATCTACGTCGGGTAACTTTTGTTTTCCAGCTATAACATCAGGGCATGCAACCGTGCAGGATCAACACGCCAAAGCCAAAAAGAGGGGTTGGGTGGTCCGCGGCCCCCAACTTTCAATGAAAAAATCATACAAACCGGAAGTTTGTCCCTCCTTCCCCCTCTATTTTGAGAAGGAGAGGTAAACCTTAGCGTTATTTTCAAAGAATGGTCCTTTCTCAAACGAATGAAAGTCATTTCATGTTCCTGGGTGCATTACATTATCGAATATGTGAAAAACTCCCCATTTGTATGATTGTTTTCATTGAAAGATGGAGGCTGCGGCCAAATTAACCTTTCTTATTAGCTTTGGCGTTTTGATTCCTACACGGTTGCATGCCCTGATGTTCTAGCTAAAAAACAAAAGTTACCGGAAGTAGATTGCTCAAATAGTCTCCGAGATATTTTTTATTTCTGAAATAAGTGTAAAATTTAAAAATCGTGTGCAAAGGCGGCGGCTAGAGAGAGGTTACTTTCGAAAACCCGCTCGGCGTTCTAAGGGTTAAAGGGGTTGAAAGGGAGCTGGAAGGTTTGCCACTTTCTACTTTTTCACCTGCATTTTCACCTTTTTGTTCGTCCTGTTCCTGATCTTTGTCGGTGTTCTTCTTTTGGTTTGGGACTGCTGGTGTTGACGGTGGTAGAAGCTCTGGTTCAGTTTCGTATGTCTTTGTTGTTTCATCTGTGAAATAGTGGGTGGATCTCAGCCGTTTACCTCTTCTCTTGGTTTTGTAATCGTGTTTTGGGATCTTGTCGGTACTTGAAGTACTGTAGGTTGATATACCACAGGGGCCGTTTCAGAGGTCAAATTAACAGGACCTCTTCCGGCTCTAATAACGCGGTTCATTCGCGAGAGGAATTCTGAGAAGTTGTGTCAATCCAAATCACACACGCCGGACGTACGTACTTGACCTGTCTCCTTGTATTGTAATGTAGGAAGGGATTGCTTCCCCGAAGGGCCATTTTAAACACAATGCCTCGTTCGAGTTCTGTAAATGTGTTCTTGGGCCTCTCCGATGGCGCAGTGGTAGCGTCGTCGCCTTGCAATCAAGGGGTCCCAGGTTCGAGGCACATTGTGCTTCGGATCCCACTTTAAACTGTAGGTCCAGTCCCAATTAGCCTTACTGTGCATAAAGTGGACCCAAAAACCAACAAATCAAAGTAAATGTGTTCTTCTGAATACTTCTCTTCTTTCACCTTCAGCACTTCACTATATTCACTTATTACATTACAAATGGCATCGTGGCTTAGTTTTTCTGGCACTACATGCACACTTAAAAATACACTCCGCTGATCTGTCCATTCTACATCTACTTTTATGATGACCGTCCGTCTTCATCATAATAGGGCACTTCAGCTAGCTCTATAATTGTTTAATAATATTTCAACCACAACTCTCGTTACAAATTTCACAATTACACAGTTTCGAAAGTAATGAATTTCACAACTTTGGACTTGGTTCGATGATACACCTCACGTGTTGTGAAACCACGTATGTAAATCCAGCGAAGTAAGTCTAGATTTTACACTACGAAAAACAAATTTTAAAGTATTCTATCGTTGTATCGGCATGTTTGACTTTCTCTTAGTCTTTCTCAATTAGCATGTATGTACTACGAAACAGTGCTTGCTCTATTTAACTCAAGACTATTTTGCCTTACCTAATGCCTGCAACACGGAAACACAGAAACAGCGAACACGAAAACACGATTTTCACGCGTCGGAGTCTTCAGCTAGACTCAACTACTGAGCTACCGCGATACGACAATGGCACTGGTGAACAAGAAATTTAGAATGTTGTAATGGAAATAATGAAAATATAATAATAAGCCTTCTTTATGATAGTCGTTCTCCAGAGCACAAGTGGAAGTTTTTGTTCATTTCTTCGATTTGTAGTCAGGTAGCATAATGTTTAAGATTCCAATTTAAATGAATTCCCAGTCCACATTACCCTATGCATGCATACATTGATATTAAAATGTACTCTTCACTGTATTAAGGCAATTTCCATATTTTTGCACCTGCTGTTACCTTTTTTCAGGAAATTATCGACCTAGTATAATTACTAATTCAACAATTTTTTTAAAATATCTCAATTTTTTAATGAGGAGCAGTTTCTGATATTAGGTTCAAACTACTATTTTACCGCAAACATAAATGAAATATCCCTTGTGAGTGAAAACAATTTGAAAACCGGTTATAATCAGTGAAATGTATATACACACACTCATACAAACACACGTATGTAAAGTTGGTGAAAGATCACTGATACCATTTCGTTTAATAATCTCGTATTGGTTGATCTTCCTTTCAACTAAAATGTAAGTTATGCTTCTTTCTCTTCCGAAACGAACATCACTCTCACTGGCATATTGAGTTTTCCGCAGCGGTTCCTTGTTACAAAGCTCTCAACATAATTTCGAGAAACGCTTATTGACATAGCCAAATCGAATGCGACATTTTATTTGAACGTGACTTTACATTGCATATATTTGTTTTCTCCAAGAAGGATCAGCTTGCTTTCAACTATATTTTGCATGGTTGAAGGAATGTGAGAATGTTCTACATATTACACATTTTTGAAAAACTTTGGTTTGTGGTGGTGGCTACTTTCGTTATTGTGAGGTACAGTGTATAAATATCATCTGCGTTACAAACCTTCTCAATTCTAACAAAGCAAAACAAAAGAAAAGAAAACTATTTCATCTCTCTATGACAATTAGCGCTCGAGCACCAATATTTTTGTACATTGCGACAAGATTGAAAGGCAAGCGCTAGAAAGTCGAGTCTTGAGAAGCTAGCAAGCGAGTGGGGCTCCCGTCCACTTATTTACTTGGGATTGGAAGAACAAAGGAAGATTTAATTTTCAGAATTATTTTCTTACAGGAACGTTTTAGCAAGGGCGGGCATTTAAAATGTTAGAGCTCTTAATTGCATTTTGTTTATTACGTTCCTTGGCCAGCTTTTCCATTCTTATTTTTGTCTTTTGCATTGTTGGTGGGAAGTTTATTTTGTCAGCGCTGACTATGGAGCTAAACAAACACTTAAATTTTCCTTTTTACCGTATAAATAATGGTATGAATTCCGTAAGCCAAATATTATATGATGGCTTTCTGGAACTTCTTTCCTACTTTGTAGTTAATTTTCAAAATTTCTTACGTTTAACTTTGTGCCCACACAAATCAAAGGTACAAGCCACGCCTAGGGCTACCATATCAGTGTTGACATGTCCAATATAAATTTAGAGACTAATTGATTATAAGATTTAATGATCACAACAATATTAATATATGTCAATTAGCGAATTTAGAAAATTTAAATCATAATATGCATTTGTTTTAAATACAAATATTTTATGAAAATATTTTCACAGTCTATCGACGAAGTGAGTTGTGGAAAGGATTCGAAGCTTTCAAGAGCTACGAAAGAGTGACGATAGAGAGACTGATGTTAGTTCTTGATAACTTGAAATAGTCTAAAACAACTCACCTGGTCGAGAGCCCAACATAACATTTTCATCATTCGTCTCGAGGAAAGTTTCAAGAGTTACTATAAAATAGTTTAATATCATATGAGACATACATTAATACATTACAAATTGGTTTGAAGGAAATTAAAATGACGTATTTCTGAACATTTGTACTTTGTATGTGAATGACAAATTTCACAACATATAAAATAAGTTATTTTTATTCATATTAATATATTATCACATGCACTTGTTCAGAGAATACAGTGAACTTCATTTTATATAAGTTTCACATTCACATTAGAAAATTTTATTTTCATTGAAAAATAAACTCACTGCGGGGAATGTTACTATGAAGATACGATTGTAAGCTTGAGGACTTGTCTCTGTGATGAAAATCTTCAAAATGGATGGAAGATTCTGTTCGACTTGAATTTTCATGCTCTATGTCCGAGTCTGACCCCAAGGAGTCATATTCTTCACTATCAGACTTCATGAACTTTGCCTTCATAGAGTGTCTTACATGACTGTAGCCTTCAGGATCTATCTGAAAAAGTGTATATGAACCACCAACTGAGAACATATTTTTGTTAATCTAAAGATTTCTTAATTTGTGGTATTTATTGACTCCAGAGAAAATACCACATACATAATTTTAAAAACAAATTAATGTTATTAATATTTTCATAAATTTTATATATATTACTATAAGACTCATATTTCAAATTGGGATAAAAGTTATTGACACTTCGAACACACACAGAATAGGATATTTCATTAATTTTAACAGAATATATTTTACAATAAATTACAGGCAACAAGAACAAGTCCCAAAATATTCGTTCATTTTGACTAGCAAATAACGTGTCGCTATAACTTGGCTCTACTCAAATTTTGATAGCATATTTCACTCAAATCATACTGACTAGAGCAAATAAGTGAAAAAGGTCATAATGTACTGAAAAATATGTATCAACTGAGCGGCACCGACGTCTTTATTGGATTTATTTAATTCAAAATACGAAAGGCTTTAGTTTTGTTTCACTACCAAATTAAGTGTAATTGTAATTATCTGAACTATATATTTTAATGTGTTATATATGTGTTGTAAGATACACATTTAATTAATATCAATGACAATAACGAACACAATGTTTTATTTATATTATTTATATTTATATTTATATTTATATTTATATTTATAACATGTGATTTCCATTTCAAAAAAAAATATTTAGATCCTGCTGCAATTTTTACCTTTGAGAATTTGTTGGTATAATTACGCAACACTTACGTGATGCAAAAAATACACATGATATTACATACAAACTATATTTGAAGTACTATTGGAATATTCTTTATAATTATTTACTATTCTGATATCATGGAAATACAACAACTCTTGACATGAGTTATAGCCATTAAAATATAAATTATTATAATATATTATATTAACATCACATTAGAAAATCATGTTTTACCACATATCAAACAGCCACGTACCAGATTTTTTTTAGGGGAGGTGCAGATCCAAAGGAAGATCTAGAAATTTTCTCTGGAGGTGCACTGCAAGTGATGTAATGCTGTAAAAATATACATACACAGATAACCATATATATATATATATATATATATATATATATATATATATATATATATATATATATGCATATGTATGTATGTATACATAAACAAAACATACACACACGTGTGTGTGTGTGTGTTGTGGAAGGAATAAGGGAGATATCATAAAATTATAAGATTTTCAAACCATTCACAGACCCTCGGTCAAGAAGTCAGCAGATGCAACAAGACATCATTCCATTGCTGCGTACGCAGTGACGTCAGGATACACAACATTCTCCAAGCGTTACCGGGTTTGGTCACATAACAAACTCATCAAATGACACAAAACCGGGAACAATTAATCAGTAGATGGAGACTGTGGTGACATCGTTTAAAATGTAAATATATTTTGGAAGAAGGACAGTCTCTGGAAGCTAACGAAACTAGACTGAGGACGGCGAGAGACCTCTAGCTCGAAGAATACCTAGGGCAACTTCTACACGTCGTAATCACCGCAAGAGTGGCAGCCTTGCTTCTCTGGGCTGGTCCGGTTAGCCGTCTCCTGTCCGGCATTTTTAAAGGCCCGACGCTCATCATCTTCCACGCAGCGAGTCCTGAAGTGACGCACACGTGGTGGTCCAGATAGTCAACCGATGAACTACGTAGACAACTATCGCCGTGTCAGGTGCTCGACGACAGAGGCCTGCACAAGACCAGGAATAAACCTGTCTGCAAGGAGGCACGCCTACAATATTATGCAATACGCACGTCAAACCCAGGTGTTCAACATCGCGCAAGCGATCTTCACTCCTCAGCTGTGCACAGGAATAGATGCCTGCCGCGTTTTGTCTTTACCCTGGTATTGAGAAATCACGTGAGATACGATGTAGTTCTTGCAGATGGACGCGAGTACTGCTGTCAGTGTTGCCAACGGCCATTATATTCAACTATGCATGGAAATATTTTATAATTTCTGCTAGTCACAGGTGCCTTTATATAATATAATCATTGGCGTTCCAAGGGGTGGGCGAAGTGGGTACCACCCATGAGGTTGATACGAAACACGTAATAAATGGAAGTGAGAAAAATAGAAAAGGATAATTTGTGTTGGCAAAAAATTAAAACATTTTGTGGCTTTATATTCTAGTTTAACGTTATAATTTGAATGAATACGTTAAATCAGAGGCATAACATAAAGGCAGGCGGGAGCCCTAAGCCTAAGGGACTCCGAAAAAGTCAAAATTATTATCTCATTTCACATGTGAAACATTAACGCAAAAATTGCTTGGACATTTTTATCCATTATCCAATTATTATTTTCTTGAATAAAAAGGACTTTATCTGTTCATTTATTCTGTCTCGTGACCTTGCATAACCTACCCCATTTTAGTATGTTAACAATAGAGCACCTCAAACTGCCACCCAGCAAGTTATGGAGCATTTAAATGCTGTCGTTGTTTTCAACTGAAGAAGGGCATGAATAATATCAGCAGTTCTTCCTTCTTTCCTACCGCTTCAGATGCAGCGATTACACTCTATAAAGGTTACGAAGATGATTTATCTTCCGAATTTCCTGATCAAGTTTTACGCTTCAAGAATGTGCTTAAATTTGAAATCAAGTGCTTCGGAAAAGTTTTTTCTCCTTGATAACTCTACACTAGCTTCCAGTGTTCTCAGTAGCCTGTACTTCCTTCTGATTGTGACTTAATCTTCAAATAACAACCACAAAAACAGAACTATCTGTTTCAAAATTGAAACTTAGGAAATACTCCTAGAAGGTAGTGTCGAATGGTATGATTCAGCCCAAATTGAGCGGACTTAGTAATTTCACTTTTGAACGTGAAAGAGAAAGATCTAATGATGTTGTGCAGTAAAAGTGTCATTCGCTGCCCAAAAGCCAGCTTTCTGTTAAGGAAGGTGGTTTAATTTAAATGAGGTTGATTTTAATCAAGATTTAAAAATATTACTTATTTAAATCACTAAATAAAATTACAGAATAATGTACACAAGAAATTTGTAGATATCAGAATCACTTATTGTGAAATTAAAGTAACCTCGTAATCATTTAATGGTGTTTATTAGACTCTAAGAAAAGAAATAAAGGAAACAGAATATATGTACTGATGGGGTTAAGCTCATACGAAAGGAAATTTAATATGTCATCTGAAAAACACATAAATTTTCCTAGATTCAAAATTCAATAATTTTTATAGGCAAAAATAACACATCTTTTAAATAGAATAAAATACAAAATACTAATTATGTTAAATCGTAAATAGTGTCATTACCATCAAACTGTAAATAAATATGGCAGCTTAAATTTTGCTAATTTTCATTAAAAACACAAAAATTCAGCTGGAAAGACAGTATAATATATTTTAAGTTACAAATATAGAGCAAATCCAGAAAGGTTTTTTCACTGGAAGAAAAGTTACTTAAGTTATAATAGTTTCATTGACACACTCAAAAAACATTTTAGTATTTAGTTCATTGTGTTCAGTTCCAGAAACAGAGAAATGCATATTTACATGTAATTTGCTATTTGCTTTAATCAAACTCTTCAAATACTTTACAGGCACATTTATCAGAAAAAGCTTTTCTATAAAGAAATATACGCCTATATGTACAGTGCCAAAAATCATGCAAGCAATTTTAAGCGTGTTTCTTAATAAAAAAATCGATTTATATAAAAAAATTGAAATAATTTTCTAAATAAAAATCAAGATTTTTATCCACCCAGCTGTTAAGAGGAGCGGGGAAGGTTAAGTAAGTACCTGTCTTTTCTTCTTTTGAATATACACAAATGTCAAAGAAAGATAAGTTTTAATATGTGAAAATTCACAGGTAGAGCATAGATTTTTATAATTATTAATATAAATGTAGCCACAGCATGCCATTCTAAGGAATTACACAAATTTCTTGGAAGAATCTGACTGTACATGAGGTACCCACGTGTGTTTCTTGCGGACGCGTACTTTATATTTTTCCCCCCACTGCGTCAAATATTAAATACTACAAGAACTGTCAGACGTAACAACAAAAAGAGATTCACAATTACCATCTAAGTCCTAAAATTCAAAATTAACTAGTACAATTAATGTGCAACAAAGTCAAAATTACTAATTATAAAAAGTCAAATTAGCTGTATCAGTTGATTACACCGGAGATTTCACACTTATGGAGCAAATGACTATCGTTTTAAGATTTGCTGATGTTGAAACCGATTGTGTCGAAGAGCTAGTAGGTACAAATTTTGGGACCCTAAACAGGATTATGGTTTAAAGCACACTCTTACCCTCGTTCCATCAAGCACCGACATTTTATGTGCGTTATTTCATATTTTCTACTTAAGCAATGGTTTGTGACATTTGCATCCTAATAATTTTGAAGTGAGGAAACAAAGAACGACTCTATTTAAAGGTTCTTAGCTTTTATTTCTGTTTTTTTTTTAAAAAAAAAGTGTAGCAATTTTAAGGATATTTCAGTTGTGTCTTAAACATCTTTAAAGACGTAGTATAACTACTACTTTGTTTAATGAAAATTCCAGCAGTGTGTTACTGTAATTCGGCCAAGTATAAATTTTTCTCTCAAGTACTATGAAATATAACATAACCCACAGCTCTACAGCACCTTGGAGGGCCTTGGCTTACCTGCCGACTGCTGGTCTCCCTCTCACACTGTTCCTCCGTCACCTGTTATAGCGTGGAGGTCTCAGACCAGTGTTGGGGTGACGGGTGATCAGCCCGGCGACTATGAAATATAATTTTCGTTATAAATGTATTATTATTATTAATAATAATAATAATAAGCTATTATATAAAAATGATAATTTGCTGACATTTACTTGATGACTGTGTATCTATTCACTTTGAGATTTCAAATTTAAAGAACCGATTGAACATTGTATTCTAATCTCGCCCAGGGCCTCGCGATATGTTGCTACACCACTGTAGTACAACTGTAAGATTTTGTAACTTCTCAAATTAGTTTCAGTATTATGTCAAACCGACTATCACATATTTTTCACATTTGTTTTGAAGGTCTTGAAATAGGTTTGTGTGTTTTGTTCAATTGATGTCACTTTTCTGGTCTTGAAATCGTAAATCTTCTCTCTGTTTTCATTTTTACGTCGTTTGTTTCTTGTAATGTGTAAATAGCATTGTCAGTTATTTGCACCCGTCTGAAGAAACAAACTAACAATAATATTTTGCATCCTGTTACTATCAATGTGGTCTGTGGAACTACATAACTCGCAAGCAACGTGAGCGAACTACGATTTGTTGAAAGAGATGACAATATGCAAAAACCTTTGAAATGCAAATTCTTATTCCATGTTCCATTTTATGAACCATCGTGCTTAAGTGTTCACGGGGGGATATCTTGAGCAACTAATTCGGATATTGGATTGGCAAAATAACACCAGAGAGAAAATCTGTTTAATTGATTGATTGTTTTATTTGGTGTATTACGTAAGTTCACTTTATGCAGAATAAGACTAATTGGTACTGGACCTACAGTTTAAAGTGGGATCCGAACCACCATGTGCCTCCACCGGGTATCGAACCAGGTACACCTTCATTGCAAGGCGACGACGCTACCACTGCCCCATATAACTCCCCCAAAAAATGTTTAATGTAGAACAACCACCTTTCACAAAAATTTCGAAAATATTTACGATGGCACTTTTTACGAAACTTGGTTCGTACGCCTTTACAGGTGTCAGCAGTGGCAGTGATTAGGGGCGGGGGTGAGAGAGGACATTTGCCCAACAGTTTCACACTTTAGTTTTGCACCACGCTAACCTTATGTACCAAGGGAATTTAAACTCCCCTTGCCCGCCCCCATTTTGCACCTTGCCCCGCTAGTTTTGGAACCCAATCGCCGACACTGGACGTGAGTGATACAAATGTTTTCTACCACGGAAAAAAAATCTGCAATTTCAAATTAGTAAACGTGATTAACATTTCCAGTGCTCCTTGAAGAGTTTAGAATCTATTACATGCGAACAGTGACTGCATGACTCATGTATCTGGAGACTGTGCAAAACCGGAATGAGCGTTCGCTGAAGATAAGCGATCTGGGTTTTGCGAGGCCTATCAATTACCCGTAGGCTTTCGATGCTTGACGATTCAAGTGAGTCCAGTAAGCAAGTCTGGCCGATGTGCTTGCTGCCCGTCGACTGGATATGCATCGTTGTCTATACTTGAAGCAAGGAAGCCACGGCGCTTCAAGAGATCCAGTTGCCAGCTCACGGCTACCTGCGCCGAGTCAAACAACCGGAAGAATGTGAGCTATCCAAGACAAACGGAGGAAAACACGGAACTACCACATGTCAACCGCTCCGGACAGCCTGACCGAGAGGTGAGTTGGTCATTATCAGAACATCCCTTGTTTCCTACAACGTCTCGCCGAGGGCTTGATAAGGAAAATTGTAGGGTGAACAGTAAAACGAAACCTATCTGAATCATGCCTATCAGATAGCGTTCGAAGTTCGATCCCACACAGATTCCTCAGAATCAGTGAACGCATCACTACATATGAGGGAAGGTGTCTAGAGAAATCATACGGTACATATTTATTAAAAGACATATTGATTCTACATAATATTTTCTTGACTTCTGCATCATTATAGAGAATATCGAAGTATTATATAACGTTTTGCTATTTTCGTTGCTAGGATTCCATGAGGATAGGCATTTAATAGCCCATATGTATGCAACAACATTACAAATATTCTGATTTAACACTGACATTGATTTCTGTCACAGAGCAAAAAAAGTTGTGGTATGATTAATCCTGTCTTACAAAGCGTAAAACAACATACCCTCCAGAATTCCTAAACGTAAATGTTTAAGCTGGAGCACTAGCCTTGTTTCTATCCCTGTCATGGGCAAGATCAATCCAACTTTTTCATCCTTACCGATTTCCTTTAGGTCGGTTAGAACGTTATCCATCCTTTTCTTTTCTTGGCCTTCCTACAGGTCTCTTATCATCACGTTTCACAAAAAGAATTATGTGAACTTGTCTATCCTCTCCCACTCTGACACATAATATGCCCATCTATGTATTCTAGATTTAATTGTTCTAATAATATCTGGACATAATTACATAATATGCATTTCAAAATTATGTAACTTTCCTCAATTACACTTCAGCTCATTCCTTTAATACACATATTTCTCTCAGGATTTTATTTTCAAATACTCTTAATTTATTTTAGTATTTTAATATAAGGAACCAAGTTTAAGATCCGGGTAGTATGACAGGAAAAATTTTAGTTTCTATGATATTACACACGACGATATAAGTTTTTGGAGAGAATAGAAACACTCATTTCATGAATGAAGTCTGTTTCTATTTGCTTTTTTAAAATAATTTTGATTTGTTAGTTTTATTCCTTAGTACTAAAATTTTGAAACTGAGTAAAACGAGTTGTTATCAAAAATTAAAATTTGATTGTTGCTTAACACTTGGTTTGGCCTGAAAATATATATTTAATTCTCTCTTTGCTAACTTCCAAACCTGCTATTACAATTGAGGCGTTACGGATACGAAGGGCAAACTCAACAACGTGCAACGTGCAACTAAAGTACCTTGTGAAGGAAATGCATTTCAAGTTGTCAGGCACAGTCGAACTCCACAAAAACTTGGTAACAGTAGATCAGAATGTTTCATACGTGATTTTCAAAGGTTTTTTTTTGTGGATTTCGCACTGTGCCTGACAACTTGACACGCATTTCCTTCACAAGGTACTTTAGTTGAGTTCGCCCTTCGTATCCTCAACGAAACAACTATTTTATCAATATTCTTATTCTACATCATCGATTCCAGGGACAATCAATCCAACACCTCCGATAGTAAAGTTTCCCCACCAAGATATTATAACATTGAAATTTCATAAATAAAGGCCTGCATTTTCTGAATAGGGATTTGTTTTGTTTGTTAATCTGCATATATGTGTTCTAAAAATAGATTTTTCAACGTTGTTATTTTTTTTCAAATTGATGCATTCTATTCCAATTTCTGATCAGTTTGACAGAGAAAAGTTTTTGTAAACTCATTAAGATAATGTAGAACATCGTCACCAACATTCCTAAACTTCTAGCCATCGAGATTCTGAACGTGAACTGCGACGAGGCGGAAGGCATGATCACCAAGTCCACTAACGGCATCCCGGGGAGCCACAAGCAGAGTGGGGTAATCGCCACCTTCAAGAACAACTCGGAGTTCATGGAGCCAATCATCTACAAGCCGCCGTTTCCGATATATATTTTCCCGTGTTTCGCAACCGCATAGACAACATAGAGTTGGCGGTGACCAATGAGAAGGACCAGGTAGTAGAATTTTTAGGAGCCACGACCCCTGCTATCGTCGAGATCAATATATAAATAACCAGCCATGGAACACATCTAAAGTTACGAGTTAAAGTCCTTCCCTCCCAACCGTAGCACGTTCACCAACCTCAAAGCACCGATCCGCGAGATCGAGGTGGACGTCGACGTCGGTGATAGCTTCGTGCATCGGCACAGAGCATACCTGTACATCTAGTTCGACGTGGTCAAGAGACACAGCGGGGAGGCGTTCCAGACCAACGCAAATCTCAAACTCGTGGACAACGTCGCACCGCACCTGTTCTCGCAAGTGGAAGTCAGTAAGCACGACACCCTCATCGATCATCTGGGCATCATGTCCACGGCGATAAGGACGCTGAAACTTCTTAAGGTCGACGCCGCTTACTACCAGGCAGGCGGTTTCGAAGCGGGATGTAAATTCCTTACGAAGAATCAAATGGTGCTGTTTTCCTTGCGTCTGCTGCAGGGTTTCTTCTCCGACTACAACGTCATCATGTGAAAGGGAAGTTTGAGAATCACTTTTCGGAGGGCCACCAACGACAACAACGTGCTGGTGCGCTAGAGTAACGTGAATGACGACGGCACAGCACTGCCCAACACACTACCCGAACCCAGAAAGTGTGTCATCCGGACCATGGAGCTGAAGATGGCAGTCGTTAAGTACGAGGCCAACTACGGTCTCAAGTAAAAGGTGGACATTTTGTGAAGTCCGCAAGTGCCTGTTCAGTTTTGCACTTACCAGTGCATCCAGAAATCCACTTCGGCAACCATTACGAGTTTGATGTGACCACGCAGTTCAACAGCATACAGTACGACATGCCAGATAATGTGGTTTTGCTGTTTCAGACAGGACGTCATAATACCCAGGAAAAAGATTCCAGAAAATTCTACAACTGCAAAATCAAGGATGCCTACCTCAAGAACGGTCGAAACGAAATTTTCTCGCGCGAGAACTTCAACCTCGACATTGCCCAAGACGACTACCTCAAACTGTACGAAGCGTACACCGCATACAAGAGGGTGACCACCGGCAACGTGGAGGTGTACTACGCTCCCAGCAAATTCAAAGCTCGCAGACCCATGTTCGTCATCAACACGTTGAAGAGGAAGCAGGTGGTGATCAACGATCGCTCCAACATCAATAATGTGTGTGAGTTCCACTACGCCTTGCCCGCCGACACCCTGTGCAGCATCATCCTCATCGCGGAGAGAGCCTTCGTCTACTACGTAAAGAAGAACAGCGAGCTGTTTTAAAACATTTACCATGATATTTCCCTCTAATATTTGAAGAGGGTGAGGTTTACTTCATGTCCTTGCGAGATAACAACAGAAAATACCTAACTTGAAGAACAAAAAATTAATGAAAGGGTGTATCAAATATAAAACAAAAATTTATTTTTGGAACCCTCTTTACCTCCCTAATAGTCAGCACGTGGTGGACGCTCTAGATACGCAGCTCCACTCGCAGAACGGGCGATCGGGTTGGAAGGCACTCGACGTATTCTTCCAACGAGAGGCACTCTTGAACGATCTTTCTGCTCACGCCCTTGGTCTTCTTGTTGGCGGAACCCTAAGCGCGGATCGCGTAAGTCTAACACGAAGACCGGTATACTCGAGAATCACATCGCTATTCCTTTCATTCTTGAATATTTCAGGAACCTTCTTGATCTTGGCCGGTATGTCTTACCGGTTCGGCTGGGGACAGGCCAACTTGTCGAAGACCTCGACCAAGAATAGGATCGTGACTATTTTGTATGTACACGTCGACCGTCCAGACGTGGTAGACCAATCTGTGTGTGTCGGTGTAGAGCAACGATATTCGATGGTCGTAGTACTTGCTGAGGATGTCGTAATCCAACTCGAACATGTGGAGCTTGGTCATGTCCAGGACCGTTTTGCCGACGTGGATGGGCTCTTTGAGGTGCACTTCCGTCTTTTGTCATGTGGAGTAGAGAGATAGCTGCTTGTTGTACATCGTCCAACACTTGCATAATGGGTTCGCCACAAACTTTACTACACGTGCTGTGTTCCTCATCGACTTCACGTCCACGTGATTTCGCACGTTCTCTATAGTCTTGCCATACACCGCATTATTCATGAGCTTGAAATAGTCATATTCAAGCTCGGACGAGGCGGCGGTGCTGCGTATGGCAAGACCATCGATATTGCGCGAAGGCGAGGATGCAATAAACCTTGCCGACCGTGACCCCTCGCTGCATCAACCATAGAAGATTCTGGTAGTATAGGACGTAACGCTTTTTGGAAACCATATCCATGATCAGATTGGGCTGATCCAAGCCTGGCGGGCACTTCAACTCCGGCGCGGGAGGCAGATCACGTAACGCATCCTTCAACTCGTCGGATAATTCGAAGTCCACCTAGGCGAAGAACCCGCGTTCCGAATTGTCGAAAGCTTCAACGTCGAAACCGAAAGAATAAACCCACTCGAACCCTTTGGAGAGGAGTCGCTGCATCATGGAATGTCCATTCAAATTGTTTATGTGTGTGTGGGAGAGGTTATACTCGTCTGCCATGTGGCCATTGTTGGTCGCGCGTATTGTTGCGACACCAGAACTATTTCGACCCGGATGTCGTCTTACATGAACAACACCATGTCCACACGGGAAAGGATTTTGAGCACGACCTTCTTCAATAGCAGTATGGTGGACCATGCCAGCTCGGGTAGACTGTAGAAGTATTCGTTACCAGGCCGTAGACTACCATCGCGGGCGCCCGGAACGCCCGGAACACGTCAGCGAGAAGCGTCACGTCGTGCTTGACAATCCAGCTTGCGCCACATGGATTGGGCGCGCTGGTATTCCACGTCTGTGATGCCCGAGCCTTGCAGCCGGCTGTGGAATTGAGCCTGGGAAGGCAGCGACTCGTCAAAGTCGGTTGCGTATTCGTAGGTTAAACCCCGTTCGCCTGAAGAGACCCACGTCCAAGTTTGGGAAATTGGCGGCGATGACGGTTAGCTGCTCGTCCTTTGGCTTGATAGCGAGGGCGTGGTGACCCGCTGGGAGGAACCTCATGCAGTCGAGGAACCAAAGCTCTATCTCTTCCCCAGCGATCGGCACCCACTTGCTCAGGCTAATATACCGCTCCTCGATCTCGACCACGACGTTGATATTTTCCTCGTCGTACCCGAGATGCGTGACAGGTGGTTAAAGTCATAGCCCGAACCGTTGTGAAAAACCTGACCACCTGAAAAAAGCATCGGCTAATTTGCACGGCCGCTGTCTCGATTCCGCAACGGCTTGGACAGACCACAATACAGCAGAACGGTTGTTTCCACATCAGCGTCATGATGTCAACTAGATACTCTATCGTCGTGTCTTCTTTCTAATATCCGCAAGGTAGAGTTTCGAAGCTGGAATCGATATTCTACCGTTTCGTGTTGACCAACTGGTAGGTCTTCTGCTGAGGGTTAACTGACGAGAACGAATTGGCGTTTTCGGCCAATCTTCTTCGGGTACTGGATGGTCATCTTCTTCTTTAAGGCATATGGAGTACAAAATCTCTCACTGTATTGAAGTTAAGTTTCTTGCTCGTGGCGTGTTTCGGGGTGATTCCATTGATTTTCACCACGTGGAATGTCTTCTTCGTCGGCGATCAAATCTTGAAAGCCTAGTTCTTCGGCCCCCATGCAGCGAACTCCTTGATATAAGAGGCATGGCCAAAGTTCGAGATGGATGCCGAAAATGAAGCATCTGTTTTGGACTGGGTGTACGAAGGACAGGATGATGTGCTGAAGCATATCACTTAAAAATGTAAACAGTCGGATAAGATTGGAGTAACGTCGAAAACGAAACAAACTAATCTATCCGTCCAATTTTCTTATCGCTGCGCAGTATCGACCACCTGCATCCTAGTATGTTATGGGATTTGGTAGCTCAATTTCTACAGTCGAATATCACATCCCTGTCGACAGAAATCCTGCAATTGAAAGTGTCTGTTATCGATATGCCTTTTGGTTATGGTTGAAAAAAGATAACAACTCGAGGGCTGCTGCCAAAAGAGCAATACACCAAAGTAAAAAAGAAGGATTGTGACAGTAAGAGGACCATTCGGCGCGAAGATTTGTCTTATCAAGGCTCAGGTGATTGGCAAAATGTATGCCAATAAGGATAGCGATCCGGAATATTTCAAGAATTTCATACAGGCTTTTATTGGTGGCTTTAAACAACTATGCAGCGATAGTGGTGTCCAGTTGCAGAGAACAGGATGATGATTTGTCCAGTTTGCTTCTTTTCGAAGGTACGTCAGGGACAAGTTTAAGATCTTCGTATTCGACGACCTGACGAAACCCGAAGTTTTATTCGTCCAAGATGTTCCAATTACCTAGTATTGAACCAGAGCGATAACCACTACGACGTTATTGTGAGTCCTCTTTCTGCTTTCTTGGCACTTTATTTTTATGAAATTTGTTACATGTTCTTAGTTCTTGGCGAAAGATGGTTCTAAATTCCGGCACAAGGTTGCTTGAACTAAGATCAACGTGGTTTACTGAGCTTTCCGTTAGAAATTTCCTGGAGTAGTTGGTTTGGTGACAGCAATTTTCTTTTTTTACTGTTTTCGTCAAGATCGAAACATCGTAGGTTCAAATCCCACCCTTTCCTGATTGTTTCTTTTCTTTTTACTTACCGAACCCGAAGTGTTGTAAAAACGTAATATAAGATTATATGATATTACTGTAAATATTTATGCGATTCATACTCAGTTTCTTCGATTGGGTTCCAAAACTGATGGGGCAAAGGTGCCAAAACTGGGGGGAAGGGGGCAAAGACAGTTAATTTTCCCTTGGTAGATAAGGTTTAGCATAGTGCGGTGCAAATGTCTTTCCACCCCTCTAATCGTCGCCACTGTGCATGCCTCAAGTAATAGTTCTACTAATGTTCTTAACCTTTCATTGTTTGGCAGGATTTTAGGAAAAACTTTTCCTTTCATTCAGCTGTCATAGTTATGTAAACACATATTTTAAGAACTTATATCTCATTAATATATGTTCTTAAACAAAATTTTATAATTAAAGGGTCCCGGGCTCGACACCCGGTTGAGGCACGTTGCTTCGGATTGCAGTTTAAAAAGTTGTACCAGTAACGATTAGCCTGCTTGTGCAAAAATGTCCTTTGCTTGCGTTTGTCACTTTATTTTCCATGATACAACCTCAAATTTTATTGTATATTCAGTGTTTGAGACTACCCACCTCAGAAATAACATCACATGTTTCTTCTCATTCCAAGCTGCATCTCACTTAATAATAATAATCCAATAGCGCAACAGCCCAATATCGGGCCAAGGCTTACCTACCAACTGCTGGCCTCCCTCCCACGCGAGGCACCAAGGGGGCGAGGAGATCTGCAGCCAGACTAGGAGGACGGGTGGTCAGCCCGACCAACCCCCAGCCGTTGTAGGACCTTGCGACCGGATTACTCAGAGCTCCCCAATTTCCTCATGATAGTGGGTTGTCAGCGGCCCTATACGTAAGCCGAATAAATTCCGACCAAAGCCGGATTCGAACCAACGCCGTCCCGCAGCGAACGATCTCAAGACGAGTGAACGCCTTAACCCGCTCGGCTACGGAGGAGGACCTGCAACTTGCTTACTATGATTAAAATGTCTTCAGGAAATTCTGGACTTAAATTGCATTAATATAAACGGAAATTTCTCAGAAATGTAGATATGTATTCTCGTCCAAGGCCGTCTACTTTCTGAAACGGTCTCTGCAAAGAAGCAAGAAGTTTGATCCAACGGCCCTTGATTCCACAAACAACCACGATCCCCGTACACCACGCCAACATGCTCGCGTTATTTTAAGTACTCTGTTAGAGAGATGAAGATATATATATTTCTGTAGAGGTGTAGTGTAAAGTGGAAAATTGTAGGTGGGGGAACCGAAGGCAACGGCTTACGTAAATTTTCCATGATAAGCAATTGCATATCTCAATTGTATAACACAGAAAAGTCAGGTTCATATTTCGAAAATACCGTGAAAATCAATGCCGCTTGTCACAACGAAAAAAGTGTTTTCATAGTTTCTAGTTTGTTAATATGTACTTGTAAGATTTTCCATCGTTTTAACGTCACACATGGGTTTGAGTCCGCCTGGGTTCAATCTCTGGATATTCGGCCTGTGTATATGGCAACAGAGCAACGTGAGGAAATTGGGAAGTTACGAGTGAGCAGCGTAACCCGGTCATAAAAATCTCCTATAACGGCTGAGGGCTTGACGTGCTCAACGCACGTCACCTCATACCGGTTGAAGAACTCCACACCTCTAATTAGGATTGTAGGACGGAGACTGGCAGTCGGGAGATGGGTCAAGGCCCTATATACTCGTCAATACTCGTCAGAAATTCAATCAAATTCATCATGTACTAACACACTTTATGAGCCAATAATAATAAGTTTAGAAATTGATTTGATTTTGATTTGATTTGATTTAGTTTATTTTACTTCGCGTTTTGTGCCTCTTGGCTAATTTGCGAAGATGGGGTTGAATGATGAAATGATGAAATTGATGAATGGACATTCACAAACAACCAAGCCCGACCGGGATTCGAACCCGGGACCCTTGGCGTCGCAGCGCGATGTGCGTTTAGAAATTGACAAGACGTCTCTGTACTGAAGGTATCTAGGGGTTGCTTTCCTGTAACGTTGTTGCTGTGACCAACTCGGCATTGTGATTAAAATAACACTATATGTATGTTCACTTTCCTCTTACATCAGCTTTTCTTTGCCGAAAACATTGTTCCATTGTTTCCAGGTGTTAACATATATTTCTATGAAGTGTTGAATATATTTCTAGCGTGCTTTCCACAAGCTACACACCTTCTTCCTCTCTCTCTCTCTCTCAGAGGCGCAATGTAACCTAATTTAACAAGGCAATTGTAGCACAAACGATAAAGGAAAACGTTAAAGTCGGTTGGAGAAGCAGGTAAGGGAGGCTCGATTATAGCTGCAAATCAGTGCCTTCGTTACAGGAAAATCCCCAACAAAGCAAGGAAATAAGTAATGAATGATTATGCTTTACGATATTTACGGTTAAAAATAGGTTATCTAAATCTTTAAAAGAAAACCGTTTTCCAGATAGAATAGGTGTATGCATGAATAGCAAACAAAAAGTAAGATATCGTTTTACAGTTCACTCTGTTGTAGCTTTGTGGCGCATTCGGTAAAGGCACCCATTTTCAGTTCCACTTGTGTCTTTGATAAGGGTTCGATCCTCACTTCATCTGCATATTTTTTTTTATATTGAGGCCTGAGGAATATAAATCAATAATATATGAAAGGTTCCAAAATATTCCTTACATGAGTGTATTTTTTAATTTTTTATTTAGTCCTGAAATGGACTGTTTCGGAAAATTGAACATTTATTTAATATCTTGTCCAGAAACCAGCTGCATCTATGACATGTCTCAGGCGTCGAGGAACGGAATGCGCAAGATGTCTAATATACCTGTGCGAAGTGCACACGTCTTTCCATGCATTTTTGATGGGGTCAAATAGTTCTTCACTTCTTCCAGGTGGTGGATCAGGCCAGTTTTCTTTCAAACACCGAACGCCCTTTGCCCACATATTTTAAATGAGGTTGATGTCGCATCCCATGGGTGACCAGTCAATTAGATTTATGTCGTTACACTGAACAATGGCTGAATCATGTATGGGGGAGTTGACTTGCTGGAAGTCAATATTTCCCTCGGGAAACAAAGCTCGCAAGCCAGGAACCATAATATGCTCTAAAATGTGCACATACTGCATCCCCTTGAGACGTCCTTGTCTGCGGTGTAGGTCACCACCGCCACTGAGAGATATCCAACAACAGAAAGGCACGCTCACGCGCAAACGCCGACGTGAGTTAGCAACAAAATGGGGATCAAATCGTTGTCCTTGACGCCGGTAGACCAGAACCGGACCATCATTTGCATTAAAAAATACTTTCTCGTCTGAGAAGATTACTCTATCCCAAACTCGATCAATATTTTTATCATCAAATGTTAGCTTATCGCTTTTGTGCGCATCCGTCAATACCTCCTTCTTTGCTGCTCTTCGTGCCCGTTAACCAGAAGCAGCCATCCTCCGCCGAACTGTCTGTGGGCAACCAGGAAATTCGGCCCTTGCCTTGATTTGAATGGCTGACTAGAATGGATTGTTTTCACACTCCTCTATCATACGATCATCTTGCCTTACCAGTTTCTTCGTATCGAGCCCACCACCTCCTTGCTGTCCGTGCTGGAAAAACCATATTGCTCACCAGCTAAACGAGGTTACAATCTAGCTCCCTCGATTAAACCGATCACCCTTTCTCTTGTGGATATGTTGTAGTGCACCATTCTTCTCGAGGTTGAAGAGAGAAATGTTGCATGCCTCACTGTTTAGAGCGTAGTTCAAAGGAAGTAAGGTCCTCTATTGGTATAGTTAATCACGTGACGCTGCAGTAGGTTCACAGACAACGTCCAATAACATTCACCAATAACAAGTTTCGTAGGAATTCATACCAGAAAAATATGTCAAGAATAATATAAGAACTGAATCATTATTTACAATTACATTAGTTTAATTTAATAAAAAATAAAGAATAATTATGACACATGTGCTACAACGAGTGGTCTTTACAACCATGTAAAAGTATTTGGTATTACTAAACATGCACACACGATCACAACATCTGTAGCGTAGTTGTAATGTGTTAGAAAACCATACCTGTTCTTACGTTCATCTTTTCTCTTTGAGTTATTGGTTAAAACCCGGCTCACCTGTCATTTCTTTTTATGTAACACATAATGTAAAGTTTTCTTTCACTACTTTTTCGTCCACAACGAACAAGAAAAAACAATAATTAAACGATCTTCTCCCCAAACCAATGAATAAAACATAATATTTATTCAAATAATAAATCTATACCACTCTCAAAATTTCTTCCTTCGGCTCTCAAGGCAACATCACTGAAACATTCATGTTTCAATGTTTGTGTTTGAAATTAAACAATAAACAGTTTTATGGACACATTGCTTTATATAAAACCTAATGTTATTATATAAATATACACAAGAAGTCGAATGAAAGTATGCGTAAGGAATAATCTTGAAACTCTAGAGTTGTAATCATGGGATTTGTTTTTCACAGAGTAATCTGTTATAATCAATTTTAATTTATTTCAAATTTTTTGTATTCAGTAAATATCGTATTTGTGTGTTCACTTCAACAGAATATAAATGGAGCGGTTAGGATTTGAACTTGTGATCTTTCATTTTACAACCTTGGTGACAATGAAGTTCGACCAGAAAGGAATACGTGATTAAATGCACAGAGGCATAGGCGGTGGAATGGGTGACCCGCAGAAGTGACGCATGTGTGTAAGAGGAGGTGTGTGAGCAGGCAAGAATCGTGATCCCAGCATGTTGCACACAAGGTCACGTAAAGAACGAAAACGGGGAACTATACGCGTGACATTGAACTTCGACCAGGCACCAGACCCATACGGGAAATTCTACATTGTGACGCATTCGACGGAAGCATAACGTCACGGACACGATAAGGGAGTCCGCCGTATATAAGCGCGTGCTGTGCACCGAGGAACCGCAGTGCATCATCACCATGGCCAGGGGCAAACCTATTGACAACACCGTGAGGAGAAGAGTGGTGGAGTTGCAACGGGATGGACTCAGTGAACGAGAAATAGGACGCCAACTGAACTTACCCGAGTCAACCGTCCACTGCATCATCAAACACCACCAAAATACGGGTACTACAGAGCCAGGTAAGGCCCCCGGTCGAAAACGCCTGCTGAGCGTGCGTGACCTACGGATATTTAGACGCTATATCTAGACCAACAATCATGTTTCTGTGGCTGAATTACGACTGTGGACTCGAGAACGCTTTCACATTGAAGTGTCAACCAGAACCATTCGCCGTTACCTACAGCGATGCGGTTACCGAGTGTACAAGGCGAAACGTAAACCCTTCCTTTCCATGTTGAACAAAGGCAATCGACTACGGTGGGCACGAATGTACCGGGGATGGACATTTCGGCAGTGGAACAGGGTTTTGTGGACGGACGAATCCATTTTCAATGTTGTGTACGGGAAAATACGGAAAACAGTCATTTGTCGGAAGGAGGAACAGAATGAAGCAAAATGTTATGCACGTCGGGTACAGAAACCTGCGTCAGTGATGGTACGGGGATGCATGACGGCATCTGGGGTTGGCCCACTACACGTCCGTGAGGGCATCGTGAATGCACACGCCTATACACGCATACTGGAGCGGCATCTTCCGACAGTGCAAAGGCACCTGTTCCACAGGCGGCGTCTCATCTTTCAACACGACAATGCCAGGCCTCATACAGCGCGGCTGACAAGAGAATGGTAGACTCGCCATCACGTGCGAACTCTGCCATGGCCACCATCGAGTCCCGACCTCTCGCCCATTGAGAATGTGTGGCGTGTTCTTAAGCGACGTGTGCAACAGAGGGGACCACGACAGTGGCTGCTCTTATCGCCTGCCTGCAGGAGGAATGGCACCGCATCGATGTGGAATACCTTGAACGACTCGTCCGCAGCATGCCCCGACGCATTGCCACAGTTATTCGCCGACGGGGCGGCGTCACACCATGGTAAATAGGATCCCCTCTAACAGTGGTCGAACTTCAATGTCACGTGTAGATGGACGAAAATGTTTATTTTGTGTGGACACCATACATTGCTGCGTTGCAGCGGAAATTTATGTTTTCCTTTGTTCCATGTAGCCTCCTGAATAAAATATGTTCAGCATATGCATGTGTTCTCCTTCTTTCACAACGCACTCCTGTATTTGTGACTGGTCGAACTTCATTGTCACTAAGGTTGTAGATAAAAAATACACCTCTTACCAACTGTTCTACAAGGAAATGGACGGAAAGTTTTCTAACATATATATATATATATAATACTTTCTGTCAAATAACACAAACATTTTGTTGAAATTAGACAAATATTTTGGATACAATGAAGTGGCCGCGGTGGCTCAGTCGGTAACGCGTCTGACTACCATGCTCAAGGTCCCGGGTTCGATCCCCGGCCGGTTCAAATCCGGGAACTTTTCTAACGGTGGAAGCGGCCCCGGCGCCTACCCAGCGTCGAATAACATGGGTACCTGGGGGAAACCCTGGGGGGTAAAGGCGGTCAGGGGCGTGATGCTGATCACATCACCCCTACTCACGACCGGATCAAGAAAGTGTGGGGCGTTACCCCCACACCCCCTATATGCCTTCATGGCATGGTGCTATGCACAGGGGAACACTTTACCTTTTTTTTTCACCTTTTACAATGAAATGGCGAATTAATATTAATTCTCACGTTTTGCATTTTTTATATGTCACGCAATATTTAAATCGTTATTACTAGATTTTCGTCGCATTGGCCTCGGTCGCAATAGCCATTTAATTACGTTCATTGGGATTTATTATTAGATTTAGATGCACTGGAAGATCGAAGTGAGGGGAACAAGAACTCTCATTACTAAATGAACGACATAACATAACCAATCTCAGCGAATTGAATACATTCAACTCTCTCGTTCGTTACAAATATTCACTACATCAATGTAGTGGATTATTTCCTATTATAATTGTGTGTCTTTGTATTTTGAAGTAATTAATATTTTTGGTGTGCAGTGAAGAGCGTACACAATACTTATCTTAAATTCCATTACTTGATTGATGATTTGGTTTAATTTACTTCGCCTTTGTGCCACTTTTGGTTAATCGCGAAGATGAAAATGGGTGATGGTTTGATGAAATTGAAAAAGGAACACTTACAAAGAACACCCATGGCTGTCCAGGATTCACACCTAGGATTAATTACCATTACCTACAGCATCCTGAATGCATATATATTATGTGTTAACTAGTCATAGTGTGTGTTAACTCAGCTTATGAAGAATAGCTTAAATACAAAATGTTTTAACCTTAAATCCTGGGGAGCAACTGAATAAACATTAACCTTCTTAGGGTAAAAATGTGCAAAAGAAACACCCCTCTAAGTGTGCATTGGATATTTTTAGAGTATTGAAATATAAACTATCTATGTTCAAAAAAAAAGAAGAGGGTGGGATTTAGTAGTGTAATTGATGATATAGCTGGGTCGATAAAGTATGAGCCCCCCTCAGGCAGATTTGGCTACACTTAAAACTAGCTCAACATGTGCATATGAGCTTATTGCTCAAGTGTGGTACTCTGTCTAACCCAAGACTTTTGTAAAAATGCCCTCGGGAATTTCCCGGGAAAGTATGACCCCCCTCAGATTGATTTGCCTACACTTACAAAAGCTACATCTGTGAGATTGTTGTCCATAAGCTTGTTAAAAATATGCCCCTCTTGATATTGTTTTGGCTACACTTAAAACTAAGCCAAAGAGCCACCCACACCCACCCACACCTACACATATTTACTTCCGGTCCACTTCCGGTTTACTTCCGGTCCACTTCAACGTATGTTGAAACGTTTATATAGGAACAATAGGCATTGATTGCCACTTTTCAAATCACAATGACCTATGGGTTGCAAACATGCTTTTAGATTGCTGTATAATTGTAAATATTGTTTATTTTACAGCCTATTCTGTTAAGGCAGTAAAACCCTGTCAGAACAAACAGTAATCAAACCTGTAATATTACAGAGTGAGCATGTAGAGTGGCACAGAGTGCATTCAAACCTGTAGAATAAACAATACAGAATAAACAGCAGTCAAATATGTAGAGTGAATAGCAGTTAAACCCATGTCAGGATTAACAGCATTCAAACCCTGTCAGGATAAATATTTAAATATGTATGTATTTATAAATTAACACAAGTATTAATATGTATTTCCTGTTCAACAGGTACAGCAAGCAGCCCTGAGTATCTCAGCAGGTTCATAGAAGGCATAGACAGCAGACAAGGTAATATGAGATTATTGTTGAAACAACAGAACTTTGTACCTGTCAAATATTTTATATGCTAGGAACAATATTAGCTTATAGAAGGAGTGGCATATGTGTGTTTTATCTTTGCATGGATAATTCTGATACAGGATTTTTTGAAAGAAGATGCATTTCAAAATACATAAAATCCAAGTCACTTGTTGATGATTTCAAGCTTAGATTCTCTGGCCTATCTGAGTATGACCTGTTTGCTGTACAGAATGAAACTGAAATGCAGTGGGTGCTTATGAGTGACAAGATTTTCCAGTACCTGTGCCTGAAACTGCTTAGCAGGTTTGAAAAATTTGTATACAACAGGTGCAGGAGAATTGTTGGATTCGTTATCAATTTTTACACAGATGAATATTATTATTACTGCATGTTGAAATTGTTTGATAATCACTGGTTCAACAATTGCTATGAATTGTTTGCAGAGTATAGGATGTATACAATTTCAGATCAGAGTTCAAATTGGAGGCATTACAAATTTTCAAATAAAATTATTGACAAGAAATTAATAGATGAGAATATTGAATTTGTTACAACAGATAATAGACACTTGTACAGCAGGGAAGATTTTAAGCAAAACCTTGTCTGGTACTTCCAGTATACACACCTGAATGAGCTTATTATGTATTTCCTAAGGCAAAGATTTAGGGATTGCACCTATGATTGTATTGTTGAATCTCTAGATGAGAACAACCTGAATGATACATGCAGCTGTGGTAAACAATTATCCAGTCTGTCAGTGTAATTTTTTACATGTATTTCAGCAGTGGTCAAGTGAGCATCAATCTAGTGCTGCAACAGCCCTGAGCATCTAAGCAGGCAAACAGGACAGAGACAACAAGCAAGGTACTTGAGATTATTTTTATTGAAACAGAGCTCTGTGCTAGAAACAATCTCAACCTAGGGCAGGCAAGCAGGGGTGTTTATGTAAATTGCACATGTATCTTGTTTTCTATTAGAATTATATGGAATTACCTGATACAGGATTTTTTGAAAGAAGATGCATTTCAAAATACATAAAATCCAGGTCACTTGTTGATGATTTGAAGCTTAGATTCTCTGGCCTATCTGAGTATGACCTGTTTGCTGTACAGAATAAAACTGAAATGCAGTGGGTGCTTATCAGTGACAGGATTTTCCAGTACTTGTGTCTTAAGATGCTTAGCAAGTTTGAAAGGCTTGCATACAACAGGTACAGGAGAATTGTTGGGTTTTTTGTTAATTTTTACACAGAAAAGTGCCATTACTATTCCATGTTGAGATTGTATGACAATTATTGGTTCAACAATTGCTATGAATTGCATGCAGAGTATAAGATGTACATGATTGCAGATCAGAGTTCAAATTGGAAGCATTACAAATATTTAAATAAAATTAACAGGAAATTGATGGATAAGAGTTTTGAATTTGTCACCACAGATGATGGGAACTTGTACAGTGGTGAAGATTTTAATCCAGATCTTGTCAGGTGCCCAGAGCATACACACACAAGTGAGATTGTTATTTATTTTCTGAGACAAAAATTTAGGGATTGTAATTATAAGTGTGTTGTTGAATCACTAGATGAGATCAACTACACATGCAACTGTGGGAAACAATTATACAGTCTGCCTGTGTGATAATACATACATTAAATTTTTAAAGCAAAATATGTATTTCAGATACAAGGATCTGGCAATAAGCAGTGAGCACCAATCTGCTACAGCCCCGAGTGACAGAAAACATCAAGCAAGGTAATTGAGATTATTTTTGTTGAAATAGAGCTCTGTAACTGTTAAATATTTGCTGCAAACAATCTCAAAGGATAGACAGGGGTGTTTAAATTATATGGAATTACCTGATACAGGATTTTTTGAGAGAAGATGTATTTCAAAATACATAAAATCCAAGTCACTTGTTGATGATTTCAAGCTTAGGATCTCTAGCCTGTCTGAATATAACCTGTTTGCTGTGCAGAATGAAACTGAAATGCACTGGGTGCTTATCAGTGACAGGATTTTTCAATACCTCTGCCTCAAGCTCCTTAGCAGGTTTGAGAGGTTTGTATACAATAGATGTAGGAGGATTGTTGGATTTTTTGTTAATTTTTATACAGACCAGTATTATTACTATTGCATGTTGAGATTGTATAACAGTCACTGGTTCAACAATTGCTATGAATTCTGTTTTGAGTACAGGCTGCACATAATTGCATCTCAGAGTTTAAATTGGAGGCATTTTAAATTTTTAAAATAAATGATTAATATGCAATTGGAGCATAGCAGTATCGAATTTATCACCACGGATGAGGGAAATTTGTTTAGTGGGGTGGATTTTGATCCTGACAGGGTTGAGTACTCAAAGCACACATACCTGAATGAGCTTGTTATGTATTTCCTGATGCAGAAATTTAGAAATTGTGACCATGAGTGTCTTTCCCTGTCACTAGAGGAGAATAATTGGAGTGATGTATGTAACTGTGGAAAACAATTATCTAACCTGCCAATAATACATACATAGGGTTGGAACAAAGATTTTTGAAGCCAAACAGACATCATGTATTTAGGGCACAAAGGTTTGGAAATTAACAGGGGGTATCAGCAGCAGAGGAATGATGTGCTTAAGAAGAGTACCATCATGCCCACAAAAAATTACAGCATTGTATCTTTGAGTGTGTTGTTGTCCTGGAGGGATAGTTATATGTGCTAAAAAAACAGAACAATTCTAGTCATGCACCTGTTCCTATAGATTTGTTGCTTAGTACACACCATATAATAATGTTTTTTGACAGGAGGAATCTTTCAAGATACATAAAATCAGAGTCACTATTGAGGGATTTCAGGCTTGTGTTCTCTGACTTGTCGGAATATGATCTGTTTGCTGTAAGAAATGAAACTGAGTTCAGGTGGATGCTTGACAGTGAGCATGAGTTTAGATACATGAACCTGGGGTGCCTTGGTGATTATGAAAAAATTGCATATCTTATACACAGGAAAATTGTTGCATTTTTTGTCAGTTTCTATAATTTCTTTAGGATCAGTTATAATGCTGCAATTTTTTGAGGGCATGAGGGCATTCCTCTGCTGCTGATACTCCCTGTTTATTTCCAAACCTTTGTGCCCTAAATACATGATGTCTGTTTGGCTTCAAAAATCTTTGTTCCAACCCTATGTATGTATTATTGGCAGGTTAGATAATTGTTTTCCACAGTTACATACATCACTCCAATTATTCTCCTCTAGTGACAGGGAAAGACACTCATGGTCACAATTTCTAAATTTCTGCATCAGGAAATACATAACAAGCTCATTCAGGTATGTGTGCTTTGAGTACTCAACCCTGTCAGGATCAAAATCCACCCCACTAAACAAATTTCCCTCATCCGTGGTGATAAATTCGATACTGCTATGCTCCAATTGCATATTAATCATTTTATTTAAAAATTTAAAATGTCTCCAATTTAAACTCTGAGATGCAATTATGTGCAGCCTGTACTCAAAACAGAATTCATAGCAATTGTTGAACCAGTGACTGTTATACAATCTCAACATGCAATAGTAATAATACTGGTCTGTATAAAAATTAACAAAAATCCAACAATCCTCCTACATCTATTGTATACAAACCTCTCAAACCTGCTAAGGAGCTTGAGGCAGAGGTATTGAAAAATCCTGTCACTGATAAGCACCCAGTGCATTTCAGTTTCATTCTGCACAGCAAACAGGTTATATTCAGACAGGCTAGAGAACCTAAGCTTGAAATCATCAACAAGTGACTTGGATTTTATGTATTTTGAAATACATCTTCTCTCAAAAAATCCTGTATCAGGTAATTCCATATAATTCTAATAGAAAACAAGATACATGTGCAATTTACATAAACACCCCTGCTTGCCTGCCCTAGGTTGAGATTGTTTCTAGCACAGAGCTCTGTTTCAATAAAAATAATCTCAATTACCTTGCTTGTTGTCTCTGTCCTGTTTGCCTGCTTAGATGCTCAGGGCTGTTGCAGCACTAGATTGATGCTCACTTGACCACTGCTGAAATACATGTAAAAAATTACACTGACAGACTGGATAATTGTTTACCACAGCTGCATGTATCATTCAGGTTGTTCTCATCTAGAGATTCAACAATACAATCATAGGTGCAATCCCTAAATCTTTGCCTTAGGAAATACATAATAAGCTCATTCAGGTGTGTATACTGGGAGTACCAGACAAGGTTTTGCTTAAAATCTTCCCTGCTGTACAAGTGTCTATTATCTGTTGTAACAAATTCAATATTCTCATCTATTAATTTCTTGTCAATAATTAAATTTGAAAATTTGTAATGCCTCCAATTTGAACTCTGATCTGAAATTGTATACATCCTATACTCTGCAAACAATTCATAGCAATTGTTGAACCAGTGATTATCAAACAATTTCAACATGCAGTAATAATAATATTCATCTGTGTAAAAATTGATAACAAATCCAACAATTCTCCTGCACCTGTTGTATACAAATTTTTCAAACCTGCTAAGCAGTTTCAGGCACAGGTTCTGGAAAATCTTGTCACTCATAAGCACCCACTGCATTTCAGTTTCATTCTGTACAGCACACAGGTCATACTCAGATAGGCCAGAAAATCTAAGCTTGAAATCATCAAGTGACTTGGATTTTATGTATTTTGAAATGCATCTTCTTTCAAAAAATCCTGTATCAGAATTATCCATGCAAAGATAAAACACACATATGCCACTCCTTCTATAAGCTAATATTGTTCCTAGCATATAAAATATTTGACAGGTACAAAGTTCTGTTGTTTCAACAATAATCTCATATTACCTTGTCTGCTGTCTATGCCTTCTATGAACCTGCTGAGATACTCAGGGCTGCTTGCTGTACCTGTTGAACAGGAAATGCATATTAATACTTGTGTTAATTTATAAATACATACATATTTAAATATTTATCCTGACAGGGTTTGAATGCTGTTAATCCTGACATGGGTTTAACTGCTATTCACTCTACATATTTGACTGCTGTTTATTCTGTATTGTTTATTCTACAGGTTTGAATGCACTCTGTGCCACTCTACATGCTCACTCTGTAATATTACAGGTTTGATTACTGTTTGTTCTGACAGGGTTTGACTGCCTTAACAGATTAGGCTGTAAAATAAACAATATTTACAATTATACAGCAATCTAAAAGCATGTTTGCAACCCATAGGTCATTGTGATTTGAAAAGTGGCAATCAATGCCTATTGTTCCTATATAAACGTTTCAACATACGTTGAAGTGGACCGGAAGTAAACCGGAAGTGGACCGGAAGTAAATATGTGTAGGTGTGGGTGGGTGTGGGTGGCTCTTTGGCTTAGTTTTAAGTGTAGCCAAAACAATATCAAGAGGGGCATATTTTTAACAAGCTTATGGACAACAATCTCACAGATGTAGCTTTTGTAAGTGTAGGCAAATCAATCTGAGGGGGGTCATACTTTCCCGGGAAATTCCCGAGGGCATTTTTACAAAAGTCTTGGGTTAGACAGAGTACCACACTTGAGCAATAAGCTCATATGCACATGTTGAGCTAGTTTTAAGTGTAGCCAAATCTGCCTGAGGGGGGCTCATACTTTATCGACCCAGCTATATCATCAATTACACTACTGGATTTGAACCCCCGACCTTTCAAGGGTGTTGAATAATAAGAACATAAGCGTATAACCAACTGCTCTACATTAACTTACTGACAACATTCCCTTAAAAACACGTTGATGTTTATGATACAATCGACCTTCCTGTGTTCCAGCACGTTTTCTCGACAAATCGTGAAAGAAATAACTTTTTTCGAAATTGTGCAGGGTATTGTAAATAAAATGTCGCACACACTCCTCAGAAATTTGCCTCTTTCTACTCAAACCTGATGGTGATTTCCTCCAGGTGGAGAAATCCTCTGTTCAGTGTTTCAAAACTATGTGATTTCAAATCGAGCAGGCAGAAGTGTTACAATTCCGTAAGATTCTCATTCTTATTCTTATTTCAATTTACTGTTTCTGTTTAAGTGTGTATTATATTAGCGATTTATAGTTTATGAGTTCATGGAATGTGCGAAATTGGAAATCTTTCTTCCGCAGCGTTTTTTGTCTAGTTGAATGGCGGACTCAAAGGTGGCTACTCTCAGCTGGCGCTGAGGTGCAATGTTAACGCTTGAGAGTCCACAAATAGTATCCAACTTATCAACAGTTTATTTTCTAAACGAAAACGCTCTTGTGAATTTATTTTATTCTTTCACATTCCATGAAGATAAAAACTCTTAACCAGAAATACAATTCGCAATTAAACAAAAATCGTAAATTGGAAATACGAATGTTGATATATTTTTAAGAGTAACACTGAACTGGTTCTCCACCACCTGGAGAAAGTTGACATCACATTTGAATGCAAAGAAGGAAAGTTCTTTAGAATTTAGGCAAAATTACAGTAAAGATAGATTGCACAATACCGGACGATTCTACAAAGTACGTATTTTCCCTGATCTGTGACGAAAAATGGTTTGGAACTCCGGCAAAATGTTATTTCAACTGAGATCAACTTGTTTTACAGAGTTTCATGTAAGAAATCTAATGGAGTAATTGGTTGGGCGGTCGTCTTGTACTTTTTCAAGAACGAAACATCGTAGGTTCAAATCTCACCAACTCCTGATACTTTTTTAATTGTTAATTAATTTACGAGGTGTTGTAATAATGTAATATAAGATTATATTAAATCACTGTAAATATTTATGCGATGCATACCTCGGGAATGCTTTTTTTGCTTCATTTCTTGATTTTTAGTGATTGGCAATATTTTTGGCAAGACCATTCTTTATGTCAAAAATATATGTTCCTAAATAGGATGTTGTAATCCATGTGTCCCGAGTTTTATATCAGGTGAAGGCTCTTTGCACAGTGGTAAGGATTCCTGTTTAAACTGTAGGTACAAACCATCACACACATACCATCATACACATACCATCATACACATAAATGTGTATGTGCTCTTCACTGCGAACCTAAAATATACGTCGCATTTTTCAAATGATACAACCACAAATATTATACAATATTCGACGTTTAGCCACCTCAGACTTTACATCGAATGTTTCTGCATTCGGAAATGCTTGACGTAAATTGCATAAATATCAACGGAAATATCCAAGAAACGTAGATAAGCATTCTCGTCCAAACCCGATTACTTTCCGAAAAATATTTTGCAAAGTAGTAGGTTTGAACCCATGACCTTCCATTCAGCAAGCAAACACGATCCCCCTATTTTTTTATTGTCTCGTTCTGATATACAAGTTGTGGGATTACATTGTTGTTTGCATAAGTGTATTACTGGTATTAAAATTTATATTTCTCTGGTTAGAACCTTAACATTTTTATTTGACCTAAATTAAGTATAAAGCACTATTAAGAAATTTGCATACCATTTCTTCCTTGTTTGAAAATGAATTGTTTCGTAGTGTTCTTGAATGAAAGTACTGATTTTTTTCTGAAAACTGCGCTCGTCATTATGAAATAAATATAAAAAGTATTCAGTTATCAACCATTGTACTGCTCGTTGTTTTGTTGGTGGAAAAAAAATGAACTTAGGGAAAACTATATCTGTATCCTTGAACTTTGTTAGTGAGGTACGGCATATACGACTGAGCATTGTTCTCAAATCTCCGGGAATTTTCGGTCTGTGTATAGGACCGGTGGCAACCCACCATCGTGAGGAAATTGGGGAGTTCCGAGTGAGTGTGCGTAATCCGGTCGCGAAGTCCTACAACGGCTGGGGGTTGGTCGGGCCGACCACCCGTCCCCCTAGTCTGACTGCAGATCTCCACGCCCCCCTGGTGGCCCGCGTGGGTGGGAGGCCAGCAGTCTGTACGTAAGCCAGGGCCCAATATTGGACTGTAGCCCTATAGGGTTTTATTGTTCTCAATTTGTTCCATGCCGTGGAGGTGTTTCGACACTTCGTTAACTTGTGGGCTAAAGAGTCTGGCATGTTGCAGGATATACAGTTAGGAGAGTCACTTATTCCATATTGGTAAGTTTTATCTCTTGTCACTATAACACGATGGACCACTTTGTACCATATTGATTGGCCAACTCTTGAAAGGTGTTTGACTGAGACATTTTCCCATATGTATGGCCAATTATGGGTATACAAATCCCTGACTATTCGTGGAACTGTGTTCTGTGAACTATTGATTTCACTATAGAACGTTTTAACTGATAGTGTAATTGTCTCATGTCGTAATAACTGATAGCATACTTGTATAGCAATGTCCTTAAAGAACAAAAACCTTTTTGGGATACTTTGGATATCGATAGAAGCTTCTAATGGAATGTTCCGTATTATCGTCTGTATACATTCTTGGGTCGTTGACTCGTGCAGTGAGAAGTTGTTCTTAGGTCATTCTGTACAAACAATGCTCTTGCCTGTGTGTTCGCGTGTATTAGTGCCAAAGCACCTGTCTTCTCTGATAACGTGAGCTCACTCATTGCCATTCGGAAGATCGTATCATGCCACATAAAAGAGCCAACAGCTCTGTTGACCATAGCTAAGTGCTTTGGTTTGAAGGGCAAGATTTTTGCAACATACCAAAGTTTAGAGAGAGCAAAAACGTTGATAAATCTTATTCGTGCTTTTAAACTCAGGGAGCGCATCTTGATCGCTCTGAGGACGTAGATTGCCCTCTCACACGTGAATTTACTATTTGCTTCGATCGTTTCATCGATATTTGCATAGATGTTTACACCTAAAACTTTTATTTTCTTGTCTACAGGAATCTCGTTATATTTTGTGAAGGGATTTTCCTTGCCAAAGGGCATCAGGAATGACTTTCGACTGTTTAGCTTTATTCCTGAGGTGTGCTCAAAAGTGTGTGTTTGGCTTTGAAGACTGTACAGATTTCTTTAATCCTTGAGGTATATGGTCACGTCTTCCATGAAACTGCCTACTTGTATTGTTGTCGATGCCTTAGATATACCCTGTAAATGATGCTGGATACTAAACCGAAAGGGACTATTGTGAAGACGTACAATGTGCTACTCAAGGGACTTCCTTGTAGTACACCTTGTCGCATTTTAAACTTGTTGTCAAGAAACTATTTATTTTAAGTTTTTGCAGCGTGTGATTATATAAGGTCTTGATCCAATTAATAAAAGTGTCTCCGAAGCCATATACTTCTAAGACATTGTACAGATATTCATGGCTCACTCTGTCATATGCTTGGGAAAAGTCTAAGGATAGAATTGCCTCCGATGCACCCCTACACCACACGGTTCAGTTATTTTATGCGCTCGGTTCGAGAGATGAAGATATACTCATTTCTGTTGTGGTGTAGTGCAGTGTGAAGTGGAAAGTTTTAGGTGTTTGCTCGAATTTTTTAGGATACCTAAGGAATGCTTGTAGGATTAAACATTACGACTAGGGCTCTTAAGTTCATGACCTAAAAAAATGGAATATAGAATGACTTAAAAATAGTAAAAAATGTTATAAAATATTTTTCGCTGTAAAAATGAAAGCTTGATTTTTTTCATAAATTACAAGAGAGTAGTCTAATAAGTCGATGAATCCCGTTGTTTGGTGGTTGAAACTACTGAAACAAAGGGGGAAAGAGCAACTAAGTGAAAATATAGTTTTCCTTGTTTACTTCAATGTTACATAAAATATACCTCAAGATTTTTTTTATCTCCTTTCCGGTGGAGGCTCAGAGTGGTTCGGTCCAGTCCCGATTAGCCTCACTGTGCATAAAGTGGAATTAAAACACCAAATCAAGAAATCCATCTCCGTTCAGAGTGGGAATTCTACGATGCTGTAGTCGGCGAGCATCTGAATATACAGTTCTGCTTTGCGTACACCAAAGCATAATTTCATTTAATATTGTAATTAATTTTACATTAAAACCACAGATTAAAGTAATAATTGTATCTAGAAAAAGAACCTCAAAGTAGTCTTCACACAGTGTATTCTAATCGCTTGTCAAACTTTTCAGTTAAGAATAATATTGTGCTTTTCCATTGACCGTATTTTCGATTCATGGTGAATTTGCTAAAAGGACGATGTCAAGAAGTCCTCCTCCGTTGCCGTGCGGTATAAGCTTTAGGTAGCGGTTGCGGAATCCTGGGTTCGATCCCGGGTTCAGTGTCCGTGAATTTTCGGTGTTTTGTATAGGGCCGGTGGCAACCCACCATTGTGATGATATTGGGGAGCTCTGAGTGAGTGAGCGTAATCCGGTCGCGAAAGTCCCACAACGGCTGGGGGTCGCTCGGGCCTACCACCCGGCCTCATAGTCTAGCTGCATATCTCCACGCCCCCTTGGTGGCCCGCGTGGGAGGGAGGCCAGCAGTCGGTAGGTAAGCCAGGGCCCAATATTGGGTTGTAGCGCTATAGGGTTAGGGTTACCATGTCAAGAAATTTAAATATGTAACTTTTATTAGTAAATAAACTTAAAACAACAGGGGAGGAGAAAAATAAACCTCAAAAATAAATAAAAATTCAACAAAAACTGATAAATAAACTAAAAGGCAAAAATGGCCGAAAAATTAAAAAAAAAATGTAAATTAAAAAGTGTCGTCAGGCTCTAACAGAAGGGAAACTGACATGATATCAGGTTTAGCATTATTTTTAAGGGTCAAGAAAAGTTGATCTTTCATCAACTTACGGATCCTAATTACTAATTATGACCATTGAAAAAAGTTCGAGGAAAGGAGGCGGCTTACTTAAATTTATCTTGCTGAGGCATCGTATCGTCCCATTTCTCCACTTTATAAAACAGAAAAAAATCAGGTTCATAATTCGAAAATGACTTGCAGTTTTCCACAACGAAAATATGTTTTTCATAGTTTAAAGTTCGTTAGGATGCACTTGGAAGATATTCCATTGTTTTAATTTCATACTTTGAATATCTCTTTCCTCTTTCTTTTCCTACAGTCTTTGGAAAATAGCTGAAATTTCTTGGCAACCGGGGTATGATTCAAATGACTCCTTTTTGCTCTCCTTTTCCTTGTTTAAACAAGCAACACAAGATTTCGTAACTAAACGATTACTTGTTCAAAACACGGAATTTAAACACAATCTACAAAATATGAGAAAACGCAAATAGAAATATTTATCATTTTTCCATTTCAGCGTTTCTTCATATTTCCTGGATTCGTTCCCTCATAAAAAATGCCAAGAGGAAATTATAGACATGGTATTATATGTGAATTGGCTTCTTCGAACTGGTAGCAAATTTTAACATGATCTATCTGGAGAAGAGGAAGTGTGCTTGATTGTCACTAGGGAGGTCGTAGGTTCGATTCTCCACCTAGGCAGGATTTTTTTCTAACATTGGTCTCTGTATTTCACGAGGTGAAAGGAAATACTAAGAGGAAGTTATTTCGATGATAGGAGGAAGTCACATGCCACGTGGAATGCGCAGAATCAAGTTACGTAGAGCTATGTCTGTGATGGTATATGCAAAGTTAGTGGGGAATGTTTGTTAGATCTGATACTTGTACTTTCTGCTGAAATAAGACAAACATTTTACATACAAAGCAGTGATTAATTAACGATCACTATGAGGTTTTGTACTTTTCTTTGTCACTCACTATATAAATACTTATTAGTAGTTTCCGTCACAATAACTATATACTTATGTTTATTTGGCTATTTACTTTTAGTTTTAGACGCATGGTAAGATGGTGGTTGGGGGGATTGACAACAGTCATTACGAACGAACGGACATACGCGTAAAATTACCAATGTTAGCAATTTGAACTCATTGAACTCTCTCCTTCGTTACAGTAATTCACTACGTCACTACTTAACATAACTGTATATGTTGTTTTTTTAGTATATCGAAATAAGCAATATTTTAGGTGTCAGTGAAGAACATAAACAATACATAACTTAAATAACATTACATTTTATATCCTGAATACGTATATGTGATTTGTGAATTAATCATGATGTGTGTGTTAACACAACTTATGAAAAAAACTAAAAAAAAAAGTTTAACTATAAAGCCTGGAAATCTGCAAATTCTAAGGGGAAAAATGCGCTGAAGAGACGTCCCTCAAGTGTGCATCGGATTCACTTTTTAAATATTCTAATATCGACGGTGTCTGTTCAGCAAACAAAAATAAAAAAAGAGTAGAGGGTGGGAATTGAACCCGCGACCTTTCACGCTTGACGAAAAGTAAATAGAAAAGCAACTTACCAACTGCTCTATGATAACTTAAAGACGTCATGCCCTTAAAAACATGTTGAAGGTTATGAAGGCTCCCACCTTCCTGTGTTCTTAGCACATTTTCTCTACAAGTCGTAAAAAATATTTCTTTTTGAGAACTGTTCGATATTATGTGAGGTATTGTAAATAAAATGTCGCATAAACTCCTCAAAATTTGCTTCTTTCTGCACAAACTTGATGGCGAATTCCTCCACGTAGAGAAAATAAATATTCTGTTTTCAAATCCCTCTAATTTCAAGTCGAGCAAGCAGAATAGTAAAAAATTCCTCAAGGTTATTTCTCAAATTTATTATTTCTGTTTAATTGTGTATTATAATAGCGGTTTATAGTTTGCAAGTTCATGGAAAATGCGAAATTGAAAACCTCTCATCGCAGCGTTTTTTCGTCTAGTGGAAGGACCAACTCAAAGTTGGCTACTCTCACCTGGAGCCGAAATGCAATGTTGCTAAGTTTACGACTTTGGCACCAAGAAATCTTTCGGTGCCGTCAAATAAGATGTTGCGAAGAGTACAACGAACAGCTGCCTCTCTAGTCCACATGAACAAACGGAAGTGCACCTCAACACGCCCATCTGCGACTGCACCACGGTCCTGGACATGACCAAGCTGCACATGTTCGAGTTGCATTACTACATCCTACGCAAGTACTACGACATTAGAATATCGCTGCTATACACCAACACACACAGTTTGATCTACTACGTCCGGACGGACGACGTGTACATAGAACATAGCCAGGATCCTATCCTTCGACACGTCGGGCTATCCCTAGCCGAACCAGGTACGGCATCCCGGCCAACAACAAGAAAGTGCCTGGAAAATTCAAGAAAATATTTATATATATATAAATTTCAATAAATTTGAAATATAAGTTCTTGTTTACACAAGTTACACCCTTGTATCAATTTCTGTTGTTGTTCAAGTTAGGTATTATCTGTTGTTATTTCGCAAGGACACGAAGTAAACCTCATTCTCTTCCAGAATTGGAGGGAAATATCATTGTAAATATTTAAACTGCTCAGTGATCTTTTCGTTCTTAACGTCGTAAACGAAATTTATCTCCGCGATGGGGATGATGGTGCACAGAGTGTCGGCGGGCAGTGCGTCCTGGAACTCGCACACATTCTTGATGTTGGAGCGATCGTTGACCACCACCTGCTTCCTTTTCGACGTGTTGATCACGAACATGGGACTGCGTGCCTTGAATTCGCTGGGAGCGTAGTACACGTCCACGTTGCTGGTGGTCACCCTCTTGTATGCGGTGTACGCTTCGTACAGTTTGAGGCAGTCCACTTGGGCAATGTCGAGGTGGTAGATCTCGCGCTGGAAAACTTCTAACAACGCAATGTGGTGACTGATAATATTTTCGGTCTCCTTGTTCGACGCGTACCAGTCGTAGGTAAACCATCTTCTCCCGTGGCTCGCCTCGTGACGTTGATCTAATCTGTCGTCCAGCTTTCGTCCGGCTGCTCGGAAGAGGGTCTCGGGATCGACACAGGTCATTCCGCTCATTTCCCGGAGGTGATCCAAGAGGATCATCTCACACAGCGAGCGAAATACCGGAGTTGTTTTGGCCTGGTCGATAAGCTTTGCGGCATCCCCGTGGCCACAGTCGAAAGTGTGTTTGAATATCTTACACAGCAGTTCGGTACATCGGTTATGCGACTCTTCATTTCTTGCGAGTGTGTTATTTATTTATAGGCCCCACCCGAATTTCCGTTTTGTATTCTTGGTGATGAGTAGATGTATATAGTTCGTTCTGGAACATTTATTTCCTATTTATTCATTTTACCCCGATTTCAGCTAATTTTCAAGAGAAAAATATCTTAAAATTTAACTTTTACCATTTTTATAGTTTAAAAAATAATTATGTTTTTTTTATCAAAGCTCAATCAGTCATTTCTATAGGGCAAAATGTACAAAAATCGCAAGATTTAGATAATTTCCCCTTATTTTTTAAAAATTTCGTTTCTTTAATAATTAAAGCGAAATTGATTTGTTTTTCTAAGTGTAAGAAAAATAATTGAGTCAATCTTAAAAAATTTTGCAAAATAACCCAGTATCAATTCGGTCCATTTATCTGATCAGAAGATACTGCACCTACATATTTCCATATTGCCATGTGTTATGATATCATTTTTATACACTGTTTGTGATATAAACTAATCAGCAACAACATGGCGGTATGAGAAATATACAAGTTGAAAGGTATTATAGCAATATTAGGGCCCTATCAATTGAGGGGTCTAGTGAGAGAGGGAGCTATCCAGTTTGACAAGAAATGGAAATAAATTGACTTTTCTAAAGCATTGCGTTGAGTCATAATTTGTATAACAAAGGGTATTTTTTTTGCTGAACATATTGTTAGGTAAATTATTCAAATGGAAAAATATGAATTTCAATGTAAATACCATTTATTATGAAAATGTATGGTATATTGTTGTAGTATGCCCATGTGAAAAAATCAATCTAGCACATCAAATACTTTGAACAAGGCTTACATACTCTTGCCTGAGTGTAAATCATGTTCAAAGGGTTACATATGATCTACATAAAGACAGCTTCATATGTCTTCTGGAGGATCTTCACTGTCCATTGTTTCTATGGATTTCAGTTTTAGGTAAACACCATGAAAAACTGGAGGAATAAGGCATTATTGCCATGAGATCTTTTAACTTGAGGGCTGATATTAAATCTTGCACCGGTTACTGCAACACAACCTCTGCCACTCCTATTGCAGACGCCATCAGTAAGTGGCACTCAAAAGGCTGTTGAGGACGTATTCAAGAACTCAGAAAATCTGCTGCAGAACAAGCGGGAGCTATGCCACATGGTTGTAGTTCACATGATAGATGGCAGATGGTAGGAGAAGACTGAAAATGGCAAAAAATAAAAATTTCAAGATTTGTAGCATAGCTCCCTCTCTCACTAGACCCCTCAATTAGCTACGTCAACTCAAGAGCGCTCTGTCATATCTCTTCAGCTAATCGTATTGCTACCGGAAGATATATAAAATCATGAATGAATGAAACATTTTTCCAACAAGTACATTTCCTTGCAACTAGATGGCAGCATACCTACCGCTTTCATGTTCTCCATGTACATCTATTTGCTACTTGCCTGACATTCAAAGAGAGATCGATGATACCTCGGAGCGTGATAGCGGCGTGACTCGGAAACGTGGTAGTGACATGAAAAGATTATTATCTGTACTAGCATGCCATGAAAGAGAACCAGTATATTATCGCCACTTTCTGGATTTTTAACAATTAAAGTTTAACAGTATGTTAACATTTAAAAATATATATATTGTTATGTTAATAGTCTGTTAATAGTTTGTTAATAGTCTTAAAATAATATCTTTTTTTCTTCCAAATTATTAAAAAGCTTATATCTCGAGAACCAGAAACGTTGAAAGGTATTTTTTTTGCATTCGTTTTGCTTTGATGTTCTCTATAAGTTAAGACTAAACTTGATAATAAAAAAAAACCAAAAGAAATAATGCCCATGAATGTATTTGGTTTTAAAAAAACATATTCAACCTGTAGAAATAAAAACTCCAGTAATCATGAATATCTTTATGGATATTCATCGTAAACTATGAGGTCTAGTTATTATCCATCTAAATAGTATCTGTTATCAAGTGGATGCGGATACGGGTATTCAACAATAACCAAACATCATATAAAATTCCTGTTACAGGGAAAATTCAAATAAGTATCTCTCCATACAACGCAGCAATTGCACACATAGGTCGACTTTTGTACATGATTAAACACAATGCAATAGATCCCAACACGATATACGAGGCAGAAAAAGGCGACATCCTCTATGCTAAAATAATTGGAGAGTATGATAAGTTGATTCCTCTCTTTATCGAAATAAGAATAATTTATCCTCTCATGAATATATAAAAATACCAAAAAAATAAAAACAAATTGAAAGTAGAAAAATAAATAAATAAAAACAATGGATATATTTGGAATCTGAAGACGACAAGAGATACCAGATAATTCCAGCGACATCCCAAGATTAGACGAGCGTCTTAAGAAACTTAAATCAGATTTATTAATTTACAAAATTCACTAAATTTAAATATAGAAGCTGAGATTACAAATCTCCAAACTGAATTAAATACTCCCACAGTAAAAAATGATGGCGAACTTAAATCCATACTCCAAAAATATACCTACTTAGCCTCAATAGACAATGTCCAAATTTGGAAGAAAGCATAGCCAAGTTGAAAAATGAACTAAATAAATTTAGACAACTCCAAACAACCACTTCAGAACAATTAAAACAAGAATTAAACAATCAAGCAAATACTATTCGTACCGAACTGCATTCTATTATTCAAAATATCAAAACCCAAGAGCAGTACGAACAGCTTAATGCTAGTATTATCGAATTACGAGAGCAATTTCTATCTTTGGAAATTCCTACACTAGAAAATATTAAAACTGAATTGGAAACAGATCAGTTACACAGGGCCATAACAGAAGTTCAAACGAAACTACAAACGTTGGAAGATCTTATCAATAATTTACCTTCATCGTCAGAATTAAATGCCATCGCACGCAGTGTTGCTAGTATTAAATTACAGTTGGAAACGTATGAAGATTTCGGGAAGATACAGGGTGCCATAGCTCATATTGAAGACACTTTAACAACCATGAGAAATGAATTGACAAATGTACAGGAAACTCTGGAATTCAAGTTGCCTAGCATAACCAAATTTTTTAACGTAATTCAAGAACAGATTATCAAGCTTGAAAACCTCAATACCTAATCTGAACTATTCCATTTTCATCATCTGATTGATGACATACAGAATAAATTAGAAAATATTACAACCTATAGAAATGAGTGATTGAGCTTTGATAAAAATAAAACATAATTATTTTTTACACTATAAAAATGGTAAAATTTAATATTTTAGATATTTTTCTGTTGCAAAATTAGCTGAAATCGGGGTAAAATGAATAAATAGCAAATAAATGTTCCAGAACGAATCATATACATCTACTGTGATGGTCGTACCGAACGCCGAAACTCTCTCACCTAACAATGCACCTCAGAATGCTGAGTGCTCTAATTTTCGATCTGCTTCGTGACGTGTGTCTAGATCTGCGTGTGCGTTTTAGGCAATGTCGTGATCCATTCTAGCCGCATCTAATAGATCCAAGTCCTTGTATCCACTTTCCAATCACTGTTCGAGTTTGATTCCAGGAGCGCAGTACTTGTAACCTGGCAGGTGCATCTCGAAGTGTAGCTTGTTGATGATGTCGCTCACGAGACCTCGACCCTCGGCCACTTTCCAAAATTTCGGAGGGAGAGTGTTGATGACCTAGATGAGGTACCCTAAGTAGAGATAATACTTCATTTACAAACATTTATTTGCTATTTATTTATTTTACCCTGATTTCAGCCAATTTTCTAAGGGGGGAAAATCCAAAAATTCAATTTTTACTATTTTTATAGTATAAAAAATAATTATGTTTTTTTTTATCAAAGCTCAACTCATAGGTGACAAATGTTTCTTTTTGAGCCTATATCAGTATATTTTAAGCATATATTTACAATTATTACATTTTTCTAAAAAAAATAGATATATTGATAATGATTTTGAGTTTTTTTACAATGCTGTATAGTACTGCGTATATAATTATTTCTCAAATGTGTGTATATTCTGATTAATTTTTACTTTTGAAAATGTAGATACTGTTTTTTTAAGTTATGAGTGCTGCAGTGCTATGTAGAGTAAATAAAATTATTTTTCAAATGTATGATATATTCTGATTAATTTTTACGTATAAAAATGTACATGTGTGCCTTTTCTTAGAAAGAAAAAGCTATATATATATATATGCATATATATTCACTTTGGTATTTAGAATACTAATAACACATAAATTATATAAAATAATAACAAAAAATGAATAATAGAAACCAAGAACAAAAAAATTTGTATAAAAAAATTACCACATTAGACATTAATGATGGAGACTCAGATATTCCAAATTTTATATCTAAATTGAAAGAAAAAATTATAGAATCAATTCAAAATAAACTTGAAAGATGATCTCTCAAAATATACCGTGCGTCCATTTCGATCTGCAGCCGAGAGATCGGGAGAAGCGTGGCGGGCGGCACTGACGGAGATGCCGACATTTGCAGCCTGAAATGCCCGCTTATTTTTATGGACATATGCAGACATTTATATAAATATTGCAAAACGAGCACTAACCTGTGTTATAAGAGTATGGTTTTAATTTTAGTAGCTTAGTGACTGTATGTGCCGATGATTTTGACACGCCCAACTCTTGTGAAACACGGCGTAGAGGTTTGTTTGGAGAACGTTCTAACGCTGCACCAATATCATCGAGTTTTGCTTCGGTTAGAATCCGTCGTTTTTGCTTAGGTGTTTTAAAATTTATCGATCCAGTTTCTAGTAATTTAAGGACAAGATGTTTTACCGTATCTCTGTGTGGAGTTGAAACGCATGGGAATTTCTGTACAAATTACCTACACACGTATCGACACGAGTTTGTTTTCACGTAGGTACGTGTCATGCATAAAAAAATCTTTGTTCTAACGTGAATCTTGCGGCTGGCATTCCAATCCTCTCACTGACACGTCACACATACACACTACAATAACACAAACAAGTAACTGCAAGTAACCAAGAATAACACTCTTGTGCACAGTACGAAATTAACACGCTCTTGGTTTACATTGCTCGCCACTATATTTACAACTCTGTCTTCATCTAGTCGCGAAGGAACAAAAAACTCGAGCTCGGATATTTCGGATTGCAAGGAAGCTCACGAAAACCATTCACTTTTATCGGTTTCGTCTGCAGTGTAATCCTGATACAGTGTTGCACATTAGAAACCTCCAAACGATTCCCATGGCCACAAAACTCTTTCAAGGATATAAACTTAAACAGGACGTTACTGGTCAAAACTATGATTAAAATGCTTTTTTATCTGTGGCTCTTAACATCGTTTCTATAGCGTATTTATTTGTGTATATAAGAGCAGAACTTGGATGAATTACAGAAGAACTTTTGCGTGTTATAACACAGGTTAGTGATCGTTTTGCAATATTTAGATAAATGTCTGCATATGTCTATAAAAATAAGCGGGCATTACAGGCCGCAAATGTCGGCATCTCCGTCAGCGCCGCCCGCCACGCTTCTCCCGATCTCTCGGCTGCAGATCGAAATGGACGCACGGTATATTAATCTATTCTTTATGTATATAAATTCTCATAGTGAAAGAGAACAATACATTCATCGTACCCGTGTGTTAATTTCACACAAGAGTGATATTCGTTCTTTGTATGATAGTTATGAAAAAAATTTGTAAAGAACTTCAGTCAAAACAAGAAAAGTTCCAAGAAAAAGTTTCGGATTGGTCACTTTGTGATACAAACCATAAACGTAAATTGAAAATAGTTATATTAAATTACCCGACCAGATCAAAAACAAGAATGCTGTAATACATATTCAAAATTAAGATAATAAATGTTTTCTCTGGTGCATCATAGCTCATTTTCATTTAGCATCAAACAATAGATATCGTATCTCTAATTATAATTATCCTGAAATATAGAAGAATTTAAAAAACCTATGTCAGACATAAAATATCTATTAGATATCTCAGCCATTGATCGATTTGAAAAACAATATAAAGATTACTACAATTGACCAATAGCTGTGCCAGTTTATGGTATTGATAAAAATAATAAAATTTATCCACTGCGTCACTATCCAGCAGCAGATGGTACACGTGTTATACATTTATTATATCTTACAAAGACAAATAAGAAACATTATTGTCTCATGCAGTATCTAGGACGATTGGTACATAGTCAAATAACATCATATCATGGTAAAATAGTATTATGTGATCGATGCTTGTCAAAATTTAATGGACGAGTTGGGAAAACATGTGAAGACAAATTAAAGGAACATATTAAATATTGCTCTCTGCACCCTCATGGGACTTATGATGTTTCATCCAAAAGTCTAAAATTTAGTAATTTCAAATCGTTGGTAAAAATCCATTTGCAATCTATTGAGATTTTGAAACAATACCAGAACCAATAGCAACACGTTTTCCAGATTCGAATGCATCAAGTACAAAAAATATAGCTAAACATAAAGCATGTGGCTTTGCACTAAAATTAATAAAAACATATGTACAAAATAATTCAGAATTATATTTTTATCGAGGTGAAGATGCAGATGAAAAATTTATTCGAGAGTGGGGTAAAAAATATGGTCCAATCTTATATAAAAAATTACCAATCAACCCTTTTACACCAGAACAGCAACTGGAACATGATAATACTTTAAGTTGCAGATACTGTAATAGATATTTTAATTCTGATAGTGAAAAAAGAATACACCACAACCATTTTAATGGAAAATATATCCGTACAATTTGTAATTCATGTAACTCGAAAATACAGAAACCTAATTTCGTTCCAATGTTTATTCACAATTTGCAAAATTTTTATGCATATTTGTTTATCAAAGAATTAGGATATGATACAGACAATATCAATATTATACCACGCAGTTAAGATAAATATATTGCCTTAGAAAAACTATCAAAATAGAAAATGGAAAAAAAGTTGTTCTTAGATTATTGGATTCATATTAGTTTCTTCCAAACAGTTTAGCTACTCAGGTAAGTCAATTAACCAACGAGGAATTTGTTTATACAAAAGAATATTTTGGAGAGGATAAGATAGAATTGTTGAAAAGAAAAGGGGTCTACCAATATGATCACATGGATGATTTTGAAAAATTTAAAGAGACATAGTTACCATCGATAGATAAATTTTATAACAAACTTGATGATAAAGAATGTAGCGAGTTAGATTATCAATATGCAAATAGAGTGTGGAAAACACTAGATTGCAAAACAATGGGAGATTATCAGGACAACTACTTGATTTTGGATACTCTCCAGTTGGCTGATGTATTCGAAACTTTTCGAGAACGTTGTTTCAAATTATATGAAGTAGATCCTGTTTTTATGTACACAGTACCCGGTTTATCCTGGCAGGCCATGTTTTTAATACTAAAGTTGAAATTGGTTTTATTAATAATATTAACCAGTTCATATTTGTTGAATCTGCTAAACGTGGTGGTATAGTGCAATGTCCTTTAAGATATGCAAAAGCAAACAATAAATATTTACCTAACTGTGATCCTAGCAAACCATCTAAATACATATTTTATGTCGATATGAACAATATATATGGTTATGCGATGACTCAATCACTGCCAATTGGTAATTACAAATGGATGAGCAAGAAAGAACTTGAAGACAGGGATTTCTTAAATTGGTCTGAAGATCATCCAAAAGGTTGTCTACTGGAAGTTGATTTGAATTATCCATCTAATCTCCATGACAAACTCCACGCATTAGCTATGGCACCAGTTTCTCAGAAAGTCACAGGTATAGAGGAGACAAAATTGATATTATTATTTGAAAATAAAAGAAATATGTGCCTCACTATCGACTGTTGCAATATTACTTGGAGCAAGGTATGGAACTTACTAAAATCCATAAGGGGTTAAAATTTGATAAAATAAAATGGTTAAAATCTTATATTGAGAAAAATACAAAGAATAGAATACAAACATATTCTAAAGTTGAAAAAAATATTTTTAAATTAATAATTAATGCAATAAATGGAAAATGTACAGAAAACAAAATAAATCGAGTAAGGTGTAATTTGGTATGCGATCCAAAAAACTCAGGAAACTTGTTGCCGATCCCACATACTAAGGTTTTACAAGAATTACAGATAATCTGACTCTTATTGAAAGATCTAAAAACAAAGTAACCTGTGATGCACCAATAGCTGTGGGTGTTGCAGTTCTAGAGTTAGCTAAATTAGAAAGGTATAAATTTCATTATGATTTTATGAAACCTATATACAAAAATAAAATTGAAATAGCATACATGGATACTGATAGTTTTGTGTATGTGATAGAAACACCCGATTTGCACAGTGATTTGCTAGATATGAAAGAATATTTTGTCTTTAGTAATTATCCAGAAAATAATCTATTACACAGTCCTGGAATTCAGATGATCCCTGGGAAAATGAAAGATATGGCAGCAGGGTCTATAATAACAGAATTTGCTGGTCTAAGACCAAAAATGTATTGCTTAAATATTCATGGCAAAGAAGAAATTAAAAGAGCCAAGGGTGTAAGTCGACCTTGTACAAGAGAACTTACAATGGAAGATTTTAAAGAATGTTTACTTGAAAAGAAAACAATAAAGATGTCTTCACTAGCAATTTGGATGGTGTGCATAAAATAAAATGAAACAAAATAGCCCTCAATGGGGAAGATAAGAAATTGCAAATATTAGATTGCAATGTCCATACTAGAGAATATGGACACAATAACACAAGTAAAGATTTTGATAAGTGTAAGTTCAGCATGAATCAGGGAGTCGTAACGTAACGAAATGGAACGGTATTTTCAATTACGGTTTCCGTTACGTTACAACCAGAAACAGAATAACTTTTTTCGTGAACAGAAACGTTACCTCAGGTATATGAACATTACGTTACAGGTGTGCATAACGGTACCGAACCATAACTGATCTCTAAAGGAGTAGGTCTTCACGTGACACTTTAACGTTACATCCATTGCCGGCAACCAGTAACGTTACAGGGTAAGAAAGAGGTTCGTCACGTATTGACTAGTAACTTTAGTGTGTGTGGAAAGTGATAGTAACGTTACAATTAACCAGTAACTTAATTGAGGTCACTACTGAAAAAAACGTTACACTCCTTTTTTCAAAGCAACAACGTTATTTATAGCTGGTATCATACAGACGTTCCGATGTGCAATACCGTGTCCGATGCCGTGTTCCGGAGAGAATAACATAGGTCTCTCGTATAATTGTGCTCGTTACTTTTGTAACGTTACAGTTCTTTTCCTCCACAAAAGTCTGTTTCGAAAAAGTGATACACATATCCGTTACGAATAGCAAATACCGTTATCGAAGGCGTTTTCGAAGAAGTCTCATAATTGTTTGATTTTGATTTGCTGTATTTGACTTCGCTTTTTTTTTGCCACTTTTGGCTAATTCTCGAAGATGGTGATTGGTGATAACAATATGAAATTGATGAATGCACACTCACAAACATCCACGCCCAGGCCGGGATTCGGACCCGGGACCCGTAGCGTTCTCATAATTGTGATCGGCAGCATAGTAACATTACAATATTTTGACACCTTGAAAGTCATTAAGTTATAATACGTATTTTCGTTTTGGATGTCAGTGAAAACATTAAATTGTAAAACAAAACGTTTCATTCGGCGTGACAGAATTCTGGTTATCGGAATTTACTGACTAACTATGTATTTATCACAAATATATTTCTTTTCTGCATACTTAATCACTTTACGTGAATTTGTTCTAATTTGAATATCTATGCAAGATGAATTTTAACATGTGCGTTCACTTTATACAATAGGAAAACAAACGTTTGTTGAAGGAAAACGTTTCTATCTATCTATCTATCTATCTCTCGCTCTCGGTTTACATGTGTTACATCAATTAAAAAAAAATACATTATGTTTTTCGATATGTTTACTGTTCAAAGGAAAGGTGAGATCTCATTTCCACGAGTGGCGCCGTCCCGGTATTGCAAATCGATCACTTCCACGAGTGTGTGTATGTGTGTGTGTGTTAGAGAGTAAGTGAGGGGGTGTGTGTGTGTGTGTTAGAGTGAGTGAGTGAGTGAGTGAGTGTGAGTGTGTGTGTGTGTGAGAGAGAGAGAGAGAGAGTGAGTGAGTGAGTGAGTGAGTGAGTGTGAGTGAGTGAGTGAGTGAGTGTGAGTGAGTGAGTGAGTGAGTGAGTGTGAGTGTGAGTGTGAGTGTGTGTGTGAGTGTGAGTGTGAGTGTGTGTGTGTGTGTGTTTGTTTGTTTGTTTGTTTGTTGTTTTTTTATATATTGTGTAGTAGTTGTGGTGTGTGTGTTTATATTGTGTTATAGTTGTGATGTGTTTGTGTGTGTCTTGTGTAGTAGTTGTGATGTGTTTGTGTGTGTCTTTTGTAGTAGTTATGCTGTCTAATGTGTTTGTGTTCGTCTTGTGTAGTAATTGTGCTGTCTAATATGTTTGTGTTTGTCTTGTGTAGTAGTTCCTCCATTCATATCGGGGGTTAGGCGTAGAGCTGACAACTCTGCACTGTAAAAAGACATGTCAAGAAACAGAAATATAAGGCCATGGATGTTCCCAAGGTAAAATATTCCGGAGGTAAAATAGTCCCCCGTTCGGATCTCCGGGTGGGGACTACTTTGGGAGGTCCCTGGACTAAGGATAAGATCTACGTTAGGAATAAGGATATTAAATTAGGCACCTGGAATGTTCTGAGCCTTTACCGGCCTGGGGCATTTCAGTGTACAGTTAATGAGATAGTGAAGTATAAATTAGATGTAGTAGCTGTCCAGGAAGTTAGGTGGCCAGGAGAAGGGAATTGTAAAACTAAAAATTATACTTTTTTCTATGGTGGTACTGAAAATCATAATTTTGGAACAGGCTTTTTCATAAATAATAGAATTATCTCGGCTCTTAAAACAATAGAATTTATTAATGATAGGATATCATATGCAGTTTTACAGGGTAGGTGGTGTAAAATTATTTTAATAAACATACATGCACCAACGGAAGATAAAGATGATAATACTAAAGATGATTTTTATACAGAGTTAGAACAGGTCTTTGATAAATTTTCTCAGTATGATATGAAAATTCTGTTAGGTGACTGTAATGCACAGATTGGCAAAGAAGAGACATTTAAACCCACGATTGGTAAAGAAAGTCTTCATGAATTAAGTAATGATAATGGTATAAGATTAATTACTTTTGCAACCTCAAAGAATTTAATTGTGAAAAGTACCACTTTTAAACATAAAGATATCCATAAATATACCTGGTCTTCTCCAGATGGTAAAACTCATAATCAGATAGATCATATTCTCATTGATAAGAGAAGGCATACTAGTATAATTGACGTTCGTACACATAGAGGTGCTGACTGTGCCAGTGACCATTATTTAGTAATTGCTAAATTAAGAGAAAGACTCTCAGTGATAAATCATAAGCAACAAAATCTAAAAGTTATAAAATTTGATACAGGAAAGTTTGCTGATGAAAGAATTAAGAAAGATTACCAAATTAAACTGTCAAATAGATTTGATGTTTTGCAGGATTTAAATGATGATGAAAATATAAATGAAACAGACGTAAATAAGAATTGGGAGCACATACGTAATGCAATAGAATCAGCAGCTAAAGAAACTATAGGATACCATAAACCAAGAAAAAGTAAGCCATGGTTTGATAATGAATGTCATAATCTAATAGAAATAAGAAATCAGGCTAGACTTAGGTGGTTAAATAACTCGGATGATACAAATCTAAGCAATTATAATACAATAAAGCGAGAAGTTAACCGCACGTTTAGAAGTAAAAAAAGAGATTACTTGAAAAGCAAAATTAACGAAATTGAAACAAACAGAAAAAATAAAAATATCAGAGATTTATATAAAGGTGTAAATGAATTTAGAAAGGGGTGGCAACCTAAAGTAAACTTGATAAAAGATAAAGACGGTGATTTTCTAGCTGACCCAAGCGATATTCTAAATAGATGGAAGAACTACTTTAATGACCTTTTAAATGTCCATGTAGGAGATAAATCAGAAGTGAATGAAGTACACACAGCAGAACCTTTAGTTCCAGAACCTAACTTGACTGAAGTTAAAGATGCTATTAAAAGGCTTAAGAATAACAAAGCACCTGGCATTGATTTAATACCAGCTGAGTTAATTAAATATGGTGGAAATTCATTAATATGTCAAATTCATAAATTAATTTGTTTAATATGGAATAAAGAAGAAATCCCTCAACAGTGGAAAGAATCCATAATTGTTCCTGTGTTTAAAAAAGGTGATAAAATGAACTGCAATAATTACCGTGGAATTTCTCTACTCTCAACAACATACAAAATATTGTCTAACATTCTTTTAACAAGACTAACCCCATATGCTAATGAAATTATAGGTGATTATCAATGTGGATTTAAACGTAACAGATCAACTACAGATCAAATTTTTCACATCAGACAGACACTTGAAAAAAAGTGGGAATATAATCAAAATGTCCATCAGCTATTCATTGATTTCAAAAAAGCATATGATTCGGTCAAAAGAGATAAATTATATAATATATTAGTAGAGTTTGGAATACCTAAGAAGCTTGTTAGTATGATAAAAATATGCACCAGTGAAACAGAAAGTAAAATTCGTGTGGGTAATAATATGTCTGACAAATTTATAATTCATGATGGGTTAAAACAAGGAGATGCATTATCTCCATTGCTCTTTAATTTTGCTTTAGAATATGCTGTTCGGAAGGTAAAAGAAACTAAAGAAGGACTAAAATTAAATGGTGTGACTCAGTTGTTAGCATATGCAGATGATGTAGACTTACTGGGGGATGATATAAATACGATTAAGAATAATGCTAAAATATTTTTCAAAACTGCTAAAGAGATAGGTTTGGAAGTTAACAAAGAGAAAACTAAATATATGCTTACAGGCCGAAACCAAGTGTTAGGTAATAATCAAAATCTAATTATTGATAACAACTCGTTTGAACCAGTTTCCAAATTCAAATACTTAGGAGTAATATTAACAAATGAAAATTATATTAAAGAGGAAATAAAAAGTAGGCTTAATTCAGGAAATGCATGTTACTTCTCTCTTCATAAACTTTTGTCTTCTCGTTTAATATCTAAGAAACTAAAAGTTAAAATATACAAAACAGTAATTTTGCCTGTAGTATTATACGGGTGTGAAACTTGGTCCCTTACATTAAAAGAGGAACATAAATTGAGAGTATTTGAAAATAAGATTCTTAGGAAAATATTTGGACCTAAAAGGGATGAGGAGACAGGTGAGTGGAGAAGGTTACATAATTTAGAACTACATAATTTGTATTCATGTCCAGATATTATTAGAATAATTAAATCAAGAAGACTTAGGTGGGCAGGCCATGTGGCACGAATGGGAGAGGAAAGAGGAGTTTACAGGATTCTTGTTGGGAAACCAGATGGTAAGAGACCTGTAGGAAGGCCAAGACGAAGATGGAGGGACAACGTTGAGATGGACCTAAAGGAAATCGGTAGGGATGGAAAAGAGTATATAGATCTTGCTCAAGATAGGGACAGATGGAAGGCCTGTGTTGCTGCAGCCATGAACCTTCGGGTTTAAGAAGGCTAGAGAGTTAGTTAGTTAGTTAGTTAGTAAGTTCAGCATGATCAAGGGAACTTAAAATGAAAGATTTAAAAAAAATATTTATTTAACTAGTAATTTAGCTGGTGTCTATACTACATTTAAAAATAAAGTAGCTATTGGTAGTAATGATAATAAATTAAAATAATAGATCACAATATCCATACTAAAGAATATACATAACACAAGTAAACATTGTAATGAATGTTTATGATTTAAAAAATTGATATAAATATTAATATTATTATTTTTTAAATATTTTTTTATTTATTGTAATATTTATTTGAGTTAGGTGGTGGTAGAGTAGCCCTAAGGCTAAATTTTTGCTCTAAAAAAATATATTGTATTATATTGCATTATATATATTAGTATTAAATAGTAAAAAATTGAAATTGTTCTATCACTCTTTTATTCTTTACATCATTAATATATGATTTCTCTACAATTAAAAATGCATTTCATATGGTATTTTCCGGTAAAGTTTCATGAAACTCACATATTAACTTAATATTTGTTCGATTATTTATAACTACCAATTTTCTATTTGATGCATTGATTAAAATCATTGGCCTGTGAAGAATGAACTCATCTGGATTATAATACACATCTGTTTCCTTCAGTTAATCTTTTTAAATCACTAAATGCTTCAAATAACTTCAAATAATGTTGTTCTGCAATGTTTAAATTATAATTTTCACGAGGGAATACCTCATTTCTGCCATTCTTCAAATACACATTTTTAATATTACAATTATCGAACTGGCTGCTATCATTTTCCTGATTGTCATCTCTCCCTGTCTGAAACAAAACAGATACAAACTCTGGCATGTCGTATTGTAAAGATTGAAACTGATTAGTAATGTCAAATTCAAATAATTACCCTCTCCTGGCTTCTGTATGCATTGATAAGTATAAAACTACATCCGAATTTGAGGATTTTTTAAAATGTTGGCTTTGTATTTGAGAGCATAATTCGATTCATATTCAACTATGGACATTCGCAACTCCATAGACTGGATCACACATTTCGCAGCTTCAGGTAAACTAGCCTCATTAGCTGTTCCATCTGCATTTAAAGTATTGTATCTCATGATGGCATTATGATCATTGGGTGATCTGCGAAATATGACACTCAAACCACCTTTCCACATAATTTATTTATAATAAGAGAAAAATCCAAATAGCAATCTCATGGGGAACAGTAGTGTGTCACTTTTTGCTTGAATTTTTGTTCCAGCTTCGATCACACCAACTTTATAATATACACTCTCTCATTTGGATAGTTTCAATGTCCCCACTGTAGTAGATGTAATTCCAGGGCAATCAATCCTGTCAATCACTGTACCATGCTTCCTAATTTCAATTTGAGAGAATGAGAATGGAACAAAATTACCTATAAGTTTTACATTAGCCCCGGGGAGGGGTCATTCTTCACCATTACTTGGTTTTACAATATGAAATTTTAAATACAGATCTGATCTATGTGGATGAATGAACCCATCCCCCACCGTGATGTCATACTGTATCTCTTTGTTGGGCTGATTCAAATTTGCAAATGTCATCCTGTTTGGAGGGAAATACTGTAATTCATAACTCTCGATATTTTCCATCTTGGTATTTATTTATATATTTTAAATATTAATTTCTATTGTTGCAGTGCTATTAGCACCAGGAAAATCGATGATTTCATTTTTCTGATTTGTAATTGTTATCTCTATGTAATTAACTTTATCAAGAGAAACAGCGAAATAGACTGGTGGGATAGGGGAATATAAGATGGGTTACATACATTCTGAATTTGGTTTAATAAGTAGCAATGATACTTGTTTCTTTGTGACTACCAATCGAATTTTCTTCTGCTTTGATAATCATACCTTTGGGAATGTTGCAGTGAATATTTAATGTCTCTATAGCTAAGAATTTTGGTATAAATTTACCTATGTGCCTAACACCTGTTTCTAATTTGCTATTGTTCTCGAATCCTAGAAGTTCCCCCATGGTAGATAAGTCCACTGTTTCATTTGTAATCTCTGTGTGTTACAGAATTTTGAGACAGCAATACGGTGTTTGGAAGTTCAGATTGTAAAGTGGATAATTTTTTCATTACTTACTAATATAGTATTGTTGTAGTTAGTTACATTCAGAATCAGATACATTCTGTAGAATTCTCTCAGAGCTATGGATTTTGGATAGATAATATCTTCGTGAAGATGTAGTTTCAAGACCGAAGTCTCGCTGGAGAGATGAAAAATTCCCATATTTAATATATAATACAGCTTTTTGAAAATCTTTTAATTTGATGTTTGGTATTTTATTTAATATTTTGAGCATCGTAATGCAATCATGGCCACATATAATTTGATCGAAATCTTGAATACGTTCGTTGTTGTAATAAATCTTAACACGTTTCAAGTAACGAATGAATTCTGTAGGGGGTACCCCTCCGAAGGATCGAAAATAAAAGCATTGTTATTTTGTTTATAATATCATATCCAGGGGGTATCAATGTTTTCGTACTTATCCAAATTCACCACACCACATTCTCGTGAGAAAGGGGGACTACCTTTAGGGAGAGAATCAGAAATGAAACCCCCCCGAAGTGTTTAATTTTACATATTTTAACTAAAGATTCAATGTCTTGGTAAGCGAGCACTTCTTCTTTTTATTTTTCTGAGTGGTCTGGATTTCACACCACTGCCTAATTTTTTCTCCATGGCAAGATTATGACGCTTCTGCTTTTCCAGTTCTGTCTTATTCTTTTTTGAGTCGATAACAGTTTCTGCAATAGCAGCACTACCACCAGCTTATCTTCTCACTGCACCCAAAGCTGCCAGGATAGCTGGAATGCTGAATACGAACCCACCAATATGTGTTTCTTTCTTGTATTTTGCAATATTTTTAATAGTGGCATACTAAGTAATAATTTCATTCCATTTCCTTTGGCTATACATTGTCTCTTCTTTACCTGTTGTTTTTTAGTTAAAATTGGATTAATTTTTAAATTTTTAAAATCATGATATGGAATTTGCTACACAACTCATTTTGGCTTCATGTTGTTGTTCTTTTTGTTATTATTTTTCAGGGTATTTATATTATTATTTATTTATTACAAACCCCACCCTAATTTTTGTTTTGTATTCATAGCAACGGTTGTACCCAATGCTGTTATTCTTTCACCCAAAGAAGCATGTCTCCTTGTTAATCTTCCAAATGCTGCATCTTCTAATTTTTGATCAGCCACATGACGATCATCCAGATCTTTGTGTGTGTTGTATGCAATGTCATGTTCTTTGCAAGCTGCATCGAGAGGATTAATACCCCTGTCTCCTCTTTCATAACTTTTTTCAAGTTTTGTCCCCGGACCAGAGTATTGGTAACCAGGTACGTGTAATTCTAATGGAAGTTTATTAATGATATCATTCACCAAACCTCTACCCTCTGATATATTCTAGAATTTAGGAGGTAAGTAATGATAATTTTAATTAAGTATCCTATACCTTTGGGATCGATTAAAATAAAACTAGCTAGTTTGTCACTGATCATGTTTGCAATACCCATTTTCTCATTATGGAAGTTGTTGTTCCCAGCATTTTCTTCCCCTGCTATAACCAGCAATCTATCTATGAGTTTTCTAACATCATTTACCCACACAAATTATTTAGGTAGAGTATTTTATTTTAGTTAATGCCACTACCGGTTTTGACTTCGTTCCAGATGGGCTTGATCAGATTTTTGTATTTGTCACCACTGCTCGATTTCACTCGTTTTTGATTGGCATCATTATTTTGGTACAGAGCATCAGAGAGTGTCAAAATGTCAGAGTAACTTCGATAATCATTTTCTGTAAAATTTTTTGGTTGTTTCTTTGTCATGAGCTCCCATAGCCCATCAGTACGAGGATATCTGGACCAGCTATTTTTCCCGCCCAAGTTAATTTTTATGTTGTCCCCTTCGAATGTTACTTTATATTTGACAATTTTCTATACTACGCCTTCATTTGGTTCCATAGTTGGATACAATCCAAATACATCATCTTTTTCGAATTTTCCAGTACTTAGGTACCAGGGGACCCAACTCGATTTTCTCTGCTTCTTCTATAGCTACTTTAGCAGGTGGTTCCTTGAGTATCAGAGGTGTGTGAATGCTAATGTTAAATAATGGCGTAGGAGGGAAATCTGCATAATTTTTAGCAGTAAGAGGTACCAATTCATTGATGAGATTTTTATTTTGTTCTGTCATACCCTTAATCTCTTTACCGCGACCACTCATCGCATCGATAATTGTTAGTTCTTGACGTTTGTGTTGTTCGTAAGAGCCTCGTTTTTCTGATTTCCAACCTTTGAAACGTTTGGACAAGTACTCTCCTAATTTCCAATTATCTTCAATTTTGTGTTTCGTAATATTTATGTTTTTAATTAATGGTTATTTTATATCGTTTCAACGTTCAAAAAGTGGTTGATTTTATTTCCGAATTTACCATTGTTAGGTTTACGAGTCATGGCGATGGTGACAAATCCAAAATCGTCATTAGGGCCTCCCGATGGCGCAGTGGTAGCGTCGTCGCCTTGTAATCAAGGGGTCCCCGTTTCGATACGCGGTGGAGGCACAAGTGGTTCTGATCCCACTTTAAACTGTAGGTCTAATTCCGATTAGCCTTACTGTGCATAAAGTGGACTTAAAACACAAAAATCAATCAATCAATTAAACCAAAATCGTATTTGTTCCAATAAGATGAACTGAATTTTGAAAATTGATTGTAATTTAAGTCTCCTCCCACATAATCATCGTATTCATGTTTTAAATTAGTATGATCTTGACGAAACACACAGATTAAGTTTGTATTATCTCGTAGTAACTGTTTGGGAATTTTGGAATAAGTTGGAGCTAAATAAAGGCAGTCTATTTCTTTGTGACGACCCTGTGTAAGAAAAATTCTAATTTCATTCTGATTTTCCAGAATGACATCATCGAATACCACAACAGAATTTTTCAAACATTGGTCGAGAGATTTTATTGTTGATGTAAACGTAGCTATCCCCAGTCCCTCGTACAGCTTCATGAGTTGTTGGTATTTCGGTTGTTCTAAACTCTTTGAGAAAACATACAAGTGTCTATTTTCGAATCTAGCCAATTGGTGGCGAGCAAGAAATTATCAACTGCAAAGTGTTTTTTCCACAACCAGATGGGCCTGCAATGAGGCATCTTATATTATCAGGTAAAAGCTCTCCATTTTTTACTATTTTCCACTATATCTGGTAAACGCTTTACCACAATCCATGTTGGTGTCAAAGAATAACCTGGTTTGCTTCTATCCAACCTTTGTCTGGCAGACCTAATCATTTCACATACAATTTATTATTTTTCTTCAATATTTTTTCTACTAAATATGAATCTGGACATTTTGTTTTATTGAGTTTATCTTCATAGAATCTCCCTTTCAATATTTTGTTATGGTTATCTTTTATGATATATGTATTTCTATTCCCTGGGAAAACTCGAACCACAGTGAATAACTCTGAACTCCAGTTTTTAGTAAATCTCTTCCCAAATAAATGTTTATATTTATTGACCCTGAACTGTTCTCCTATTTTAAAGTTTGGCTTCTTGGTAGTGTATGTATATTTTTGACAATAAACAGTAGAAATCAATCGTTGCTCATCAGACTTGCTTACCTCAGCAGGTTTCATGTGAATAGTACTGTGTACTGTATTATTGTAATTATGAACTAGGTAGGGTAAAATTTGCACCCAATTATAATTGCCCTGTAGAGTAAATTGTCTCCACATGCGATTTTTTAATGTCCTGTTGAATCGTTCAACTATACTAGCTTTCAAATCACTGTATGTAGAATAATGTTTAATATTATGCTGTTGCATTAACTTAGCAAATGAGGAATTGTAAAATTCTTTCCCTCTGTCTGTCTGTAAATATTTTGGTATCCTGCCCTAACTAAATTTCAACTTAAAAGCCTCGGTAACTCAAGTACTAGTCTTGGACTTTAGGGGAACAGCCCATGCATATTTGTTAAAGGTATCAATAACTGTAAGCATATATTTGTAATAATGATTTATCTTATCCAAATTTTTTAGTCACTGTAGCCATCTCAATCAGATCAGCCTGAAACAATCATTCACATATTTCGTTACCACACTCAGTCGATTGTAGTTACGACGAGCTGGTCTGTGTAATTCATTAACTATATCTTGTCTTGACATCGGATTCCATAAGAAAATATGACATAAATTTGATTATCCTCGGGGTATAATTGTTACACCTCGAATAATAATTTGTCATTAGCTTGCACAGGGAAAACAGATAATTCTTGATCCTCATGTATATTATATTTCTTTCCAGATTCGTACCAATATGCAACAGGTATATGTAGTGCTCTCTAGACGCCATCTTTTCTTTGTATGGTGAAATTTGGGAATTCCTCATGTTTTCCTTTCTTCACATAGCCAAATTTTTAAAAAAAAAATCGCCATCAAGGAAAAATTCATGAGACTGAATGTAAGGGTATATTTTGTAAACATTTCCTGCAGTAACATAGGTCCAGTGCCCTCGTACTTTTGGTAAAGGTAAAAGGTAAAGTGTTCCCCTGTGCATAGCACCACGCCATGAAGGCGTATAGGGGGTGTGGGGGTAACGCCCCACACTTTCTTGATCCGGTCGTGAGTGGGGGTGATGTGATCAGCATCACGCCCCTGACCGCCTTTAACCCCCAGGGTTTCCCCCAGGTACCCATGTTATTCGACGCTGGGTGGGCGCCGGGGCCGCTTTCACCGTTAGAAAAGTTCCCGGATTTGAACCGGCCGGGGATCGAACCCGGGACCTTGAGCATGGTAGTCAGACGCGTTACCTCGTACTTTTGGTACACTCTCAAGTCTAACTATCTCAACAGTGGACATTGACGTAATTCGAGATCGTCTAATCTGCTTAATACCGTCTCTTGATATTCGTTTATGGTGCGTAGCACTTCATCGTAGCTGGATTTGATTTTCGCATCAACATACAGTTGCTTAAATTGTTCTTTGAGATCATGAAGTTGCGAGGTAAAACCTGATAAAGCAGATTCTTAACTTGTTTCGAGGGTTGCAATTTGTTCTCTAATGTTAGAAGTAATCTCCAGTAAACTTTCTTAAAATTTCAATTTAGTGCTCTGGTTAGAAAGATCGAATACCTGCCTTCTGATTTCTACAAACAATGCATGTAAATCATTCACAATCTGGTTGGTAGGCAAAGTAGCAATGGTGTCTTGAATTATGGCAATTTCCGCTTGAATATTCTTAATGTCCTCCGACTTCAATATTCTATTTACTGCTCTTTTTACAAATCTTAACTCTTGGGAAGTGGGTAAATTGGATACTGTATTTTGAAGTGTTGTAAAGGCCTGTCTAACTACATCTAACTCTGTAGCATCTGCTATACTGGTTAAGGCATTTTTAAGTTGCTGTATGTCATCTTGCGTAGGGGTAGACTCTTGCAGTTTTTGCAATTTCTTTTGTATGTCGTCTATGAGATGGTGAAAATGAGATAGTTCAGATTCAGTGTTGAGATTCTCTAATTTTGTGATCTGTCGTTGAATTACATTTAAAGATTCGGTTATACTTGGCAACTTAAATTCCAGAGTTTCCTGTATATTCACCATTTCGTTTCTCATGGTTGTCAAAGTATCTTCAGTATGAGCTATGGTACCCTGTATCTTTCCAAAATCTTCGTAAGTTTCTAATTGCAATTTGATACTAGCAACACTACGAGCGATGGCATTTAATTCGGAAGATGAAGGTAAATTATTAATAAAGTCTTCTAATGTTTGTAGTTTGGATTGAACTTCTGTTATGGCTACATGTAATTGGTCTGTTTGCAGTTCGGATTTAATATATTCCAGTGAGGGAAATTCAAAAGATAAAAATTGGTCTCGTAATTCAAGAATCCTTGCATTGAGCAGTTCATATTGATCTTGAGTCTTGATAGTTTCAATTATGGATAATAGGTCTGTACGAATAGTATTCGCTTGGTTATTTAGTTCTTGCTTTAGATGCTCCGCAGTGGTTGTTTAAATTTGACGGAATTTCTGAAGATCATTTCTTAATTTACCTATAGTTACTTCTAAATTTTTAACATTATCGAGAGAAGTTAAGTTAGCACATTTGCGAAGTACAGATTTTAGTTCACCATCAATTATCACTATGGTATAAATTAATGCAGACTGTAGATTAGTAATTTCAGCATGTAAGCTTACACTCAAAGAATTTTGTATTATTAATACATCAGATTTAAGTTTCTTAAGACGTTCGTCTAAAGAGAGATGTCGCGGGAATTTCCTGCCTTCTTCAATTTCCAAATTTGTCCATTTTTTGTTTTATTCATTTGTGTTTTATTTTTATTTATTTACTTTATTTTTTGTTTTGGTATTTTATATATTCATGAGAGGATAAATTATTCGTTTTTCGATAAAGAGGGAAATTAACTTATCATACTCCTCAATTATTTCAGCATACAGTGTGTGTTTAAACCTATACAAATTTCGACCTATGTGTATAACTGCTGAATTGGGTGGAGAGATACTTATTTGAACTTTCCCTGTGACAGGAATTTTATAAGATTTTTGGTTATGATTATTATTAAATACATGTAATTGTTTACCCGTATCCTCATCCACTTGATACCAGATACTATTTACATGGATAATGACCAGACCTCTTAGTTTACGATGAATATCTCTAATAACATCCATATTTACTGGAGTTCTCTCTATTGAAATAATCTTCTTAAAACCGTACACATTCATAGGCATTATTTCTTTTTGGGTATTTTATCGAGTTTGGTTTCTGATTAAAGAGAACGTCAAAACAAAACGAATGCATAAACCGCACCTTTCTATGTTGCTTGGTTCTCGAGATAAAGACTTTTTAATAATTTTATTAATTTGCGGACATTTGGAGGAGGAGAATCGATAGTGAAGATATCCAACGCTCTCTTCATAGCATGACAAAAAAAGGGGGAAATAATAATCCTTTTCATGTTTACACATTCCCCCAATGCTCGATGTTATTTCTTTGCACGTCACACACAGACAATGCTCTAATTTCCTGTTACGAGTATTGATTAGAAATATGTGAGTTACTGGCACATGCGACCTTCTCAGAAAGTGAATGTATTAACGCCAGAAGTTTGTGCAATGTCGTGTAATGAATGCGTATGTTTTCAACTCTCTTCATGATGTCATTTTTAGCTAATTAGGGAGCTTTTTTAAACCGGGGAAATCCCGTTTTTTTACTTTTATTGCATTCGTACGGTATAAAAGTGATCGCATAAGAATACTCGGGTTATTCGTTTTATTAGGGAATAGTGAACAGACACGCTTACTATAACTAAAATATATGTGTTAAGAGTATATATATAGGGGCACAATTCAGGGCTTCAATGACTTGCTTCTTTCCGAGGCAAGTCGGGCTTCCTTTAGAGGCAAATAAGTTTCTCTTATATAAAGGTATTTTGTGTTTGATTGAAAATATTATATTACTAATTTTAACTTATAATAATTTCAAGATTCTACAAAATTTTTCTTAATCTTTCAATGTTTAAAAACCTCTTCAAGGTAGATTTTATATATTACTGTCACTTACATTTGATATTTTTAAAGAAGAAACAATTTTGATGCACTAACACTAATTTGCTTTTGCAATTTCCTTATTATTCAATACATTTATATATATGTATAAAAGTAAACTTCATTACTACACACAATTTTGAATACCGTACATACCTAAGGTGCATATATATTTTTATATATAGCCTATTTTTACTTTCTATAAAAATGGACACATGTACATTTTCAGACGTAAAAATTAATCAGAATATATTATACATTTGAAAAATATTTTTATATACTCTACATAGTACTGCAGCACTCATAACTTAAAAAACAACAGTATCTACATTTTCAAACGTAAAAATTAATCAGAATATACACACATTTGAGAAATAATTATATACGCAGTGCTCTACAGCATTGTAAAAGAACTCAAAATCACTATCAATATATCTATTTCTCTTTAAAAAATGTAATAGCTGCTTAAAATATACTGATATAGGCTCAAAAGTAAATTTTGTCCCCTATGAGTTGAACTTTGATAAAAAAATATTTATTTTCTATACTATAAAAATAGTCAAAATTGGAATTTTTGATCTTTCCTCCTTAGAAAATTAGCTGAAATCAGGGTAAAATATATAAATAGCAAATAAATGTTTGCAAATGAAGCATTATCTCTACTACCCTATCCTTTGTTGTCGTTCAGGATGAATTTGCTGAGGTTTTAGCTGATCATGTTCACGATGCCTAGCTTCTCGTTGTGGAAATTACGGTTGCCGGCATTCTCTTTGCCTGCGATGACTAGCAAACGGTCCACGAGTTTCGCACATCGTCCACCCACACAAACTCCTTGCGCAGGGTGTTGCAGCGTTTAAGGCCACTGTCCCTTTTATCTGGTTCTATATCGGCTTGATGAGGTTTATGTACTTTTCGCCGCTTCTGGATTTGACGCAGTTTTGCGTGGCGTCGTTGTTTTGGTATAGACCGTCCGTCATGATCAAAATTTTCGTGTAACTTTGGTAATCCTCGTCCGTGTAATCTATGGGGTGCTTTTTGATGATGAGTTCCCACAGTCCCACCGTAACGAGATACTTGGTCCAGCTGTTCTTTTCGCCCAAATTGATGTTCACGTCGTCAACCTCTAACGTGACTTTCGATTTTCTAATTTTCCAAACCACCCCCTCGTTGGATTCCATGGTCGGGTACAATCCAAACACCTCGTCCTTGTCGAATTTTTCGGTGCTTACGTAATCTCTCGCCAACGGACCCAACTCAACTAGCTTGTCCGAAGAGGCGCTGCTTAGAGCCTGACCTTTTAGCGGCGCTATGAGTTCGAACGCAGTAGCGTGACTGCTGGACATCGGAGTGGGCACGGCATATTTTCGAGCAGCGAGAAGCATGAGCTCGTTGATCGGTTCTTTGTTTTGCTCGGTGATATCTTTGATATCTTTACTAAGTCCGCTGATGGCATCGATTATAGGTTAGTCCTGGCGGTTTTTATCTTTGTAAATTTCACGTTTCTCGGATTTTCACCCCTTGAACAGTTTCGTCATGTAGTCGCGTAGCTTTAAGTTGTCAACTGCGAATTTGCGTCTCGACATTCGTTGGACGTTATGATACACCACGTCGTGACTTTATGCAACGTTGCAACGTTCGTGAGGTCGTTGATTTTTCCTTTATTTTCCATCGTTCGGTTTCTTCGTCAGTACGACGCGCAGAATTTCGAAAATTCGTTATAGCTCAAATCTCTACCCACGTAGTCGTCATGCACGTGCTTGAGGTTGGTTGCGTCCTGACGAAACAGGCACACGTCGTTGGCGTTGTCCCGAAGCAGCTGGCTTAGGAATCTTGGAGAAGGTCTGTGCAAGGTAGAAGCAGTCCGTGCCCCTGTGGTGACCCTGAGAAAGGAAGTTGCGAATCACGTTCTGGTTTTACAGGATCACGTCGTCGAAGACCAAAACCGAATTTTCAAGTCATCGGTCTAGCGACATTACTTCAGAAGCGAACGTGGCTATGTCCAGTCCCTTGTACAGTTTCGCCAGCTCGCAGTAGTTGGGTTGCTCCAAACGTTTGGAGGAAACATACAGGTGCCTCTTCTTTTAATCCAACCAGTCGGCCGCGAGCAGGAAGTTGTCCACAACCAACGATGTCTTCCCGCATCCCGAAGGTACCACAACGTGGCAGCAGATGTTGTCGAGTAGCAGCTCACCGTTTTGTCTTCTCGGGCGTTCTGAGGAGGAATAGAGCAATCGGCTCACATCGTCCCGCGCGCCGGTCAGGCGATCACCTCGTTCGCGCCGATTAAGCTTCTTTTTTCGAGTCACATCCATTTGACCACCAGCTTTATACCTTTCTGCACAGGACCTTCTTGATGAGGTGAGCATCCTGATATTTCGTTTTCGAGAAATAGTACTCGTAGAATCGCTATTTCAAAATTTCGTCGCGGGCATCCTTTATTAGATACGTGTGTTCAAGGCATGACTCGAACCACGGTAAAGAGTTGCCTGCTCCAGTTTCTGGTGAACACCTTCTCGAATATGTGTTTGAACTCGCTGATGCTCACCTGGTCTCCTACTTTGTATTTCGCTTTCTTGGTATAAGGTCGGTACTTGGGACAGTAAACGGTCGAGATCAAACGTGCCTCGTCGGATTTGCCGACGTTCGTCGACTTCATGCGTATTGTGCGGTGAACCGAGTTGTTGTAGTCATCCACGAAATCCCGCTGAACGTAGTTACTGAACTTGTAGTTAGTTACCTGTAGCGTGAATACCTTCCACATGCGTTCTTTCGAAGTCCGGTTTAACCGTTCCACGATACAGGCTTTCAGCTCGATGAACGTCGAGTTGTGTCGGAAGTCGTGTCTCGAATTAACTCGGGAAATGTCGAGTTGTGGAATTCCATTCCCTTGTCCGTCTGCATGAATCGCGTCCGTCTGCCGGGTCGCCGGAAAATCGAGTCTTGGCTTTGAACTTAAAGGGTCAGGAGGTACTTGTGACTCTGGTTCTCTTTGTGAAAATTCTTCAGGTTGCCGCTGCTCATTCCAACGAGGTCCGCCTGCCACAGATTGTCGATTCAATTGGTCACCACCGATAGCCGTTCGTACCTGCGACGTGCAGGTTTGTGCAGCTTGTCAACGATGGCTTCCCTAGACATTGAAAGAGAGATTTCGTCGGAGGGAAAATATTACGGAAAATGGATTATCTTCCGAGAACAATTCGATGACTTCGAAGAATAGTTTGTCTCCACTTTCGACGCCAAAAACGGATAATTGTTCATCCTCGTTTATTTTAGATGTGTTGGTCTCGTCGTCCCTATATGCTATGGGTATTTGAAGAGCTCTGAATACGCCATCCTTTCTTTGTATATTGAAGAGCCCCTCGGGATGTTTCCATATTTCCAGTATCTAAATGTGAAAAGGTTAGAAGGTTTTCAAGGTATCCTCGATGTGAAATATGGTGCCTTGCTTTTTTCCGAAATCTTCATAAGTCTCGAGCTAGAGTTTGATGTTGGCTATGCTTCGACCTATGGCGTTCATTACGCCAGATGAAGGCAGGTTGTCTATGATTTTTCCCAGCGTTCGGATTTTGACTTGGACCTCGGCGATGGCGGCGTGCAGAGCATCTGTTTCATGTTCCACCTTTATGTCTTCCAGTGTGGGAATTTCCAAGAATTTAAAACTCCTCTCATAAATCTGCGATGCCGGTGTAATCAACCCAAGTTTTCATACTCTGATCGATGGATTACAGTTCGGTCTGGATGCTGCTCGTTTGATTCTCAAATTGCAGTTTCAATTTTTTAACGTCGTTGGTCCGTGCCTTGAATTCGCTTTCAAACTTGCCAACTCTCACTTCCAAGTTTCCAAGTACGCGGGATTTGCGTACTTTTGCAGCAGAAATTTGAGTTAGCTATTGATTTTGAGGATGGGGACCAGGCACTGAGTTTGCAGTCTGGCTATCTCGGACTGGAGGCTGGACTTGAGCATGGACTGCAGTTGCTGCAGATAGCTTCGCAACTTCTTGACCCTCATGTCGAGCATGAGAAGCTCGTCGCCGTGATCGTCGCATTTTGTGTGGTCGAAAATATCGTTAGGTATTGCTAGTATGGTTATTTATTATATGTTAGGTGATCAGCAACTCCACGAAGAGAGTGATGAGTTTATCGTAAACTCACTCAGAAGCTCGACGTACAGGCTTACGTCGGTAGACACATCGTAATTGGTGGCGGTGTCCATCTTATAGTGCTTGATGCGGTACATGTTCTTGCCCGCAGAAACTTTGACTTCCCCTTTGATTTTGGGATTCATGTTGAATTGCAGTTTGCCGGTTTGTTGTAGAACTTGTAAAAATTAAATAACATACACAATTTTGACAATGTTTTCATCGTATTGGGTCAGGATGCTGTTGAATGATCAACAGGCCGTTCAGTTTATATAGTACGGAAGATAACAGGTTCTCCAAGTTCGGCGGTGGGGGTGCAGTCTGTATTAGTTCCTCCATAGCTTGCTTTCTGAACCCAAACAAATTCATAGACATGGTTATTTTATAAATGTTTTGTGAGGAGCATGGGTGCCAGAATGTTGCGAGATGAACCACATCGCAAGTCAACACTGTTCATGCTCGCCAGCCGATTCGGTTGCTATGGCAACATGCCAAATATTTAAAGCTATCCCTTAACTACTTACAATGTTCAATACTGTAAATTGCAACAGTGGTAAAAACTACTTTGTCGGTCTAGGTTTGGTATGAACATTTTCGGGCTCTTTGTTTCATATCGACATCGTTGGACATTTTAGAAAATTTCCGACACACCACGTTACAGATAAAGATCAGGTGCTAAGAGTAGTTTCAAGGACCCGATTGTTACGCACATCGTGTTAATAGTCGTCTTCCTCTACTAACCCTCGGATGCATGTGTGGGGTCACCACTGTACGTTTTTTCCTGGTATTATAATAAAAATCTAAATATAAAAATTCTCATTTTCTGTGACATCTTACCATGCTACTTCAGCCATAGGAACATGTATAAATAAATTTCTTACAATTTATTTTAAATTATATTTTAACGTTTTTTTTAACAATACCCCACCTTTCCATGTGTGGGGTTATTTTGACCCCAGCCTGAAAACAGCAGGAAACATTCAGAAAGGGACATTGATCCAACATATTATGTTCAATTATGCCCAAACTAAACGCAGTCATCACAAGGTCAACCACCCACCCTGCCATGACTCACTGCAAAGTGCTCATGCGCAGATGTATTTGGCGGGGATCGAGGAGAAACAAGCCACCAGTTATTGTGTAACGAGGCGGTGTGTGAGTCGGTCGGTATTTCTACAGTTCGTCGTTTAGATTTCAATGTTGCGTACGAAGATTTGCCGACAGCCTCTAGTAGGTCGTCGCATTGTGTTTGTGACAAGGTACTTTCTTAGTGCTGTTTTGTACCACTCTAAAAGCGTCTGTGAAAGTAAAAGTGACGCTGACAGTAATGACCACAAGAGGATTAACTCTGAATGAAATTCACGAGCTGCTACAAGAAGATTCTGATGGTGTTGCCAGTTACACGGGCAGCTTTGACAAAGAGGATGGTGTTACAGAAGCGGAAGATGTTCCGAAAGAGAGCAGTGATGTTGAAACAGACATAAGCAGTGAAGACCGTGAAGAGGATGATGCAACAGATGACCAAGAACTTTTCGGCATGATTTCAAAGAATGGAATTCAGTGGAAAAGCAAGCCGTCAAGCTCTTATCAGACTGCTGCACACAACATCATACGAGAACCAGAAGGTCTGACGTCTGTAGTCTTGACGTCACAAAAAGAAAGCTTCGACTTGTTCATTTCCTCGAACATTTTGGAGGAAATTGTACAGTGCACGAATTTAGAAGGAAGAAGAGTCGCTGTGAAATCTGGTAAAAAGTGAACTGATCTAACATTGGAAGAGCTTCAGGCTTTCATTGGCATCCTCGTTATCGCGGGGACTGAGAGAAGTTCCTGTTCGTGAGCTTTTTCTCAACAAATTCTCTAAACCGAAGTACAAAGCAACCTTTGGAGTAAATCGTTTCGAAGACATCAGAACACTTCTCCGATTTGATGACAAACGTACTCGCGCTGCACGTCTGGAGACTGGTCACATGGCTGCATTTCGATATATCTGGACACTTTTTATCGAAACCTGTCGCAGAATCATGGTACCCGGCGCCTTTCTTACGATTGATGAACAGTTAGTGCCTTTCCGTGGGAGATGCAAGTTCGTGCAATACATGCCAAGTAAGCCGACCAAATACGGCATCAAGATTTTCTGGTTGTGCGATGCTTATAACTTTAACGCCAAAGACGGTCTAATCTACTTGGGACGACAGCAAGGAGACCAGTTCAAAAGAACGTCGCCAGCAACGTCGTGAAGAAACTGTGCTACACACTGCGGAACTCTGGAAGAAATATCACACCTGACCAATGTTTCACAAATCATGACTCGGCTAACGATCTCCTGTTACAAAATGTAACCATTGTTGGAACAGTAAAGAGAAAACAAACGTAAAATCCCACCTGCACTTACCAATATCAAGACAAGACAGCTTTGCACATCACAATTCGCCTTCCATGAAAATGAGACCCTGGTAAGCTACGTGCTGAAGAAAAACAAGAATGTCATTCTACTCAGCACCATGCATCATGACATACACATTGATGATGATGATTCTAAGAAGAAGCCAGAAGTCACAAAGTTTTATAACCAAACAAAGAGTGGTGTGGACGCCATGGACAAACTGGTTCAAACATACACCTGCAGAAGACAGACACGTCGATGACAAATGGCCCTCTTCTATAATGTAATCAATGTAGGCAGTTCTCAATGCATACACATGCTACTTTTCACAGCATTCTGATTACCATTCAGGCGTCAGTCACAGACGTCTTATGTTCCTTATTGAGTTGGCGAATGAGTTGGTTCTTCCTCACATGCTGGGGAGGTGCCAAAGCTTGAACCTGAAGAAACCAGTAACCGAGGCAATGAAACTTTGCGGCGTAGTAAGGCAGGCACAGAGACTGGAGGATAGATCTTTAAAGAATAGAGTAAGATGCCAGGTCATCACAAGAAAAGAGGACAGGAAGACAACGGAACTTTGCAGAAGATGTTGGGAAACCTGTGTGCAAGGTCCACAGCAGTGTGATTGTGGTGTACAGTGGTGGAAAAAGGTTCTTCCTCATAAGACATTAATGGCAGTAAATAATGCCGGAATGGTAGGCAACACACATTGCACCTTTAGGTGATCTGGTGATTCTCTCTGTCTCAAGAGCAACTCGTCTTTCAGGCTAGAGCCAACAGACACAGGAAATGTAGGAAAGTCACGTGACTTGTCAGGTGGAATGTTGTTCGTCAGAAAATCGCCTTTTTCTCAAGCCAGGTCGCAGAACCGACAAGAGCTACACGTTATATCTCCGAAAATGATTCGCCCAAAAGCGTTGAACGAAACGCTAAAATAAGTATTGCCTTAATTACAAAGGCTACTATACTATATTTGCCGCGGTAGCTCGGTCGTTAGGGCGTTTGATTACCATGCGAGAGATCTGAGTTCGATCCCCGACAGGGGAGAATTGGAATTTTGTCCACCTGATCAAGTGGCTCCGGCTCCCACCCAGCGTCGTATAAAGTGGGTACCTGTAGGAAACTCAAGGGAGGGGGTTAAATGCTGATCACATTATCCCCACCTTCGGCCGTAACAAGAAAGTGTGGGGCTCTAACTCCACACCCCCTACACGCCTTCATGGCTTGGTGCAAAGCACAAGGTAGCACTTTGAATTTTCATTTACTATACGCCATATTTGTTCGGAACAGAACTTTCTAATCTCTACGTGGACTTTCTTCCAAGTTCCGAAGGGATCTAAATAGGCTCCAGTTTTTTTTGACACAATTCATCATGTTATATTTCGTCATAAAAACCACGACCGATATCCTGTGTGTGTGTGTGTGTGTGTGTGTTTGTCTGGGGGGGGGTATAATTCAAACATGTGAAGTGATTCTTTCCCACTACTCCATTCTCCGATTCTTCGTATCTGAAATAACTCTCAATTCCACACACTGAAAATGTAGCACTTCCTACATTTTAGCATGCAAATATCTAGTTGCAAAGTAATGTGTAGGCGCATAGTGGTTCGGATCCCACTTTAAACTGTAGTTGCATTCCCGATTAGTCTTACTTTGCATAAAGTGATCTTAAGATACCAAATCCAGAGTATCGAATCCAGAACCTTCGTCGCGAATAACATAAGCAGAAAGATAATGTGAAATTACAGAACAGAAACAGGACATAAAACCTATAACGGATAGATTTGATTAAGTCGACGATACAGCACGGGTTCTGAAATGAAGAAGAATACGAAAGTAGTAGGACCTCGATACACACACACTTTTCTTCCCCTTAATGGTAAGCTATGCTTCTTGGAGAGAAGCCTTTACGTAGGCCTTCAAGGCCACGACGAGGAAGTGTTCTACATGCAATGTCGGGACCAAAACATACGTCTAGTTTGATATGAAAGCTGTGTTCCTTCTTATTTCGTACGTCATTGATAACAGGAATACGGGCCTCGTCTGCTAACCCTAGTTCCGTAGAACAGACGCCTGTTCGCCACCCTTTGGTTCAGTGACCTTCGCTCGTAGTTAGCAAGAGTGAATGACTCACCAGATACCTGTTGCCTGTGAGATTATACAAGAATAGATATTTTGTTAGCGTCTGTAAGTATTGTTTCCTAATGATTACATTATTTATAAATTTGTTCTCGAGAGTGAGATTTCTATCTATTTGCACCGGGGGGGGGGGGAGGGAGGGTATGCATTTATTATTTTTATTTGCATGAAACAAGAAGAAATTCGAAGACACAAAATGAGTCGTATAAGAGTAGTTAACAAAAAGAAAGAAGAAAACGAAAATGTAAATGTTGAAATAAGTTATTGAAGAGATTGAGTGAATAACATTTTGTCACGGAGCGTAGTGATAACGTCGTCACCTTATAATCAAGGGATCCCGGGTTCGATACACGGTGGAGGCACCAAGTGGGTCGTATCCCATTTAAAACTGAAGGTCCAGTCCCGATTAGCTTATCTGTGAAGAAAAGAAGAACTAAAATCATAAATTGTCACAGTGTAAGAAAATTTCATGTTCAACCACATACGAAACAAAAAATAATAATTTATTCCATGTTGGAATTCACATATGTTGCATCTAACCAACACAATTATGGATCGAAACATATTTTCTCAAATCCATTTTAATTATACGTGTATGATAAAATAACAGAATTAGAGTAGAGAGAAAGCCAAGCGAAACACGGATGCCTTCTCCAGAATTTCAAATCTCGTTACGTAAGGTTCTCTGTTGAAGTCCAGTACAGGCATGACTCTCTTGCTATTGCCCTTTAACTGCTCTATTTCATCATAAATCGTCGTAATGGTTTACCTACAGGGGAAGAATAATGACAATAATTGCTAATACAAAGCCAATAACAAACAGAACAACAACTCAATTAGGGAGATGTTAAGAAAGAAACAAGACCTGACAGTGTCTCAGTCTCTCGGTTTCTCGAATTGAAAATTGCTCTCCCGTTCTCAGTCTCGACTAGTTAAATATAGAAATCGAAAATGTATGTTGTTTGTTGAGTCATGTGACTCAATCCTTCTCGAGAACCCAGATCCACCAGACAAACTTAAGCGAATATTTTGTTATTTGGGTTGCATAAACAACAGGCTTTAAGACGTTACGAAATTCTAGGTCCCGTGGCACAGGTAATTCTTTCTCCGATTGTACTCAGAATGCGAGTGAGTTGTATTTAATTGCCATAAGAGGCCGGCACATTCTTCTTTTTATTTATTTTTTTCTTTTTCTTTTTATAAAATATATTTGTTCTAGAAAAAATAATATTTAGTGCTGTATTGTGTTATCTCTAAAACACTGTTTCTCAGGTAAACTGAAGTTCTGATAATTGCGAGCAAAGTGTAACTACCTTTAATATGTAGAACAGTGAATTGTCAATACATTGTTAATCTTTTTGGGGGAGGGTTAAATAATAATAATAAAAGAGTAATTGTTTCCTATGTTATATTCAGAGAAATTATTGATCAATAAACCACATTAGCTGAACTATTTACTCTGTCGTACTTATTTCAATGCATAATTGAATTGGTGTCAAATTGTAATAAAAAGTGACGTGCATTAGAGGGCTAGAGAAAAAAGGAATAATTTTGTGTCGTTTTCCGTAAACGAAGAACATGTTAATCTTGATTTGGAGCAGGTTATCAAGAATGATTTTAAACCCTTGGCATAGGGTTGACCAATACCTTCTCTCCCATTGCACACACACACACAAATGACAATTTTGTTGTTCGGAAAAAAATTACCATATACAGGTTAAATTTTTCATTCAAGAATTTTAATTCATTCAAAAAAGTCATTACAACTAGTGCGCATGGTCCATATTTGTCTCTTATTGAAATTCTTTCATTGGCTATAATTGTAATTGGGGTGTTTTGGTCAGCTTTGTCATCATTTTCTCCTACTCGGGTTTATAAAATGTCATATTTTGACGAATGCTTTACAAACAGAATTGAGAGGAATATATATATATATATATATATATATATATATATATATATATATATATATATATAGCTCAATGCCCCCTCCCCCATTAAGCAATTTTATCTATACTCGCCTTTCCCTGTGTTTCAATAAGTCTTTAACTTTTGCCAGCTCATCTTCTACGCACAAAACTGGGTTACGTATACTCTGCCACGAGTCTGAAGACTGCTACTGAACCGTAGATTGAGCGTTACACACGTTCACATCAACCATCAAGTTTCGGAAAAGTCAAGTCAAAACTTACGCTGCAGTCAAATATTATTTCCACCTGAAGGTGACCAAAGTGCACGCTGAGCGAGATCGAAGCGTACCTTGACCAGACCGCTAGGTGTGAATGCTTCTATTTAAAAATTATTCAACAATATTTGACCGTACCGTGGGCGAAGGTGATATGAGCGTTACTTGAGCTTAGATGTGAATCAAGCTTTAAGAGTGACTTTTGAAAAATGATTAAATGAAATAAATAGACAAAATATAGATACATCAAAATAAATTTCTAAGTTAACTGTTGTTTCACTGCGACGGAGAATATCCGAAGTTCATCTCGGGTAACACGTTGCGTGAAATGTTAAGTGTTCCGTCGCTCGAGAAAATAAAGACAAATACATGAAATAAATTTCCTATCCAAACTTGTAAACAGACAAGATATTCTCCAGCTCTATTCTCACAAGTAAACATTTATGTTCCAGATGCTATGTTAGGACCCAGAAGTAACTGCTATAAACTTTTGCATGGCAGAACCAACATGACAGAAATGGACCCAAGAGGAGGATGTGCAAGTTTTTTAACTCAGTCTCTAATAATAATCCTAGTGCCGATCTATTCAGATTTAACCAGGGCAGAATGAAGATTGTTATTTTGATAATTGCACACTAAGATAGACATTGTGTATATTTTTATCTTATATGTTGTAAAATAATATGTCAATCTCTTTGTCCTATGTTTGCCTCTGTGTCTCATTTGCTAAATTTATTACTCAATACCTCTATTGCATTACTATTTACGTGTATTAAAGTTGATTACCTCTGAAATTTAGATTCAATTACAGGGTGGTTGATATTAATGAGACACATTTTATTTTGTATTTTCTGAAAGTAGGAATATTCTGACATATTTCAAATGCATGTCTCTGGTAGCCTGAGCTTGCGAGTTCATATTAATTCCATTTTCATTTTATTGTTCAAATGAGTCATGGTTTTGTGATTTTATGTTGAAATTGCGTATGTTGTGTAAACGTTCCTTACTTATAAGGAAATATCCGTGAGAGCTAATGCCGAGAATAAACGTTCACCTGGCCAATCTCGAATGTCTCATATTGCAGAGAACATTTAACACCTGCCGAAAACAGTCGAGGATTATACCAATCGTAGCAGTCACTGCTGAACGCTAGAACGACGTGTTAATAATTTTTTCGTTTCCTAAATTAGGTGGCTTGGTCTTACCGAAATGTGGATGCAAGGAGATGGTGCCACTAGTCATACACCATTACCAATGATAACCCTTGTAGGCCATTTCCTTGGTCGCCTCATTTCCAGATTCGACGATATCAATTGGCCTCCAGATTACCAGATGTAATCCCACAAGATTAATTCCTGTAGAGTTTCCTAAAAGAAAAGGTGTACACCAAATGGACCCAAACACCTACTGAACTGAAGGGAAACATCTGGACGCAGTATGAACAGTATGACTTTGAGATCCCAAGAATGTTCTTTTCACGGTGGTACACATCTGCGGGATGTTTTATTCAAACCATGAGCAGTTCTGTAAATTCCTGTATCTTGGATATGTAAAATACATAGTGCTTAATAAAGGGGTTTGTTTCATTCCAAGAAACGTGCAATTGAAATATGTCCCATCAACATCGACCACCCTGTAAAACTTTAAACTGTATTAATTCAAGCAATATATGCAATCAGTCTTGTTTATAAGAACGTTGTAGATTGAAATATCATATTTCTTAATGATTTTATAATGTTTACATGTTTGATTTTTATATAGTTTACATATTAATCTCTTGCTTACATATAGCTTCATGAACACTGTCATTGGACATGTGCCCGTGTGTTCCAAATGAATGAATAAATAAATAAATGCGATCGAGCAATTAAAGGGTTAACGAAAACTATGAGGGAAGTTTTATTGCGTCTAAGATTTGTCAACATCAGTGCAAAACTAATGAAATGTCATTTTGCCCACAACCCGACGTTAATTTTCTGACATACTGTGAACGAACATGAGATTATAGTGTCAAAGGAATCATACATAGACGTAGAAAAATTCAAAACTCTAACTACAAATTGGCAAGTAAGATCATTTGAGGGCTAGCTAAAAGGTCAAGACCCCACATTGAGAATTATTGACCCATCACGAAGCCAGTGTTTCAACTCAAAAAAGAAGAATGGACAATTCAAGTGAATGCGGACGCCGAAAGAAGTTTTCAGGCAACTTTTACGGCACCAGATCTGGCCTCTTACAGAGAAGACCTACGATTTTGAGTTTTGGTTTTATGTCCACAGCGAGGTTAATTGGGATTTAAAGTGTGATCCTAGCAACTTGTACCTCTACCGGGTATTGAACCCGGGACCCCTCGATCACAAGGCGACGACGTTAGCACTACCCCATCGGAAATATTGTGTGCATTTACGGATAGAAGTCAGAAAACTCTGTATTCCTAGCTCAACCGAACCCCGATAGATCGAATTTGCATGGAGTGGTGCACGCTTCAAGATATCTCACGGAATGGGAGCGCGAAATGGACGCGTTCTAGATGGAAATAGCAGCAGCCTACTATTTTTAGATTATACTAAAATATTGTAACTCCATACCAGAATTTTTTGTCGTCTTCATACAAGATGTATTTCACCAGCTCAATGACAATTATGTATTAGAAAGATACTACACAAATACAGGAAACGAGGTAATAGAATCAGTAACAACAACAACAATTAAGCCATACTACGAAGAAGACGAAGAAGATAATTGGTCTGTGAGTTCATAACCAAAACAAGGGAAGGGAAATGGAGATCATGAAGGCACACAAAGAAGATGCATTATAAAACGTTTGTTTTTATAACTAATACCCAAAACTCCTTCCAAGACAATAATTTCCCAGTCGTAGCGTTCAGCTTTGTTCCGATTAGTCTTCGTACATGAAGCCAAGAATGGGCTACAAACTGAAAGACATAGCGATAACTTTCGACAATGTTGGCCAAGTGTAACACTTGGAAATGAATTCTAATCATCCAATTTATTTCCTGCCTGCACCAAGTCTCATCCAAACGATGACGGGGAATCAAGCCAAAGAGAAAACTCAAATGTATGGATGTGTTATTTTCAGCAAACGTATGCTGCAAGGGAACGCTATGTTAGCGAGAACTCGGAACTTGGGTGTTCAGTAAAACAAAAGTGGATAAAGGCTGGTACGGTTATCAACAAGAAAACACATACTTTTATCCTACTAATCATGATACAAATCTATGTTACGTAAGAAAAGTATAATAAAGACAATGTAAATCCCGGCTGATTACAAAATAACTTTCAGAAGCACTTACAATGGTGAGGGAAAGATTTTTGCACAATTAACCTGATTCATAGTTGAGTATAACTAAACATGGTTGAAAGAAAATTCATGAACATCGCTTTTCTTATTGTTATCTTGGTTGTAGATTAAACGCCGAGGAACTAGAGTAAGCAAACCTTTAAATAATCGACATGGGAATCACGAAAAGTTGAGCCAATCAAACAGAATCATAGATATCGGACTGGCTATAGCGAACATGAATTATTTTTTAAGAATGTATTCAGTTGTGCAATGTATGGCGTTTATTGTATGCTCATTTCAATTAACAATAATACTTTTATGCGTGTCTTCAAAATTATTATAATGTTTTCAAAACATAACAAGGAACACATCCAAAGCGTCATAGCAAGACACACACTCACACAACTATAAGAACACATAGAAAATAACTCTCAGCCAGAAACCTTATCACATGTTCCCCACCGCCCACTAAGCTCAACTCCCCTCTACCTCCTTAACATTCCTTCTCTTCCCCAGCCAGTCAATGCGAACATCACAGAAGTACCGATTAAACAATAACAAATTTGTGTAATAATTACGCGTACGAAACGATCGACTGCAGGGAGGTACGGCTTTCCCTGTTAAAATCGTCTCGGCGTCCTCTGTTATGCTCGGCCATAATCGGTACTTTGTCCTCATGGATTTGATACTCTGAATTTTCCTCAGAAAAATCACAAATTGTCGAAAATCTGGAGAACGGTTATAGATATCGATCATGTGCTACCTGCTGTTTTCCAAATTAAAGAAGTCTCAACCAAAAATCCATGTTTCGAAACCTTAACTTCAAGGAGAATACTGTAAAAAAAAATGTTCACGACATTTTGATCATCCGTATTTTCGAAACTGTTGACCGCAGACAAGGCAGAATCTTCACTATTAACATCACCTTGATGTTCTCTGCCATCCCTGACCCCAATCGTTATCTGTCAGCATGGCACTAGATATGACCCTTAGATAGCCGTATTACGCCGAAGGCGTGACTCGAACCCGGGACACTTGGCGTCATAACTCGATAGACAAATCTCTTCACTAAGGGGTCCAGCTGAATAGCTGGAAATATCTTCTTACAAGCACATAACACCGCAATCACTGTTCAGCTTATCTTAAAATCCGCTGACATGGAATATATCGGATATTGTACGAAAATAAGTAAACTCAAAGCACCCTTAACAGCAGACGCGGACTCGCCAACGGATTTAACGATTTAACGATCAATTTAACAAATATAATTCAAAGCTATGTAATGAGATTTGGTTTAGTATTTAAACACATTTGACAACAGAAGTTAACTATATTTTGCATACATGCAGAAGTAGAAATATACACCCCTAGGTGTGCTGGTGGAAGACTATACAATAAAATACGTCGCCCTATTCTTTACAACTTATTTTGATGTGAACAAAAGTTTAAGTTTAATTTAACCCCCTTGTCCAAAAAAAAAAGCTCTGGTCCCATCTGGAGAGTAGAGATGAACGTGCAGAAGCAAAAAAAATATTGCAACACTAATATGTACGTCTATTCAGAAAACCCAAAAGTTTTAACATCCATGTACAATACCGTACTGCAACTGTTGGCAAAGTGACACCCCCCCCCCCCAATGTGTAAAGCGTTTTTTTTTCCTCGTTGGTTGAACGTGAAGTTGAGGATTGGAAGATGTTCGAGACTCCCCGTTCATTCGGGCATAACATCTTTCCTTTCCTAACACTCCATTTCCTTTTCTGTGAGAGGGGCATTTCTATAGATACCAGGAGCACCTGTCTGATGTGACCGCTCTCGCTCTCCCCTCTTTGTTTCCAACTTCGCCACTGGACCGTTAACAAGCCAACTTCTACGCAATTCATAACCGTTGTGTGATATGTAAATATATTCAGCTATACTGAAAACTCACAGTCGTGATGATGATTCAAGCAGAGGAAATTATTTTCGCATCACGATACAGCCATATGCATGTAAAACTATTTTCATCACACACACGCAAAGAGGTAAAACGTAACATTTCTCTCCTTCCCTCGCTTTTAGCCACCTTCAAAAATTAGCGTCCAGTGTTCTTCTAGAGAGCAGGTGAATCGTGACTAGCAAAAGTATTGAAATCGAAATGTGAATTATTCGTTATGGTATCCCTCCCTTCTTCGCATGCATGTTGCATATCACGCTGGCTGACATTGAAATGAACGGAAACACGAGAGACTGTTTTTTTAATTGCAAGACAGCACAGGTTATAACTCATAACTAGGTCTGTTTTAAAAAAAAATAATCGTCAGTCCATGTGACAATGTCTTTGTGACGAACACGCAAAGCATCTCTTGCTTGCTGTCCCTGATGAAATTTTTATCCCTGACGGGCCAGGGACTGAGCTTTTCGCTTTCCACATTTACAAACAATATCGTTTACAATAATACCTTCGCTAGAAAGTACAGTGCAGTACATATCCTTTTTATCAATATTTTAAATTATGCAATAATTTTGGGCACCAGCTAATTATCATGACGTTATATTTGTGTTAATGTGCGAGACTAGTTTTTATATACACAGCCAACTCACTCTTGCAATGTAATATCTGATGCAATATAATACAAACAGCTGTGGAAGGTTCTCTACTCTTCGCAAAACAGGAAGTAGACATCAGAGTTATGCAAAAGATAGGGGAAGAGGGGAATTGCAAGCTAGGTTACTGGGGACACGCAAAATACCGTAAGCGAACTTACAGTCTAAAACCACTATGTTCTGGCACCTAGAATCAAAAACCTGTAGTTATTTTATTATAGGTTATCTCTAAACAAAACAGAGAAATAAGTTGTTTTTTTTTTGTTTTTTTTTTTTTTTTTTTGTTGGGAGAGGGATGCGACTAAGTGTGTTTGTCGGTTAGTTTTTAGTTTATTTTGTTCGGTAGGGGGTGAGTGAAATAGTTGATTCATATTAGCTTTTTTTTAAACCCGGTGTATGTATGGAAAATGTATATAAACTGTCTAACTCTCTCTATCTCTCCGGCCTCCCCGATGGCGCAGTGGTAGCGTCGTCGCCTTGTAATCAAGGGGTCCCGGGTTCGATACCCGGTGGAGGCACATAGTGGTTCGGATCCCACTTCAAACTGTAGGTCCAGTCCCAATTAGCCTTACTGTGCACAAAGTGGACTTAAAACACCAATTCAATCAATCAATCTCTATCTCTCCGTCTTATTTTTATCGGATGCGCATTAAAATGTTGCTAATCGCTAGTCGCATGTTAATTTAACCTATGATAAACCGTACAAGGTAATATTTTCACATGAGGTAAGTTGGCATACTCTGCTAGGTGGCATTACAAGAGAAGAGCCTGCCTCCCAATATTGCTTAAGGTTTTGGTTAGCATGCAATAGATCGTGGCAACAGAATGCTAGAAAAGACAGAGGAGGGGGAGGGGTTAGTAGGAGCATCAACACTGCACCACTATTGCCAGTTAGCATATGTTAGATAGTAGTCATTGTCACCAACTCTCCATCTTACTGCATAATTATCATCTTAGAAGGCTACAAAAAAAGTTAAAATATACAGCATAGATCGTAGTCAGTGTTGCCAACTCCTACTTGTAGGTTAGCTTCGCCTGTGAAATATCATATGGCAAAATCAAAACAAAAGGTTTGTGAAGCGACTCTCTGGTACTAGTCAGTGTTGATAACTCCTATTTGTAGGTTAGCTTCGCCTGTAAAATATCATATTGTAAAATTTTCGAGGGGTGGGTTGGCAACACTGCTTGCCCACTGAGCCCAAAAAGATGTTGATCAACCGGCTAATTTCCCCTACTATCGTTGGTTAGCGACATGTATAGTGAACTGAAAAAAATTATGTGTATTAACTAATAGTGTCTTATCTTTTTTGAAAAATCTATGTAGTACTAATCAAGATATGAAAAGAAAGACTAGTGTTCATTTAATATTCTGTTTGATTTCTATTTATGCATATCCACATTTCCTTAATATATAAATTTTAAGTACTTCTACACATTACGCACTTGCCCATAGTTTTTTGTTGAGCAGGATTCTCAACGAAGCAAATTACTACATTGTAAGTAAGCAATGTTTCGACGTTGCACACAGTTTATTACCTATCACGTAATATCATCAGTAATATTAGCGATATTGGCCTCAGAGAAAACTTGGTCGTTCTTGTCTTCCTGCGTAGACTTGGATGGTACATCCTCTGAACTCAGAGCCTCACTTCTCAACGTTAAGGTATTCTCTCATCGCTGATATGGTGGCTAATCGACGAGGATATTTCTTTCACAATAGCTACTTGTCCGTCCGTGATCATAAGTAGGAGATAGACACCTCTGGGGACAACTTGTGTTCGATCTAATAGTTGTCGCCGACTTATATCTGAAAGAAGACGCACACTACAACAAAAGTAGAACAGCAAATCGCCAAATTTTATGTAGTAAATCCTGCATCGGCCTTCCTCTTAGGTCGAATATGTAGTCCCTCTGGCTAGCTAGCTCCCCACTCGTATTCTGTAGTTGGCGTGATCGGAAAGTATGGCGTGTCTGCTGTTTTAGAGAATTGGTGATATAGCCATGAGGGTGAATGCTTCCCAGAATCCCTTAGAAACCTGACAGTCCCGTCAAACGATAGGATTTTCCTTCCATTGTCACAATTCGACTGACACAACCGAACAATCAGGGTAAAGAGGCCTCCGCCAAAGGCCATGAAATGCCACCTGCATGACCTTTGTATTTTAACACAAAATGTACAGCACGTGAAATTTAAGTTCTCGAACCGAATGAATTTTAGAAATCTCTCTCTCTTGAAAACAGATCCTACCTTAGATATACGAGAACTGATAACGGGAAAGAACACCCTTACTATTCTAGGTTAATTGCTCTAGAAGCATAGCTGCGTTTCTTCAAAATTTAAAAAGAACATATTCCATGAAGAACCGCTAGTAACGAAAAACATGCATCAAGAGTTGAACATACTATTTCAGATCTACTAAAATATTTTTAAGCTTTAGCAAATCTTACCACATATCTTTTAAAATATATGTTCCTGTAAACTCCGGTGACCTCGTATCTATAAAAAGATATGTTGTCATGTTCGTAGTTTTTACGTCATAATGTCGGTATTATTCGCTGGAATGGCGATTTTCTTCTTTTATATTATTTTTAACACATATATTGCACCGTAATGACTCTTGCACGTCTTGTTCTTTCATAAAAAGTCGGGACGGCTTCCTCTGAAGAAAAAAAGCATTGTGCCCAAGAAAGGCCGGAATTTTTGTTCCACTACAATGATGCAGTTGAACCTCGATTTGGGAAAAGTTTGCTGGTCGGTAGCAGGAGGTTGTAAGTAATTTCAAGGTCGGCAAAAGGGAGGTAAGGGGTGGAGGAAGGGGGATGTAGCATAGATAAAGATCAAAACACAGGCGCAAAAAGAGATCCTTGTACTGAGTACAGGTGCTCGTCACGTGACTGCACTGTGACCGGCAACGTCCAAAAATAGACAAGACACTACTAGAAGTTCCGCGGATCTGAGTCACTCACAATCGTGTCAGTGATGCCAAAAGCAGGGAAATTTCCATCGGCACAGGGAAATTTGAGGGTGAAAAGGGAAAAGGGAAAATTAATTAAAAATAGCTAAAACACAGGGAAATTTAAACTCACATTTTGGTTTCATTCTTTTAAAAAGTTCGAAAATATTTTTTTCAGCGTGTACTTTTTCTAAATGAATAGTTAGCAACAGTGACACTTTTCAGTAAGCTTTCTTTCTCCGTTATAGATGACCTTGACCGGTCAGTCTTATATCTGTCACGTTTCCTAGAAAGGCCTTAAAGGCACGAGCCGCGCTGCACTTGGAAATTATTTGGGACGCGATTTTCAATTTTTTCTTGTTCCATCCATCATTTCAGAACGTGTCTTAGTATCTGTGTGTGTGACTTTGTGTGCCCTGTGTTGTTGCAAGGAGAATGAAAGAGGTGACTGATAGGAAGCTACATGCAACTCCCAAAAAGGTTAGAAAACGTCATGGGGATTTATCAGCGGATGAAAAGATATCTGGGAAACATGTGAAAAAAATCGTATTGAGTGGCTGCCCATTACTTCACACTTTTATGATTTTCATAAATATTTAATAATAATATTTCTTGATCACGACCGGATCAAGAAAGTGTGAGGCGTTACCCCCACACGCCCTATACGCCTTCATGGCATGGTGCTATGCACAGGGGAGCACTTTACCTTTTTTATTTAATAATAATAATAAAGTTTGTTCCTCAGGCAAAACAGGCGTCAAAAGAAAAATATTAACAGCAGGCCCCTAGCTAAGCTTTGACAATGGGTGGGTTTCAAAGTCCTACAATCATTGCGCCGCAGACGAAATGTTTTTTTGGTTTGGGGATTTTTTTAACACATTAGTGTTTTATTTTAAGATTCAAATGTTTAATTAGGATAATTATATTATGAAACTATGATCAGTTTCTAGTATTTTATTCAATGGGCGGTTTGAACCCACTAAACCGCCTTATATACGGTCCTGATTAACAGTTATAGTAATACAAAGATACAGCTTCAGATGTGTTTTGAAAATCGAGAGAAATTTAGGTCGAAAAAGGGAAAATTTACACTGGTAAAAGGGAAATTCTGGATTCGGAGATTGACAACACTGAATCGTGGTTGTGCAGCGAAAAGTTCTTGTTGTGCGTGGCTGTGCATTGACAAGTTTCAGTATCGCACTGAGTCAGTAGCGCACAGACATTTCGTTTGTGGAGTACAAGTCGTGTTCAATTGCTCATATGATAATAGTGCAATAATTTCTTGTTCCAAACATGTCTGCGATCATTTTCATTTGTATCTTAATGTTCTGTACTTTGTTGCCCAGGGAGGGGAGAAAGGGGCATTTTTTTCAGAAATTTTGGAATTTTCCGGTTCCTCCCTTTTCCCGCATCCATATATACACACAATGTGCATACATTGTATATAGTCCGAGCCTATGATTAATTCCGCGTATACCGGTACTTCATTCGTGTGTCTAGGGTAACTAGCTTACAATCTACAGTCATCTAAATTAACCTCTGCATTTTGCTAAAAATTGGCCCGGTTTCGGGGGGTTTACATGGCAAAAGGGGCTCGGTAATCAAAAGGTTAAGGTAAAAAGAAGGGATTTGTATCACATAGACTCGCAATATGTTTATAAGATTAGTTTTCTGTGTAATTGTCGAGTTTTCCGCAGGACAATTTTGAAACTGTATCTTCAATATCTATCTGTTTTTAGGCTTAGATCAATTTATGTAGATAATATAACTCTCTGGAAACATGTGAATTGAGCTGTTCACTGAGTTATCATATACGTCAGCATCGTGATGTACTATCTGTCGAGAAAGAAAATGCTCGGTTGATGGTGGCGTTGAAAGCAAAACTTCAAATATGAAAAGTATAAAGGTCAAATATTTGACTGAACACACCACTCCCACTTCCAGTTTATTGAAACTAACATATTCTCTTTTCTGGGAGTTACATTTCAATAATGTATTCCATAATGATCTCCGTGGGTGGCAAAAGGTAAATAATATGTATCGGTCTGGATAAAACAACACATCTGAAAGAAAATAAGCGAGAAGAAATTCGCGTCGCCAGTAGTGAAACAATTCGAAACTTACATGACAAGCAAAGAAATATTTGCCAATAGAAGGGCTAGGTGAGTAGTTAGTGTTACAGCTTCACGCTCTGAAGGGTGCGTGTTCGAGCCCCAAATATATATATATATATATATATTCCTTTTAGTTGCAAATGAAGCTGCAACATGCGAGTGTTCGAATCCGCATTTATACAGTGATTCTTTTAACATCTGTGTCCACAGAATCTCGAACACATGGGATAATGGCATGTGGGAAGTGCATACCACATGAATTTTTAATCCATGATTTCACCTGCTAATTTCGAAAAGCACCTTAGATTTTTCCTTCTTAAATAAATAAATAATAAATAACCCATGGCGCGAGAGACCTTGAAGGGCCTTGGCCTATCTCCAGACTGCCTGTCTCCCTCCCACAATCCTACATAAAGGTGTGGAGAAATTCAACCGCTATTGGATTGACATGGGGTCAGCACGTTAAACCCACAGTCGTTGTAGAACATTTCCGAGACAGAGTTACGCTACTAACTTGTAGCTCCCCAATTTCCTCACGATGGTGGGTTGCCACCGACCGTATACACAGGCCGATATTACAGCTATTAAACCCAGGTGAACTCGAATCCATGCCATGCCGTCCTTCAGTCGGATTCTTATATGCAGCTACAAATTTTACAACACAATTATAATGTCTAGATCTGGACTACTTCTTTCGACTCATATAACCTAATATGTTCTTAGCTACTTTTCGTTTTAAAAATTGAAATTGTATTCAAAACTAAACCAATATATATATATATATATATATATATTCAAAAAAGCTGGAATTTTTGACGTGGCTGCTAAGAATTTCCACATTAACGTTCCACTGCTTCTTGATTTTGCGTGATTTGCAAAGCAAGAACTGTATGTATCGTTCACTTTCATTTCCACATTTTGTAAGGGGTTTAATATCGAGTAGTTACTATCAAACCCATTACATTTTTATTATAAAATAACAGTCATGCCGATATGTGTAATTAATTCCATCCTAGGTACATACTAGTTGGCACTGCACTCTAAAAATCTCTGCCTTTTACGAGAGGCGAACCCAGGAACATTGGCATGTTGGGAAGTTATCATACCGATTTTTATTAATTCTTTATTTTATACAGTAGTGACTACTTATATGATAAAGTTACACATATAACAGATCTAGATTACATAATTAGGTGTACTTACAAGAAAAGGGCCTGCAAGAATTTCCATAGAGTGTTTTGCGGTTAGCTTGGTCTATCTGGTAATAATTCTCACTGTAATGATATTGCAGGGAAATTTGCACTGACACTGAATTATGTCCTAAGATATAATATACAGGGTGCTCGGAAATTCCCCTTACAAACTCCTAGGGTAAGTAGAGGGGACTGAGTAGACAATATTTGGAATAGGGACCCATGCCCGGAAACGTACCGTTTCCGTGCTACAACCATGACAATGTGTCGGGTGTGCCTGTGTTGGTATGCAACCGTGTAGGCAGTACATGACGTCAGAAGATCACCTGATGGCACGTAACGTCTACAAATTGATGCGTTTTTGTTCCCTTGGCGTTGTTACCAAATAAATTTGTTTGTATTATGAACTGAGTCACACGTCATTCACTTTTGTACCTTACGTAACACCTCATTTGACATGGTTGTAATAAATGATTACACTTAGTTCATCAGGTGATCTTCTGCCATCATGTTCTGCCTACCCGGTTGCATACCAACATAGGCACATCCGACACATTGTCATGGTTGTAGTACAGAAACGGTAAGTTTCCGGACATGGGTTCCTATTCCAAATGTTGTCTACTCAGTCCCCTCTACTTGCCCTAGGAGTTTGTAAGGGGAATTTCCGAGCACCCTGTATATATTGAGCTACTAAAAACTGGACCGCACTTACTTTAGTTGGAGGGAAGGACACAAAATCTGGTAAGAAATAAATGATCTACAGTAAATGTATCAGGCGATGTTCTACATATAGTACCAAGGCATTTACACAAATACTTCCATTGATCTAGCGTTGCGGGCGATGTCGTAAAGTGTCTTCAGCTTGATGACAATTTGAACATACCGCACTGTCAGTCATTTGGTATTGCCACTTTCGAGCACCGGTCGAAATGGCTTCGTGAACTACTAGGTACCACAGGGATCGAACGCTGTTAGAAAGATGTCATGCAGATATACAGAGTGTCCGAAAAGTCACGCAACCCGGTGTTTAGGACCGTATAACGGAATAGCGAGACGGAATCAGAAGAAACTCTTTCTGCCAAGAGAATGCCAAATATATTGGGAAAATTTAGAGAGACAAACATATGTAAGAAAATGCATGTTTTAATAACAAATAAGGAAAGTGTTGCCAAAGGCGAAAAAAATGCAAATCTTATGTATTGATGCACAAATCTCACTGAGGTAAATTATTGCAACATTTCACAATACCTACGAACAATTTGGATGACCATGTATTGAATTTGACAGAAAAAGAACTTCGACGAAGTTTCAAAAACATTGCACAAGGGAATAAATGGGCTGTTCCAAAAATCGATGTTTTCACAATATTATTAGGGACACTGGCAACACTGTTGCTGTCAAGTGTCACTAACAGACGTGTTTCACAGCAGGCTATCACACTAAGGCACTTTGAACGACAAATGAAAAAGTTGGTTATTCTCGAACATATGCAATAAATTACATACACCTTGGAACCCTAAAATATGGGTTTCCCTACAAATTAAAGCAAATGTTCGAAATGTCCACAATTTTCTTGGATACAGAAGTTGGTTTGCTTGATCATGTTCTCAGATACCTTCCTGAGGGTTGCAGCACCGATATTATCAATTTCCTGTGTAATGTTTTTCCAGCTCCTCCAATGTTCTGGGTCTCGTTTGGTATACTTTCCCCTTTAAGTAACCCCACAGAAAAAAAACTGCAGATGTTAAATCGGGCGAGCGACTGGGCCATTAATCCTTGGATATTAGACGATCACCAAAAATTATCTAAGCATACGAAGAGATTCATTAGATGTATGGCAAGTTGCTCCATCTTGTTGTAGCCAAGCATCACATTCGTCTTCTTCCAGGAGAGAAGGAATGGCATTATGAGATCCTCGTACACAGCGGTATTAACTGTTGTCTCAAAGAATAACGGTCCCACAATTCGACGTCGGGATATTCCACACCATACACCGATTTTCGGAGAGTGTAAGGGTAGTTCATGCAACTGATGTGGGTTTTCTGTCGCCCAATGCCTGGAATTCTGGCTGTTGACATACCCATCCAATTGAAACCAGGCTTCGTCGCTAAAAAAAAACTTTATTCAGTACATGGATACCATTTTGTCGAACGAATAATTGAAACCAATGACAGTAACGCATCCGTGCCGGGACATCCACCGCTTTCAATTCATGAACAACACGAACTCTATACGGGTAAAATTTCAATTACCGTATAGCCTTGTAAGCAGTTGACTTGCGTAAGTCCAATTCTGACTTTTGTGGCAACGTCACCATTCTTTGTTCAACAAGCTGCAGAACATAAGCTCCTAACACAGATCGGGCGCCATGAACGTTGCCTGTCATGTACTGACCCAGTTTGGCGAAACCTTTGCACAAGACGAAAAATTGACGACGTTTCTGGAGAGGGAGAAGTCGGAAACTTGGCACTAAATGCTTCTCTTACTCCAGAATATGTCGATGTTCGGATATATTCTTCAACAATAAACACTCTTTCCTGTGTAGAATATGGCATTTTGAAAACACACACACGACGTCAGCATAAGTAGACACATTCTGGAATGCCGTTCGCGGCAATCAGCAACCACCTAAGGCACAGAAAACATAACAATTGATACACGTTCTTCTGTACCCATATTTCAGGGTTGCAAGTTGTATGTAATTTATTGCAAATGTTCGAGAATAACCTACTTTCTTCTTTGTCATTCAAAGTGCCTTAGTGGGATAGCCTGAGGTGAAACACGTGTGTTAGTGACAGGTGACAGCAACAGTGTTGACAGTGTCCCTCGTAATATTGTGAAAACATCGATTTTTGGAACAGCCCATTTATTCCCTTCTGCAATGTTTTCGAAACATTTCGCCAAAGTTCTTTTTCTGTCAAATTCAATAGATGGCCATCCAAACTGTTCGTTGGTATTGTGAAATGTTGCAATAATTTACCTCAGTGAGTTCTGTGCATCAATACACACGATTTACAATTTTCTTTTTCCGCCTTCGGCAACACTTTGCTTTTTTGTTATTAAAACATGCATGTTCCTATATATGTTTGTCTCTCTAAATTTTCCCAATATACAGGGCATTCTCTTGGCAGAAAGCGTTTCTTCTGATTCCGTTTCGTTATTCCGTTATACGGTTGTAAACACCGGGTTGAATGACTTTTCGGACACACAGTATTTCTCCATACTTTTGACCACATTACATTAATTCGGAGAAGCACAATTCGTGAATGGTGATGTAACCTGGAAGTCAATTGGTTATAGAAACATTTCACTGTCATGCCATCGACGTCTATGTGAGGTGAACCGATTAGGAGATAGCAAAACTCGACAATATTTGTCCTCAAATAGTTGTAGCGGGAAGGGATCTTCCCTGGATAAATGGGTTTTCGCAGTTCCACTATATCTATCAGAGTATGTAATAATCTTGCTGTTAAACTATCAATGCAGTGCAGGAGCAACTCTATGTACCGTTGTAGAAACAAAGATATGGCTTGTCTCTCTATTTGGAGCAAGTTCAGTCCTCCTTTACTTGCTGGGAGGCATAACGTTTCATGTGCGACATGAAACAAATGTGCTTGCCATATGAAGCGCGTTATCATCTTTCGTACTTGCGCCGCGATTTTCGCAGGGAGCGGTGAAACTTGCGCCGCATACCACAGCTACCATAATGCAAACATGTTAACATACTGTATTCTAGAGCTTAAGGATTGTTGTCTATAACGGTTCATGTTCAACACTGCCTGGATTTTTGGGAGAATAGTTGTAAAAGTTCTGGAGACAGTCTCTGTGATGGTCGTAGTGAAGTTTATTCCCAAAATTGTCACTTTATCTACAATGGGTATAGTTACAGGTTCAGTCCACCGAGTGGGGTTACGCCCTAGGGGTAAGCTTTTAGATTTCTTCTGGTTCAAACTAAGTCCCGTCTGCTTTCGAAACGTTCCAAGTACTTCCTCCATACGAGACAAATCTTGCCGATCTTTCACGATTACGGCCACATCATCTGCGTACGCTCATATTTTGTGGTCTCTCCCAAGAAGTCTGAGTCCCTGAAGGTTTTCATGCATCATTCGTAAAAATGGAGCCAGAGCTGCGCAGAATGCAAATAAGGAAAATGGACATCCTTGACGGACAGAACGCTGAATACAAAAGGCTTGGAACGGAAAACCATCGATAGATAACATAACTCGAGCTTCTCTGTATAAGCTCTGTATAGATTGTACAAAGAAATCTCCACATCCCACTTTTCCAAACTATTCGAAAAGATAGTTATTCTTGAGGGAGTGAAAGGTACTTTTTAAATCTAACGCCACTAAAGCAGCTGGAGAACCTTCAACAACTTGCATAGAAGTGATGCTGTCACGTACACTAGTTAGAATGTGCCATATTTGACCACTTTTATCTTATATATATTCATACGACCCTAATAAAGTATCCACAAAATGTGCAATCTCGTGATCAAACGTGCAAGGATTTTATAATCAGCACATAATAATGTGATTGGACTGAAGTCTTATGGCTTTCTGGGTTGAGACATTTTGGGAATCAAAACCATAACACCCGTAAGACTCGTTCTTCCAAAGCGTTTCTTCGAAAACACAGCATTGAGCCAGCTTGTGAACAGTGGAGCCACCGTTGTCCAAAAAGTTTGGAACAATTCTATCGAGACACCATTGATTCCTGCAGCTTTTCCTATTTTTCCACTGTCAACAGACTCGTAGACTTCTTTCTTTGAGAATGGCTATTCTAAATAGCGACGATCATCTTCCGTTAAAATGCGGAGGTCCATCACTTGCAGTGGAGGGCGATGGGAGTATTGATCTTCCTTTTCTTTAAACCGATCTGCATAAAAGTTCGGTAAGTAATTTCGTATTAACTTTGGTTGGGTTATTCTCCCTGTGGTTGTATCGAAACACGTTATCCTCTTTCGCTGTGCACTGCGCTTCTCTGCTAACACCTTCTCCAGGCTTCTTCTTGTGTGTCAAACATAGGAAGACGACTCCTAACATTGTAACCTTGCATACGCTCTCTGTGCATGCTCAGCAGCACTGCTTGCACTCGTTTCACTTCTTGAAGCACTGGCTTCTCTTGTATTTGCTGCGTTGTTAGTTCGCGAAGAACTCTGTAGTGAAAGTTATATTTCTTATTGAAATTTGAGTATTTTTCACGACTATATGCTAACAGAAATATTTAATGCAAGGTTTTGGAAAAGTGTCCCATCACATAATAATATCAGTTTGACGCACGCTCATTGCTTCCCACTTCTTCCATTTTTGTTTAAATTCGGTATGAAATTGTTCATCTTCCAATAACTGTACATTGGACTTCCAAAATCTCCGCCCTCGTCCAACTAAAGGTAAATGCAAACTCATGTCGAGTTGGACACGTAAATGATCACTAAAGCACGTTGGGAGAATTCTAATCACCGATATTTTGCTAAGCATGTGTGGACTCACGTAGAACCGATCAAGCCGACTGCAACCTAGGTGATGTATGGAATCCTGGATATTGGTCCTATCTTCTTAGAGTACAATTAAAATCACCCACCAGTACAATGTTTTGACGGGAGCCACCTAATGCCTTCGCCACTTCTGTAGCATAAAATATGTTCCGAGTATTTCTAGTATTGGTACCTGATGATGAATAAACATTACAAAACCATATGTTGCCTATTTGAATATATGTGATACGACCAGACAAGTGATGGTAAACTTCCGATATATGTAGGCCTTATTTTACAACTATGGCGGTTCCTAGAGAATTGTGAGTTAAATTGTTGTACACGGTATATTCACTGCCCACACATAAATCTTCGGTTCCGACTTCTTGCAGGAAAATTACATTCAGGTGACTTTGCTTGATATAATCTAAGAATGCATAATGCTTGACACTAGATTTCATCTTCTTAATGTATATTGTTGCAAAATGATATATGGGTGTCGTCATGTGGGAGTCTGTTATATTGTACCCGGTGGGAATGTTATGTGCAGTTGCTGATGTTAGACTAATAACTTTTTCAAAAATCACTAAGACATACGACAAACATACCCATAATAACATTGTGAAGAGAACAACACACGTCATAACTATGATATGTTAGACATATATCACACATTTATTTCAAGCGACCAATCAGAGCAGTCGCCAGATTTCTCACTTTGTTTAAATGTGACTAATACTTGGCTGGTAGGTCAAGCTGAGTCACCCACACTTCCTGCAGAAGGTTAACATCCACTGAGGAGCGTGCTACAAAATCCCCTAAAGCTCGTGGAACTTAACTTATTTATGTTGACAGTCGCTACTCTAACAGTTGTGTTTATAACTATATTTATCAGAAGGGGGGAAATAGATGGATTACTCTCGTTAACATGTTGTATGTTCACACGGAAATCGTTTCATAGTCCGCACTTTTCTACTTACTACCCTAGGGGAGAACATCACTTTCTCAGTCACGCAATGGGTCGGGAGTCACCTCCATGCCACTTTGTTCTTCCATTACTGCCCCTAATATTGCTGGGTTTTTGGGTATCTAAGCCAGAAGTATGAGTACTTCCAATTTTATTGGCACCTGAAGAATCACAGCATACAACTGTTGATCTACTTACCATTTCACCCTTTTTCTTATTTTTTTGACTCAGTGTCATATGGTTGGATGGGGGGGGGGTTTCCTCCTCTCGTTGTTGATCTTTACTGACGGTAGTCCTAACCAGATTCGCCTTTTGGGCTGTCGTGAGACTGGATACCGTCGCGGTTGCCCTGGTGCCCGTAGTGCGACGCTCATTACAGCTATTGGCGTAGTGTGATGGGGAACCGCAAATGGCACACGTTTTTTCCTGTCCATTATAGGTAACCCAATAACGTGATCCACTTATCGTAATGTATGACGGAATGGCCCTTGTCAATGTCATCTTCGCAAGTTTTCTACCTGTCCGGACTTGATATACATGCTGATCGGAACACTTCTCCTCTACCAGTGGTGCGATTATCGTCCCGTAATGTGCTAACACTGGTAGTATTTGGTCATCACTTAATTAGATTGGCACAACATGTATTCTCGCCGTCATATAATCGCGATCTGCCTAAGTCACTTCTATTTCGTAATCACCCTCAACATTAGTATATTTGTAGATACCACCAGACTTGAATAACAATTGTTCACACAGCACTTTCGATAACATTTTTAAATATACGCACTTATGATACATTTCAATACTGAGCACCTGCTCTGGAGTAACTTTTAACGTCTCGCTGATGCATCGGTGAAGATCCAATGTAGTCGGTTTCCGTGTTACTCTTTGATAGTTCAATTTCAACGTATTCACGCGTTTTAGAACCATTTTACTCACTTAATTTTCACCAAGACGAACGCTAGTCGCGTAAGGAAGGCTGACGCACGGAACTCGCAGCGGGAGTATTCACGCACACGTCTGCTCACTACCGTGTCCCGAACGAGACTGATAATTTGACCAGAACGTCACGTTCATAAAACATTTCGTTTGCCCACTTAGGCTTCTGTAAAACAAAACAACTATTATACGACTTTATATGTTATTCGACAATAAATGCAAGTTTAGGTATTTAAGGGAAGTGTAGGTCAGAAGGGATCATGCACAGAAAAGCCTGTTTGGCCCGGGACACAACTGACACACAGTAAGTTAGTTCCTTGATCGGTCTACAATAGGATGTTACCAAAAGGGTCGTGGAAGTGTTATCTATGCCTCAACGTGTAGCATCTACGAAAGAATATCTGACTTTATGACGTCAAACATTGGTTCAATCACGTAGATCCACAATCGAAACATCGTTGCAATGGAGAGACGAGCAATTTTGTAAGCAAGGGAGGTGCTTGTCGGGCGAGGGGAGGAGGTGATGATAGTCTTTCAATTTTTAACCCTGGAAAGCTAACAGGGGTTACCAGTAACCCTAGGGAGAATTTCATACATTGCTAGTTCTTAAACTGTAAAGTTGGCAACGCTAATGTCTTATCTATACTTGCTTTTAACATTCGTAGTTATTTTAAACTGGATGAGATAACTGTTCGTTGTTGGTGTTGTAAGCAGAGAGTTCTCAAATCGAACAGTTTGGTGGTTGGGGTGGTGCGTAACCCCATGTTAGTGTTACCGTTTAGATTTTTGCAGTAGGCCTTTTTTACGATTCGAAGCAAAAATGGCAAAAATAATACAAAATTTTACTCATCCGTGTTCTAAACAGTTTAAACCGGCCATGAGGACATCGGACAATAATTTTGGAGATGTTGTGCAAGGTTGGTTGGACGAAGAAGATTACTATGATTCCGACAATGGAGGATCAGATTTTCAAGACAACGTTTCCTGTTTTTCTGAAGACAGTGACGAATTTAGTGCTGAAAGTGCAACTGACAGTGATGGTAATGAAATTTGTTAAGTGATGTGTTAAATGGCAGAAATGGGTATATGTGGACAAAGAAGGAACCAGCAAAAACAGGCACTGTTCAGAGGACTATTGTTTACTATCGAATACCAGGGCCGAAAAATGCTACAAAGCAAGTGAGTACGGGATGCGAGGCATGAAAGTTATTATTTCATCATATTATGATTGAAAGTGTAGTGTCGTTTACGAACAAAGTTTTTGGAGTAGAAGAAGGGAGGAAAGAAATGGAAGAAGCACAAGAAGAACCACTTCAAAAGCTAGATTGGAAAAAGAAGTGAGATGCTAGTTGTGTGACAGAGTGGCTGATAGAAAAACGAAAACTGTGTGCGCAAAATGTCGATTACCAATTTGTAATGATCACCGGTATAACATATGTGATAACTGTTGCAAGTGAACACTTACACAACAGTGATATGCAAAGTGACATATTTATAAGCTTAATATAATTTTTGTACACGATTAATACTTTTCATAATCATTTAATATGTCTGGGGATACCAGTAACCCCATGTAAGCGTTAATGATAGTAAAATTCATGTTAGTTATCCAGGGTTAAGAAACGTTTGTATGTGGATTGGGAATGATGAGTGCAGTTATACAAAGTCGATGTATTCTTCGCTCACTGCAAGCATACAACGCCTGAAACTACACAATCTTTCAAAGTATGAATCAATAAAAATCATTTATTATTATTTTAATAGATACTGAAAGAGTATAAATGGCAAACTGAAGGAAACGTCACTTTTTGAAATGACAGCTTGACACTGGGTTACTAACAAATCCAGCATTAACATTTGAGCCTGTGTTTGGATTTAGAGGCAAGATTTAATAGCACAGTAAACCAATGATTCACTAAGCATAAAATATAGTCCCATCAATTCCATTCAATCACTAGTTTAAAATTCTACACTGTTTATTGTTTTTGTTATTACATTTATTTTATGCGTCTCATTATATGGTTTCAAATTTATTAATGTAGTTTTGTATTGAGCAGTTTGAAAACATTTTGCAATTTGTATTAAAATTAAAAACATTAGTCATCAAATACGTAGTAAATATTTCACTAACTTTCATTAATTCTCATCTATCGTTTTAAAGAAAATTGCTGTACGGGGAGAATCGAAACGGGTATCTTTCGTGTTGTGGGAAGGTATCGTAAAGACTGGACCACACCGTCAATCTTGATTTATTGCCGTGTCTTCAAGCCATTTTGCACTATTTTATCTAATATTCATAGAAAATATTTCAAACAGAATATTACAATTAAACTGATCTTCTTCAAAACTACCAAACATTATATTTTCTTGATAACTATAAATATTGAATAGTAGGAAATTTAGAATTCGGTCACAGACAGAATAGCCCATCGTCGTGTATGATTCAGCAGTCTTACTTACAGAAGCCTGCGAGCTGAGCATGAGCAGTTCAACGATTGGAAAGCATCGCACTCTCTGCCTGAAACCACAATTCGCACAGTCAACGCGAATGTTCTCTCGGCAGTATAACGTCATCCTTGGTTGATTTGCAGCGGAGTGGCCAGGAATTTGTAAACCAGATGTAGGGTTTTCATGACTTTTTTTTTAAAAAAAAATAATAATCAGCCTCTATTTCTCCTCACAGATGGGCCACGAATATTTCTCTGTTCATCTTATTGCCTTATGCCGGAAGTAATTGAGTATTGGAGAAGTTATCTGGAAAACACATCGCAAGTGATTTCGACAAGTAATTAGATTTATCAGAAGAAGAGTTTTTATATTCTCCTTCATATAATTGTCCCAAAGCAACAATTATACTAAATTAAAAAAAAAAAGATTCTACAAGAGATTTGAACCTGCGACCTTCAGAGAACTATTTACCACTTTCCCACTTCATCACGCGCCCAAATCAAGTTGAAAGTTTGTCTTAGGAATCGTCAGCAATGTTCCAAACTTCGTTAACATACCTTCTGTTTCTCACTAGTTTAGTTATCTGGAAAACACATCGAAAGTGATTTCGACAAGTAATTAGATTTATCAGAAGAAGAGTTTTTATATTCTCCTTCATATAATTGTCCCAAAGCAACAATTATACAACCTGGAATAGACTTGAGGTCTGCAACTCGGAAATAGGCTTCTGTGGTAACTAATTCTCTCCAGTCTGATCTAATGTGACAAATCTCATATATTGTAAATGCAAAGTGGTATTGTTACAAGTTGCAAATTATTTATCATACAGACGTTTGTTCCAGATTTGGCCACATCCACCGAGCATTTACTTTCTGGACAGATAGTACGTATATAGATATCTGTATATCGTAAATCGACTTCAATAACGGTTAGTAGATTTTATAACAACAAGTATCTATACTCATAAAACTACCTTGAAAACGCTTACTTTCTGCACTATAAGCGCTTAATATCCAGCAACCAAACACAGCAAACAACCGCTCTTACATAACTCCCACGGAAGAATGGCAGGTTGCCACTAGCGTCACTTGGCAGTCTTACCTGAACAAAATACAAGATAATTAATTTATTTACGATGTTGTTAGAAGTGTTTACATTACTTACAAACTGACCAAAACAAATAAGTTCGAATAAATGCGGACTCAAATTCAAGGGCAACTATTCCTAAAAGTCTCCATTGTTTTTCGAGTGTCATGCAATATCCAAAATCGAAATAGAGGCGTAGAACATATGTTGATGAAATGCACGAAGGAACAAATGCAAACATAATGTCCACTCCGCACCGCCTCGTTTCGAACACTCAGATGGCAACAATTAATTTGAAAATTATACCTTGGCATGTTAGCGTAATTTCTAATCAAGTCCGTCACATAAGCAATCCCCTTATTTGAGAGAATGCAATATTATGGGCTCTTGCAAAAAAAATGAAAAACATCGCATAATCTTAAATTATTTCAATATAAAACTAATAAAGGGATCAACTCATCTTTAGAGCCGACCTCCGTTCGGCAGTAGTCCCCACAGTCCGCTTCGACTTCAGGGTCCCCGGTTTCGAATCCCAGAATTCACGTGGATGTTCATTGTGAGTATTCCTTCTCCAATTTTATAATATCATTAATAATCCTTATCTTCGCGATTAGCCAAAAGTAGATGAAATGCGAATTAAAATAAACTCAAATTATTAATCAATCCTTATTAGGAACTAAAACCAAATTATACATACATATTTCCAGCGCTGAGCTGTATAGGACGCTAAACATACACAACGACAAAACACAAAGTACAGCAAACAAAAGTATTCTCGAGGCGCCTCAGTGACCGATTACGTTCAGTGATTCTACTAAAGGTTTTGAATTCGAAATCCTCCCTGGACAAAGGTGTCCCTCGGTTATTCATCGGGATGGTTGCGATTTGCCTAGAATCGTAGAAAGGTTAAAATAAATGAGAAAACTAGAAATACACGAGGATTTTCCTAGAGACTGGTTCGCGTGTTAGAATCTCACCTTCCACAAATTTGGATGCATTCCGAAAATGTCACCCTTTCACTACAATATATAATAAAAAATATGGACATTTGATGAAGTTTTGTGAATGGTGTTCTTTTGCTTACTATCTTTGTCGTTTGATGATAAAATACCAGCTATAGAAACACAAAATAAAGAAATATAATTCACACATAAAATATAGTATGAATTACGAGAATATCTCATTATGCATTATTATATTTGTAATTGTTCTTTCGTCGATTTCATCAACATTTCTCGCACGCCTCTCTTCCGAATATTGATGTTGAATGACACTCGATAGACGATGCAGACTATATGGAGCGACCACTTTTGAATTTGAGTCCGTATTTATTAAAAATTCATTGTCTTGTCAGTTTGTAAGTACTGCAATTTTTCTAACAACATCACAAGTACCATTATTATGTTAAATTTGCTCTGTTAAGACTGCCAAGTGACGCTAGTGGCAACACTGCTACTAGTCCCTGGAAATTATGTAAGAATGGTCGTTTGCTGTTTTGGATGCATACATACGGGTTAGATTTTATGCTCTTGTAGCGCAGAAACTAAGCTCTTTCGAGGTAATATTTACAATGGAAAGTTACTTGTTTTTATGATATCTTCCAGCACCAAACGTTGTCTCTCTCCCATAAAGTCCTGCAAAAAACTAAAACTCTATAACTTTTTAGCTGTTGCATTTAACAATACACATTTTTTGGGTGAGAAGGGTGGAAGTTTAAAGTTTTGTTCTGGCCACACTGCTCAGTGACGATTGCACTGGTAATTACGTGATCATGTAACTTAAGATGGCGTCCATCCAGGAAAAGGCACAGTGTGTTATGTGGTTTGCAGAGTTAAAATCTTGTGTTTCAGTGCAGAGAAAGTTCCAGACAACATATGGGAAACCACCCCCAGCAAATTCAAGTATCAAGAGATGGTATGAAGTGCAAACTCGGGGTAGTCCCAAAGTGAATGTGTGGTGTGCGATTTCAATGGACCACATTATTGGTCCATTTTTCTTCGAGGAAGACACGGTAAATGGCAACAACTATCTGAACATGCTACAGACATTCCTTGTGTGCCAGAACTTAATAGGTTAGGCATCATCAATGACGTCCACATGCAATAAGATGGGGCGCCGCCGCATTTTGCCCTTGAAGTTTGGCAGTTTCTTAACGAACAATTTCAAGGTAGATGGATTGGCCGAAGAGGGCCCACACCTTGGCCTGCAAGATCACCAGACTTGACACATTGCGATAATTGTTTGTTGGGACATCTAAAGACCGAGGTGTATTCACAGATACCAGCTAATCTGGATGACCTAAAAGAAAAAAATAAGAGTTGTGATTCTGAATATCCCAGGAGAGCACCGTCAGCACGCAATTCTCGGTTTCACAAAAGGACTACAGCAATGTCTGGACGTGAATGATGCACAATTGGAGGTTTGGCGATGAACCTAACACGCAGGAAATAAACTTTGAACCTTGCTGAAAGTACACACAAAATATTTTATTAAACTTAATAGTTTTCAAGTTATAGAGTTTTAGTTTTTTGCAGGACTTTATGGACTCCCTGTATATATATATATATATACATATATATATATATATATATATATATATATATATATATATATATATATATATATATATATATATATATATACAGGGTGTTTCTAAAGGTCGTTTACAACGCTTGGGAGGTGATTCCTCACACGAAAACAAGCAAAAAGTCTAAGTTCCATTTTTACGACTGAGGCTTCGTTTCCGAGATAGGAGCCTCGCAAAAGGTGACAAAGTGAACGTCACACCTAACTGGGACGAATACTATAACAGATAGAGAGGCGGTTCCAAGGGAATCATAAAGGAATCGTATGTGCTCAGACCGGAAGTCACTATGAAAAGTTCACTGCACGCATGCGCAATGGAGTCCTCAAAGGAATTGGGGATTTCCAGCAAGAACAATACATGGAAAGGGTATGTAACGCAGCAAGAAGGACCGTGACAATGAGAAATGCGTTAAAGACAACACATCCCTACCTCAAACATCAAAACATGAGCACCGAACACAAAATCCGAAAAGTTGAGCACGGTTGCATACCCCAGTTACACGCGAGGAATGAACGAATCATGTCATGTGTCATACGAGGGACACATTACTCCACCAGGAGGAGGGAAAGAAAAACACATTATCAGATGATTGCGACAACGCGTATTTTTACACGCGACAACTACGTAATATACCCCCCCCCCACACACACACAACAAACAACAAATGCTACAATGTCTTACGCACAGACAGTCCGTGTCACTGTACACCAACTGAAGATGTCACTTTCACCACACAAAGGGGGTGGGGAGCAATACCAAGAGTGTTCTCACTGAGATTTGCCGAGGGCAATAATCACAGACGGTTTTCAAAATGTCTGCCGTTTACTTCTACGCAGAGATGACAGCGACGAATCAAGGATTGTCGAGTACGAGCAAACAAGCCAGGTGTATCTGCTACCGTCGCGGCGGCGACGTTGATGCGAGCAACGAGGTCCTCAGCTGATGTGACAGGTGTGTCGTATACGAGGGTTTTCATTTCTCCCCAGAAGAAAAAATCGAGAGGGTTGAGATCTGGCGACCTCGGTGGCCAAGGCACAGGCTCATCCCTACCAATGAACCTATTGCGAAACACGTCATGCAGGAAATGTCGTACATTACAATCGAAATGCGCTGGTGCACCATCGTGTTGGTACCACATTTCTTGCCGCAGTGCCAAAGGTACGGTCTCCAACAGTTCAGGCAGAACCTCACTAAGAAATGCATGATACGTGCGACCATTCAGGCGAACAGGGAGAATGTATGGTCCAATTAAATGATCATGTACTATCCCGCACCACCCATTCACTGAAAACCTGTGCTGGTGATGGGCCACAAAAAGTGTATGTGGGTTGTCAAAGTCCCATACATGACTGTTTCTACTATTGAAGACATCCATCCTGGTGAAAATGGCTTCATCTGTCCACAATACGTTTGCCCCGAAGTGAGGGTTTGTGTCCAGCTGATGCAACAACCATTGGAAAAATTCCATACGAGGGTGCAAGTCACGAGGTAACAGTTCCTGTACTTTCTGCAGTTTAAAAGGGTGCATTCCTTCCTCTGACAACACTCGCCAAACATTCACATGAGACGTGTTTCGTGCCCGAGCGAGCACTCGCGTGCTGGTGCCAGGATGTTCTGCGACCGCTGTTAACACATCTTCTGCAAACTGATGTGTGCGTACACTTCGGGGTCTTCCAACTTCTTGCACGGTGGTAACACTGACCCTGTTTCACGCAGTCGACTGTCCACTACCTGAAAGAAGGTGTGAGACGGTAAACGTCTATGTGGAAAGCGTTCTCCATAAAGACGCCTTGCCTCGCGGCTATTACCACGTGCCTCCCCATACATGAGATGCATGTCTGCTAGCTGCTGGGTCGTATACGCAGCCATCTGTGTAATAGGGAGCTGGAACTGCAAAGTATTGTTTTTGTTTAACACTGGCACACTGCACAAATTGGCCGTATCACCGTACGAACACCACAGACCAATTGTTGCGATACTTGACTTGTCCACTCCACCACGTCAACTTCTTTCAATACAACATACTAGTACTCTTCAATGCGTATGACAACCTAGAGCGAACTGCTGATCATATCCCAGCACCTGCAACACGACTGGAACTGCCGGAGAGAACCAACCCTTCGAGCTCCTCTCGCGGGAACAGCAGTCATGAAGGTCAAACGTAGACTACGAGAGCCAGACTTGCCTGTGCAGCGCTTCCAAAACTGGTCTCTTTTACGTCACAATGATCGCGTGCGAACACTTTTGGTATTGCTCCCCACCCCCTTTGTGTGGTGAAAGTGACATCTTCAGTTGGTGTACAGTGACACGCACTGTCTGTGCATAAGACATTGTAGAATTTGTTGTTTGTTGTGTGTGTGTGTTGGGGGGATATTGCGTAGTTGTCGCGTGTAAAAATACACGTTGTCGCAATCATCTGATATTGCGTTTTTCTTTCCCTCCTCCTGGTGGAGTAATGTGTCTCTCGTATGACACATGACATGATTCGTTCATTCCTCGCGTGTAACTGGGGTATGCAACCGTGCTCAACTTTTCAGATTTTGTGTTCGGTGCTCATGTTTTGATGTTTGAGGTCGGGATGTGTTGTCTTTAACGCATTTCTCATTGTCACGGTCCTTCTTGCTGCGTTACATACCTTTTCTATGCATTGTTCTTGCTGGAAATCCCCAATTCCTTTGAGGACTCCATTGCGCATGCGTGCAGTGAACTTTTCATAGTGACTTCCGGTCTGAGCACATACGATTCCTTTATGATTCCCTTGGAACCGCCTCTCTATATGTGATAGTATTCGTCCCAGAAAGGTGTGACGTTCACTTTGTCACCTTTTGCGAGGCTCCTATCTCGGAAACGAAGCCTCAGTCGTATAAATGGAACTTAGACTTTTGGCTTGTTTTCGTGTGAGGAATCACCTCCCAAGCGTTGTAAACGACCTTTAGAAACACCCTGTATATACACACACACACACACACACACACACACACACACAAATTGAGGATAGTTCAAAGGAGAAATCTCAAAATTATATCATCTTAAGTCATCAACCAAAACTCGATCTGGCAGTGACAAAGAAAATACCACTTATATGACGTCGAACCATAATCACTGCGTCGTGAAACATCGAGATCAAAACAAGTAAACAACTGTAGGGTAGATCGGGGCAAGTTGAGACGGAGGCAAGTTGATACATTGCCATTTACGAGGGAACGTGCATGCGCTGCGTAATGTCCGTTAAACAGAATACGTCCTTCACCAGTCCCTATTGTCTGAGCGTGTGCATGGCTAATGAACAATTTTGTGCGCAAAGTTATCCGACTTAGTGTATTTTTCAGGGTGTAAATTTACTTTTTTGGATGTTGTTTAAAGTCTCCTGGTGGGCTTACATGAACTGTGAATTATTGTTGTTTGTTTTTCTGTTGTCTGTAGTACGTTAAAGTTCGTTAATCGAAATGGCACCGGTTGGGGAAAGTTGATATGCCTGAATTGGGGCGGGTTGATACGGTGTATCAACTTACCCCAGCTGGTTCCAATTTTTTTTGATTGTTTGTTTATACGTTTTATTTTCTTAATAGCAACATAAGAAAGAAAAAATCAACCTCTCAATTTGTATCAACTTGCCCAGCTCTCCCCTAATCCCGGAAAGATTGGTCAGAAAACGTTATGGCAAAATAACCAAATAAGAAGACAAGGAGGGAGTCAGAATTCACAGTTGTAGCAAGGCGCTTATATTACCGACGGATCAGGCAAATCGACGTTAACCGTCGGTGGAACCAGATACGGAGAAGAACCTGTGGACTGCAACAACTGCAGCCTCTGCCGAGGGACACCACACGCCGATAGAGCCCTTTTCCGATCGCAGCCCTTCGATCTGTTTTCCGGCCGCCGCACGTTACCTAGTGCCGATGTCAGCCTGCCATTCTATCGCCGCGAAGACGGCGTGTAACAGGAACCCGTCCGAGACCATCGCCCGCATCCAACGGACCAATCTGCCTGCGAGATTGCCAACATCAACTAACCGCACTCCTTGGGTAGCAGAGAACGCCTGTGGTAAAATTCGCCAGAACCTCGGGGAAAGACATTCCGCACGAAGATACGTACAGAGACGCAAATTGCCTGCCAGAGAGTCGTTTCCGAGTTGTCCGGACTGCCTGAACGAGAAAAGTTGTCGACCAAGAACCTCCCTTATTCTCTCTACAATATATATATATACACACACGTATGTGTTTGTGTATATAGTAATTGAGTATTTTTTTCCAGCCAAACGGAAATGTATTCACAAAAACTTAAATATAGAGTAGTCTGCTTTTTTAAGGTTGTAATCTTACACGGTTGGCACAACTGCTTCACCATCACTTGGCCGAGATAGAAGCTAGCCGTTGATGTTAGTGAAGACATGTTGGTAGTTCGTCGTGCTGAGAGAGGAAAGCAAGGAAGATTTTAACGATGAATTTGGTGTCAGCACAGTCCCTTCTGTAACCTCCAAAGGTGATAAATGTCAAGGGGAAAGGATCGGTTAAGAAACTTGTTAGTGGAGAACATGGAGAGATCATCACTGCCGTATGTCGTACGTCAGGAAGTTTCATTCCTCGTGCATTCATCTTTTCGCGGAAGAGAATGAGAGCAGAACTACTTGATGGGTTACCGCCATCTGCTATTGTTATGATGATGAAAACGAACATCCTTGCTGAAGAAGACGTATCAAGCTCGCAACGTCAAATGAAAGAGTACAGCCGCCCTGTACTGGTTCTGATGAGTACAGCTAACTCTCAGTCGAGGATTGGGTTAAGTGTGTCGACATGTGATGAACGGTGGAACGAAAACTGCACCTCGTATGAAACAGGAACCCTCATCTCTAATTTGACTTAATTCACTGTGCTACATGTTTAGATGACACGACACGTGCTTCTCGTATGAAGGAGGAACTTTTTTAAGTGATTTATGTTCCTTTTTAAAGAACCTTCATACGAATGTTACTCTATCAAGAAAGTGTTAGTACGATCCGCAGTCTTACCCTGTGCTGCGGGTAAAATTGCGCGTTTACATGGTTCTACTTTTCGTTTCATTTCTGCTTTCTGCATTTCTTTTGTATTATTTACAGAGGTTTCGGAAATTTACTGTATGTTGGCAAACGATAGTGCATTCTGTGTTACATTTTCCGTTAGTTACTCTAGATAGATAAATTCAATAAAACATAATGAACAAAAACTGCACAGTCTTGCTCCATCTTACTCTAAATTTTGAAGGTTGAACATGACTCTACTTTTACACATAACATCCATTCCCATTTATACATTTGTCCAAACGTGACACCAATTTCTCGATGCCCATGCGGTTGAAATCGTTCGGCTGGACGCGTAAGCAAAGAAGCACGTCTGTCATAACTTCCGTGTCGCAGCTGAAGTGTTTGGGCGGCAAGGTGTTCCTTCAGTGCGCCGAACAGGTGAAAGTCTGGACTGTATGTTGGATGCTTGAGAATGTCCCAATGTCAGGAATTGACTTTTTGAGTCGCTGATGCAACCACGAGCATTGTCATGGAGAATGATGACCACCTTTAGAGATTTTGTTGGACGTTTACGGAGCAGAGCAGCTCGTAGACGATCCAGTGTGGCACGATATGCAGTAGCATTTACAGTTACTCCTTTTAACAGAAATTTAGCAGGAATGACACGCTGGCTGTCCCAGAAAACAGCAAGTAAAACCTTTCCTGCAAACGGGGTTGTCCTGATTTTTTGGGTGGGGGCGAGTTTGTGTGTTTCCATAATACTCTGTTGCTTTCGTTCAGGGGTGTAATGAAAACCCCACGATTCGTATCCGGTAACAATGCTGTCGAAGAATACGATTCCAACCGTATGGTACCGGAGCAAATATTCAAGACTGTATCCCATACGGTCCTCCATATGCTGTGGTGTGAGCTTTCTGGGGACCCATCTCGCTGACACTTTGTGATACTCAAGTTCTTCATGGATGATGGTGTATGCACTTCCATATGAAATGCCCACGGCATTCGCTTTTCTATGGATTATGACCGCCAATCGAACTGCATCAATGCCTCCATAGCGTGAACATTGTCTTTGTGTGGGATTTGCGAGGCAGTCCAGAACCGGGTTCATCGAAGAGACATCTACACTCCCTGCATTGAGCTTTGCACACCAGTTACAGACACTTGTGAATTTCATGCAAGTGTCACCACACACTGCACACAACTCACGATAGGTTTCAGGCAGTTTCTGTCTCTATGACCCCAGAAACTGATTCACACTCCGCAGCTCAACTGTGTCGAACGTTTCTTCTTCTTCTACTACTCCGATTTGTCCCTATCGCCATTAAATAATGCGATTTTGGACACGTGAATTAAAGGAATGCATCAAACGATATCCGATAACATCCCACGTTAAAATAAACTCTTCCTCCTATTTACAGATATAAATAGGTACTTCGCAAGTATAACACAAAAAGCAAGAAAACTCTTCCTCCCATACACGGGTGTAAATAGGTCTTTCGCAACATAAACCTTCGCAATATGATTTGGACAAACACAACACAAACGTCCGCCTTACACCGAGGCACAAGGCGAACTCTGTCGAATGTCTCAAGCGTAGTTGTCATTTTCTTGAAACAAATTACCTCTCGGCGTGCGCGAGGTGCACACACCTGCCATCTCGTGTAAAGGTGGCGAACCACATGTATTTCCAAATGTATATTTCAGTCTTTGTGAATACATTTCCGTTTGACTGTTAAAAATGTAATCAGTTACTTTTTTATATCCCCTCGTGTGTGTGTGTGTGTGTGTATATATATATATATATATATATAATAGTATTATTTAGCAAGCACATATCTCTAGAAAAAATAGTTTACATTAACAATTGCATCGCCAATAACCACTCATTCTTTGCGATACCAGGTCGCAAAGAGTGCAGACGGTCTTGTAGAGTGACTGGCCATCTCCCCGTGGGAGGCTCCGTTGAGAGAACTGACTGAAATACGTGTAGCGTATTCTCTGGTTCATGGAAATAGTGCCTCAAGCTTCCTATCTTCCTTCGCATTCAACGGCGGCAGTTTAGATTCTGCAGCTTTGCCGTCACATTTCAATAAATTATCCATCACACACTAATGTCCTTCCTGAATTTCCGAAAATTCGTGACAATCTTTGCAAAAGACATCATAATCCAGATCATCACTCTTCAAAGTATTACAAAGGCAGTATATTTTGAAGACGTTCGACATTATAATTTTCGTAACAACATCGTTGTCTATTCTCGCGGTATTCTTCCCTATCATCGTGAGAGTTCTACTGTAGAAACGCAAGTAAAATAATTTGTCCTTTATGTACATACAAGACTGCGTCCTCTGTACGAATATTGAATGCTTGTATATCGACAATGTCTGCAATCATACAGTTCAGAACACGTGCAGATCGCAACCAGATGCAATCCTCGCACTCCGTGAGGAAATTTAATAGAACTCGAACAATATGATCCGATATTGCACAATATTACACCACTATCGTGTCTTGAATTCCAGGGTCGTAAATTAGGAGTCAGCTTCCCGTGAGAACCAGTGAAGCTCCTACGTGCTTAAACGTGAGAAATTTTTGCATGCGTCAGCATTCCTTACTGAAGAAAGGCTTGCTAGAACAGAATATATGCTCAGTTCAACAAGCCTCTTTCTCATGGAAACAAGATCGGTGACGACACTTTAATAATATAACGTGCATTTTACATGCCCTTCCCTCTTCACGACTTTGATCATTTTGTAATTTTCGCAAGCTGCCAGCGATTTGAGCCGCCAATCTGCTGTAAACTGAAGTTGAAGCACGACAGTAGTTCATAACGCTTATTTATCAGATACAATCTTGTCCTATCCTATACTTTATTAATTATTTCAACTCAGGTTAGTACATATTGTAATCCTCGTTTAACCTCTCTGACTTCCTATCTTTCTCTATCTCTTTCTCTCCCTCCTTCTTGTTGTTCACCCCATCTATCATATCGTAATGCGAACTTCATCATTTGTTAAAAGTCAGCTTATATCGTAATACAACTCTCTTCCTATGCTCCCTTCCTCTCCCCCTTTCTATAGATTAGCATCTAATAAGTTGACATCAGGTGACTTGGGTTACCTTATAGCGTGATACGTCCCTATCGTCGTACCCCTTCCCACAGGGATCAAGACTCAAACTGAACGGAAAAAATAGAAAGGATCCCGACGTACTTTCAGTGTTCCTGAACCTGCATATGCAAGTTTCTGTCTCGTGAAAGTGGACACGGAGGTTTCGTTTAAATTCGGTCCGGACTGGCATGTCTCTTACATCATTTCAGTTTCGGTACCTCCAAACTGGTTTACTGCCAAAGTACTATTAACAGGGTTTCATTTGTATACTTACGCATGCTGAGTAGAAGGGAAACCAGATAAGACCGAACAATAGACCTTTTAATTGACATTAATGGGTTTTTATTCCTTATCGAGGGATGACGCTATTGTTAATTAATCAAGCGTTACGTGTCGGAGGTGGGGGATGAGATGAGTCATCGATGACTCATGCGCACGTGTGAGTTTGGAATTAATGGTTTTCCATTAGTGCACAAAAATACTATTATGTAACCCGTTTTTTACCCTAACGTAATTGTTGTACTTTATATATGCGTTACAGCCGGATATGAGTGATGGGTGCCTCATGCACTCGTGGGAGTTTGGAATTAATGTTTTTCCATTAATGTAAAATACACTATTATGGAGTCCGTTTTACCCTAACCTAACACAATTGTTATAGTTTATATACGCGTTACAGCCGGATATGAGTCATGGACGATTCAGGCTGGCGTGGGAGCTTGGAATTAATTGTTTTCTGTTAGTGCACAAAATATGCTATTATGGAGTCCGTTTTCGGACTTTTGCTTCTCCAATTTATGCTTTTTTATATGTGTTTCAGCCGGAAATGAGTCAAGGCTGATTCATGCAGTCGGGGTACTTGAAGTTAATGCGTTTTATTCACTAACGAGGAGACGGTTCCGGCCTATTCTAAGCCAATTGATGGCGTCACTCGAGTTTTGCAGGCGTCGATGACGTCATGACCGGCCATCTTGACATCGGTGCTGGATCATATTAGGTAATTAAGGATCTGGATTCAGGGGTTTCAGTCCTTAGACACATAATAATTTTAGTTAGAGTAAAAGTTTGGCCTCTTATATGTGCAAAAAAGTACAGATATTAAACATTTCGTACAGTTTATCTATTAAGCAAAGGCAAAAAATGCAATAACTTAGCAACATACTTAAAAATTAAGCAAGTAGTAATATTCTAGTGGCACATAATAAGTCTAAAATATACTCGAAAATACTCTGACTAATGGTTGTCGGTTATCTGAGATCGAAATTTTCAAGCTTTCTCTCAAGCATAAAGTGGCTCTAGAAATCACAAAGCCTCAATAAAATGGTTACATAGAGTAAAAACACTTGGAGAGTCGTGCTGATCACATCATATGAAAAACATGCAAGAACAAGAATATATGGAACCCTACTCATATATTTAGGAAACTTTACCTGCCCTAACAGTAAGAAAATACCGAGGGAACTCTAAAATAAACAAACTTTCCTACGAAGGAAACCAAAAATAGCTTAGTGTAAGTCAATAAACCCTACCAACAACAACATTCAACAACTACATAAAAAAACCAACAATAATGATAATAATAGTATAAATAAAGTTTGTGGCTAAAGTTTTACTTAAAAGTACTTCTTCCTTAGTGATTAGATTTTTTTCCAAATAAAGAACAAAACTCAAAGTTAATAAATATAAGATACAAACGGCAATAAACGTTTAAAATAATGAGTTAAAAGTTGAAAAAATGTCTGTGAGTTCAGAATGCAATAAAAAATATTGCCTGAATAGATGAAATTGTGTTATTAGAGTAAAATATAAGCCTAAACTTGTAAATAATAAGTTAAAAGTTGAAAAAAATATCTTTGTAAGTGCAAAATGTAATACACACTCCTGCCTGAATAGCTTAAATTTTGGTATTTGAGTAAAAAATGGAAATAAACTTTGAAAATAATAAGTTAAAAGTTTAAAAAATGTCTTTGTGAGTTCAAAATTTGATAAAAAATGTTGCCTGAATAGATGAAATTGTGATATTAGAGTAAAAGATAAGCTTAAACTTCAGCTAAAGTTGAAAAAACACACTTTGTGTGTCTAAATTGCCATACAAACCCTTGCTTCAATCGTTCAAATAGCGTTTTCTGAGTAAAAATACGCAAAAAATGTGAAATATTGGCCCTAAGAGTCAAAATCTGGTCAATCTTACGTAAGAAGCTTGACGCATTAACAACCATCATGTAGCTTATAAAGCAATAATCAAAGGGTCCATGGTTGGAAACCTAGAAATAATGGCAAATAGTGGATCGTATCCACTTTAACCTGAAGATAGTGGGCCTGATTGTTACTAGTTCAGCCAAATTACTTACGCTTTAGGTCAAATGGTCTTTACAATGTTACAAAAGGAGGAAGAAAAACCCGCCTAAATTACTTCCGCCAAATTAAATTTTATCCACAAAAAATCAATACAAAGGTGTTAAAATAATGGCGGCACATGACTTCCATTACAAATTATTATCCCATACAGTTCCCGTAGGGGTCCCGCGGGAACTGACAATGGAGACCCTTTCTCACCCTCGACCTGCAATGATCGCTCGCGGTTTGGGGTGACGATGGCGGAAATATTCTTCTTTTCTGGTGCAAATTTCGTGAGCAACCTTGTAGAGGAGAGTTGCGGTCAACGTATTCTTCCCTTTTTTAAAAGCAATTATTATTAATAACATGCATTCTGCCCGTATACTTCGTTTTCATATAGGCTACATCGTTCAATTTCTTCGTTTTTAAAGCGAACATAGGCTAACGCCATATATTGTGTTATAATATCTTCTACCCCAGATCCCTTCAGGGTCGGTTGAATCCGGATAAATCCAGATCCTTAATTATACCTAATATGATCCAGCACCGATGTCAAGATGGCCGGTCATGACGTCATCGACGCCTGCAAACCTCGAGTGACGCCATCAATTGGCTTAGAATAGGCCAGAACCATCTCCTTGTTAGTGAATAAAACGCATAAACTTCAATTACCCCGACTGCAAGAATCAGCCTTGACTCACATCCGGGCGTAACACGTATAGGAAGAGCATAAACTGCGTTAGAATAGGTCGGAACTGGGTTCCTTGGGTTAGAATAATCCTGAACCGGGTACCATAATAGTATCTATTATGCACTAATGGAAAACCATGTGAACTAAGCTCCACGTCTGTATAAATCATCCGTGACTCATATCCGGCTGAAACACATATAAAAAACACATAAATGGGAGAAGAAAAGGGACGAAAAGGGACTCCATAATAGCATCTTTTGTGCACTACTAGAAAACCATTAATTCCAAGCTCCCACGCCAGCCTGAATCGTCCATGACTCATATCCGGCTGTAACGCATATATAAAGTACAACAATAGGATTACGTTAGGGTAAAAGACGGGATACATAATATTATATTTTGTGCACTAATGGAAACCATTAACTCCAAACTCACACGTGCGCGTGAGTCATCGATGACTCATCTCCTCCCCGACCCCCGACACGTGGCGCTTGATTAATTAACAATAGCGTCATCCCTCGATAAGGAATAAAAAAACCATTAATGTCAATTAAAAGGTCTATTGTTAGGTCTTATCTCGTTTCCCTTCTACTATGCTGGTTCCTTATTTCTGTCATAACTAGAAGCATTTTCAAAAGATGACTTCTGTTATATAGGTACCGTGCGTCCATTTCGATCTTCAGCCGAGAGATCGGGAGAAGCGTGGCGGGCGGCGCTGACGGAGATGCCGACATTTGCGGCCTGTAATGCCCGCTTATTTTCATGGACATATTCAGACATTTATATAAATATTGCAAAACGAGCACTAACCTGTGTTATAAGAGTACGGTTTTAATTTTAGTAGCTTAGTGGCTGTATGTGCCGATGATTTTGACACGCCCAACTCTTGTGAAACACGGCGTAGAGGTTTGTTTGGAGAACGTTCTAACGCTGCACCAATATCATCGAGTTTTGCTTCGGTTAGAATCCGTCGTTTTGCTTAGGTGTTTTAAAATTTAACGATCCAGTTTCTCGTAATTTAAGGACGAGATGTCAAACCGTATCTCTGTGTGGAGTTGAAATGCCTAGGATTTTCTGTACAAATTGCCTACACACGTTTCGACGCGAGTCTGTTTTCACGTACGTGTCATACATAAAAAATCTTTGTTCTAACGTGAACCTTGCGGCTGGCATTCCAATCGTCTCACTGACACAACACACCTACACACTGCAATAACACAAACAAAGTAACTGCAAGTAACCAAGAATAACACTCTTGCGCACAGTACGAAATTAACACGCTCTTGGTTTACATTGCTCGCCACTATATTCACAACTCTGTCTTCATCTAGTCGCGAAAGAACAAAAAAACTCGAGCTCGGATATTTCGGATTGCAAGGAACCTAACGAAAACCATTGACTTTTAACGGTTTCGTCTGCAGCGTAATCTTGATACAGTGTTGCACATTCGAAACCTCCAAACGATTCCCATGGCCACAAAACTCTTTCAAGGATATAAACTTAAGCAGGACGTTACTGGTCAAAACTATGATTAAAATGCTTTATTATCTGTGGCTCTTAACATCGTTTCTATAACGTATTTATTTGTGTATATAAGAGCAGAACTTGGATGAATTACAGAAGAACTTTTGCGTGTTATAACACAGGTTAGTACCCGTTTTGCAATATTTATATAAATGTCTGCATATGTCCATAAAAATAAGCGGGCATTACAGGCCGCAAATGTCGGCATCTCCGTCAGCGCCGCCCGCCACGCTTCACCCGATCTCTCGGCTGAAGATCGAAATGCACGCACGGTATATCCGTTTTGCGTGTACCAGTGAGCTGCGACATATGAGACTTTTCATTTTTTTCAAAAACGGATGGAGAAATCGTTTCGAACAACTCTCAGTTAATGTCAATTATAAGCTGTCTAGAATTGTTGCTAGGAATATACAAGAACAAAAGGAATCCTTAATCGTTAGTTCCATGTATCAACAACTTTTGAAATCGTGGAATGTTACTAGTAATAATATAATAATAATAACCCGCAGCGCTACAGCCCGTGAGGGCCTTGGCTTACCTACCGACTGCTGGTCTCCCTCCCACACTGTTCCTCCGTCACCTGGTGTAGCGTGGAGATCTTAGACCAGTATTGGGGTGACGGGTGGTCAGCCCGACGAACCCCCAGCCGTTGTAGGTCTTCTCGACCGGATTACCGCTCACTCATTCGGAGCTTCCTAATTTCCTCACGATGGTGGGTTGCCACCGGCCCTATACGTAGGCCGAATAAATTCCGACCAGAGCCGGATTCGAACCTACGCCGTCCCGCAGCGAACGATCTCAAGACGAGTGAACGCCTTAACCCGCTCGGCTCGGCTCTGCGTCGAATAACATGGGTACGTGGGGGAAACCCTGGGGGGTAAAGGCGGTCAGGGGCGTGATGCTGATCACACCACCCCCACTCACGACCGGATCAAGAAAGTGTGGGGCGTTACCCCCACACCCCCTATATGCCTTCATGGCGTGGTGATATGCACAGGGTAGCACTTTACCTTTTTTTTTCTTTTTTATAGTTTAAAGTGGGATTCCAACCACTTGTGCCAAAACCGTGTATCAAACTTGGCTAGCGTGCGACATTACCAATACTCGGTTCGGGCAGGGATGTGGGTGTTTGTCCCGATGAGAATACAGAGAATATAGAGGAATTGACATGTGTGACAACTGAGAAAAAGGTGAAGAACGAGGATACTATTAATTTTGAAAATACTCCTTCGGTTAGTGTAATGTGCCTGAAATTGAATGCCCTATTTTTGACCGTGAACGTGTTTTGTTTCTTCAATTAAAACTTTTACCTGTGTTTTTCTCCCTTGTTTATTTATAGTTATAAATAAAATCCCATTGGAGCATGGAAAAACCTTTCACTGTTCATAAGTCAGTCATTGTTCTCTGCAGTTTTAAATGCAACATTCAGGCTCTCTGATTGTGCATCGTACGTTTCACATCAGGTATCCACATAATTTAATATATTTATAAGTAGGGAGCGGAAGTTGATGGCCTAAAAAATATAGGTATATGACCTACAGAATATCCTAAAAAATGGAAAAAATGACGTAAAATGCAAAAAATGACCATTAAATTTGTTAGTTTCAGTTTAAAAATTGAAATGAAAATGAAATTAAACAAAATGCAATCTTGCTTTAAAAAAGAAAGGGCACCAAATGATAGCACATGCACATTCAATTAAAATATGCAACGAGGATTTTCAGTGCAAACAGGGTCTAGCTATGGTATTTCCAGCCTCTCCTTATCTGATCTTAAATCTGAGTTTGCCCCAGACGGGCACCTGGTGGTTTCCCCAGACACAACAAAGACTTTCACCAGTTCAGTTTTCTTTTGCTCGTAAATTGCAATCCTGCGAGATATATATAGGCATATATTCTTCTTGGTGAAAAGATTCAAGAATATTACCAAAATTAAAGAATTGACAAAATATCATGAAACAATATACCGAATATTGCAAAAAATGACGGGAAAATGCCGAAAATCGGAGAAAATTACCTGAAACCTGACAAATGAAAAAAATGCACTTTAAAATTACCTTTTTTAGGTTCTACATGAAGTGTAATTTTGAGTATATTTAATGGTCATCGTGTCCGAAATGTCAGAAAAAAGATGACATTTCATCAACATCCGGTCCTTATTTATAAGTTGTTTTAAGCGAAATTCTCTATTTTTATTTTTTCCATATATGATATCAATATCACATTGCAAACAGTTATTAATGGTTTCAATGTCATTTGTTGGGGAAAAAGTTTCATATTACTTTAGATTCGAACATGCAAACGCAAGTATCAAAGCATTGCTTTAGACAGCACTCATGATTTTGATACGTGGAAAGGTAATCATTTTACGGGAAACGTGAAAGTTGGTGTCTGTTGACAGACTGTAGCTACTGCCATATTAGCACTGACAACTAGGAAGCGTTCTCAATGATCACGTGGCTGCATGTTTTTCACAAATAAATAACTGCGTTTTTTCAACACATACACAAATACATCGTCGCTTCGGAACATCAAATTTTCATCATTGCTGATTTCAGATTACCAACATACGAAGTGGCATGCAATTCAAAAACTTTTGCAGAAACCTCAGTTTTATAAATAAGGTAGGATGAAATTAGACAAAAAAAAACTTTCCTTCCGCTGGGTTCGAACTCGGGTTGCCCGCATGCTAGTCTGACACGATAACCAACATTCCAAACGAGACAACACGAACCTCTTTCGCAAGTAGTCGACTGAAACGCAAGTTAATTTTCAGATTGCTAATTTCCAAGGTATAACATGCCTAGGCAGATTTGTCTTGCATTTTCTGTACTTTTGTTATTTCAGTCGCTTTGGTCTCTCCCTACGTTAATCACGGCAATAATGAGGAATATTTTTTTGGCAAAGATGATAAACAGACACACAAGAATAATCACCCTCGCAAAAAAAAAGAGCCAGAACTCGAGTCTGGAACCTTCGACGCGAGGTGTGTTTCTTGTTCAAAAATATATCTCTGTGTGTTTTCGTTAGATATGAAATGAAGTAAATAAATAAGACAAGTGGGTGGAAGGGACTGGAGAATCGTAGCTACGTAACCATTGAAAAGATAGATATCCATCGCATAGATAGAGATTCTCTATATCACCTTGCGATAGAGAATTTAACATAACCCACAGCGCTAAAGCACCTTGGAGGGCCTTGGCTTACCTACCGACTGCTGGTCTCCCTCCCACACTGTTCCTCCGTCACCTGTTATAGCGTGGAGGTCTTAGACCAGTATTGGGGTGACGGGTGATCAGCCCGACGGACCCCCAGCCGTTGTTGTATGTCTTCTCGACCGGGTTACGCTCACTCACTCGGAGCTTCCCAATTTCCTCACGATGGTGGGTTGGCCGAATAAGTTCCGACCAGAGCCGGATTCGAACCTACGCCGTCCCGTAGCGAACGATCTCAAGACGAGTGAACGCCTTAACCCGCTCGGCTACGGAGGAGGACGCGTTAGAGAACTTATTAGAAGAATGTACAGATTAAACGAACAAATTTGATGTGTATCCTTTCGTCAAAATGCCTAGAAAACAATATTACATACTTCTTCACTAGTAGAAAAGAATAAAAAAATTGTCCTTGGTGGGGAACGAACCTAGACCTCACTGATGAAAGCTCTGTACGCTAACCAACACTCTATCAATAGCACCATGTTTTCTTTTTTCCAGTCAGTCTGTTTCCTTCCTCAACACCTGAAGACGAAAATTCTTGTTAATTTCTCTCATAATTGTTTCATTGTTTATTAATAGAAATCACGTATGTCACAAATAGACGCATTCTTTCTGTGAAAAATCCCATGTTTCGCACATCGTGCTTCTCCATTTACTGTTATTTGGACATTCACTTGAAAGTTAAAACTTAGCTTTGTGTGTTTGTTTTCACGTGCATATGTGTGAGAAGAATGGTGTGAACGTGTGTTCGATGTTTTTCTGGGCATTATTTTCGTTCAAAGCATTAATATATTTGTAAAATATGGAATTTACTGTAATGCAAGGAGTGAAAATATAAACCCAGTCCGTCAGGTTCGTTCCCAAACAACATTAAATAATGAAACGTAACGTGGACCGAGTATTATTCCATGTCGAGAACACGAGACATTACGATCGACAATCTTCATCTCGTATTTCTCTTTGGCATCACTACTCAATTTACAGAGATGTATACCCGTGACTGGTACAAGCCGCAGAATTACAATGCTGATTGGGTTGTCTAGTCACAAGGCGCTTGGTGGTCAGACATGGATGGCTTGCTTCAGTGCTTCTTCAATAGGGTCGTTACAAATCAGAAGTGTCCGTGACTGTACAAATGGTTCGGATCCCACTTCAAACTGTAGGTCCAGTCCCAATTATCCTTACTGTACATAAAGTGGACAGTAAGTAAAGTAATCAGAAACTCAAACTCAAAGATATTACCAAAACTAGTACCATGCTAAGTACATTAAATAATAATAATTGTCTTTTGACAATCTCTATACGTACAAAATATTACATCGCAGGAGGACTCCTTTATTAGACCAGGCAGAGATAAATAGAAGGAGCTTAATGTTATTGGAAATCTGCGAATTTTAATGAAAACGGGATCAAATTTCAAAGTAGAATGCACCGTTGATGCTCTGAACTTGTAAACACACACACACACAGACAGACACACACACACACACAGACAAAACACACACACACACACAAACACCTGCACGCATGAAACAGCACATCCAAAGAAAATTTTGATTGTTCTGATTCCATTCTTAATCATAGTTTAGCTTCAGCTTGTCTACGCAGCGTTATGATATTTAGTCTATGGGCCATGTATGAGAGATATTTTCTGATATGATAACCTCGGCAGAATTTTAGCTTAATGGGAGTCATAACCACTTTTTATCCGATCCCGTGAAATGATTCCCGGATTGATAAAACGGCTACTTTTTAGAATGTACTTAATTCAAAGCAATATAAGCTACAACATTATTGTACATTACCTTCTTTTAGCAAACAAATGATTGCACATTGTAATGTGAAATACCTAGGTACAATAGTAGTAACTAATCTCCCACAATCTTAGGCTTAGTAGACTGCATTAAACAGATTGGGACTTGTTCGGTAAGTAAATAATGGTTAAGATGAAAGCTACAAAACATTTCATTGTTCATTGTTAACCTGAACAGTATTGTAAGTTTAGATAATTATTATTACAAACTAAATTAGGACAATAACTGCAATAAAATGTTATAGGAATCAATCATCATACTGTTCTCATATATCATCGTCTGAGCTTCTGGTTATTGCAGGTTTGTAACTTGTCTATGTATGTGCACTTAATTGCATTGGGCAGTCAAGTGCAGTTTACACGAATGCACACAACTGTATGCTAACAGTTCCAGAAGCACATCAGGTGCAGGTTAAGATTGTCATCTTAACCATTCGTTCATTCGTATTCTGTGGACGTTGGCACCTTAAGAAAACCACACTTGCTTAAAATTGTATTTACAAAAGTTATTAAAATTAGTTTACAAAATGCATTTATAAAAATAAATATGAGGGATAGCATTTATCATAAATCAATCTGTCAATATAAGGCAAGATGTTACCTCTCTACCAGCTAACGACTCTACTGCCATCAACCTTGAATCCTGGTAAACGAATGTCTGTAATCCCTTTTGACTGGATATGTCACAATTCTTCTGAACTTGAAATGTTGCATAAGGATATATATCATCTCCATATTCTGTAATGAAAGAAATATTATACAACATAATGTAGACAATAATACAAAAATTAAATACAAACAATACAAATGAGTTCCTACTTTCCTAATGATGATGAAAAATAGGATAATGGTTTAATTTTCGGAATGTTTACTTTTTTCTAAAATACGTACATCTTCTTCAATGCACTTACATTGTGGATAGGCAGTTCAACAATATACACTATTTTAATGTTATAAATATTTTGGAATTGTGAGAAAATTGCTATCCGACGAAAGGGAGCTAGTTTATCAATGGAATTCGTTCTGGACCAAGGCCCCTTTTATCATTTCTTATCTTACACAATTTTACTTGATTTTCAGACAAAATGAATTATTCTTGCTGTGGTATCTAGATTTGATTTTTTTATTTAGTTTATTTTACTTCGCGTTTTGTGCCTCTTGGCTAATTTGCGAAGATGGGGATGAGTGATGAAATGATGAAATTGATGAATGGACATTCACAAACAACCAAGCCCGACCGGGATTCGAACCCGGGACCCTTGACGTCGGAGCGCGATGTGCTAACCACTCGGCCACAGGGTCGGGCACTGTGGTATCTAGATACGTAGCTATTCCACACCCTTTAGATGTTTTGAACCTCTCCGCTTATACGATTTTGAAGATAAAGTACGTAAAATACATTTTTCTAGCTGTAGTTTGGTACTTTTCCTGTGAGATGTGGGACTTTACAGAGATTTCGTTTTGGTCCAGTGAGTACACGGAAATTTCCCGTGTGAGTCGGCTTTTTCCTGTGAGTGTGCAGGGCTTTCCCGTCAGAGCCGCTGTTGCTCACGGGACGAGATATGTCCCGTCTCGTCTCGTGTCCCCTATCTTTTTCGATGGTGGCAGCCTGATATAAGTAGGAGGGGCTACAGATTTCAGTTTCAAATTCTGGGTGGGCTAACTAACATGGGCGTAACTGAGGTCTAACTTGGGTGAGGTGTATAATAGAAAAGTTTTCCATCCCATGGAAATAATGTCCAGAACAACTGGGTAAATAACTGTTACATTTGAAAAATCATAAAAATCACTCCATATTTCTTGTCCCTCAGGTTCCAGGAGGTTAACAAAAATACCTCGGTAAATTTTAATATTGAAAATTTTGGGACGCAAATGCTTCCCCTTTGACCTCGCTAAGTTATGCCTATGTTGAATAATACCAGATAAAATAGGTTTTTACCAATGATATATTTTACAGAAAGACCCAAAGATAAATCGCTATCTGAGATGCATTCTGTTCCATCACATTCAAAAGAACTCTTACGCACAATTTAAAAGGCCAAATAATATACCATACATATATTTTCTTTATTTTCTCAAGGCATTATTTAGCGGAATAATGCCACAGACTTACTATTCCTTATTAACATAAAAATATACCATAAAAACTAAACACTCACTCTCAACTCTCTGGATATAATACAGGTAACACTATTCCTGTGGAAAGAGTTCAGCTACTTTTTTTTCCTGGAATAAAAATGAACCACATCAAGAAACTAAAATAAGATACGTCTTTTTAGGTGGGAGGCAGCTGCAAATTTTTCCACAAAATTTTGCAATTTTTTCTCATTTGAGAGAATTAGCTAGAGCACTTAAAATTTCGTTATCAAGACGATTATGAAGGTAACACTTGATTTGACGCAAACTTGAAAATTTTCTTTCACATCCAGCTATTGCTGGAGTATGCACATTACAATAGCACAAAGCTTCTAACAACCACTTCACTGTCGCTGAATACATCCACCTAACCACGTAGGCAGGAGAGTATCATGTTATTTTAGTAGTAAGTTGGCGACATGTGATTGAGTAGTAATCCTGTGATATTACTAACGTGAACATTACACTTGAACATTGTAATGGTCCTGCCCCAATGGAAGTTTTATAATTGAAACTATTATGTAAGATCAACTCTAGTTCTTCTACAAAAATATGGTGGGAGGCTAAAGGTGAGGGCTGAGAGACGATTTGAGGGTTGAGGGACTTCAGCCCCTTGTAGCACGGTCCCTGCCTTTCAGAAATCTAAAGGCTGCATTTACAGTCACATAGTAAAAATGCCTGCATTCAGGTCATAAAACGACAAGGATCTCCAAATACCGCTACAGAGGTGAGCGGGGGTGGGAGAAAAACCATGTTCTGTCAACAGTTAGCATTCGTTGCTGTTGGGTGGTAGTCGTATTGTAATATCAAGTGTAATTTGTTCAAGTTTTTAAATGCCTACTTATTCACTATGAAAATATGGGTTTAATTTCTAGTCTATCAAATATATATAAATAAATAAATTTATATATATATATATATCAGACAACTATCTAGAAATGTATTTCGGGGGGATACGAACATACGAACCTATTGTTCACTAATAATAATAATAATAATAATAATGTTTAAATTAAAATAATTATAATTATATTTAATTTAAATAGTATAGTAATGTGTATTCCTTCAACGCCGTACTTGGTACGAGGCCTATTATTTTTATTAATTTATGTAGAATGGAAAACCTATTTTGACGATGCTTTTGTCGATTTTATACTATTGTAAATCTGTGATTTTTCATCTCATACTTCGTACGAGTGTCATAATTTCTTTAGAGTTAAAGTACGTAACACCAAAACCCACCCAAACCCACCAACACCCACCCACGAACACCCACGCACACCCACGAACACCCACGCACACCCACGCACACCTACACCCACGTACACCCACGCTCACCAACGCCCACACCCACGCACACCAACGCCCACACCCACGCACACCTACACCCACACCCACGCACACCCACACTTACACCCACACTCACCCACGCACACCCACGCAAATTTACTTTCGGTCTACTTCCGGTCTACTTCTATTGCATCTTGTTGCGCAACAAGTTATTACGCAAAATTGCGATGGCGCGTAAGGTAAATTATTGCGCAATGTTGCGCAACAAGTTATTACGTAATATTATGATGACCCGTATCTAACGAGTTGTTTTCTGATTGGTTGGTTATAACGTAATGCGATGATGTGGTGTTTTCTGATTTGTTGGTTATGACGTAATGCGATGATGTGGTGTCTTCTGGTTGGTTGGTTATGACGTAATGCGATGATGTGGTGTTTTCTGATTGGCTTACTGTTTCGGACGTTTTCATCGCGGTCCGCGCTTAGGTTACATCAAAGGTTTTCGCATTACAGATCAGTCAGTATCGTGAGAGTGGTTGAAGAGTACGGACATGTTGTTGCAGTGCTCCTCTATACATTTTTTCATGTGCTAAGCACAGGGTGATAATTTTTTTACTATATGTACTTATTAATTTTTTTATACTTAGTACAAATATATATTTTATATATAAAAAGAAAATAGCTAATATAAAATAAAACGTCATGAATATTTTTGAATTAAGAAGCAACAACATAATCAGCCTGTAGAGAGAATTCATGTAAACATGGATGTATTTAGAGAAATTTCTCAACAATTGAAAGGGTTTCTTCTTGTTCACTTGAATAGTATTTGGTCTCAAGTTGACGAAGATACTGGAAAGCACTTGTTTGTATTTAATAATAACTTATCATCATATTAGTTACCTGTTAGTGGGAAAATTCAATAAACGTTTCTCCACCGAATGCGGCAGTTTTGCACATAGGTCGAAATTTGTATAGAATTAAACATAGTACATTACTTCCTGATACGTCTTATGATGTGGAAGCTGATGAATTTTTGTATGCTGAGGCAATTAGAGGAATGCGATGATGTGGTGTTTTCTGATTTGTTGGTTATGACGTAATGCGATGATGTGGTGTCTTCTGATTGGTTGGTTATGACGTAATGCGATGATGTGGTGTTTTCTGATTGGCTTACTGTTTCGGACGTTTTCATCGCGGTCCGCGCTTAGGTTACATCAAAGGTTTCCGCATTACAGATCAGTCAGTATCGTGAAAGTGGTTGAAGAGTACGGACATGTTGTTGCAGTGCTCCTCTATAAATTTTTTGATGTGCTAAGCACAGGGTGATAATTTTTTTTACTATATGTACTTATTAATTTTTTTATACTTAGTACAAATATATATTTTATATATAAAAAGAAAATAGCTAATATAAAATAAAACGTCATGAATATTTTTGAATTAAGAAGCAACAACATAATCAGCCTGTAGAGAGAATTCAAGTAAACCTGGATGTATTTAGAGAAATTTCTCAACAATTGAAAGGGTTTCTTCTTGTTCACTTGAATAGTATTTGGTCTCAAGTTGACGAAGATACTGGAAAGCACTTATTTGTATTTAATAAAAACTTATCATCATATAAGTTACCTGTTAGTGGGAAAATTCAAATAAACGTTTCTCCACCGAATGCGGCAGTTTTGCACATAGGTCGAAATTTGTATAGAATTAAACATAGTACATTACTTCCTGATACGTCTTATGATGTGGAAGCCGGTGAATTTTTGTATGCTGAGGTAATTAGAGAGTATGATAAATTGATTCCTAAGTTTATCGAAATAAGAATAATCTATCCTCTTATTAATATATAAAATACCTAAAAAAAAAACTATGGATATATATGGTAATAAAAGGCGACAGGAGATTCCAGATAATTCAAGCGAGATTGCTAGTTTAGATGTACGTCTAAAGAAATTGAAATCAGATTTACTCATATTACAGAATTCTCTAAATCTAAATATTCAAGCAGAGATTACAAATCTTCAAACTCAACTGATTGATCCCATAGTAAACATTGATGGAGAACTCAAATCTTTGCTTGAGAAATATACTAATTTAGCTTCAATAGATAATCTTCAGAACTTAGAAGAGAATATTGCCAACTTGAAAAAAGAACTTGATAAATTTAGACAAATCCAGAGAACGAATACCGAACATCTGAAACAGCAATTAAATGACCAGGCAAATAGTATTCGTACCGAACTGCAAACCATCATCCAGAATATCAAAACTCAAGAAGAATATGAGCAGGTAAATGCTAGTATTGCTAAATTGCAAGAACAGTTCCAATCTTTCGAAGTTCCTACATTGCAAAGTATCAAATATGAATTACAGACAGATGAACTGCATACAACTATAACAGAAGTTCAATCGAAACTACAGACATTGGAAGATTTTATCAATAATTTACCTTCATCTTCTGAATTAAATGCTATTGCTCGGAGCGTTGCCGGCATCAAATTCAAGTTGGAGACTTATGAAGATTTTGGGAAGATACAAGGTACCATAGCTCACATAGAAGATACTATGGCAATTATGAGAAATGAGCTAACAAGTGTACAGGAAACTCTGGAATCGAAACTGCCTGGCATTACTGATATTCTAGCTATAGTTCAACAGCAAGTTACTAAGCTTGAAAGCTTGAATACTGAATCAGAATTATCGCATTTCCATCATCTTATTGACGACATTCAGAGTAAATTAGAGACACTGCAACAGTCTATACCTATGCAGGGTGACATGACGCAACTGGAAGAAATTTTGAAAAATGCAGCTGATGCAACAGAACTCGATGCTATAAAATTAACTCTCACCACACTTCAGAATACTGTAGCTGCTTTGCCTACTTCTCAGGAAATCAGAGCTATGAGGAGAGCAGTACATCGAATTTTAAAATTTGAGGATATCAAAAACATTCAAGCAGAAATTGCGCAAATCAGAGCAACTGTTGCTAGTCTCCCCAACAATCAAATAATTAACGAACTACATGCATTATTTACAGAAATCAGAAGTCAAGTACACGATCTTGCTACCCAGAGTTATAAATTGAAACTTGTAGGAAGTTTACAGTAGATTATTTATATTATTACGTTACAAATTACTATTCTTGAAGCAAGTCAAGAATATGCTTTATCAGGTTTTGCTACTCAACTACATGATCTCAAAGAGGAATATAAAAACTGTATCTTGATGTAGAAATGAAACCTAGCTACGATGAGTTGGTTCGTATTATCAACGAACACTTGGAACCGGTATTAAGCAGACTAGATGACGTAGATACTCGTCAATTTTATTCTATGGAAATTGTTAGGTTACAAATGTTCCAAATGCTCGAGGGCACTGGACGTACGTCAATGCTGGCAATGTTTACAAATTATATCCGTACACTCACGTACATGAATTTTTTGTTGATGGTAGTTTACGATTTCCGAAGTAAGTTTTCTAAAACATGGAAAACATATTGAAGTTCATCAGTTTACTATAGTCCGAAAAGATGGTATACACAAGGCAGTTCAAATACCTATTCCATTCTGGGATGAGTCTACCAATAAATATAAAATACATGACGACGAACAATTATCAGTTTCTGATATTGAAATTGGTGACAAGCTAGTATTTGACATAAAGCGGTTATACCCTGAGAACAATCCACTTTATGCAATATTCTCACTTCGAACTCGATGTCAAGTCAAGATATATTTCATGAATTACACAAACCAGCCCGTCGCAATTACAAGCGATTAAGTGTAGTAACAAAAGGTATAAATGAATTCTTCCAGGCTGATCTGATTAATATCTGATTTATAAAAAATTTGAATAAGATAAATCATGGTTACAAATATATGCTTACAGTTATTGATAACTTTAGCAAATATACATAGGCTGTTCCCTTACAATTCAAGACTGGTACTTGTGTTACCGAGGCTTTTAAGTCGATATTTAGTGAGGGAAGGATACCAAAATATTTACAGACAGATAGAAGGAAAGAATTTTACTATTCTACATTTGCTAAGTTAATGCAACAACATAATATTAAACATTATTCTACATACAGTGATCTGAAAGCTAATATAGTGAAACGATTCAACAGGACATTAAAAAATCGCATGTGGAGACAATTCACTCTACAGGGCAATTATAAGTGGGTGCAATTTATAAACGAGCTAGTTCATTATTACAACAATACAGTACACAGCACTATTCACATGAAACCTGCTGAGGTTACCAAATCTAATGAGCAACGATTAATTTCTACTGTTTATTGTAAAAAGTATAAATACACTAGCAAGAAGCCTAAGATTAAAATAGGGGATCAGGTAAGGGTTAGTAAATATAAACAATTATTCAAGAAGGGTTTCACTAAAAATTGGAGTACGGAGTTATTTATTGTAGCTCAAGTTTTACCAGGGAATAGAAATACATATATATCATAAAAGATAATCATAACAAAATATTGAAAGGGTAGATTTTATGAAAAGGAACTTAGAAAAACAAAATATCGAGATACATGTCTAATCGAGAAAATATTAAAGAATAGAAATAATAAATTGTATGTGAAATGGTTAGGTCTGCCAGACAAAAGTTGGATAGAAGCAAACCAGTTGATTCTTTTACACCAACATGGAATGTGGTACAGCGTTTACCAGATGTAGTGGAAACTAATAAAAAAAATGGAGATTTGTTACCTTCTAACATAAGATGCCTTACTGAAGACCCATCCGGTTGTGGAAAAACCACTTTGCTGGTTGATAATTTCTTGCTTGCCCCCAATTGGCTAGATTGGAAAAATAGATATTTGTATGTTTTTTCTAAAAGTTTAGAACAACCGAGATACGAACAACTCATGAAGCTGTACGAGGGACAGGGCATAGCTACATTTGCATAAAAAATAAAACCTCTCGGCGAATGTTTGAAAAATTCAGTTGTGGTATTCGATGATGTTATTCTGGAAAATCAGAATGAAATTAGAATTACTTTTTTCGCAGGGTCGTCACAAAGAAATAGACTGCTTTATTTAGCTCCAACTTATTCCAAAATTCCCAAACAATTACTACGAGATAATACAAACTTAATCTGTTTGTTTCGCCAAGTTCATACTAATTTGAAAAATGTATACGACGATTATGTGGGAGGAGACTTAAATTATAACCAATTTTCAAAATTCTGTTCATCTTGTTGGAAGAGCAACGATTTTGGATTTGTTACTATCGACATGAATCGGAAACCTAATAATGCTAAGTTTAGAAAAAAAATTAAAGACTTTTTAAACGTTGAAACGATATAAAATAACCATTAAGAAAAAAATATATGACGAAACATAAAATTTAAGATAATTCGAAATTAAGAGAGTATTTGTCCAAACGTTTCAAAGGTTGGTAATCAGAGAATCGAGGTTTTTACGAACAACACAAGCGTCAAGACCAACCTATTATCGATGCAATCAATGGTCATGGTAAAGAGATTAAGGGTGTGACAGAACAAAATAAAAAAACTCATAAATGAATTGGTACCTCTTACTGCTAAAAATTATGCAGATTTCCCTCCTACGCCATTATCCTGCATCCACACTCCTCTGGTACTTAAGGAACCACCTGCTAAGACAGCTATAGAAGAATCAGAGAAAATCGAGTTGGGTCCCCTGGCAAGGGATTATTTGAGTACTGGAAAATTCGAAAGAGATGAAGTATTTGGTTTGTATCCAACTATGTAGGGAAATGAAGGCGTAGTATAGAAAATTGGCAAGTCTAAAGTTACATTCGAAGGGGATAACATAAAAATTAATTTGGGTGGGAGAAACAGCTGGACTAGATATCCTGGTACCGGGAGCTCATTACCAAAAAACCACCCAAAAATTTTACAGAAAATGATTATCAAAGTTACTCAGAAATTTTGACACTCTCTGATGCTTTGTACCAAAATAACGATGCCAGTCAAAAGCGTGTGTAATTGAGCAGCGGCGATAAATACAAAAATCTGATTAAACCTATCTGGAATCAACTCAAAACCGGTAGTGGTATAAAACAATACAATACTCAACCTAAGGAATTTGTATGGGTAAACGATGTGAGAAAACAATAGATAGGTTGTTGGATATAGCAGGGGAGGAAAAAGCTGGGAACAATAATTTCCATAATGAGAAAATGGGTATTTTAAACATGATTAGTGACAAATTAGCTAATTTTATTGTAAACGATCCGAAAGGTATAGGATATTTAATTAAAATTTTCAATACTTTACCTCCTAAATTCTGGAATATATCAGAGGACCGAGGTTTAATAAATGATATTATTAATAAACTTCCGTTCGAGTTACACGTACCTGGTTACCAATATTATGGTCCTGGTACAAAACTTGAGAAACGAATAGAAAGAGGGGACAGGGGTATTAATCCTCTAGATACAGCTTGTAAAGAACATGATTTTGTATACAGCACACACAAAGATCTGAATGATCGTCATGTGGCTGATCAAAAACTGGAAGAGGCAGCTTTTGGAAGATTAACAAGCAGAGACGCATCATTGGGTGAAACAGTAACAGCATTGCGTACTATTATTGCTATGAATACAAAACAAAAATTAGGGTAGGGTTTGTAATATAAATACCCTGAATAATAATAATAATAATAAAAACAACAACATGAAACCAAAAGCAGTTGTATACCAAATAACATACCACGACCTTAAGAATTTAAAACTAAATTCGATTTTAACTAAAAAATAACAAGAAAAGAAGAGGCAATGTATAGCCAAAGGAAATTGAATGAAATTATTACTCAGTACGCAACAATTAAAACAATTGCAAAATTCAAGAAAGAAAACACACAATGTAGTATTTTTATTCAGCATTCCAGCTATCCTGGCTGCATTGGGGCCAGTTGGGAGCTTGGCTGGGGGTAGTGCTGCTATTGCCAAAACTGTAATTGATTCGAAAAAAAATAAAGCAAAACTAGAAGAGCAAAAGCGTCATAATCTTGCCATGGAGAGAAAAAAAATAGTCAAAGGTGTGAAGTCTAGAGCACTCAGAAAATTTAAAAAAAGAAGAAGCTCTAACCAATCAAGACATTGAATCTTTAATTAAAATTTTTGAAATTAAACACTTCAGGGGGTTTTCATGTCTGATTCTCACCCTAAAGGTAGTCTTCACTCTCGAGAATGTGGCGTGGTGAATTTTGACAAGTCCGAAAACGTTGGTACTCACTGGATATGCTATTATAAACAAAATCACGATGCTTTTATTTTCGATTCTTTCGGAGGGGTATCCCCTACAGAATTAATTCGTTAGTTGAAACATTTTCAAATTTTTTACAACGACGATCGTATTCAAGATTTCGATCAAATTATATGTGGCCATGATTGCATTAAAATGCTCAGAATTTTAAATAAAATACCAAACATCAAATTAAAAGATTTTCAAAAAGCTGTATTATATATTAAATATGGAAATTTTTCATCTCTCCAGCGAGACTTCGGTTTTGAAACTACATTTTCACGATGATATTATCTATCCAAAATCCATAGCTCTGAGTACATTCTACAGCATGTATCTGATTCCGAATGTAACTATCTACAACAATACTATATTAGTAGGAAACGAAAAGATAATTATTCCTCCTGGACAGTATAACTTATCTACTTTACAATTTGAACTTTCAACCACTGTCTTGCATTCTCAAAATTCTGTAACACACAGAGTAGAAATTGTAACTACCAATGAAACAGTGGACTTATCTACCATGGGAGAACTTTTAGGATTTGAAAACAATAGCAAATTAGAACCAGGTATTAGGCACATAGGTAAATTTATACCAAAATTCTTAGCTATTGAGACATTGAATATTCACCGTAACATTGCCAAAGGTAAGATTATCAAAGCAGAAGAAAATTCGATTGGCAGTCACAAGGAGACAGGTATTATTGCTACATTTAAACCGAATTCGGAATTTATGGAACCTATCTTCTATTTACCAATCCCACCAGTCTATTTCTCTGTTTCTATTGATCAATTTAATTACATAGAAATAACAATTACGAATGAGAAAAATGAAATCAATGATTTTTCTGGAGCTAATAGCACTGCGATAATAGAAATTAATATTTAAAAAATATTAATAAATACGAAGATGGAAAATATTGTTATGAACTACAGTCCTTCCCTCCAAACAGGAGGACATTTGCAAATTTGTATCAGCCCAATAAAGAGATACAGTACGACATCACGGTGGGGGATCGGTTCATTCATCCACATAGATCTGATCTGTATATAAAATTTGATATTGTAAAACAAAGTAATAGTGAAGAATATCCCCTCCCCGGGGATAATGTAAAACTTATAGATAATTTTGTTCCATTCTTATATTCTCAAATTGGCCTCCCCCATGACGCAGTCTTTGCCTTGTAATCAAGGGGTCCCGGGTTCGATACCCTTTGGAGGCACAAGTGGTTCGGATCCCACTTTAAACTGTAGGTCCAGTCCCGATTAGCCTTATTGTGCATAAAGTGGACTTACAAACAGCAACTCAAACTTATATTCTCAAATTGAAGTCAGAAAGCATGGTTCAGTAATTGACAGGATTGATCGTCCTGGAATTACATCCACTACAGTGGGGACATTGAAACTGTCCAAATCAGAGAGTGCATATTATGAAGTTGGTGGGTACGAGGCTGGAATAAAAATTCAAACAAAAAGTCACACAGTACTCTTCCCCATGAGATTGCTATTTGGATTTTTCTCTGATTATAATCAAATTATGTGGAAAGGTGGTTTGAGTGTCATATTTCGCAGTGCACCCAATGATCATAATGCCATCATGAGATACAAAACTTTGAATGCAGATCGAACAGCTAATGAGGCTAGTTCACCCGAAGCTGCGAAATTTGTGATCCAGTCTATGGAGTTACGAATGCCTATAGTTGAATATGAATCGAATTATGATCTCAAATACAAAGCCTCAAATTCTGATTCAATTTTATACATACCAATGCATTCAGAAGCCTGTGAAGGGTAAATGGTTTGAATATGACCTTACTAATCAGTTCCAATCTTTGCAACATTACATGCCAGAGTTTGTAGCTGTGCTGTTTCATACAGGGAGAGATGACAATCAGGAAAAAAATAGCAGCCAGTTTGATAATTTTAAAATTAAAAATGTGTATCTGAAGAATGGCTGAAATGAGTTATTTCCTCGTGAAAATTACAATTTAAACATTTCAGAATAAGATTATTTAAAATTATATGAATCTTATAGTGCATTTAAAACTGTAACTGGAGGTAACATAAACATGTATTATAATCCAGATGAGTTCGTAATTCACAGACCAATGTTTTTAATCAATGCATCAAAAAGAAAATTGGTAGTTATAAATGATCGAACTAATATTAAATTAGTATGTGAATTTCATGAAACTCTACTACATGCAGTGCAATTTTAATTGTGGAGAAATCATATATTTATGATGTAAAAAATGAGAGAGTGATAGAAAAATTTTAATAGGAGAGAATAATATATAAAGGTTAGACTACGTGTAGATTTTTTTGTTATTTTGAAAATTTTAGTTTGATGTCAGGTTTATTTTTTTTCACATGCGTTGAGTGCAATTATTATTAACTTCTAAACTAAAGTGCCCCCAAGGCAAAGTATGGATTCCACACTCGAGGATACACCTCTTGTAGTCGTGTGGATCCAGGGCTACCTTTTTATTTTATTTGTTGTAATCTCATGGTTTGAGCTTTGTATTCTATTATCCTCTCGAAGTATCCTCGACTGTGAAGAAAGGCAATCAATATAATTCTGGAAAGTTAGTTTGATTTCCATGGTATCTTTGCACGTTCCTCTTGCTTTCTTCGTGACGCTTCTCTCTGTTCTGAATGTATACATCGTCGAACGCAAACCAGCAAACTCAACAATAATATCACCGTTACACTCATCTTTTAATTTGCCGAGAACCTTCTTGTTGTGGGAAGGAATTCCAAATCTGTTGGTTTGAGGGTAGGAAGAAGTGTCGAAATGGATGTTTAAGATCTTCGTAGAGGTTAGGTGTTTGTATGTCATAAATAAAACTATCGGTGTCTATGTACATAATTGACAGCTTATCATTATAGAAGGGTTTCATAATATTATAATGAAATTCGAACATGTACAGTTTCGACAAGTCGAGAACTGTTGCACCAACGTAAATAGGTTTTCTGAATTTTATTATTTCTATATCTAGATTAAAAGTGTTAAATTCTCGTTGTAAAGTTTTCGCGATTTGAATCTAGCATCAGATATCAATTTTCTACATTCATTGTTATCTGAAACCAATTCTATGTCTATATGCTTTCTGACGTTCTCCATCGTTTTCCCATAAACGGCATTATTCATTAGTTTATAAAAATCTTTATCTAATTCTGAAATTTTCGTGTTGGTCTGAATATAACATTTTTACCATGGGGAGTGTTTGAACTTGAGAATTCTTTTCACATTTACTCCCCGAACACCCTTTCAAATCAAAAACTGGAGATTCTTGTAGTGGACGACATATCTCTCTTTTCTCTCCAGAGTTGACATAAGCTTGCTTTGATTAGAATCAGGTGGACATTTAATTTCGGTAGCCGGAGGTAAATCGGAAAAAGTATCATGCAAATTATTTGGAAATTCAATGTCTACCTCAATGAACAGACCAAATTCACGATCGTCGAAATGATTTATATCAATTGAATGGATCTATTCATTCGAATTCTCCGATGATGCTTAAAAAAATAATATCCTAGGGTTGCGGTTAATAACACATTCCAAATAACAAAAACAAAAATAGACATGGGCAAAGGGTTTAAAACTAATTCCTGAAATGAGATGCCCTTACTAATAGATTGATTGAGTTGCTTTAAAGCAAGTTCAAGCGGAGTCCATTGAGGAATAGTGAAATCAGATAAATTCTTTGGAATATTAGGTAGTAACTCAATTTCCTTCATTTTTACTTGTTCGAAAGCTAAAATTCTTTTATGTAAAATTTGTTGATCCACAATAATCTGCGAAAAATCCTGATAATTAAAAAATATAGATTGTCCTTCGTTAAGCTGAATTGATCTGTGGGTGTTCAAATTATTATTTAAATTCTGAATAACAATAAATTGACCTGAACCTGACATTAAAATACCATTACGTGTCCTAATAAACTGAAATAATTTATTGTCAGTAATAGACTTCACTTCAAAATTACAAGAAACTGAACTATTGTGTAAAAGTAAATCTTCCAAACACTGTACATCTCTATCGATGGTAACTTCACTATGCGAGCAGAGATAAAAAAAGTTTTTAAGCTCGCATGCGCTCTCAACAATTTGTACTAATCGTAGACTTCCCTTACGTTGCATACTATAGGTTAACTCAGGGATTCGAATGCGAGACCATGAATTGTTATGCAAAATGCCTAAGTTAACTGCTCTAAAAATAGGAGCGATGTCATTCATCTGTACTAAAGGTGTCTTTAAAAGTAAATGAAATGATCTACTATTGGGTTCATAATTAATCAAATATACTTTGGTCAAGGAATAAAATAATCCTATGTCTGTTTTATAAAGCGAATCTTTAAAATCGGGATGATGCTGAATAAATGTACGGAGCCAATTAGGAGTTAAAATGTGATAAGATAATTTTCCCGAGGCTATTTCCATAATTATAAAATCTAAACGCTCAATCATCTCAGAGGCGTGCAATAAGGCAACTATATGTCTCTCTTCATTATAATCATAACAAAATTTAGCTAATAATTCTTCCTTTAAATGCAAAACTGATTGTTTTAACACTACCAAAATTCCATTAACAATGTTAACCATCTTTACTTGACTCTGTTTCATATTCTGTACTTCCTGAATGATATGATGTTGATTGGCTGCTAAAGTTTTAACTGATTGAGATAAATGATGAACTGACATAGTATTGAAAACAGAAAGTCCTGCACTGAACAAATTTATCAAATTAAGAAAAATCTGCCTCTGTTCCCTGTTGTGGGTATTAGAAACATTCCGATATAAATTTTGACAATTAGGCCTTACGTCTCCTATTGTAAATTTACATGGGAAATACTGAGAAATTTCAGTAAGATAATCATTAATTTTGGTGCTAGTATCATTATGAATGACTTTCCATTGCGCACATGCGGAGTCATTGTCAGCCAGAATATGCGCATCGATGAATATATTCACAGTTGTAAAAATATTCTTACTACTATGAATGGTTAACCCTTGTCTCTCATAATATAAGCCTAATGATTTAACAAATATGTCTTGCGACTGTTCATTGTTGGGTAGGGATCCAATAAAAGTAATCAGGGATAGGAGTAGGATTAAAATCCAAAATAGGAAAATAATTCTGCTAGTAGCCATGCTTCTGTAATAACAAAAAATTCCTGCATCAGTACAGCTTGAAGTTGGGATATATACCTTAATAAAGGCTAAAATTATGCTGATGTAATAACTAAGTATGGGATCAGATAAGTAACTTGATCGGTGTTAAGGAAAGGGTGGGAAATAACACATCAGCAATATCATGCGAAGGATGGGAAAGATACCGTAACTCTAAAGCCAATACCTTCAGTTAGTAAGAATCATGGGTCATATCGACATTGAACCTTACGATTTTTGGATTATTGAATTAGAAAGGGTGCCGGATATAACGGAGAACATAATAAACTACATCCCCCTAGTCCTAGAAGGTCCTTCGTGGGATTTTAGAATCAAATATATAGTAAATTAGGCCATTAAAGATAGGGTGTACCGGGAAATAGGCACCCTTTCCCAACTGGAAGATCTGGTGCGTGAGTATTGGTAAAACAACTGGAACGTTTTATAGCGGCCTGCCCCAAAAACTTGCAAAGGCGGTTAGGCGCCCTCCAACAGGAGCTGGAGACAGTCGAAGACGATTTCCTTTTTCTGGGGAACTTGTTCCACAGCTGCAGGGGCTGGGGAGTCTTCGAAGTCGACTTGGAGTAGGGTAAGTGAACAAAATTTTCCTAAGACTAACTAATAATAATAATAATTTCTAAAATTATAACATTTGTGGTAAACCACACTGTTTAAATTTGGAAAGGCTAACGATGGCGTGGCGACTTTTGCCGCACATGCCTGTGCCAATCACCGAGGCTTAGTCTTGGCATGTTGCTGACAAATTTTGATTACTCTATGTGCATAAAGTGCTAAAATTGCCCTTTCGTAAACTTTCCCTGATTTTTCGAAATTTCGTTTATCTCTATCCTGATTCTAATGAAAAAAAAAATACGTCAATTTCCCAAAAAAATTTACTTACTATAAATATCTCTACGAAAAACGGGAAAATTTTGCGAGAAAAAACGCAAAAATTCGTCTTGTTGTTCCTTTGTAAAATTATTGGTCGTGATTAGACTGAAGTGCATAAATGCGACGTTTTATGGCAAAAGTTATTTATGTAACAAAAATTATCCCTAACATGGTTTACATGAAGTTCTATCGTGAAAATCAAATTCTAATGACTTTATGCGGAACTAAACTGATCCCATAAAATTTTAATGGGCGAACGCCACTGGTTGCAGTAATTTCCATGCTAAGTGTTTTCTAAGCTTCCAGCGTGTTCAAAGTACTCGGGAGAGAGCTACCGTGCGGAGAAAGGAATTCGCTGACAAAGTTCCTGCAAAGTTGCATTTTCGTGGTCGCTTGGAAGGACTGAACTGATTTCTCTACAGCGACAGGCGTGATCGGCGACTTCGGGTAAGTTCGGGTTCCGTTCGGGATAGCGAACGAAAAAATCGTTGCTTTGGGCAACAAGCACAGGAGCGGAGGAAGAAAATGCAAGCTCTGATTCGCTGATACATTGAATGACGCGTAAATGTTTACAAAGCTTTAACTTACTACAAACAAAGTCTAGTAAGCGCTGCGAGAATCGAAATGGAAGTCAAGGACTTTTGAAACTTACATCATAGGCGGGATGAAAAGGAAAAAAAGAATATCGTCGCGCTTGCGACATTGTGTTTACTTGAACACTTCCGTGCTCGTACAATAACAAAACTTGGGAAGCTACTAGCAAACTAAATGACTAATAAACCTTGCATAAAGTACAATCAAACGTAAAAAATGAATTATACTTAAAATTTGAATCATAATGAATATAAAAATTCTAGGCGAACATGAAGTCGTAAGAAATATGGTCTGTGAACGATACAACAGGTTCGGGAACCTGAAAATTTGGCTTACTTTCTGCTTTTAAAGTAACACTTGAAACTTTCTCGACTTTTACTGGTGACTGATTCGCAAATAACTCTTTAACTTTGACAACTTGCTGAACACAGGGTGAAATAGGCAATTCGCTTTCCATTTTGCGACTGTTTTGAACAAAATTAGGACCCTTGCTTACGGATAAAATATTCTTCGGCAAATCTATACTGTCGTCTTTAGTGACTAAACTATTTCTGGATACATCTTGAACTTCTTGTTGTACCCTAGGTTGAATAATAATGGACTGAGGAAGGGGTGGGGGAATTGGCGGGTGACTCGTTTTTAATGGTACCACTTCAACAATCGGTGCAACATCGTCGTAAATCTGGTCAATGGGCGGTGAATCATTATTAAGTTTGCTTAACTGTAACTCGTTGGTACACTCATGGTCATAAGTAATAGAATTCTTGCGTTGACATTGACAGTAACAAATTATGAAAATTATAAAAATACTAATAATAAATGTTGTTAATAATAAATTTGTAATTATATTATAAGGATAGTCAAAGGACTTGTTCAACAGATAAATAAAATTAGAAGCTTTTACGTATGGAAGAAATCCGTTTAAAATAACTAAAATCGCAATGATTTTCATGTTGCTTAGGCAATCAAAACAAACAGTTCTTCATAACTAATTAGTACTTTAAGCCTGCCTAGTCTAATTAGTAGATATTTTAACTCAACTTTTAATTAGTTCTGACTCTAGGCTCAAATTATCTGCGTAATTTATTTATTTAATATAATTTATTTATTCTCTAAATTTATTAGCACTGTTTAACTTATCTTATTTTAAATTTTTACTGCAAACTTATCTTATTTAATTTCAGGTGTTAACTTTATGTTTAAATACTTAAAATCAATCGAACCGTACTGAGGTACAAGGTAAAGGAAAAATTGAGACTGATTTACTCCTGACTACCTGAAATAAAATAATAATTATTATTTATGCAACCTTTAAATGCATTAAAATACTAACATCACTAAAACTTGAAGAATCTTTAATTCTCTCTACTCATTCTAAAATATGCTTAGCATATTATTGTGGCAAAGTAAGAAACTAAAACCGTTGTGGTTTACTCATAATCATTCTGCGATGGCAGAATGGATTTCCAGGATTATCGGTAGCTATCCAATATCCGAAGGAAAATACTTGTTAGTGGAGCGCAATAAAATCTTGACGTCGACGTCTACATATTCATATAATATAAATATTCTCATAACTGGCGCTTAAAAATAAACTTTGCTAATATAACTATATACCTTGTTCTGAATAGTAACTATAAAATTCAAGTGATGTATTCGCTGAGCTAGTATTATTACATACTGCAAAAAAAAACTTTTGTGCCTAAAGCACATTATTAAATAATAAGTCTGCTTTTAATTGTTAATATTATTAGTGCTATTTTATTATAAATTATTATTATGTTATGCAAGTGAAATTAAAAATGTTAAGCCTGTTACTTATATGAATTTTCAATTTTAGTGACCATTATCCATGTGTGAGTCCGCGTTGTCTTCTTGATGATCTTCATCTTCATCTTGACCTGCCAAGTTTTCCTCGCCTTCACCGTCATCTGGCGCATAATATTTTTTGAGTCTCTGGACGGCAATAGAGTCCACTAATGTCTTTCCGCGCTTGTTTTGAAATTCCACCAGGTATGTATTTGGATTCTCTTCTCGAATAACTGTGGCTGGGCCCTTATAAATACCTGAAAAGCACCGTGCGGTTTCAATTTTCTGGGTGCTGTCAAAAATTAATACTTGATCGCCTGGTTGAAACTTGATCTGTTTCCTCTTCTAATCATAATATTTCTTCACTTCAACATGACTCTTCGCCAGGTTATCCGTAGCATTGGTTCTTGCTTTTTCCAATACTCGGAACCGTACATCATTCTCCACATTTTCACAGCTTGGTGTGTGTAATGCAAGCTCCCAGGGCAAAGTAGGTTGGAATCCATGTACTAAAAAGAATGGGCTATACCTCAAATTCTGATTCCTCGTAGTGTTATAACTGAACACACTTGGCTGTAAATATTGGACCCAATCAGTGTGTTTTGAATTAACATAACACTTCATTATACTCTGCAGTACACCGTGGTTCCGTTCAGAAAGACCTATGGAGTTATGTAAGCCGACTGGCGAAAACTTGATTGTTATTCCCAATTTATTGCCAAGTTCCTGGAAAAGCTTACACTTAAATGCTGATCCGCGATCGGTGTAGATATCCTGTGGGGTTCCGTAGCGTAACACTATTTCCTCATACACAAATTCAGCTGCTGTACTGGCCGTGCAATCTGCAACTGGTTTGGCTATTAAATAGCGCGTCCCAAAATCTGTTGCAGCGATTATGTATCGATGACGAAGATTGGATGAAGGAGGATATGGACCTGAAAAGTCCAGGCAAATCCGCTGAAATGGCTTCTGTGCGGGAAAAGTGCACAGTTCTCCTGCTGGTAGACCTGGACGGCGTTTATTCTGCTGGCATGTAATACATTCCCTAATTTTCCTCTGTATAAATAACTTCATATTTGGAAAATAAATTCGTGGTAATGCAACGTTGTAACATTTGGTAAATCCAAGATGAGAACCTCCTATGGGTGAAGCGTGGAGTGTCTCAATGACAGAATCACGTAACGTCATTGGAATGCATAATAATTTCTTGGTAGTAGCTCCTAATTTCTGCTGTCTATATAATAATCCATCTTCCAACACATGATGATAGACCTGCCTCTGGATGTATAAAGGTAATGTTCCATCATCCCTGTCTGGGTCCTCCAAAACTTTAATAATTGGGCCAAAAATGAATCCTGTCTCTGATGTTCCGCGACATCTGTGGTTGCATCAAATAAAGTAAGTGTCCTGGGTTCGGGAATGTCCTCTTCAGTGTTGCCATCCTCTACGTTTTCTCCACATTCTCTGCTGAGGGGATCGGCGATGTTTTCCGTAGTTTTAACATGAATCGTAGTAAATGAAAAATCCTCCAAAAGGTTGCTCCATCGAAGAAGCTTTGAGCTCAAATTACGGGATGTCCTAATGTACGTAATAGCTTTATTGTCCGTATATAAATCAAAATGGCGCCCAACAAGATAAAATCTAAATGATTTGAAAGCATATAAAATTGCTGTTAACTCTTGCTCAATAACACTCAATCTTTTTTCAGTGTCCGTCAATGTTCTACTGCAGTACGCACATGGCAAGTACTCTCCTTCTGCATTGGGCTGCATTAATACGCCACTGACCGCATGAGATGAAGCATCGGTGAAAACCTTGGTGTTCTTCGCTGGATCGTAGGGTAACAAAACAGGTGCAGTAATTAGAGCTTCCTTTAATTTCTCAAATGCTGATTGTTGTTCAGGACCCCATGTAAATTTCTTGCCCTTACGAATTAAACCCTGTAATGGTGATGCAATATCAGAAAAATTCTTGACATATTTCCTCACGTAGCTGCAAAAACCTAAAAACATTTTAACCTTCTTCGTGGTGGTGGGAACCTTATAATTCTTAATGGATGACAGTATTCTATCGCTTATACGATATCCATATTTGCCCACATTGTGGCCCAAGGCAATTGTCTCATAGTATCCAAATGAACATTTAGGTACAGCCAATTTCAATCCGGCAGATCGTAAACATTGAAACATTTTCTCTAAATTCACCAACATATCCTTAAATGTATTGGCAAAAACAAACATGTCATCGATATAAAAGGCAAAGTTATTGTCTTTCATCCCCGCTGTAGCGAGCTGAACACATCGGGTCATTGCCGCAGGAGAAGTCACATGTCCCATAGGTGTAAAGTTCATCGCAAATTGTCCCCTGGCTGGTATAGTAAAGGCAGTGTACTTTTTCGATTCTTCTGCTAATGGTATTTGAAAAAATCCTTGTTTCAAATCGTCACTACAGTAATAGCTCTTACCGGCCATATTGTGCAATATCTCTGAGATGTTTCCTATAGAAACTGCATCGAAAACAGACCTAGCATTAAGTAATCGGAAATCCTGCACCATGCGATAAGCTCCTGATTTCTTCTTGACAAGAAAAACTGGTGAATTGTAGGGTGATGTCGTAGGACTGATGACCCCTGCTTCTAGCAAGTTGTCAATTTGCTGGTTAATTTCCTTACGCAGGTGAACTGGTATAGGGTAAGCTGGGACGTGAAATTCCGAATCGTCCTTTAACTTTATACGATGCGTATAATTAGTGGCACAACCAATGTCTTGCTCAGACCAAGAAAATACATCTACATACTTCTCTAATAATTGTCTAAGTTGCAACTTCTGATCGGGTTCCAATGCTGGATTAATGTCAAATTTAGTAATGTCGTGCACTGGTTTTGTCACGGTGCCAGTCTCCTTGGTCACCATAACGTTAGGTCCTTTGTCATCTGCAATATGATGCGAAGCTGGTACTGGATTTTGCCATGCCTCTGCGGTACCTAAGCGTGCCCCTTTCCTAATTTTAATTTTGTAAGAATTTGGGTTCGTAATCCAAATTAAAAATGACTCCGGATTTACAATGGCTCGAGGCACCATTAAGTCTGTGTCCATTTGAAACTGTAAATCTGGTTCCAAATAAGTTAAATTTTGATTATTAGAATTTGTCAATTTGAAAGGAATACATAAATGAGATCTAGGTTTGATTCTAATTTGTCTGGAAGTTACAAATTCCGGCACATACAGATCCCTGATCAGACTAGCAACTTTTATGGAAACGTCAAAGGTTTCTCTGTGTTCCGTCCTTAACTGGTTCCGCGGAGGAGTACCAAATCTCCTCAATGTGAGTCGATTTTGATCAAAATCCAAATTTGCCTTATGAGCTCTTAAAAAATCATTTCCCAGGATTGTCCCATGTTCAAAATTTGGAATCATCCGAAAAGGATGGGTAAAGTTGCGGCCGTTTATTGCAAATGTTAACAGGACAATCTCTTTAATTTCAATTTGTTTTTTTTTCTACTCCCCGTATGGCCGTATGAATTTTAAAACGTTTGGCGGTTGAAGGAATGCCTCGATCACTGGTAACTGATACTTGGCTTCCGGAATCCACAAGAAACCTCTGACGTTGTCCCCCTAACACTGCATTAATGTAAATTAATTCCTCATGGGGGAAAGTAGAGACTGATATCTGTTTGCCAACGAAATCTGCGCATACGTCTCTTCTATGGGCAGTCACTGTTCGTTTAAAGCCTCCGTGTTCTGAAAACAAGTGGCTGCTGTGTGATTAGGGTAATTACAAATCGAGCAGCGTGGTCTCCCCCGTTGCTCTTCCCTGTTTTCCTGGCCTCGCCCTGCTGAAGACGAGGAACCCCGCGAGTTCTGTCCACGGAAGTTTCCACGTCCTCGCCATTGTTGGGTATTGCCATATCGCCTATTGCGATCTGAGTTGTTACCATTATTATTGCGTCCATTCCTGTACCCCCTATTGTACTGTCGTCTATTATTGTTACCCCGATAGGAGCCTCTATAATTATTACCTGACTGATGGCTATCCCTATAATAAGGTTCTCTAAATTGTTTTTGAGTAGATGAGTCGGTGCCAGGGTTCTGTTTTCGATCCTCCATGCTATCCAATCTCAAAGTGAGACTGGCTAATCTCGCTTCCAGACCAGTTTCCTGAGCCTGGACTTGAGCTTTGGTATTTTGAGGATTATTAGATAATTTTAATTGCTCAACCTCCTTTTGCAAGGCTTTGAATTTTGCCTCAATGTCTGAAGTGGGTCGCGATTGCGCAGACTCAGCAGCAGCCAGATTGTTACTCTGCAGTAAAATCTGCTGCTGTTGCGGAAAAGTTGGTGTATTATGCAAAGGAGAGAAGAAACTATCCCTTTGATCTTCGTACCTCAGTTCTTTCAGCTTGCGCTGCCTCATCAAGAACTGAAGTTTTTCAAAGGATTTTAAATCCTTAAGTAACCCATGCACGGACTCATACTCTTTATGGTGGATATCTTTCATGTAATCCACCTGTAATCCTAATATGATCTGTTTGATCTGTTTTTGAACACTCATTTTGGGGTCTGCCTTGAGTAGAAGTAATTGTTTGTCCCGAACATAATTCGTAACTGGCTCAGTTTCCTTGTGTAATCTATATCGAATTTGTTCCTCGATCTGGAGTTGATCCAAGGACCCTGTAAATTCGTCTTTAAATTTTATCTCCTCGTAAGAAACTTCTTGATTTTCTGTACCATCTTTCCAGGTCTGGTACCATCGTAACGCTGGCCCGGCCAGAAGGGCTGGAAATAATTCCTGCTTACGGGCATTGTTCCATCCATTTAATATGGCAAGGCTATCCACTTTATCTAAGAATTTTGATACATCCTCCCCGGCTATCCCCTGAAATGGGATACCCTCTAAAATAGTTGGGGGAACAAACTGCGACTGAGCCATCGTTGCGAATTGTGTTTGGTCTAAATCTCTAATATCCTGATCTTGTTGCTCTAGTTGTGGTTCACATTTCTGTTTTTCCAATAATTGTCGCTGAAGGCGTCTAGTTAAAATTGGGCTACGTTTAAATTTGGGGGTGGAACTTGCAGCTGGACCGCTGACATCTAAATTAAAACTTGTAGTTCCTCGTGCTATATCTAATAATTGATCTAATGTTTCGTCGAGTTAATCAGCAAGGTGAAAGCTCGACATCTATCTTGGCACAAGTAAATTCTTCTCCCCCCATTAATTTTAAAACTTTAAACCCTATGTATTTTCAAAATGAAATATGGCAAGGACATACTAAAGAAACTAAATAAATGAGCAAAATTTTTGGGGTGGGGTTTGACCACGTGTCAATATTTGGGGTGGGGTTGAATCCTAAACTGGTTAAAAAATTCTTTTCTCATCGCATTTCCGAAAAAATGCATGAGAAGCCCTAGCAAATTCACCACGTGTCAAAATGGAGATAGGGGGAAAATTTCAAAGCTAACAATCAACTGCAACTCTTTTCATTTCCTGAAAAAAATGAAAAGGCCCGCATCTCTACCACGTGTCATTCTATAGAATGAAGGGATCTCAACCAGTTAATTGATGGGGTGATGTAAACTACTCATCATTCATCCTCTTGATGAGACCACTCGTCATTGACATGACGAGTTATTGCTTGGCATGCGAAAGGTACAAATTACACAAAGGAATTAAACTACTGAAAAGACAATGGTCACTCGTTGGGTTTTGCGAACCGTTGAACCTGTATCGTGGCTGGGTGTAGGATAATTACCTGTCTATCTGAAGTCTTTAGCTGAATGAAAATAGCGAAGTCCTCTGTAAGCTTCTCTCCTATTTGTCGACCAGAGCGTTGTTCTACTCCTCACCTACTGCCTTGCTGACCACCTTCTCTCTCTCCACTCAATCTCCAAAGTCAGTCACCTCCCAGCTTGTCTCACCTCTATATTCCCTGGCCATCGAGCTCTTCCTCGATGCCGAATCGCCGAATCGTGTGTTTAATATAATTGCTACCATGCAAACCGCTGACACCATAATCAGAAGTATTACCTGTTTCTTGAATGCTGAGGAGGTTTGCATGGCACAACACAATGCATTGTAAACATGCCTAAGAGGCTTGAGACAGCTGAGAAAAACAAGTGAATGCCCTGGTCAACATGAAGCGTTCAGAGAGACTTAATAAAATAAACATACAATCTTCGGGATTGATACGATATAGAAGCGCAATTACTTTCTATACATAATAAACGAAAATCTGCAGCAATAATAAAGAGCAAGATGCTACCTATAGACCCGGACGAGCAAGCCACACTAAGTCACAATCTTCAAGAACATAAACACGCCAGGAGTCACGTCATTCATAAATTAACTTTAGATTCCGGTGAAGTTGTCACCAGCCCTCATAGTATACACGACAGGTTTTTGCAATACTATAAAAATCTTCTTGGTCAAGCCTTTAAAACAACAGAAACGCAATGTAATTTTCTTAACTACCTCTCTCCATCACTGACGGACAATGAAAGAACTGAGCTCACACAACCGTTTAGTAAAAAGGAGGTTCATAATGCAGTATTCAAAGCTCTGAGGAATAAAACTACAGCCGAAGATCGATTACCATCATAATTCTATCAAAGATTTTAGGCCAATTGCAGTATTGAGTAGTGACATCAAACTTATAAGTAGGTGCATAAATCAGAGTTTAAAAATGTATATGGTTAAAGTTATTGACGATTTACAGTTCGGTTGTAATACGTCTCAAAGTATACATCACTTGCTGCAAACGATAAGAGACGTAATTATTACTAAACACAATAAGAATGCATCGGAGGCAGTTCTATCCTTAGATTTTTCCCATGCATTTGAAAGAGTGATCCATGAATATATGTACAAAGTCTCAGAAACATACAGCTTGGGAGACACTTTTATTAACTGTATCAAAACCTTATATAATCATACGCTGCTAAAACTCAAAGTAAATGGTTTCTTGATAACAAGGTTTAAAAGGTGACGAAGTGTAATACAAGGTAGTACCTTGAGTTCTCACAATAGCCCCCTTTATGTTTAGCATCCAGCATAATTTACAGGGCATTCCTATGGCTTCCACCACAATACAAGTTGGCAGCTTCATGGATGACGTGACCATTTTTCTAAAGGATGAAAGAGATCTGTACAGTGTTCAAAGATAAAAACATACTTTTGAGCACACATCAGGATCAAAACTAAATAGTCGAAAGTCATTCCTGATGCCGCTTGGCAAGAAGAATCATTTCACAAACTATACGGAGATCCCTGTAGACAAGAAAATAAAACTTTTAGGTATAAACGTCTATGCAAATATCGATGAAACTATCGAAGCAAACAGTAAACTCACGTGCGAGAGGGCAATCTACGTCCTCAGACGTCTCTCTAAACTTTGGTATGTAGCAAAAATCCTGCCCTTCAAACCACAGCACTTAGCTAAGGCCAACAAAGCTGTTAGCTGCTTTATGTGGCATGATGCAATTTTCCGGGTGGCAATGAACAAGGTCACGTTATCAGAGAAGACAGGTGGTTGGTACATACACGCGAACATACAGGCAAGAGCATTGTTTGTACAGACTGGCCTTCAAATAGCTTTCCCACTGCAAGAGTCAACGACCCAAGCATGTATACAGACGATAATACTGAACATTCCATTAGAAGCTCCCGACGATATCCAAAGTATCCCAAAAAGTTTTTTGTTTTATAAAGACATTGCTATACAAGTATGCTATCAGTTATTACGACATGAGACAATTACACCATCTGTTAAATTCTGTGAAATCAATAGTTCAAAGAACACAGTACCACGAATAGTCAGGGATTTTAATACACATAATTGGCCACAAATATGGGAAAATGTTTCCGACAAACACCTTTCAAAACTGGCCAATCAATATTTTACAAAGTGGTCCAACGTGTTATAGTGACAAGAGATAGGACATACCAACATGAAATGAGTGACACTCATACCTGTATATCCTGCAACATGCCACACTCTTTAGCCCACAGGATAACGAAATGTCGAAACTCATCCACGGCATGGAACAAATTGAGAACAATGCTCACTCTTATATGCCGCACCTCATTAACAAAGTTCACGGATACACATATAGTTTTTCGGGATTTCAATTTTTTCCATCAACAAAACAACGAGCAGTACAATGGTTGACAGTTGACAGAATACTTATTGTATATATTTCACAATGACGAGAGCAGTTTTCAGAAACATTTCAGTATCTCCTTGCAATAACAATACTAAAACATAATCTCCAAACAAGGAAGAAATAGTATACAAATTTCTTAATAGTGCTTTATACTTAATTTAGGTCAAACAAAAATGTAAAGATTTCAACCAGATAGAAATACAAATTGTAATAGCAGTAATACACTTATGTAAAAAAAAGTGGTTAGCATAGCGCGCTACAACGCCAGGGGTTCCGGGTTCAAGGCTCGGGTAAGGCATGGGCATTTGTGTTTGTCCAGATGATAAGAAACTGAAAAACTGTAAAAAAAAAAAAAGTGGTTAGCACAGCGCGCTTCAACGCCAGGGGTCCCGGGTTCGAGTCCCGGATAAGACATGGGTATTTGTGTTTGTCCAGATGAAGGTAAAACTGAAAATACTGCAACAATTGATAAGTGTAAAAAGTTGAGAAAGTGTGAATAACGGGGGATACCACCGCGTAGGGGTATTCCTTTTAAAACTAAAAGAAGATTGGTCAGCGCAAAGCGCTACGTAGCCAGGGGTTCCGGGTTCGCATCCAGGTTTGAGCATGGATGTGTGTGTTTGTCCGTAATGAGATAAAACAAGGATACAGTAAAAACTGGTATGTGCGAAAGTTGAGAAGGAGCGAATGACAGGGGATACTACCACACAGGGGCAAATCTTTTTAAATAATGGCGCAGTGGTTTGAATCAAGGGTTCCTAGGTTCGATACCAGGTGGAAGCACATAGTGGTTCAGATCCTATTTGAAATTGTATTTCGTCCCTATTAGCCTTACTGTGCATAAAGTGGACTTAAAACACTAATTCAATCAATCAATCCTAGGACAGCTTCTTTGAGAAGAATTTAAAACTTTACTGGAAACGTTTACGAACACAAAGGGGGAAAATGACTTTTGATTGGTTTTCTATATTAATGTAGTTTATTGTTTGTTTAGCCTTTAAAGAGAAAACTGAAATGTATTCAGCGTCTTTAAGAGTGAAACTACTGCTATAGATCCACCAAGGCATTTGGAATCTTAGCATGGAAGTAATGACGCTAGTGATGTCATGGGAAGTTTGTAGTTCACATAATTTCGGAGGTTTCAGAAGTCTTGGGTGTGGTCTGTATAAACAATTTAAATTCAGTGAACCATATATTCAGACAGTCCCGTAGCTAGACTCTTTTGGGCGCCCAAGGCAGGATTGTGGTTTGGAGCCTTTCTCACCTGCACTATAATGCACCAATATTTTATTTTTGTCCTTCGATATTTTCTTATGCCATGGTTTGTGATATTACATCCTACAAAATTTGAAACGAGGAAACAAAAGAAAAACTAATTGGAAATAATATAGATAATATTTAAAGATTCATTGTTTACATTTCTGATTCAAGAGACGTTTGGCATATTTAAGAATATTTCAGGTATGTCTTAGTGCCTGAAGAACATATTTTAAAACGTACTATTACTACTACTACTTTGGGGAACAGAAAATTTCAGCAGTGTGTTAACAGAATATACCCCTGCCAAATGGAAATTTCTCCGTTGTTTGGAAAAAAAATAAGAAGAAAAAGGAACTTTGATTGGCGCCCTTCAGCTCCCTCCAGCTTACCCCTCGCAGTCCCGCTGTATGCAGATGCAAACAACGTTCCATAAACATAAAATTTTAATTAGGAGAGATTATGGAGACTTAGTAGCTCTGGACTCCGTTTTCTTTAAAATATCAAATAAAATAATGTGAATGTAAATATAATATTTCAATAAGGTCAATGATCTGTGTTGTTGTTTAAACATGTGCATTGGACCACGATGGTTATATAGGACAGGACCTACATGCAGTTTTACGTTGGATCCAAACCACTTGCCGAGTTGTATGTAGAACACCCACATAGCTTCTACGGCCTGAATCAAAACCACAAACTGCGTAGTGGTTAACACCTTGCCATGGCACCAGAGCACCAGGATTCTAATCCTGGCCTGGAAATGGGATTTCTCTGTAAGTGTCTCTCTATCAATTTCATCATATCCTCATCTTCGCGATTAAACAAAAAGCGACGCTAAATAACGACCATGAAGTCGAACCGCGCAATATTGAAACCACAGGGGGACGCACTAGTAACGACGCCACCAAAAAACCGATCACTTTGTTAGTTTGAGATTAACGTCCTTTACAATAGCGAAACTATACAGGACAGGAGTACGAAGGAAGCTTACAGACAGAGTAAGAAAATACCAACTCCAATTACACTAACATGTTACAGTCCGTCATCTTGTCACCACGATGCAATTCAGGTATGGAATGAAATTTAATGTAGTCATTGAACCCTGTCCCTTTCGATATTGTTTATCACTTCCATTTCAGCTATGGAGCAGGTTATGGGGCAAAGTGGACATCAAGTTTTTGCTGGGTCTTGAATTTCTTAAATTGTTCAGAAAAAGATAGAAAATGTATCGGTTTACTGAACTAGAACCAAGGAATCCCGAGTTCGATACTTGGTGGAGTCGTATAGTGGTTCGGAACCCACTTTAAACTGTAGATCCAGTCCAGATTAGACTTTCTGTGCATAAAGTTGACTTAAAGACAAACTCAAACAAGAAAGCGATTCAGAAAATTAAGTAGTCTAAAGACGCACGGGAGCCGCCCTGGATTAGTCGGTAGGGTTTCTGACGTCCATGTGGGAGACCTTGGTTCGATTCCCGGCGTAGGTGATCTAAAGTCGGAATGATCCGGTCTTGTCAATCACAAAACGGCTCTGGAGTACACTCAGCCTTAAATGAATTGACCAAGGCCGCCGTTAGGGGTGTGCTATGCGTGTCACAGCACTGGGGCTCGCGCTTTGAAATATTTAATATTATTAACTATTTTATTCACATTCGTTTCTTGTGTATAATTTATCACATTAGAATAGAAGAAAGAAAATCAGCCTACATTAGCAATACAACTGCATGTTCAATCAGCACATGTCCGATAGAGAAATGAAACCCAAGTTTAAAAAGGTGACATGGAGCCTGCCGTGAAAAGGAAATTTCCGCCCTAACACAGTTGAATTTCTTGTTTGTAGCCCCCAACCTTCTACCGATGCCCTGTCATAAACTCCATTCTTCGAGAGAGTACAGGAGGCATCATTGTGATTCTTTGCATTGAAGCCGAGCACCGGGGTCTGAAATTTGACGATGTGGAATTTACGATAGAGCTATATTGAGAACAAATGACAAGGATATACCGTGGCAGGGAAACTTGTCCCGGACGGCATATTGTCTATTGTGTGAACCTGATCCGCAGCAAAAATTGAAATAAAGATCTAGAGATACTTTCATTTCCGCTTTCTTAAAACCCAGAGGTGGGGCAGATTTTGAGGATCTAGCGCTATGCCAATGAACCGAAAAAGATTGACCTGAGACGGTGTGTGAAGAGCGAATGAGTCCCCCTGTAGTCAAGTTCCTTTGACCTGTTTCCCGCCCGCTTTTCGGTGGAAAGTAGAAAACCTTCTTCTGTGGTTGCTAATGTTGTTGCCCTTTAGGGGAAGCGGTATGCATGGGATTTTTCGAATGTCTCGCCCGATGCTTCAGGAGCAGTTAACATTTTTTTATTTATTTTATTTTACTTCGCGCTTTGTGCCTCTAGGCTTATTTGCGAAGATGGGGATGAGTGATGAAATGATGAAATTGATGAATGGACATTCAGAAACAAACATGTCCGAGCGGGATTCGAACCCGGGACCCTTGGCGTCGCAGCGCGATGTGCTAACCACTCAGCCACATGTTCCGGCAGGAGCAGTTAACTGAAATAAATTCCTCCCACTTGAATTTTTTCAAATAGCACAATGAGCTCTCCTCCCTCGCTAGATTAGCGACAGAAAGTGATATGGCGTCAAAATTTGACTTCGATGATGGGATTGACCAGGAGTGCCCACAGAGCGGGATAGTGTTTCTTAAAAGAATGTAAAATTCAACATGTATACATTTTTCTAAACTCTAAAGTATAAAGTATACGTAAAAAGTTTACACACTTATACCATGCTGCAATATGTGCGATGAGCCGGGAGGAAATATATTTCCTTGGTAAATTATTTAGTTTAGGTGATTCCAAGTCACTTTTGCTACGGTGCACCATATTTAATCCGTTAGATGAAAAAAAGAAAATTATTAGGGGGTGGGTTCGAGCTAAGTCTTCAGTAAAGCTACAAAAGTGACTTTCAGTAATAGGATAATCACGCTGTCGTAATCATATACTTTACGAGTACTATGACGAGATGTAAGTGTCTCTTGAAGATCTTGGTGGGGAGAGGAGATGAACACCTTTGGAAGTGACGATTGCTACACAAAATATGAGGGATAAGTTTTATGTGAGAGCACTCACTTCAATGTAGTACAATGGATAGAGAGTTGGATGGAAGCCAAAAAGAAAAACACAATATAGATTTCTTAAGATACCTAGCTAGCTATCAGTAACCAACAAACTGATTTCCAAATACATATTAATATTCCCATGATTATCGAACCTTATTTACTCTCACCACACAATGAGTAAATTACGTATTTGGAGATTTATTCCACTATCCGGAATAAAATGTTCTTGTTCTCCCACTTCTGACTTTTGTAAGTAAGATATATCACATTACTTTTACGAGACGAGACGAGACAAAACGGGACGAGACAGAAGCCTTTGAGACGAGAAACGGGACGGGACAAACGAATATTTTCGAGACGAGACACGAGACGGGACGAGACAGACCAATGTCTCTTCTCGTCTCGTCTCGTGGGCAACACAGCCGGGAATTTCCTGTGAGAGAGCTGTGATTGGCTGGATAGCAAGTGATAGGACGTGGTTCATTGTTACGTTTAGGCCGTTCGACGGCTTAAACTGCTTGGCTGGGAGAGGATATCTATATGCCTAACGGAATAATTTACGTTTATCGCACTTTTCCAAAATTTAATGGAGACTGTACATGCGAGACTAGAAAATTTCGTTCGCGAGTGGTTGTGTCGTTCCGGTATTCCGCGACCCTCGGGAAGGGTGGAAAACAGTTGTGTGTGGTCCGCCACTGAATATAATTGGGAGCGGGAATGTGTTTATTGATTACTGCCGAAATTTCATGAAAATTGGTCCCCAGGGGCCTGAGATACGAGGAAAAGTTCGTCTATGAAACAAGAGATAGTGCTTGGAAAGTGAAAAAAGTGCACCTTGGTGTGAAAAAAATCCTCCCTGTGAACCCCCCAAGTGCGATATATAGTGGAGAACTTCATTGTCAAGAAACCGCAGATGACTTTCTGACATTCCGACCGACACAAGGGGATGAGTACTGGCGTTTTATCAAGGGAAAACCACCCCTATGTTATCCTTATGGGGATATTGAACAATAGCGCCGGGAACTGAACGTAAGCCCTTAAGGATACTAGAGTATGAATCCTTATCCTTTGAAAGACCTTTAACACGTAACAAGGATCAAGGATCATAATCTAAAAACCGCATAGCGATACTACCTTTAATAAAGAATTTGTTGTGAAAAAACCTAATGGACAAATTAGGCTTAACTTGTTCGGAAGCTAATTTTGTGTTTCCAACTCAAAAACTCCAAAACTAGACCTTTCTAAGAGGTGGGACTTATACCCCCTGAAAACCCCATCCCTCCCCGTTGTATTCGGACCATTACAAGCCCCATACTTGCAAGGGTGGTTTTTCCACCTCCAGTAAAGTGACGGCATGTGTCGGTGCTTGGCGGCCATAACGATCGAGCGTTGACACGGACGGTGACCCTGGTTCGACGTATTTCTGTCATCCGGGGTGGTGACGTGGCGCCACGCGAGAAATGCAGGACGTTGACTGACAGCTGCGGCACGTGCAATAATAAAACCAACTCCACGTGCGCTTTTGGCGGGAGCAATGTATCTCTGTCTTCTGCGTGGGTACTGCGCCGTTCTTGAGTGATTACGGTGTAGTGTGAAGGATGGCTCCTAAGGCGGTCACATAAAAGACAAACAACAATCGTTCCAACATGGAGCAGCCCCCCGAGCAACCCATCGACCCGTTCAGAAGGGGTGGTTTAACACGTTCTCCCCTGCCTAAGAGGAAACACGTCCAGTATAGCCCACAACAAACCTAAAGCGCGTTCGAAATTAGAGCAGCGACCAGCAACCCCTCTTCAACCCCCACCCTTTCTTTCACCCCAACCCCTCTCGAAGTCAAATTTTAAAATACCTGCCGGATCCAACGGAAGTACAATTAGGTGCCTTCCAGAAGGTGCACCTTGATCATACTACCCTTGTATCAAAAGAAAAAATCTAAGTTCAGATAAAAGAGCTCAATTCCTGTAGTTAATTGCAAAAATGAGCATATGTACACTAAAAAAACTGCAGAAACTAAGTCCCTTAGAACTGCGTGTCTCATCCTTGAATCAAACCCTACCGCAACGGAAAGCAAGCCAACTTATGACCAGACTCTCTCTTCACCAGCGATGCAAAGCACAAAAGTACAACAAAGCAAAAAAGCAACCCACAATGCAAAACACACAGTATCTATTACGGCGTAAGACAACCAATCGGGGAGAGAAATATGGGATAAATTCACCATGTGGGTAAATCCAGTCCGAGAAGGAGTAAGAATACAGAGAATGCGGTCAACACCAGAAACACAAATCGTGGAAACAGCCACAAAAGAAGATGCAAAAAATGTTATCAACAATCCTAAGCTCAAAGCTAAGAAATTGAGTGCGGAGCTACCGAAAAAGAGGAATCCACTCATGATTTTTTACGATGTACCAACAAGAAATCCTGAAGAAGAAATAACAGAAGAATTTTATGTGCTAAATGAAATCGAGGGAATTATGTCTCCAGAGTAATTCTCAATAAATTCAAGTTTAAATTTAAAACTGGTCAAAGAAACAAAACAATATGACACAGAGTCTATTAGGTGGACCCTCCTCTAAGAAGAACCATATTGAAGATGGAAAAGATCCATTTGGCCTACCTCTCATTGCCAATGAGGGACTTTCTGGTAGTCCCTTTCTGCTTGCTGTGTAGAGACTATGGACACGTCGCGAAACACTGGAAGGGTAACAAATGCTGTATCAGGTGTGGATTGGAGGATCACGTAAGGGAGGAATTCAGAATAGACAAGTCTGTTGAAATTTGCATACCTTGCAAGAGAAGGAAGAGAAATTGCCACGAAATTCCAAAAGAGTGAACTACATTAAAGTTTTTCCAACAGAGATTGATTGAAAAGACCAAATATGAATAGTGAAGTTAAAAGAAAAATAAAAAAATAGAAACACTGCTAGCCGTCGACGACGAAATTCGGCACGAGCGGCGGCCTACTCACTGAGAAAACAATAAGAATTGAAATAAACTCTTGAAACTACTTTTATCATAGACTTAGTCCATAATTTAAATGACTTAAACCACAACAAACTGCATCAAACCCTCTCCATAATACCCCTAAATAACTACTCTTTCTACACTGTATCCCAACCAAACCAGGCTTATATACATTATCAACCCCTTCTTAGTAATTATATTCCAGGCCTAAAACTCTGTTCGATATTCTACCCCCAATTCTTTCCACCTCCTTCTCCCTATTTGAGTCTTTCAACCCCAGAGCCCAGCAAATATGTATAAAACTCACCCCCTCAATCTCCCATCTTAACTCAATCATTTCACACATCACCCTCTGACTCTGTTAAAACCTTATTCATCTCACAATGTGATTTATCGCCAGTTCCCACTCTCTTGGAGACTTCCTCATTTTCAGAAACAGAATCATTAAACCCATCACCAATTGCTACTCCCATGTCGTTCCTTACGGACATATCTCCGACTATAGCCACACACCCACCTCTTATTACAATTCCCACACCCCCGGACAGCCCTGCATACCAAACGGAGGACTCCTACACCTCAAACAATCAACCCCAAAGAATTACTCCCTCAAACTGCCTGGCTGAACCTACCAAGTTCAGCAACCTCAATCTGAAAGCACCACCGTACCATTACCAAAATAAGTACCCAAACTTCACGGCACCTACGCTAATGATATCCCCCAAACCTGACATTCCAGATCTGCATAACACTGATATAAAACATGAAGAAATTTAGCAAATATTCGAATTGAATCTAAGGTTAAGCCAACTAGAAGAAAGGGACAACCTCGTTGCGGCGCTGCACCTACTGGTCAGAATGAAAGATGAAAACGGAAACTTCATAACCTTTCCTACATAGTGGATAAAATGCTCCTGAGATGCAGCAATATCCTCGTGGATCCAGATGAACTGCAGGATTTACTAGAACAGGCACTACAGCGTAGAGATCTAAAATTGGACCTTGATGAGGTATACAAGGACTTTGCCAGGAGATATGGAAGCGTTGTTCAGGACATCACTAAACCATGGCCATCGTGGACTTCGATATTATGGCATTGAAGGAAAATAAAATAGGCTGCCTACATGTGAACTTAAATGGGGCTGAGCTGGCCACAGAGAAAATTTTCATCTATGCCAGAAGAAACAATGTGAATTTATTAATGTTGCAAGAACCCTACACTCCAAATGGTAAATTAATTCATGCACCACTTGGTGCCACAGCAATATACAACCAATCTTTAAACGCAAAAGCAGCAATAATCTCACAGAACAAGAAAATTAAAATCTTAAAAATTGCTCAATTATCAGACACGCATACCAATTGTGTGGAAATTTGCTATGAAACAATAAACTTTATAATAATTAACTGTAACTGTCAATACAGTCACAATATTGACAAGTACATCGCCTTTATAAGAAAAGCCTATGAAGCATAACCTAACAGGAAAATTTTGATCACACTAGATAGCAACTCTTTTTTGGTAGGGTAATCGATCCCAATGGAGAGAAGATGATGGATCTCATTGCTGAAACTAATCTAAATATACAAAATCAACCAGGTCCGTCTCCACAGGTTATCCCGGGCAATATGTAGGAAATCTTCAAACCTGGGCTGATCCAGGTCTTCGTGAAGTTGTTGTATACGTGTCGCTAGCGGGTAATGACCAATGTATCTGAGTGCTCTGTTTTGTACATATTGCAATTTCTGTAGATGTGTTTTAGCGGCCTGTAACCATGTAGGGCCAGCATATAATAATATAGGTCTAATCATCATTTCATACAAATGGTGTATTGTTTCAATTGACAACGCTGGTGATCTTAGTAGAGGCATGAGGTATCCTGTTCTTTGTTTTGCCCTTCTTGTCATCGCATCTAGATGTGGGCCAAAAGTCAGTCTTTTATCAAGGCTTATTCCTAGATACTTTATCTTATTGACCGTAGGGACTGGCGTCTGGAATATTTGGAGTTTGATTTTCTCCCTAGCTCCACTCGATGCAAAAACAATGGTATTGATTTTTGTTGGATTTATTTTTATTTTCCATTTCTGAGTCCATTTTATTAATTCTGGCACATACTTGTTAATTTGTTTTTCGTAAGTGGACAGTAATTTTGCATGTACTAACAATGCAGTATCATCTGCATATGTTGGTAGTAATCCTTCTTTTGGATATGGAATATCTGCCGTATATAATGAGTATAACGTAGGGGAAAGACAGAGCCTTGAGGCACCCTTGCTTCAATAGATCTGGAAGTAGATTTCTGCCCTTGCACAGTTACTATAAACTGTCTGTTTTGCAGATAATTCATCATAACTTTTAAGTAGCACTGAGGTAGCGGAAGGTGTTGTAATTTGAGTATTAGTCCACCGTGCCATACTCTATCAAATGCTTGCTGCACGTCCAGAAATAAACCAGCAACACGATGCTTTCTGTTGTTATGAACAGCAATATAGTCAACGACTCTGACAAGTTGTTCGGTAGTACCGTGATTCTTCCAAAAGCCAAATTGGTGGTTTGGTAATAGCTGTGAGACGCTGGCACAACACCCTTTCGAAAAGCTTACTAACATGAGATAATAGACTTATAGGCCTATAGTTTGTCTTCTCGTGCGTATTCTTTCCCACTTTTGGAATAGCTATTATCTTTGCCCGTTTCTATTGTGTTGGAAAAGAGCCCAGTCGTATAATGTTAGTAAAATTTTTGGCAACCATCTAGCCAAGGTGCTGCTATCGGTTTAAGCTTTTTTGTCAGCTTTTGGACTTCACGAGGTGTTACGTGCGGAGCATCAAGAGTCGATGGAAGTTGTAGAAGTTGGTCGTATGCATTTTGTACCTTTTGCTCTGTTTCTTGATCAGTAAGTTCTGCATTAAGTTTGAAATGCTTTTGAAATTGGTCTGCAAGAGTTTCCGCTATTTCCTGAGGATTCACTATAGGTCCTTCGGGAGAATTTAATGAATTCAAGGTTGGCTTATCTCTTGCATTGAGAGTGCGCGCTAACTTCCAAAATTGCCTATATTATGGTTCCAGTTTTCGTAGACGTTAATCCCATTGGGAGGTCCGGTCTCTTACTAGGAAATTATGTAATTCTTTGGCAAGCATCCTCCATTCGTAAAGATGATGTGGTGATTGAGTTCTATACCAGCGACGTCGGGCCCATCGTGTCAAACAAAGTAAAATTTCCAGTACTGGAGAAGTGTTTGACGTAGGTAAAGTAGACATGGTGTTCGTTGTTCGCCTCCAAGATGTTTTAATAACCTCTGTAAAGTTGTTTACTGCTTCATCGATCTCCTCATCCGTATTCATTGATTGATGGAGGTTCAGTCTCATATGTGATTGCCGCCGAAAAGCATTCCAATCTGTTTTGGGTTCCTGTATTGCCTGGATCCTATGATAGTAGATGCCCTGGGCAATAGCTGCTATAACAGGGAGATGATCCGAGGTAAGAGCATCTTCAACATGTGGTGCAGTACTAATGCCTACTACTTTGTTCAATAGTACGTCTAAGACATCAGGTGTTCCTCTACCCCTAGGGTAGAAAGTAGGGTCCAGTGGAACAGATATAGGAAATTCAGTATCTGGAAGCGCTTGCAGTAGAACATTTCCAGACAGGTTAGATATTCTGGAATGCCATATAGGATGCTTGGCATTAAGATCGCCTCCAACAATAAAGTTGGGTCCCAGTGTGTCCAATTGTAGTACGTCTTGAAAATCCACCACTGTAGCCGGAGACCGATACGCTGCAACTAATATCAGATCTTCTGAAGTAGTATGCACCTTAATTGCAATTGCCTCAATTGATGTAAATGTGGATAGTGCTATTCTTGCCGCGTTGATTCCTTGTCTTGTTAATATGAGAAGTCGCCTTTTCTTTGTTGGAGTCGGTCTTCACGGAAGATTCTATAACGAGAGATGGTCCATTTCATATGTGGTTTGAGGTGAGTCTCGTTAAATAGTGCAATATCTATATTTTTATTGCAAAGTAGATGAGTGAGTTCAAGTGTCTGATTTGCTATGCCATCGGCATTGTACATCAGCAAATTGATATGTTGAAGCAAATTATGTCGACTTAAAACAGCCATCAGATTGCATTTCCACCAGTATTTTTATTAATATTGGTATTATAGACATTCCAGAGGTTGCTTGGGAGATCTTTTTTAGTCCTCGGGATACATGTTGCCATATCTTGGTAAAGTTCTATGTATTAGCCAGATCCAGGAGTATTTGCAGACCTTGGCCAGCTTGCCCTGTATTTGTTGCTGGTTGGTGACGTTGTCCCATTCGAGACTGTGGGTCAGCTCTGTAGGCATAAGATGTATAACGTGATGCTTCAGTGGGCCTGATAGATGTTGAAGCTGGAGCTGGAGCTGAAGCTACTGGAGCTGTAGTGGTGGTTCTGACAGGTTGACTGGCAGTTATCATCTGAGGTTTTTTCTTTTGTTGATCTATTACAGTGAAGATCCGACGGCCTCTAAAGTTTGCGGGATGTTCTCCCCCACAGTTCGCACACGTGGGGGGATCATCCCTCTTCTTCTGACACTTATATGCTTCATGTGGTTTACCACATTTAACACAGCGTGGTTACCAAAAACATTGTTGCTGGGTGTGGCCTAGTCGTTGGCATTTATGGCATTGTATGACTGTTCGAAGCAGATATTCTACGACCTCAATTCTATAGATGTTAATATTTTCCAAATCGTAGATCGTTGATGCTGTTGGTGATCTCTTGAGAGTAATCAGGAAAAGTGGTATGTTCTTCCTTCCGGGACCTTTTGGGTTACGCTGGCTCATTTGGTGAACAGTCATAACTTCAAATCCAAAATCAATGAGCTCCGACATGATGAACTTCGTATCTAGATCTATAGGAAGATGTCGAATGACAATCCGAAGTGGACGATTTTGACGATTCGGAGCTATGTCGAATCTTTCTCTGTTTGTTTGAAGAAATGTTTTCAATTTATTGAAATCATTTGATGAAGTACATTAGAAACGTATACTATCCACTGTGTAACGCACCCTTGGGTTAATCTTGGTAGTTTAGATAGTTTTCATGACAAAATTATGAGGTGCAGGTTGATGATAGTCATAGATCAACGGCTCTCTGGTAGGTTTTGGTGTGGAAACGGAAGGTATTTCATTTTCTCCCTCTGTTTGAATCTGCATATTTTCAGGTGGTAATTCCGGTTGGTCTGATGTGAACGCATCATATCTATTTGATGTTTCAATTGTTGATGGTGGATCAGCAGTCACAGTACTGGCCGGAACTTTCTTCCATGGAGGTACGAGTTGAAACCCATCGGCATCAACGATCCTGGTTTGTGTGGATTGCACGAATTGTCCCCTCTGAATGGTTGAGCTCGTTGGCCTGTCGGATGATTGGGTTGTTGGACGTTTTCTTTTATTTCCCTGGACGGGGTCTGGTAGGTTGAGGTTCTTCACTGACATCGCGCGAACGCGTGTCTATGACGCTGCGATCTCGACGTTCGATGGTCTGGAGCTTCGTTGGTCATCGTGAGGTTTCCACTCCAAGTCCCTTCGGACAGAGGAGCTCTGGGCCTCGCTGCGCTGGCTTTATACTCACAGTGGCGCATGGGTGGTGAACATTTTAACTACAAATACACGTTGCTAACTCATTTTTTTACATATTGCAAACTTCGTACTGAGAAATATCAAAGTTTTGACATTGAGAAATCACTACTGAAAAAATCACTAGATGCACGTGTCAATATAAACTAAAACTGTGTGCATTCAGACAATACAATCGTCTCATACCCTTGGGAATGTAGCTAACTAATATCATTCATCCTTGATGGTAAAGCACTTTCTGCTCGTGGTGAGCTTGGTGGTAAGGCGCTAGAAGTACAAAATTTACACACACGAATGGCAACACATGACACTTGAGTTTCACACCCCTAAATAGTGGATCAGCATGGGTAATGTAAGGATATACCTGTCTCTGTACTGCAACTGAAGATCTGCCGTGAGAGGTTATGCTTGTGTCTGTACGTAGAGTCTCACTTGCGGCTAGCGTTAACACACTCTTCCTAGAACTTCCTCCTCCTCTCTCTCTCTCTCTCTATTCAATCGTAACTTGCTCCTCAATAACTGAATTAGAACTGACCCCGAACTCTCTGCCTCCCAGACATTTATTGCAATTCAATTTACTAAACAAATGCAGAGTCAGGCCTGAAGCTTCTTCCTGGTCATCAGCGGTATAAACATGAAACATGCAAACGAACGAAATCCAGGAAGAGGCTACAGTCCTGACTGGTCATTTGTTTAGTAAATTGAATTGCAATAAATGTCTGGGAGGCAGAGATTTCGGGGTCAGTTCGAATTCATTTATTGGGGAGCAAGTTACCATTGAATAGAGCGAGAGGAGGAGCTTCTAGGGAGAGCGTGTTAACGTTAGTCGCAAGTCAGACTCTACGTACAGTCACAAGCATTACCTCTCCCAGCAGATCTTCAGTTGGAATACAGAGACATTATATCCTTACATTAGCCACGCTGATCCAGTCTTTAGGGGTGTGAAACTCAAGTGTCATGTGTTGCCATTCAAGTGTATAAATTTAGTACCTCTAGCGTCTTACCACCATGCTCATCATAGCAGAGAGTGCTTTACCATCGAGGATGAATAATGATTAGTGAGCTACATTCCCAAAATATCCCCCCATACCTAAGGGTATGAGACGTGGTGGATTGCTTAGGCTTCTCATCCATTTCTTCGGAAATGCAATGAGAATGATTCGTGGTGTTGATGCGGGCCTTTTAATTTTTTTTTCGGAAATGAAAAGAGTTGCACTTAATTGTTAGCATTGGAATTTTCCTCTATCTCCGTTATGAGACGTGGATGGAGATGCTTATGGCTTTCATCCATTTTTACGGAAATGAGATGAAAATTGGTGATAGACGCAGGATTTTTCTTATGAAAATTTCAATTTTAGAGCATGAAAAGTGAAACCGCACCTAAAAATTATAAGAATCAAGCTTTTATCAGGTTTTTTCTTAATATCAAAAGTATGCATTTTGAAGCACGGAATCTTGAAAGTTGCGCGCGGATTTAGAGTAAGTATTACGTACCAGCGGGTAAAAATACTGCAGTAAACAATGATAGATGTCGAGTTCTAGCTCGAGGATGAATCCGATGAAACTTATCGAATGTAAAAATGCGGAGGAACGTGCGCCCTAGCTCCCTCGCGGTTATCCGCGTCGGGCTGCCGATTTGGTATCAGGAGCGTCCGTCATTCCGCGTGGCGGAAGGTTCGATGTCGCACTTTAGGGAGGCCCATTTCGTCAAAAATGTGGCTGGCCCAGGGACGTCCGTGGACGTTTCCCTATCAATCCGCTCCTGGTAGCGCTGTGGTTCGCTCGCGAATCCGGTACCCTGGCTACAACAGAATTCCCACCCTGGGAAAATTTTTACCAATCTCAGAATTTTATTAAGGTAGAAGAAGAGGCATTTAGATTTGATAGTTTCTTGCATTTACAGTGGTTTTAGAACGTAAAAGGTAGGATTTTTTTTACATGATTTTGGATACGAAAATTATCACAGCATTGTTTATGAGGATTAAAGTAATGCACTAAGCTACAGTAATTCTAAACGAATTTTATTTATATATCTAATGTTCCTGTGCATTTTGCTCAGATTGTGATTAGGCTTACCCTTAAGATATTAATTAATGAAAAACGTGGATTAAAAGTGAACATTGAAGTTATATTATGAACGAGGAAAATAAATTAGAGTTTATTGACTTTGACTCAGTGGCACTATGGTGCAGTTTAACGAGTCATGGCAGAGAGTATGCTTGTCTGAGTCAATATTTTGTTACTATTATTAATTGAAATTCCTTAAAAGTTTAATTTAAATTTTGTTTAAAACTGACCGTAACTTGTAAATGATTTAGAATGCTTGAACTATAACTGCTAAGATTATTGCAACGAGGATATTACATTTTAATACATATATAGTTTTGGGAACGAATAAGGCTCCGAGGACCACTCATTTATATTGTTAATGACTGAAGTCTCCTAGCACCTCATGAAGGGAGCTTAGATTAAGGAGATAGTCAAGTTATACGAGATAGTCACTTGCCTTATGTTACCTTAACTTAGGAATACATTTCTTTCATTTTTAAATTCATGTTAATATGTAAAGAAACGAAACGCTAATTATATTCCTCGACACGCTGTACAGTTTGACGTACCGTGATTTAGGGTATAAACCGACCGATTAATTAAAAGTTCTAGTTTAGAAGTTATAGATGTATAAATAGGCTGTAGTGACGTGAGATGTCCGTACACAGATAAGCAGCACTGACGTGAAAGAGTCCGTACACATATACATATACTTGTGCTTTAAGCACAATTAGGCACAACCAACTTAATATGGATAACTAGAAGAGAATTAGAAGAGCACTTTACACGGCGCCGACGTTTCTCACATATTAACGAAATTTTTTTGTGCTATTATATATTTTTATATATTTTCTTTCGGTCTGAAATATTGTTTTGTTTGACAGTCGAATATTTGTCCTTAGCATGTTATAGCTTCGAATGTTAAAAACTTTAAAATGTAGATTGTTTTAAATTTAAAAATATAAATATTAATATCTTGCTTCAGGTTACGGCATTTTTTAACATTAAACAGGTCCTACACGACTCAAGTGGCACAAAGTAAGTTCTTTTAAGTAAGTTCTCTATTAATTTATTCAAATTTCTTAATATGCGATAATATTTTATTTAAGCGGTATAATTTATACTAGCATGGTCGCGGTGGCTCAGTCGGTAACGCGTCTGACTACCATGCTAAAGGTCCCGTGTTCGATCCCCGGCCGTTTCAAATCCGGGAACTTTTCTAACGGTGGAAGCGGCCCCGGCGCACACCCAGCGTCGAATAACATGGGTACCTGGGGGAAACCCTGGGGGGTAAAGGCGGTCAGGGGCGCTGATCACATCACCCCCACTCACGACCGGATCAAGAAAGTGTGGGGGGCGTTACCCCCACACCCCCTATACGCCTTCATGGCGTGGTGCTATGCACAGGGGAACACTTTACCTTTTTTTAAAATTTATACTAGCTTAGTAGTCACATCACTGAAATTTTAGTTATACTTCAGAAGAAGGTAAAGTTATTGAGAATATTTATTTTACATGAATTATGTAAATCCTGGAAATCCATTCTGCAATCGCAGAATGATTATGGTTAAACCACAACGGTTTTAGTTTTAACCTTTGCTACAACATATGCTCATTCACTCCAACGTCTAACGGATGCAGACCGGAGAAACAAGAATGTACCACTCGGCCCTCGCCAGAGGTGATTGCACCTCCACTGTAACTTTCCACCAGCACCAAGGGATGCTCCAGGTGAAGTGTCGGAGGTGCAAAGTCCATCTTGTCACGAAGAAAAAAAGAAGCATAAAAAACCGGGAGAATGTAAATCGACACACACCATCTACAATACGATCGACGCTGATTGATGAGACCATTCCTAGAGATCGCGGGACCACGAGGCTGTGACAAGCGGGCAGTACATTCGCAGCTGTCCGGATTACAGAGAACCAGAAGCAAAGATGCCAGCCCGAGTCGGAGAACTACCACTCCAACAACAAAGCCACCGAATATGAAGCCGCCTCTTATCACCAATAGCATGTAGGCCAGCGTCTCCCGCCATCTCCAGGTCGCCTGTCTCCGTCTAACTGTCGCCGATGCAAGAAGCCGAGGGCCAGATCAATGAGTAAGGGGTGAGTAGCGTTCAATTGACATGGCTACAAAATTCCTTCTTCCAGACCATTCAGAATATAGGTGGTCCAGCGACTCCCAAACTGAACCTTATACTTTATTTAACTGAGCTACGTCCCGGCGTGACTCGATCCCATACCGTACCCGACGTCACGCTACAATATAGAGGCTCGCACCTCATTTCTCCTCACTTTTGCTCGATCGGCTAGGAAATGTACAGTTGTGGAAACAAGTTATTCCCCATAAGGCATTAATAGGAGCAAGTAATGCAGAAGGGTAGGCAACACACATTGCACCCTTTGATGATCGGGTGATATTGCTTGTCTTAAGAGGGCGGTGGAGTTTGGCGAAGGTCGCCGTGAAAAGCGCCTAAATTTAACATGTTTTATTTTTTTTGTCAAATATAACGTTTTAGGACAAGGATTTGCCGGAAAACACGAAGTAGGTGTGAACTTACTTTATGAAACTTTGAGTACATGACACATTTATGCAATTTCAATTTGATAAATGTGCACAAATTGCATTATTGTTTTTCAATTTCCTATAAGAAAATACGTAAATAAGCACAGAATAATTTTGCGATTTGCGGGTAGCACAAACGATAATGGCCATTATGATGCATACTAATGTAATGCTCAATTCTTTTATGACCAATCTAGAAAGAGCTTTTCTTTCAAAAGACACTTTCACAGCCAAAAATGATGTTTAAAAAACTCGTGTATTATCAACGGCGAAAGATACGGCCGCCAGCATGTTCTGAAATTGCAAGCGGTTCGCCACTTGACCACTAGATGCCTCTTTTGCAAAATTGCCCCAGGCTGACGGGGAGGGCTAGTTCGCGCGAGTGTTTGAATCCTCTGCACAACTGGGTCCCGTCCCCTCGTCGGCAAAGGTCTCTTAGCTGTCACTGCTTGAACTATTGCCTCTTTTCCAGGCAAGAAACCAAGAAAGCACGAAGACCATCCGTTTGTGTATGTTTAGGTGTAGAGAAGCAGAGCATATTTACCGTGAATTGGAATCAGTGACACTTTATATCGAACCCTACCGCCAAGGACGTATATTAAAAGACTTATTAAGTTCAAAATAATGAAAATAACTAAATAATATAATAGCTACAATTATATAATGAAAATATACTTATTTAATAGATGGTTACTTATTTCCGCAGAACTTTTTGCAAGTCAGGGATTATATTGGGATCATACGACTTTGAATGACAGTACCAAAGAAGATTTATTACTACATATAATAATATGCATAAAATATTACCAGGAATTTTACTTTTCGTCAATTGAATCTAACATCCTATTTTGATATTCGATAAATATTCAATTCTTTTTCTACTTCACATTAATTTCATTGCCAGGAGAGTTCCTTTATTTATTTTTATTACAAATGTTCCCGACCTTAACTACACGTAAGCTAGATAATGAATACATGATGTTATATCAGAATCGTTATACCGCCTTTTTACCTATTCATGTAATAAAAATATATTAATTAACTTGAATATGTCAATTAATACTACTTTAATTAATTTAATGTAACCCTATTAATTTTAACTTAACATTGTTATTATTTTGAGACATTAGGTGAGAACCTCTTTTTACATTTCGACAGTTTTTACCTGATATGTATTATTTTGTGAGTCAACGCTGTAGTCAGGAAATACAAGTATATACACACATGCATACATCTCTCATGATTCGCAAGGAAACTTCGTTAAATTCCCATGCTTGTTCCGGTCGCAAATCACATCCTCTCCAAGTTATAATAATATTGTCGTTGCTTACATATACATGTGTGTGTGTGTATGTATATATGTGTTTGTGTGTGTGTGTGTCATAGAACATCATTACTTCCAAGCATAAGCTTGATGTGGCTCTTACAGAAACATCTGTTTTTGGAGTGGAACGATCACGAAAAGGTTTACACTTGCCTCCCCGATGGGGCAGTGGTAGCGTCGTCGCCTTGTATCAAGGTGTCATGGGTTCGATACCCGGTGGAGGCACATAGTGGTTCGAATTCAACTTTAAACTGTAGGTCCAGTCCCGATTAGCCTTACTGTGCAAAAGTGGACTTAAAACACTATATCAACCAACCAACGAAAAGGTTTAATGTTTCTTTGCAAATCTTCAATTAATGTAAAATTGAGTATAAAACATAATTTTGGCTGACTTGCTAATTTGAGATTCAAAGACAAATTATTACTTCAAATTCTTCATTAACAATAAGAAAAGTGATATAAAATATTGTATAAAATTATTGCCTTCGCTGAGAATCAAATTAGAGATTTACAGGTTAGAAAAGGGGAGGGAGAATTTCCTGGCTTCTGCCCCTTCAGTGTGAACGGTGCCCTTGTAATTTGAAATGTCCCGACTTTGGTATCCTGTGGACGCCTAATAGTTAGTTAAACCCCACTATAAATGTAGATTTGTATATAATAACTGGTAACGATGGTTCAGCGATAACGGTGACTGTTTCGTGTCCGGTTTTTATATGGTATTTAAGTGATTCTAGTGCAATCTGTGAGTCTATATCATGCTTGCGAAGAACAGTAAGTACGCACGAGCACTTATTTATAAAAATAATTACAAATATTTGACTTATATACAATAGTAGATGTATTTTCTATTTGGTGAATTATAATGTAAACAAACGGGGTTGGACTCAGAATTGCCAACTCAACTTGGATTTTGTTGGCTCTATCCGCAGTGTTGCTAGGTCACCAAGTGTGAAGAATATTTTTCTAACCGGCCACTGACTCAACACCGATAAGATGGGGGTTTGTGGAAAATGTTCCAAAACGGTGGTGCGACAATATATGTTTGAAAAGATTCAGTGTAAGACCTGCAATAATATTTATCACAGCGCCTGTGTGAATTCTAAAGAGGATGACATTACATTTATTCGTTCTATGGAACAATCATGGATCTGAGATGTATGTGTAAAATCTCGCCGAGGTAGTATTGGTGATGGAACACCCGTGGTTTTTGATGATCATCATCCTACCCATGATGAGATGTATCGTCTTTTGTTAGGTATAAAGGAGGAAATAAATGTAATAAGGAGAAGTAATAAAACGTTGGAGGATGAGATTGGGAAATCACTGAATTTAGCTCATGAAAAATTAGACGAGAACGCCAATCTATTGAAGTGTAAAAGTGTTGAACTGAAGAAATGTATGGAGGTAATAGATGATTTGAGATGCGAGAATGCCAGGTTACATAAGAAAATAGGAACTTTAGAATTACAGTTGGATGAACTGGACCAGTATGGTAGAAGGAACACTTTGGAAATACATGGGGTCCCAACTAGTGAAAACGAAAATTTGGTAAATATTGTTAAGAATGTAGGTCAGGCTTTGGATGTAAAACTTGAAGAAAACATGATTGATTGTTGTCATAGATTGAAATCATCAAACCAAAATGTACTTGGTATAATAATTAAATTTGTAAAGAGGAACGTCAGAGATAAAGTTCTTCGCAGACGTAAAGTAAAAAGGACGTTATACTGTAGGGACCTTGGTCTGAATCAGGGGTGGACTGTATATATTAATTGTAATTTAACACCGCTAAGGAGGAGTGCATTCAATGAGGCTAGAAAACTTAAAAATGAAAAAAAAAAATATGCTTTTCTTTGGATTGACTGGACAGGCAATATGGCAGCTAATAACTCTCGGGTACATATACTTAAGTCAGTGTATGATGTTCGTGCTCTTGTTTAGAATGGCGAGTCATACAAATTTGTCATTTTATTATCAAAATGATTGTGGCTTAAATACTAAACTAACGGATATGTACCTGAGTGTGTTAGCGGACAATTATGATATAATTGCCATAACCGAAACTTGGCTTACGGATAATGTAACGGACTCTGAATTTAGCGACAATAGGTATGTAATTTTTCGTCAGCATAGGATGGATAAAAGGGGTGGAGGTGCTTTAATAGCTGTAAAAGTAATTATTACGTAAGAAACATAGATGTTAATATTGAAAATGTTGAGATTGTATGCATTAAGATTGGGTTTGAAATTTACTCTTTAATTGTAATTTGTGTATACTTCCCGCCAAAGTCAAATGTTATAGCTTATCAAACATTTTATACATTTGTAGAAGATATGTTTAATATATGTAGCTGTAAAATTATAATAATTGGAGATTTAATATTCCGTCTATTATTGAGTCGACTCATGATTTGACACAGGGGAATCAAATTGAAATGGAATTGCATAATTTTGTGTCTCTGACTGGTCTTGTTAGCATAAATAATATTTAAAAAATCAATAGTAGAACGCTTGATCTAGTATTAACGAACGTAGATAATTTTCCGGAAGTTCGAATTTGAACGGATCCTCTTGTGAAGATTGTTAGACATCATCCACCGTTAGAATTACATGTCAACACTGGTAATGCAAAAAGTAATATTAAAAACAGAGCTACTAAAATTCTTATTTTTCGGAAGGCGGACTTTTATAATATGTATAAAGACATTAAGGAAGTGAACTGGGATGCATTAGGTAACTTTGATGATCCAGATAAAGCTGTATCGTATTTTTACAAAATATTAAATGAAGTCATCACGAGACGAGTACCTAAAAAGAAACATAACAAACGGTCTTATCCATGCTGGTTCACTCAAGAAATTATAAATGTGTAAAAGTCAAAGGAAAATTATAGGAAAAGAAAAAAACATTCAGCTAACAATCTATTAAGATTTAAGGAGCTTCGTAAAGAATCAAAGAAGCTGATTAATGCTGTATATAGAGCATGTATTAGTAACTCCGAAGAAGCTATTAAAACTAATCCGAAGTGCTTTTGGGATTTTGTTAACAATAAGAAGAAAGGGAATACTCGAGTGAATACAATGACATATAAAGGTACGGTTCTTGATTCTTATCAGCCTATCGCAGACTCGTTTGCTGAATACTTTAGTAGTGTATATGAAAAAGAGGATACAGAGCTGTTGGATATTGATAATTTAACCATGAATGTTACTCACTGTCTAGTTGTAATGGAGATCAAGGAGGATGAATGTAAACAGTATATTCGGAAATTAAAATCAAGTAAATCTTGTGGGCCAGATGGAATACCCTCGTATGTATTTAAAGTTGTGGTTAGTGGTTATGTTGTCCTTTATGTAAAATTTATAATCTGATTTTAAAATCTGGTAAGTTTCCTACTTTATGGAAGATACGTAAAGTTTCTCCCATATTAAAATCTTGTAACCCTAGTGATATTACAAATTATAGACCGATTTCATTAATATCTGTACCTGCTAAAATATTCGAACAAATACTCTACAATAAAATATATTTGCATGTTAAACCCTATTTATCTTCTTGCCAACATGGATTTATACCGAGAAGATCTACTGTAACTAATCTCGTTACCTTTACTCAATATATAGCTGAGGCAGTTAATCAAAATTAAGCAGTAGACGTAATTTACACTGACTTTGCAAAAGCGTTTGATAAGCTAAATCACCGCATCCTTTTACAAACATTGGTACAGTTCGGTTTCTCGGATGATTTAGTTGCTTTTTTCAGTCGTACATATTAAATAGAGAGCAGTATGTTCTTTATAATGCTTGTTCATCGAGTGCATATTTCAGTCATTCGGGTGTTCCACAGGGATCCAATCTTGGTCCCTTATTGTTCTTATTATATATTAATGACTTACCTTCTGTTGTTAATTACTCAAAGTGTATCTTATGCGCAGATGATTTAAAACTCTACAAGAATATTGTAAAATTTAAGGATCTTACAGAATTACAGTCCGATTTGAGTGAATGCCATCAATGGTGTACAAGAAATAAGCTCTATTTTAATGTTGCTAAATGCTTTTCCATGACATTTACAAGAATTTCATCTCCATTTTTATTTAATTATACTATTGGTAATGTGGGTCTTCAGAGAGTCAATATAATTAAATATTTAGGAATAATTCTGGATTCTAAACTCACTTACAAGAACCATGTTGATAAACTAGCAGTTAATGGTTTCAAAACTCTGGGATTTATATTTAGAAACACAAAGGAAATGCAGTGCAGTAAAGCCTTAACAGTTGTGTATAATGCTCTGGTGAGGAGTAAATTGGAATACACTAATGTAACCTGGAGTCCTTACTTCCAATTATATATTGATAAACTCGAACGAATCGAGAATAAATTTTTAAGATATCTGTTCTTTAAAAAATATAAAAAATCGTCTTATGTGTTAAAAATACCTTATAATATGCTACTAACTGAGTTTGAATTTTCGTCTTGAAAACTAGATCTGATATTGCAAAGCATATTCTATTATATAAAGTTGTTAATGGTCTAACCGAAACAGAAGAAGTTTTGCAAAGATTAAACTTCTGTACTAAACCTCAATCATTAAGATTCCGTCAACCGTTTATATACATTTTTCCAAAAATTTGATCCATCAGAATTCTGTAGTCATTTGTATGTGTAGACTACATAATAGTATTGTTAAGGATAAAATTGATGTAGATTTTGCATTCCCTTACGCAAAGTACATATCAGTAATAAAAGGCTACTATTCAAGACAAAGTTAAGAAGTAACGATAAATGGTATTTAATTTTCTTATTTTAATGTTGTGTATTGTGTGTATTGAATTGCACTTAACGTTATGGATTTGTATATTATTTTTTGTTTATATGTTTATGTTTTTATGTTTATATGTTCGATAATCTGAAAAATATCAAAATGAGAGTTGGGTGTTTATCTCTTTTGTTTAGTGCGGGTTTTAATATGGAGTTTCGTTATACTGTTTGAAGTCTGAAGCTTTAGCTTCATGTATATTGGTACTATAGTATTATTCTAGTTTTTTATAATTTTTCTTTTGTTGTATTATGTTTGTCGGTGGGTATATTGTATTGTATTTTGTATTGTGTTTTTATCTTTTTTTTTGCATAATGTGAGTACTGGGTTTGTGATATCCCATTGTAATTGGAGCATTGCTCTGTTATGGGATTGCTTATAAATAAATAAATAAAATAAATAAATAAAGTGACAAAAACTCAAACTGAAGATACTCGAACGATTAACATAGGGTTGAAGGCGGCAGGTGCAGGAGAGAGCCCCCTCTGCTCAATCAAAATTAGGAAACAAAAACTTTTCAGTCAGTTAAAACATCGTGGTACGTACATTAACATTTTCGTTTCAATTACATGTTCGACGTCGATCTTGTTCACCAGATTACCAATTGTGATAACTTTTCTCTTCTTTAAAAACTACACAAGGAAACAAGTTGAAAACTTGAATTAGACAAGGTTTCTTCTCCAGAACTGATTTTTAAAATAACATGTTTTTGAGATGCTCTGAAGGGAATTCTATTCTTAAAACGCCAATCAGAATAAGGGATCAGCACTGATGTATTGTTTGTCCCGCAGGCACGTGACCGTGTGGGGAAGGGGGGGGGGTGAGGCTGAAGACCGTTCCGAAATCCTACAAATATGTAATTAAAATAGGGTATAGCGGTGATTAATTTTACTTACATTAAACATCTTGTACAATAACGTGTAATATACTGAGAAATTCATCTTCAGGGGTTCTATTCCCCACTTTTTCGTCCTTTGTCTGCTGTTCTGCATCGTGACTGTATGCGCAGGTTCGAGTCTCCTGGGGAAAACGTAACAACTTTTCTCCTGAGATTTCGGCCTGTGTATGAGACCGGTTGCCACCCACCATCGTGAGGAGATTGGGAAGCTATGAATGAGTCACGGAAATCTATAACGATGATTAGGAGCTCGTCGTGCTGACCGCACGTAACTGGTTGACTGGAAGTGAGGCCTTCAGTCTGTAGGTAGGCCCTGGCCCTCAGGGGCTGTAGCACCACGGGTTTACTTACGTATATTGGCGTAGCCATGTATGGGTCCACAGAGGCTAGGCCTCTCCTAGATATTCTGTCACTTTATTTTGACCAATTCACTGGGAATTTTTTAAGAGTACTTTGTAACACGTATAGTGCTGATCTTGAAGATCATACTATAATTAGTTGGACTGAAATTTCACTTGGGAAGCAATCAATTAACATTGGGAAAAATCTCAATAGGAGAAAGTAACTAATGTTGTGCAGAAACTTGTTAAATGCAACTGTTCATATGTTTCCACAGGGGGTTAACATCACAACTGATAGTTTGTCCCCCCGTCCCTTGGCTGATTTGCCGGCCCCCGTGGCGGAGTGTTTATCTCATTTCGATACGAAGCCAGTGGTCCCGGGTTCGAATCCGGTATGGGCATACGTGTCCTTTGTTAGCGTCTCTTCATCAATTTCATCATATCATCATTAGCCAAGAGTGGCAGAAAGGCGAAGTAAAATAAACAAAATCAATCAACCTTGGCCGATTAAAGTTGCTGTGCACTCCAACAATGAGAACTGTGCAAAGGGACATAATTCAGATCATAACAAAGAAAACTACTTTTGTAAGTTCAATATTAAACTATTGTTTCCTGACATCTTTGTTACTACTGTACATTTTGTTACATTGTTTTGTACGCCTTTCTCCTTTTCAGTTTTTCCATATGTTATTACGAATGTCCACGTTTTTTGTATAAAAAAACACCCCCTTGAAATTACTTTCAACTGATATTCTCTACCTAATTCTTTACTCTCAATTGATAATTCCAACCTCAAGAAGAAAATTCAACATAATTATAGTAGCCAATGTAATCAACCAAATTTATTCAATCAAAACTTCAGTGATAAAGGTTCTGTCTCAGGAGTCTGCCACTCTTCTCGCTCCATGCAAGAGTCAGCCAGCAAGCAGTGAAATGCGAATTTCTTTGCCAGTGGAGAAATTTTAGCCTCCGAAACCAAAATGAAAAGAAACAGGTGGGTGTCCTTTTCCTGGAAACCTCACTGCGGGTGTCACGGAGGAGGGGAAGGGGTGGTGAAGGGAGGAAAGTTCTCTGGCCTCTGGTTTAGGACAGCCAAAAATAATTCCTAATCTCCTGATATGTCGCTAGGTGTCTCTGTATCGCATCAGGCCAGGAAACTGCCAACCTCATGCCAACCTCCAGGCCACTCTTAACACCAAGAAACGCCTTCCATGCTAAGGTCAGCACCACAGGAAGGCATGAGGGTCACGTGACAATTGGTTACGTGGAGTTTCGCGCTTCTCCACATTGCAAAAAAAGTAAAATTGCATGAAATATATGAAAAAAAGTTGTTTTCAACTACACGCTTAATTATCATTCTCATTAGTAATGGTATCAGACTTGCCAAATTTGGTCCGGCAAGTCCATTACTTTGAATTCCTGTTCGTCATGGCGTAACTTGGCGGGAGCAAAAGGGGAACTTGTCCCTTTCCAAATCAGGTTTCTTAAAGCTTCTAAAACAGGAATTAAATACCAAGATTCGACGCATCTAAAACTTCCTATACGTGCAAGATGGTTCCAAAATTTAATACTTCGAAAATGTGTCCGATTTTTTTATTACGTCACATCTGAGTGTGAAAAATGTCTACTACAAAAGTTGGATTTCGTATGAGAAGAAATAACCCACTCCTTTTATTTCGCAGCCGATGTCATCTTGACAATGAAATTAAGAATATTAGTTAACAAATTCATTCGTAACCAATGAAAAAAATATGAATTATTGTGATAACCCCAATTCTTTAATACTTTAGCACAATATCATTTGTAAGTTATAATTTTGTTATAAGTCCACTTTATGAACCGATGGACTCATCTGAACTGGATACAGCTTAAAGTAGGATCCGATCCACTATGTGTCTTCACCTGGTATCGTACCCGCGACCTCTTGATTACAAAGCGTAATCACTACTCCATTAGGGAGGCACACACAATCATTTTCATTTCGTTCTTATGAACATATATGCAACATAATAGGTTGTTTAACGTTGCTACATATCTATGAAATATATTTTGCAACGAAACAACAAATACGTGTCTTATCAATACCCATAGCGTCAGGTTTCACAGCATGTAAGGATCTGTTGCATGTTCATTGTTTCCTCTCTGCAATAGAAAAACTAGCAGCTTCCCACAACTATCATTTCAATAGCCTTACAGTGTTTGCATATCATATCACCCAAAATTGATTCATACGTTTCAAACACAATCCCCAACGGCGCAGTGGGAGCGTTGTCGCCTTGTAATCAAGGGGTCTCGGGTTTGTTCACGGTGTTGTCACATGCTGGTTCGGATCCCACATTAAACTGTAGGTCCAGTCCCGATTAGCCTAACCAGGCATAAAGTGGACTTAAAACACCAAAATCAACCAACCAACGGAATCCCGTTATTGTCCATATTATCAACAAAATTATAAAGTTCCTCAGACTAGTACTCAAACCCAGACCCTTGGTACGAAAACATTTCAGGAAGACAATGTGAATTAACCGAATTGAAAAAGAACTTAAAACCTACAACGGATAAATTGGTTTAAGTCGACGATACAGCACGCGTCCAAAAACGAAGAGGAATACGAAAGTTGAAGGACCTCGATACACATACACATTTCTCCCCTCAATGGGAAGCTTCTTCTTGCAAGGAAGCCTTTACGTAGGAGTGCTCGAAGGGAACTTCAAGGCCACGACGGGGAAGTGTTCTACATGTAATTGTTGGACCATAACAATCCAGCGCAGAGCTAGAAGACATGGCATGTCATGATTGGAGTAGTAGAATTTGGGAAGTAGCATTTGGGAACGCATCTGGACGGAAAGAAACTATATGGGTAAATATCAGAGTTGAAGCAATAGCCTCAAAAGAAGAGAAAAAATAACTTTTATGGAACAAACAGGAAAATATTGACTCTTACGAAATAAATTAAATGTTTGCCCTTGTATTTTAATAAGTTTATGTCAGTCCCATATATTTTTAGTTTGATAGTAGTTTTTAGAATTAATGTTGGCCGATGCAACGGAACCACTGCAATATTGTCTGTGATCCGAACACATGACGTTTAACTTTAGAACGTTATTCTCTTATGTGTGAAGAAATTATAGTGAATGAAAGGATGTGTACTGCTTTTCTAATACTTATTTCTCTATGGGCTAATAGCGCAGTAGAAATTAATTACAATTCGATGAAATTGTCGAATGGAGACTCACAAATGGACATTTGTGCGCACACCAGGACTCGAATCGGGTACGCTCGGTTGACAGATCGGGGAGGATTGCGTTGCAGAATAAAAATGCAAACGAAACACGTGAAAACATCTGATCGATGTTGCAGATAACATATAGGAAGTTATTCTTGCACCCTGGATTTGTGTGTATTGAAAGAGGTAATGAAAATATTAATTTCAATATTGGTGAGAAAGGAAATTGAGGAAAATATTGTCTGTGGATCCTGCTTGCAGGAGTCAATGGCTGAGCTTCGGACAACTCGACAATCTAATCATCCTACTCGCGAGAAGTAACTCAGGGACGACCACTTCGCCGCCGATCGCGAACCACAAATTCCTTCCAACTGATGTCGAATCAACTTGGAAGCTCACATCCTCTCTATTCCAAAGGCACTACTAATCTCTCTTGCACTCCTGTCGCACTTCCACAATTATTTGTCCTATGAGGTAAATATCTTCTACTGGTGACAGAGTGGAAGTAGCTCCTACTCTCCTAGCAAGAAGACTTCCAGAACCTGACTGAACATATGTGCAGTTTGATATAAAAGTTGTGTTCCTCCTTATTTCGTAACGTCATTGATAACAGGGACAGCTGCCCTCGTCTGCTAACACTAGTTTGGTAGAGCAGACGCCTGCTTGCCACCTTTTAGTTCAGTGACCTTCGCCCGTAGTTGGCAAGAATGAATGACTCACCAGATACATGTTGCCCGTGAGCTCATACAAGAACAGGGATTTCATTTTGTGACTGTAAGTATTGTTTCATCTGCACTTAATGTTCAAATAGTTTCTTAATGGTTACGTTAGTCATTAACTTGTAAATTAGTTCACGAGACTGAGTTTTCTATCTATTTACAAGGGGGAATTTTATGCAGCCTGAATATATTATTGCTTGCCTTAAACAAGAAGAAATAATTCAACCACTCATAATGAGTCGTTTAAGAGTAGTTAACAAAAGAGAATGAAGAAACAGAAAACGAAAATGAAAATGTTGAAATAAATTATGGTAGAGATCGAGTGAATAACATTTTGTCTCTGGGCCTCCTCGATAGCGTTGTTATAACGTCGTCGCTTTGTAATGAAGGGATCCCGGGTTCGATATGCGGTATAGACACTTAGTGGTTATTATCCCACTTTAAACTGAAGGTCCAGTCCAGATTAGGTTATCTGTGCACAAAACAAGAACTTTAAAAAAAATGTCACAGTGTAAGAAAATTTCATGTTCAACAACATATTAAGCAAAAAGGAATAATTTATTCCAGGTTGGATTTCACATCTGTAGCATCTCACCAATACAATTATGAATCGCAACATATTTTCTCAGATCCATTTTAATTATACATGTATGATAAAATAACAGAATTGAGGAAAGAGAAAGCCTAGCGAAACACAGATGCCTTCTCCAGAATTTCAAATCTCGTTTCATAAGGATTAAAAACAGGCATAACGTTCTTTTTCTCTCTCTGTTATCTGCTTTATTTAATCATAAATCTTCTTGATGATTTACTAAAGAGAACGTAAAAGACAAAAATTGCAATACAAAGCCAACTGCAATCAGAACAAGTCGATTACGGAGGTGTCAAGCAGAAACGAGACTTGTCACTGTCTCGGTCTAGTCTCGAATTGAAAATTGCTCTCCCATTTTAGGTCTCGCATAGTTAAAAGTAGAAATTGAAAACTATATATTTGAAATATATATTTCGTATATTCGAGTTATGGTAGGAGATTTCGTGAGAGAGATATTAAGTACTCTTCGATCAAGTTTATTTTTATTATTTTTGATGCTTAACATAAATTATCTTTCCCGTTCGCATATCGCAAGGATAAGGACGAGTGATCATTACATGAAATTTATGACGAAATAGTCACAAACACCCGTCACAAGGCCGGTATTCAGACCCGGGAACTTTGGTTACGAGATCGAATGTCGACCACTTAACGAGCTTGTCCACCGAGCCTGCTTAATGATGTTCGTAATAACTGTCAATATGACACGTTTATTATCATTTGTTTCGTAATAACTGTCAATGTGACACGTTCATTATCATTTGTTTCGTAATAACTGTCAATATCACACATTCAATATTATTTGTTTCATCATTTGTCCTATTGCTATGATTAACCTAAAGTCAGAGAATTGGATAAAAGGCAAAAATGCTCGATTGATGTTACTTCGCGCAGAATAATATGACATGATATATTGACATGAATATAATAATAATATATGGTCATTCCATTGATTGATCCCAATTGAGCATATAAAATATGATATAATGTCCTCCTATCTGACTTCCATGGCGAAGTGGTTAGCACAGCGCGCTACGACAACATTTGTCCCTGGTTTGAATCTCGGCTTCAGCATGGGTGTTCTTTGATGAGTGTCTCTTCATCAATTTCATCAAATTATCATTCATCTTCATCGTCGTGATTTGCAATAAGTCAAAGAAAAGAGACACTAAATATCAAACATCTAATAAAATCGAACATCTCCACCGATTTCATGCTATATAGTACTAATTCCAACTTCATTACAGAATCTTACTTCATATTACAAAATGTCTATTGTTTCTCGATTCGAATTCAATTGAAATGTTGTTTGGTGACGTTTAGTGTGCATTTTCTCGTTCTTTGGATTGTTTATTTAACGTCGCGTTAAATAGTATTAGAACAATCGTGACAGAGTGAAGCGAGAACATAATAGAAGGGAAAAATACAAGCAAAGGTGGCATTCTATGAATACGTCTGAAGTGACTGCAGAATAATATGGATTATAGGTTTTGCTCTTTCCTTTTATTTCTGTTTCAATTGTTTTACTTTTCTTTTCTTCTACCACTCGTGTTTATCGTGTCGGTGGGGATGAATTATAAATTTGTGAAATGGACTATGGGATAAGAAATCTGCCTTTCCCACGGTTCGAACATGTGACCATAAAATAGTCTTATGTTAAAATTTACGGCCAAATATGGTTTGTCAAGTGTAAATTTTACTCGTCTCTTTCTAGAGGTGTTCCATTGCTTCTCCGATGGTGTAGTGGTAACGTATTCGCCTTGTAATCAAATGGTCCCGAATTGAATGCCAGATATGGACCGGATCCCACTTTAATTTGTAGGTCCAGTGCATAAAGTGGACATAAACAACTAAATTTTTAATTAGTGCGTGTTATGTGGTATGTGATGAGAACTCGATGTAAACCATATTTTCAGTGATCTTTCTTGACAATGACTCTAATACCAGTCGAAAGAATATTTCCTTACGAGTAGTTCTTGTTAAGAAACCAGTTACTGGCAATTTTCCTGGAGGTCTCGTAGCACCCAGCTGTTGTTTGTTGTGGCTTGGGCATGAGTCATGTGACTCCTGCTCTCGATGCTCCATCCTTCTTGAGAACATAGATCCACCAGACAAACTTAAGCGAATATTTCGTTATTTGGGTTGCATAAACAACAGGCTTTATGAAGTTACGACATTCTAGGTCACGTGGCCCAGGTGATTCTTTCTCTAACTGTACACGTACAATCGGAAAGGGCGTTTCAGGCCATGCGAGAAACGAAGCAAATTGTCTGGAAGAATAACTTAAGTAGGTATTCATATCTGTAGTATATTTCTCATAAAAAAATGATTTCAACAACCACTGGAAATCATTGAGTATACTCGTCTTTTAACAATCCGTTGGTAAACGTGTATGAGTGGCGCTTGGATATAAACGTAATGTTTTCAATCCTTGATAATGATATAACTTCCTAGTATTGTACAGCTGTAATTTGGAACACCTGTGGCCAGACGATACCAGTTATAGGTTTTGTCATTGCTCTCAGTCTGCACAGCCTGTCATTTTGATGACAGTCCGTGTTTTGTTAACGCGACGCTCACGCGTATACCAACCGCGTAACCAGTTTTTACAAACATATTTTATTTCTGTGCTCACTGAATTCAAGATGTGTCGCTGTGTTCTGTTGTGATGCTTCTGTAAATATTTTATTTACTCCATTTACTACATTCACTTATTACGGCTACAATTTCTGGCTAAGGGAACTTTGAAATCTGATACTCGTCACGAATTATGGACAGCAGTTCCAACATGGCTTGCTGAATCACATGATGAGAAAAGAGAAAACCTGGTAGGTTGTACTTATCTCTTGTCAACAAGTAATATATTATTGAATTTATTACTAATCTGTTGCAAATTCATAAAGATCAGGAGTAAATTCTTTAGGGAAATTTAAACATGGTTGTTATGTTTCTCTTCATAATTTGCTCTCGTAATAGGTAATCAGTAATATTTCAATATATGAATATATTTTGTATTATATTAAAAATAAGTTGCATTTTAACATATACCTTGATATACAAGTCCACCCATAAAGAAACCGAACTGTCAAACAAAAGAAACAAACCAAATAAAAAGGTACCGTATTCAAGCAACACTGCAAAGAGCTATCTAAATATCCTGTCAGTGTATGTTTAAACCTGTTACAGGCAGTCGGTATCTGGTCAAGCGTGCGTCAGTTGCAGGTTGTGTGCAGGTGGCGTACAAAATACGGCAACCAAGATGAAACAACGTTACAGCATAAAGTTTTGTTAAAAGTTGGGTAAATTGTTTAGCGTAACGTTACAGATGATACGGGCCGTGTATGGTGATGCAGCTTTATCAAGAACCCAGGTGTATTACTGGTACAGTCTTATAAAATGTATTTGGTGTTGCGTAAGGTAACACGAAATAGATACACCGCCTGCAAACTGCCAAATGTATGAAACTTATACGTAAACATACGAAAAATTGTATTCATAAATCACATCATATTTGACAGTGTTAGTCAAGAGGAAGAAGAATCTGACCAATGTAAAATGTAGATGTAGACTGTTCTGGACAGGATACTGCTTCATTAAAAGAGCATCTCGTCTGTTGCGGTATCAAGGGAAGAGAACATCATGCTGCAATGTTCAAGCCTGTAAATATTTTCCATTAATAATTTCTAATCACAATAATAAGTTAGAAGAAATAACTCACATTTTCACAACTACCAATATTCTCGTTTCTCTTTATCACTTCGAAAATCATTTCTCAGAGATAGCTGCTACACTACAAGGTTAGCAAATCAAAAAAAAGTAACAGTTCAACTACATGGATACCCATCTACAGTTACAATATTTAACGGACACAATACAAATGGAATCAATAGATACAATTCTTACGAGATCGGCAGGCCACAAGTACTATTGTTCTCGATAACGAAAGCAGGGACAAAACAGCCTTCACGATCATAGCTATGGGAAGATTTGTCTTCAGTTTCATGCCACATGGAGAAAATACTTCAATCTTTCCAGTAGAATAGGTGACTCATTTGACATTGGGGACATACCCTCGGACAATTAAGCTGCAATGCCGACGATATAATTCTGTTTGGATATAAACCAAAGCAAGTTCTCGACACGCTGGATATACTCCTAGGGAGAATAAAACACATGGGGCTACTCATTTCCACATCCAAGTCCAAAGTTCTCTACTACGAAGAGATATGTTTGGGTCACAAACTGACACCATACGATTACTCAATAGTAAAATAAGGTTCTGGATGCTGTCCAGTACTATCAGAGACCAAAATCGAAGAAATAAATAAAATCGTTCATGGGACTAGCCTCGTACTGCAGAAAATTCGTAAAATACTTTGCGTAAATAGCATACCCTCTCACAAAACGTTTAAGGAAAATCGAGGACTTTGTTTGGGAACTGAACGTTCCACAAAATAAAACAAATGCTGGTCGCAAGCCCTGTCCTTAGAAAATATGACACCAAAGATGAAGTTCACATCTTCACAGACGACTCTAAATTTGCAGTAGCCGGAATTCTTACACAAACAAAGGCAGAAAATCCTAATCAATTCCAACCGTGTGCTACACATCAAGAACGCTTTCGACGTATTTCACATCAATGGAAGCAACAATAAAGCGGCAGATAAGATTAGCAGATTTTCCAACGTACAGGGTGACCAATAACCGGACACACCAGAAGAAGCTTTTGTAGGAGCCACACAGAGCATGGAATTCAACCTAGAGGAAGCATAAAACAAATAATTTTAATTCTCAACAAGGACCCACAACCAGATCCACATTTCCTCAGAACATCTTACAAATTCGACATCATAAATGGAAAATGAAGGCAGCTAATGCAACAAAGAAACTTGTTTGCATTCCATTAAGCATGAAAATGGATTGGTTTCAGAAATTACACAGTTCCGATAAAGGATTTGGGCACTTGGGCTTTACGAAGACCTACAGACACGCCCTTAGAAAGAATTATTTCCCGGACATGAACGGCTTTCTTCAATGGGCGTGCAAATAATGTGAGGAATGTTTAGCAAATAAGAAACCAAGGACAGCAAAGCCGGGAGAACTGTTGACACACGTCCCCACTCAACTAATGGATACGCTCATTTTCGACGTATCCGGACCTCACACCGTGACACAGGCTCGCAAAATATACACCGCAACAATGGTGGACCAATGTTCCCACTACGTCATCGCAGATTCATGACCAGACAGCGGAGACAATTACATCGTTTTTGCAGCAGAAAGTTTTTCAACACTATGGTCTCCCAAAAATGTATCATGCTTGACCATCATCCAAGCCACAAGTCAGAATTGCTCAACCAATTGGCTAAGAAATTAAAAATCGAACATAAGTTTGCAAACGCATACGTGCACAACCAAATTCGACAAGTTGAACGATCCCACGAAATCACACAATACATTCTAGAAAACTTCGTAAACTACAAACAAAACAATTGGGACAAGTATTTGCCTAGTGCCATATTAGAGATTAACCTAACAGATCATTTATCGATGCGAGTATCGCCTTTCAAACATCTTCACGAATACACCCCATCACTAGAAGTGCATAATGAGACCAAGGATCTTTCAAATGTCCAATCAGGATCGTCTAACAGCGCTCGAAGAAGCAAGGAAATTGGCCACTGGGAAACTCTTGAAGCGCTTTCAAACAGACAAAGCGAGGGAAATTTTCAAAACTGAATTTTAAAGTGGGCGAACAAGTTTTGATATATGACCCGGCAAGAAAGAAAGGGCAAGTTAAAGCTTTTTCGGGTAAATACAATGGACCAGTCACCATCACAAATATACTGACCCCAAATACAGTTGAAGTGGAAGTTAGAAATGCTAGGGGACACACATGCACAGACGTCATAGCAGTTGAGCGATTGAATCGCTACTATCCACCCCTGAAAGAACACGAAAACTCACCTGCTCTGGAGGAATAGACATCAAACAAAAGAAAAACACACCGAAGAGAAGCGTAAACGTTGCTGCTAAAATAAGCAAACATGAAAAGGAACCATAATGATGAAAAGACAAGACTTTCGCAACAAGTCAAAATTCCCCTCAAAACCTAAAAACAATGCAAAGAATACATCATGATACTTGTGATGTAGAAAACATGACCGTTGTGCGATCATAATCCCAAAAGATAAAATTCTGTCCAACCAAGACACTCTCGCAAAATCGGTTGCAGAAACAGCAGGCCTGGGTTACAACCGAACTTGCCAAATAGTCACTCCATTACCCCATAGAGAGGCTATTCATCTCTCTTCATCCGATCTACCATTCAAGGACATCATTCATCTATCAATACCAGAAGAACAAGATGTAGATAAACTACAAGAAGGATACAAAAATGCATTACAATTGGCTTACGAACTCAAAATAAACTCTATAGCGCTACCAGCATTATACACACACGTTTTTCAGCCAAAATGAGAACGATAAGAAACATTCTCCTTTGAAATATTTGGAAAATTAACCTGAAAATAAAATTAAACACAATCCCACACTTCAAATTATCTTCACTCGATTGAAAAAAACAAACAAAGTCACTTCTTTAGAACTGCAGCCCCAAGCTTTCAGAGAGAGAAGAAAAAACTTTCGACACCAATTTTACGTTACCATTCATGTCATATTACAGTAACAAACTCTCAGGGGAAAATAAAAATTACTTGACACAGCACGATTTACCGCTCGCTCAACCGCTATCAGTAAGACAAGGTATATCTAACTATCAACAAAATAAGCCCAACCTTTCATGCCTACATTGGGAATGCAAAGCAATCCTCCGGCCAGCTGAGGGGACTGGAAGTTCGACACCCTCTAAAAAGACAGACCTCTTGTTATTCTCCAGTGGAAGACATTTTCGGAGGCGAATTCATAAAATTAATGGTGATAAGAAATAATAATATATTAATATTACCAATACTACCGTAAATTATTTTTAATATACAAAATCATTCCATTCTTCCTAAATCATTAACAGCACCTTAAGACAGGCAGGTACAAAACATCATCCACTAATCGAATCTCTTGACTTCTCATTTCATTAATTGTAGAATCAAGGAAGATGACATATCCAAGATCACTCACACAATGGACTCTAGGACTATACACCAGGACTACTGACGAAATTTTAGAAATTTTTTCTTCGAAATATTTTTCCCAGAGGGGTGACACGTTACCGGCCATACGCGGAAAACCTATCATAAGCATTTCCCAACTCCCGAGAGCTCTATAAATAGGGTTAACAATCTGCCTCAAGAGGAGAAGCCAACGAGCACGCCAAGGATCGAGATCGGGTCGCAATAGTGTGACAGTGCCGGACGGAGAGAATCAACTACAGGGCCTACCAGAAGACGTGGGGCCCAAGGGCCTGTCCGGAGGCGAGATGCCTCAGGGCAGCCAGCGGGATCAGCGCCCAGCCGACCGTTCCAGCGTCCAGTCGATCCGGAGATAAGTATATGCCCTTTATGGTGCTAATCCTTCGCCCCTAACTTCTCCCTCTTAATAATCTATTGTAGTGCTAGCCAAATTAAACTCAGTCACTTAACTATTCAATTTCTGTTACGTTAATTATCTGCTCTACCTCAGACTCGTCGCCTTGTAATTAAGGGGTCCCGGGTTCGATGCTCGGTGGAGACACAAGTGTTTTGGATCCCACTTTAAACTGTAGGTCCAGTCCCGATTAGCCTTACTGTGCATAAAGTGCACTTACAACATCAAATCAATCACCAATCAATCACCAAGTCACCCGTTGGTCAACGGGTTCTACCCTCTAATACAAAGGGTGAAATTCGGTACGACTAAGGTTTTAACACCACCAATTGTGTCTCCAGTGACCATCCCTGGGACTGAACCTTAGATCGTAACGGTATACTAACCGCGTTATTCTGGAAGACGTATACCAATGAAGGTTTAAAGTGTATACGAGTTATCTGTCATATGATATTGATCAGCCTGTCGTACGTTATTTGTAAAATATGGAGAAACCTTTAGTAAATTCACTCCGATATCATTGTTAAACCTTTTCGCACCAGGGTTGTGCTGTTAAGATTTTTGAAAAAATGTTTTCTACATGATACTTAATTTACGCCTTCATTGTGAAACCATGGCAGCAACAGAGATACCAACTATAAATTGCGTACTTTTCGTCCAGCGCTTTGGTTATTGGTAGACGTAACTTCAGTTAATAAACGGAAGAGAAATCAGCAGGAGAGTAAAAGAGAAGGAGGAGAGACGAGAAGGGGGAACGAACGTTATTCTTAGAACTCATGTTTTATGTGAAGCCTCCAATCTTAGCTTTCTCTCTTCAATGACATTGGATGATGTGAACATAAGTTAGAAGAAATGTTTGTGTGTGCCTCAATTGTCACGTTGATTCAGTGGCGGCTCGTGGTCTGGCTCTATGGGTGTGCACATCAGTGTATTCTCAAGAAGTGTTATACCACCCCTGTGAAATACTCACACCCGTTTTTGCGTACATAATGAAACTTAATATATTGGCAACACAAGTTTTGTCACCTTTCACTGAAAATGGGGCTATGACAGAGTTGTACGTATTTCATAATTATTTTAACATGAATTTTTTTACAAATTTCAAATATTTCGGAAATTATCCAGCAAATCACGAGAAGAGCGATGTTATTGTGCAGTATGTAATTCAGCATTCGATAACCTGACAAAATCACTCAAAACATACAAATACCGATCTACAGTATCAATACTATTGTCGATTTGCTGATATTAATGAACAAGGAGAATAATAACATTGGCGTACACCAAAGAAGCCGATCCAACTACCATATGGAGGAAATTAGTTATAATCTATCTAGCTGTTGTTTATTCCTAATGACAGACTGATCAAACCAAGCAAATCAAGCGAAATCAAGAGAAAAATAAATGTTAAAGCAAATAACAGTACTCACTAAGTTCACACTGCCCTGCTGCGTAATCGTACTTCAGAATTTTCCATCTCTTCGGCAGTATCCATACATTACTGCAGTTGCTACAGGCTTTGTAGCTAACTTCCCTCCAAAAAATTAATAACGTTAATCTGCTTTCGCTATGTACAGTTTCCCTTTTCATCATGAAATCAAACACTTTACACTGAAACAGGAACGACCTATTGACAGTGTTAAATAATTTTGTAACACAATAAGAGCCACACAATGCAAAACAGCTGACTATTTGATGCACGCTCCCTCCCCGCGGGTTGATAATTTGGCTACTGCGCCACAGAGGCCGTTTAATTTGACCAAGATGCACGAAGCAAAGGCATGCTTAAAACACCCGTTTTGGATTCAGTTTGCCTGCCTCCTCTCCTCCTTTTTTCCCCTATTATGCTCGGGACAATATAATATCGAAATTTCCCTTTCATAAAAAAAAATCCCTCAATTTGCGATGATGTATGGGTTGCATCGACTGCGTGACACGATCTCCAATGAAATGGGTTTTTGCTCAGACACAGATCGCTGCGTTCACAGCCTTCCTAAATAATGCAACCTCTCCTCACACAGCGCTCAAGACAAAATACCCAATCAGCGTCCTCACGCGACTGCTAGAGCAGCGACATAGCGAGCGAAACTACCAGTGTGTTCAAACCCCGATCGCGGCCTGGTCTACAGGGGTTGATATCACGGATCGCAGACTTCTCCACTATCTCTCTTGGTGGAGCGGCGTGGGAACACTTAACATTTCGAAGGAGATAGAGTTCAATAAATAATTATAATAATTATGGTTTGCATTACAGATTTATTTGGGTTAGCACGGGCGAATGTGCGAATAGGCAGAAGCCGCTACTGGTTTCAGGTGAATTCGAACTGCATCCAAACTTTGGCCACTCGAATGCAATGTAACGTCTTTAACAATACGTCTTGCTTCTATCATAATCTATTTCAATTGTTCAATATGATTGTGGGTGTGATTAAGCTAAGGAAGTATAAAAATAATTATCAAAATATATAATTGAAAGTAACCTTAGTTTAACAACGAAAATATGAAATACACATGTCGATGCATTTAAAAGGAGCAGGACGGTATGCAAATTTCTATCACGTTCATAAGGATCTGGATTAAATGCTTGCCAAATATGTTAAAATCATAAGTTCTGCTTTGAAGTAAATATGAGCTTTTCCCCAAGTGAAGAATTTGAGGCATTTTTGTTTTAAGATTTGTTAGGGGATATTGATTTTTTCGAATATTTTTTTTAAAATTTTCCCCTGCCGTTCAAATGTAAAATTGGACACTCCATTGCATTCATTATGACAATGTAAGGTTGTTCTGCAACCTTTTTATTTCAGTCGAAGAGTTAGAAATACCCTTCATGCTCCGAATCTAAATTTTAACTCAAAGGAGTGTAGTATAGTCTGTTTTCGGCCTTGGCAGGTGGAACTTACATGTTCGATCGATACATAAACCTCGCAAGTAGGGTTCTGATATCACCCCTCCATTTCATAGCTGTACGACAAACTTGGCAACGCTACATCACATGCTCTGACGTCACGCTACGTAATCTCGAGGCCTCGTGTCTGAGCCAGGAGAATCGCTCGCCCACTTGGTCTCGGGTACCGAAGCTACACACACACACACACACACACACACACTGGGGAAACGTTCTACTGCAGTTAAGTATTTAGTATACAGGGGGGTGAACACTCAATTTAGTTGCCAAGAAGTAAAGGTTATTTGCTGTTCTTTTATCTAAATATTAGAATTCTTGTCACTATAGTGGTTTTCACATCGTGAAAGCACAATGGGCTCTTTTGGACAATGCTTTTCTTATGGGAAAATAAAGCGCGTTATTGCCAAATATGTCGATTTTGAAATTTGCGTGAAGTGGAAAAAAAATTACAGTATAGTAGAAAATTTTATGTAGAACACATTGGCGAGGACGAAAATTGTGAACTTTATTTCATATTATTTTAAAATAATTAAAATGCAAGTTTTCGTTGAAACCAAATTTTGAACATGTTTTCTATTCAAAACGTTAAATCTTGCCGTAGAATCGGAGGAATTGTTACGAAAAAATCGACACTACTGTGCCGTTGTCACTGATGATGGTGGTGCTGAAAATTTGGCAATATTTTTAAGGAGATGTCCTTAAAGAAATGAATTGTCGAATAAAATGTGCGGTTTTATAATTGGCGCAGTGGAAAATGTCGACTTTGGCAAAATTTTGTTTTACAAGCCTACGTAAAAACTCACAGCGACAGAGTTGAAAAGATAATAATGAAATTATTTTTTGTCTGCACTCAAAGGTCCCCAGAGGCATTACTTCCTCCTGTAAATGCAGTTTGTTTTCAAGTCGATCAGCGCAAGAAGTAAGGCGACGCGTTGGCATGAGTCTTAGTCACACCAGTCATACTTAGGTATTATGAGTTCGTACGTGCCCAACAGTTCAGTGACCTTTTAACACTCTTGGTGGTCTGGTGAAGTGTTATGTGTCGACAGAAGTTGAAGAATTAGTTAGTGGATGTTGCTATTTAATATTCACAATTAATTTGCACGTATTTAGAATTCATTTGCATAATGTAGAATAAATTTGCATATCATTAGAATAATTTACATTTATGTATTTGCATGTTTATAACTTTCATGAATATATAATTATTTATTTTATGAAAAATATGTATATGGAAGGTAATTAGAGGTACTAAACGCTATGCATATAGTTTTATATTCATTACTGTAAAGTATGTAATGTATGAATCGATAATATTAATGTTTATAATATTGAAAATAAGTTTTTATGGTTTATGAATCGCTCTGAAGGGTGTTAATAGCACGAAAGAAAACGTTCCTGGTACTCGAACCCGCGATATGCAACGGTAATATATGGTTATAGTGCACAATGTAATAATGTTATTATGGTATGAAAGATGGTGGTCCGAAACAGGAGATGGTGAACTCCGCGCTGAGGGTAGACGAGAGAGGAATTTGGGGGATGTGCGATCTAGGTCAAATGACGTCAGAACGCCAGAACAAAGAAAGATCCCGATTGAACAATCAGAACCGGTTTTCCCAAGGTTAATCAGAACGCAAGAACAGGGGAAAGGTAGGGCAAGGGAGGGATTGAACTAGACAACAAAGGATGTCTGGGAATGCGCAGCAAGGGTCAAATGTTTTGAAACTGTGCGTCGCTTGCATGCTAGAAAATGTTACTGTCAAAGTAGGCCAAGGTTTTCTAGAACACTAGAACAAAGGATGTCTGAAAATGCGGACTCAATGCCAAACTCTGAAGCTATGCGTCGCTTGTAGAACCGGTTTCCGCCGCCAATTAATATTCCGCTCAGGGCACTGAATTCTGTAGCTTGTCAGAACAGATTTCTGTCAAAGTAGCCCAAGGTTACCGAGAACACAAGAAAAAAAGGATTTTGGGATACCCAATTAGATTGGAGCGAGAACTTTACTTGAACAAGGAGAACGAAGCGTAAGAGTTTTTTACTTGTACTAAGAAGAAGGGAGAGCTATCTGGACGGGGCCTAAAAGTTTTCACTATTTGCTTTTATCACGGTGGTAACGAACCTAGGACCCTTTGATTATTGGTTTAGTTAGTAAATGTATGTTACTGTGTGATATTTAACATAATATTGAGTTTATATTTGACCAAACTTTGACTTTATGTTAAATATTTAACAAGTTTTTATGTATTTTTACTCAAATAACACAATTTAAACGATTCTAGCAAGAGTTTTTATTATATTTTCAACACACAAACTGCGTTCTTAAATTTTTAACTGTTTACTTTTCAAGTTTTGGACACACAAAGTGTGTCGTGTCAACTTTTAACTTATTATTTTACCAAAATAACGCAATTTTATCTATTCAGGAAAAAAAAATTCATTATATTTTATAACACCATTAAGCCTTGTTTCCATGATTATGAAAAAATATAAATATGCTGACCAAGGCAGTAATTTATTTTATTAAAACATAAACTAAACGTAACGTTTCAACCTTCTAGCAAGGTCTTCATCAGACTCTGTATCAAGTACAAAAGTTATATATATTTTACTCACAAAGACATTTTTTTCAATTTTTAATTTATTATTATACAAGTTTATAACTATTTTTACTAAAATAACACAATTCCATCTGTTCAGGAAATAATTTTAGTTACATTTTCGACACACAAAGTGTGAGTTTTCAATTTTTTCTGTTTATTTTACAAGTTTAGCCTAATATTTACTCAAATAACACGATTTGAACGTGTTTGGACATACACACACACACACACACACAGAAAGAGAGAGAGATTTTTTCCAAGTTTAAAAGATTATTATCCAACTTTACCCAAATAACACAATTTAAATGTGTTTTGAATTAAATTTTGCACACACGAAGTGTGTTTCGTCAAGTTTTACCCTTTTATTTTGCAATTTTATGCTTATTTTACCACAGTAAGACGTCTTAGTCTATTCAAGAAAGAGTTTTCAATTATATTTTGGATGCAAAATATGTTTTGTCAAGTTCTACCATTTTATTTTACAAGTTTAGGCTCAAATAACACAATTTCATCTATTCAGGTAACATTTTTTATTATACATGTATTTTACTCACAAAGACATTTTTTTCAACTTTTAACTTATTATTACTCAAATAACAGAACTTAATCCATTCAGGAAGGATTTTTATTATATTTTGGATACACAAAGAGATGTTTTCAACTTTTTTACTGATTTTTTTGCAGGGTTTGTATTAGTTTCTATTTATTTTAATTTGTATCCGACATTCACTAATTTTTAACTAGGTAAAAGTTTTCTAAATATATCAGATAGGGCTCCATATCTTTTGTTTTTGCTATTGGAGGTGATGCGTTGAGCACCACTCTCCATCTGGTTTTTATCTTATAAACCCAATATTATCTTGAGGCTTAGTGAATTCTAGAGCCTATTTATGCAGGAGAGAGGGCTTGAAAATTTTGATCTCAGATAACCCATAACTATTTGTCAGAGTATTTTAAAGGAAATTTTATACTTAGTATGTGCCACTAGAATATCAAAGCTTGTCTAATTTTTATATCTGTAACGCTGTTATTGTATTTCTAGCTAAAGCTTACTGGATCAAGTACACGAAACGTTTAACATTTCGACTATTTGCTTTTATAAGAGGCCAAATTTTTAGTGTAACGAAAATTATTGTGTGTCTATAAAGACTGAAATCCCTTTACCGATGGGTCCATAACTGGACGCTTACCAACATTGTTTGTATTTTTTTTTTCCAAATATAACCATTCATCAATATATTGACAATTCGCAGGACAAGACGAAGCTCACAGACGACTGACTATATGGACCATAGGTCCACTTGCTAAACTTTTTTTCTATGCTAGAAGAGTAATTTAGCCTTATAGCCTTTTTCAAGGTATTTTTGAAGTATTACTGGTTTTTTGGGTGCATCAACACTTGGGATATTCCCATTTGGTTTATTATACGAGGCTACAATCACTATCTGAACACTGAAATCGTCTGATTGGAACTAAAAGCTTAGGCTGTAACTAGGGACTTATCATGTACATCGACAATTTATAGGACAACACGAACCTTACAAAGGATTGTAGGTGACGTAGGACCACACGCGGAGCTTTCTTAATCTGCAAGAAGCACTTACAGCTAATATTACGAGGAAATTAGGTTGCTTTTTACTGTTTCACAAGAATGCTATCTTTTATACACCCAATATTTGCTTTTTCAAGTAACTACATGGACCAGAAGCACTTACTGGTCAACTCTAATTAGACTTCGGTGGTTTCAAAGATATAAAAAGAACAAATATAAGATTTCGCTTTTTTGCTTCTGAGGCTTATCGCGACGCTAAGGGGAAATGGCGAGGAAATGTAACGGAGGAGAAACAGTACCAAAAGTTATGGGCTGCATGTAAGTTAATACCACAGAGATATTACAGTAGGTGTAGGTTCTACCACCAGAACATTTCTATCATAATAATACTGGTTATGTTGTACTGCTAGCTTATTTGCAAAATTTTAAGATAAATAATAATATTTACCTCAATTAGGTAAATTAGGTGGCCGCGGTGGCTCAGTCGGTGAGTTCCGTGGAAGCCTTCAGAGAGAGCGGACGCGGAAACTAGTTGCTCCGTGAAGGTCAGTGAAAAGTTGCATTCAGGAAACAACGAGTGGGAGTGCCGTGTGCGTGTTGCTTGTGAAGTTTGGTGCAGTTGGTTGGCGAGTAAGTAGAATTAGAAAAGTACTTTAGAATAGTAAAAAGATGAATATCATTAGACAAAATACCATCCCGATACGTTTTTCGATCGGGGCACCGAGGCCGTCGGCGCGAGAAATTCATGACTTTATACATGGACAATTTCAACTACACGTAGATGAGATCTTGGGAATACAAATACCTACGTATTTTCGATGTGTTTTTGTAAAATGTATCAGAAAAGCAATAATGACGCGAATATTAGAGAAATGTGGTCCGGAAACAAGCTTTTGTTATGATAATGGTGAAACTGTAAAAGTGCTTTTGAGTGATGCGGGGAGGGAAAGAAAAGCGGTAAGAGTGTTTAACTTACCACTAGAATTAGATGATGACTGTGTGAAAGAAAAAAATGACGGAATTTGGGAAGGTGGAATGTATAGACAAAGAAACGTGGTCAGAAAACTTTAAATATCAAGTTTACAACGGGATGAGAATAGTGAAAATGAACTAAAAAAACGATTTCGTCGTTCATTACAGTAAAATCTCATCAGTGCATTGTGATTTACGACGGACAGCCGAGAACGTGCAGGGCGTGTGGAAAAGAAGGACATGATAGCTGGCAATGTGATAGTCGTCAGATAACAACGCTTCGTGTGAATAGAAACCGAGAGAGAAATTATAGTGATATAATAGTGTAAAAGTGGAGTTCCTCGAACGTGAACAATTAGTTCAAAACAGATAATCATCAAAACAAGTCGGAAGGTTTACAAAAGGTTATAAAAGAACAAGAGAATGATAAGGGGATAAAGAATGTGCCAAGTGACATCCGCTCGGTGGAAATGTTACCACCGGTAAATATGGAGACTACAAAGGAAGAACACAACCAGAAAATCTTATCATCGATGGACACAAAACAACCGGGAACTTCCCACCTAGACAAACAAGACGAGAATTGAAGTGAAGAAATGCAGGATGCACAGGTGCAGGACGAAGGAAACTCAGTTGATCTTCCTCCCAGCCCAGCGGCAAAGGACAACGTCCCAAAAGAGGAGGACAAGGGACCTTCGAAAGACTGTGAGCTGGAAAGTGAATTTAATACAGAAGAAGAAAGTGACGAAAGTGCCACTTCAGTGTCAAAGTGAAAAAAGTCTCAGCAGATGGGTGCAAAGAAACGGACGAAGAATACTTCGAAAAGTAGCGAGAACACAGTGGCGAAGAGGAGTTCAGTGAGAGAGGTAAGAGGTATGAATAGAGTAATGAACAGAAGAAGTAAACCCTAAAAAGGGAAATTTAATTTGATATTTCATTTGTTATTTGTATATTTTTTTTCAAAGTTATGAGGGACGATCGGAAAGTACTATTAATTGTGTGTTACATTATTCATTTATTAATGGTATATACCACTAGAATATGTACTATTAATATTAATGGAATCTTTTCGCCTGTAAAATGTAAAATTTTAGAAGAATTTGTACGGCTACACTCCATAGACGTATTGTTTTTGCAGGAAGTTTGTATGTGTGACTTTTCATCAATATATGGTTACGAAGCCATACTTAATATTGGTATCAATGGCCGTGGAACAGCAACACTTGTTAGAAACGGCCTAACCATTAATAATGTAAAAAAGTTAGTAGATGGGAGAGGCATTAGCTTTCAAAGTACCAACTATACGTTTGTGAATATTTATGCACCATCAGGCAATCAAAATAGACAGTCACGTGAACAATTTTATAATCAGGACATTTTATATTTGCTACCGTTAAATGAATCTAAAATAATACTTGGGAGATTTTAATAAGGTATTAAATCCCAGCGATTGTTTAGGAGCTTATCAAAAGAGTCCAGCCCTTGCGACATCAATTGAAGAATTGCATTTGAAAGATATTTGGTTACAGAAGAGAGAGGATATAATATTTACATATTTTAATAATAAATCTGGATCGAGAATCGATAGGTTATATACAAATACAGATCAAATAAAAAATATAACATCCATCGAAGCATGGCCAGCGCCCTTTACTGATCATATGGCAGTAAAAATGGCAATAAACCTGAAAGAAACAAAACTAGTCAGGGGTCCTTCATATTGGAAGCTAAATATACAGTTATTAGAGCTTCCACATATCAATGAAATATTTGCACAAAAATGGGTCGAATGGTGTAAACTAGAAAAGTATTACAGTAATCATAATGACTGGTGGGTTCGATATGTAAAACAAAAATTAAAAACTTTTTTTTGCTGGTATGGAAAAGAAAATGCAAAAGACAGAAACGGATTGATCAACTTTTATTACCAGTGTTTACACGAGGCATGTCAAGGGAGAGATGTCACCCAAAAGTACCAAGCCATACAGCAGTATAAAGTCAAAATCTTAACACTCGAGAGGCAACAAATGGAAGGCATAACAATAAGAACCAATTCCAAGTATTTAATTCAAGATGAAAGAACTTCGATGTATCACTATGTACAGATGCAAAAACAACAATAAACACTCATGATCAACAATCTTGTGGATTCAGGTGGAGAATCGCATGTGAGTCAGCCAGGAAGCATGCGGATATTTTATTTAATTTATTTATTTAATTGTAGTTGTCTCCAACAGAGAAAGCTTCTCCAATTATGGGAGACTTGCATACAGTTTAATTATACATACATAATTATTAATATATAAAAACACACATACACACAAATAAAGAGATACTTCACACAAATAGATATTTACTAGACAAAACAATACAAAGCCATACCTACACTCATAGTAAATGGTAACAATATACCTCACCTATGATATATATACATGTTTAGAAATCCCTAAATGTCTGCACTTACAAGACAATAATTTCTATAATTTCTTGCGCAAACCATAATGATTGAAATTTGTCTTGCAAACATTCAGGGAATACAAAACAATACAAAGCCCTACATACACTCATAGTAAATGATAACAAATAAATACCTCACCTATAACATATATTCATATTCAGAAATCCCAAATATTTGCACTTATAAGACAATAATTTCTATAATTTCTTGTGTAAAACATAATGATTGCAACTTTGTTCTATAAATATTCAGGGAATACGAAAAGTCTAACTCATTATCTATCATTGATAACTTATTGTACAAATCTAACATTTGCTGTAACGGAGAGTTTTGATACTTCTTAGTTTTAGCCATTTGACAATTCAGCAAGTATCTATTTCGAAGATGACAACATGTAGTATTAAAAGATATTTTGCTTAAAATTTGAGCATTATCAATAAGGCCATTAATTATTTTATACAAAAATAGCTGTTGCATAAAAATTCTCCTTGACCTTAATGATGGCATGTCGATTTCTCGTTGAAGTGTATTGGTAGATAACATTTTAACATTACAATTCTTTCCATGTTTTTTTAAATACAAATAACGTTGAAAGCGTTTTTGTATTTGTTCTATTTTTTCTATATATATTTTAGCTATTTGTGACCAGATTATAGATGCATATTCCAAGGTACTCCTAACCATTGCATTGTATAATAACGTGATTGCGTCCAAATCCTTTAAATATTTTGACATTCTAATTACAAAACCTAATTTTTTGTATGCAATATTTACCATTTGTATTATATGAGTTGAGTACGAGAGATCCTTGTTAATTATTATACCAAGATCCTTCATAGTGTTGACTCTTTCCAATTTTTGGTTGTTTATGAAGTACTCACATTGCACGTTCGATTTATTTGCAGATAATACCATGTAATAACATTTTTTTATATTGAGATCAAGTTTATTTTGAATACTCCATTGATAAACACGCTTTAAATCTTCCTGCAATCGACAAGTATCTTGCAACTTTGTAATTTCTTTATATATTTTGATGTCATCTGCATACATTAGACAACTAGATTTATTAATACTTAATGGTAGGTCATTCACATACAATACAAAAAAAAAGAGGCCCTAAGTTTGATCTTGTGGTACTCCAGAGTTTACGTCATATTTAAAAGATTTTGTCAACCTAAAATCTACATATTGCCTTCTAACTTTCAAATATGATTCAATCAGTGATATCCAGTCATCTGATAATCCATACCATGTTAGTTTATGAAGAAGCACTTTATGATTGATTTTATCAAATGCTTTAGTAAAATCTAAATAAATAGTATGTACTGTGGATCTATTATGTAACATTAAATGAACTTCTTGTGTATAATTTAATAGATTCGTGATGGTCGATCTTTTTGCTGTAAAACCATGTTGACAATCTGTTATCCAACATTTGACATGATTATATATTCTAGTGTAAAGAATTTGCTCAAGTACCTTCACAGGGGAGCATAAAATTGAGATTGGTCTGTAATTTTCTATTTCGGATATTTTATTCGTTTTTGGTATAGGACACACCTTGGTTAGTTTCCAAATACTAGGAAATGTTTGCGTCTTCAATATTAAATTGTAAATTGTGCATAAAGGATATTCTAATATTTCCGAACACGCCTTAACGATATACGGCGGAATCCCATCTGGTCCACATGACTTCTTTGCTTAAAGATTCTTTACTGGATTATAATATTCGTCTTTATGAATTTTATTCAATGATAATGTTAGAAGTGTATTAGCTTTTGTATTTACAACTACACTAGAATTATCTTCATTTTGTTAATTTTGTCTATATACAGTGCTAAAAAAATTCGCAAATTCATCTGCGATACTTTTATTTGAATTTAATATATTCTTACCTGATTTCATTTTCTGATTATTAATTTTTTTAGTGTTCCTCTTACTTTTTGCAAATCGCCAAAACCTTTCATATCAATCTTAATATCTTCCTCTAATTTTTTAATATAATTATTATAAGCATTTGTAATTAAAGTTTTCGATCGCTTCCGTAATTCTTTATAAATATTTTCACTATTGCTATCATGTTTCTTGCGTTTCCTATAGTATTCTTTCTCCTTTATAATATTAATAATTTCTGCATTAAACCAGTAAGGATATTTACTATTGAAGGTACGTTCCTTTCTTGGTATGGTACTATTCAATACTATATTAAACTTATCGTAAAACCATTTTACTGCATCATCTACATTATTGTAATTCTTTAATTCTGTCCAATCTATTAATTTGAGCATTTGATATAGTTTTAAAAAGTCAGCTTTTTGAAAATTATAAACATTCACTTTCTCCTTTGAAACTCTATCATGAATAGAACCCAGATGAAGTGTGATGTTTAAAGCTGGGTGATGTAAATCTTCCTTTACAAAGGGATATTCTTCTCTATGTATTAATATATTATTATTGCTATTAGTAAGTACCAAGTCAAGAGTTTTATTATTCTGATTTTTAATATTATTAATGGAACATAAGTCATAGAGATTTATAAAGTTAGCTAGATTGATGCATGTGTTATCCCCATTTAATAGGTTATATGACGCATCACTTATTAAAGATAAATTAAAATCTCCTATAATGAGAATATTACTATTTTGAAGATATGTATATTGTTCGAATATTTTGTAAAAAGACCGATATGTTTCCAAATTTGCTTGGGGAGTAAAATATACTGAAAAAATATAATATATATTGATACCCAGTGTCACCTTTACACATATAAACTATACCTGGCTACATATGTCTACAATACAGGAATCTATGTTGTGATGAACAGCTATTATTACTCCTCCCCCTCTTTTATTATTATCCCTATCTTTTCTATATACCACATAATTGTCATTAAACAATTCTTCATTATACACTCCATTCTGTAGCCAAGTTTCTGTCAATACCACTATATCATATTCGCATTGAATACTATTAGTATAGAATTCATGAGTTTTAGTATTCAAACCACGTACATTTTGGTAATAAATAGATAGTGTTTTTAATCTCTCCATGAAAAATCATAACCAACAAGAATTTCCAGTTTTACTGGATAGCTATTACATCATCCATGGATTTTAAATGTATTACTGTACTATCCTTACTTTTCCTCAGTAGAATTCTACCCGAATTGTCTATCCACAAAAACGCATATCTTTTTTCAGTTTTTATCTTACGTGCTTCATTAAATATCTTTCTCCTACTGTATGTTATACTATGATTTACATAAATTGTACCATTATGAGTAAAACCTATTTGATTTATATTTAGATTTCTTTTAACTTTTATTTTCTCTACAAATTTATCCTTTACACTTCTCCTAACAAATTTCACAATGATGCCACTATCATGTTGATGAGGAGATTTTTTTAGTGTATTACATATATCAATATCTTCATTCTTAATTTCAACATCGAAGGCTCTACCAATATCTTTTACAATATCATACACATTTTCATTCTGTGTTTCAGGAATACCATATATTTCTACCATATTCCTCCTACCGTACTGTTCTAGTTCTTCAATTTGAGTTTGCGTTTCTTTAAGCTGCTTCTTTAATTGCAAATTATCATCATTAAGTTTTTCGATTTGCACTTTACATTCTCTTATTACTTCATTTTGTTTTTTTAACATTTCATTGTTTTCATCTAACTTTTCATGTACAAGACCAAGTTCTTTTTCAATATTTCGATTACTTCTTTTCAAATCCTCGAAGTCTTTCTGTAAGTTTATCAACATCTTATAAACATCTTGCATAGAAATACTTCCCTCACTGCTACCAGCTGGTAAATTGTCTTCATAAAGACTGTTTCTTCTTTCCCTTTCACAAGTATTACAACGCCATTTCTTGTTTTGTTTATTCATATATTCAATATCAGGTTCTGTCAGATTTACACATTGTGTGTGATAGTATTTTAAGCATTGGACACATTGTATTTTTGATTCTACGTCTTGTCTGGCAACCGAATTCTTACACACCGGGCACTGACTCATTATTGCTCATTAAGAGTAAACCACTCACTTTAGACACTCACTTTAAACACTTCGATTTATCGTTGAATCGTCCCGGCGCTCCGCAGATTGATCTGGCAATACTGGTGCTTCAACTGTTGACAATTGAGGGTTTGTTCATGTTCTTGAAAGCCGATTTACCATTAATATATTTCATTATTTATAATGTTCACACAATTTTAGAGTTCACATTATATACTATTCTAAGCACTAAGTACTTACGTTCTATTTCACCATCACACTTTGCATATCCACTTAAAAACACCAATAAAAAACCTTAATTCTGCGGAGCACCTCGTTGATCAGTTCTCACCCGTCGGCCATCTTGATATTATGACTATTATGGGGAGATTTATCAGACCGGGGAGGGGGAATCAGAAGCAAGAGATACAATACTGAAATCGCTAAACACTGGTTTGCAAGAAGAGGATAGGCAACTTTTAGATACTGAAGTAACAATAGAAGAAATATAGGAAGCGTTACGAACATGCAACCTTAAAGGAGCACCAGGAAAAGATGGTATTGGTTACAAGTTTTATTTGCAGTTTTTGGAGATTATAAAATATGAACTAATCAAAATCATACAAGATGCCTTTAAAAATGGAAAAGTTTTACAAAATGAAGGCATCATCATATTGATACCGAAAAAATCACACGCAAAACAAGTAGACGACTACAGACCAATAACATTACTAAATTGTGACTATAAATTAATGGCAAAGATCTCAGCAAATAGGTTAAAGTTAATTTTACCACGGATACTCAGCGAGAAACAAAAATGCATTTGCAAAAAGCATAACATATTCAGTGCAATTGGAGGGATTCGCGATCTGATATCCTATTATATGGTGCAGAAAGTTGATGCATGTGTGCTTGCTTTTGATTTCAAAAAAGCATTTGATTTAGTGTCGCATGACTACCTGTTTGAGGTGCTAAAGGCATATGGATTCAGTGATAAATTTATTCATATTTTGAAAGGTTTCTATCAACAGGCAACATCTCGGATAATGGTCAATGGATTCCTGTGGTCCCCAATAAATATAACAAGATCAATTCGGCAAGGATGTTCACTAAGTATGCTCTTGTTTGCTTTAACCCTGGATCCTTTGCTGCAATATACCAGCTAACTACTCCCGACGAGATACACGCCTTTAAAGAAAACCAAGTGTTTGCTCTCGCAGATGATCTATCTGCTTGTATCACCACAAACGAGCAAATGCAAAAAATGATGGCAGCGATACATATATACTTCCGTGCTAGTGGGGCCAAAATAAATATGGAAAAATCAAAGGCGCTAACCTTTGGCACATGGGCTGAAAAATATCCAGATATAGGGATACCATATGTACAGGAAATTAAAATATTAGGAATAATTTTTCACAAGGACGAGGAACAAATGTTAGAATCTAATTGGCAAAAGATAGCGGGAGACATTCGCATACAATGTTATCGAATGCGCAGCAGACAGTTGAACATGGTACAACGGGTGTAGTTTTTGCAAACATATATGTTTAGTAAATTAAACTATACGGCCCAAGTGATCCCAATCAATCAAAAATACCTCAGAATAATGGATTCAGCAATTGGTTGGTTTATGTGGTATGGACATTTTTTTCGAATACCACTATCAAATCTATGGGAAATGAAACTAAAAGGAGGATTGGAGCTCACAAATATTGAGATCAAATGCAAATCCCTATTCCTCGCAAGATCCTATACGCTCTATGGCATTGAAGACTCCATTACATCATTATGGATACAGTTATGGACGGAGGAATTTCCACCCCAAAATCCGCCAGATCTACGCAGATTGAAAAAGGGACCTTTGTATCTCCGAAGTTAGATGCAAGAATTCAGTTATGTGGTGCTTCCGTCGAAAGGTGAAGACGTAAAACTCTCTGAATACTTATATACACTGTTTCACAAACAGTTTCCGATACCGACTCACAGCATTGAAAAACATTTTCCCAATAACAGATGGCAAAATATTTGGAAAAATTTAAATAAGAAATTTCTGGATACATCAGTGTATAGTGTTTGGTACAATGTAATACATGATATTATACCAACTAATGAACGCTTACATAATATCAATAGACTAACAACTAATAAATGCCACATATGTGGAGAGATAGACACCACTGAACATAGAATAGTAACATGTAATGAAGTACAGGGAATTTCGAAATGCCTAACAACATATCTAGGACAAATATGTCTAACAGCACCCCAGTACTTTCAACCGTCGATGTGTACAAGACCAGATTTCAAATATTTTCCAGAAAAGAAGAACAATGCAGTAATTTGGTTAATAGCTAATACAATATATTATGTATTTTGTAAAAAGTATGAGAGCAATAGCATTTTGTTCACACAGTGTTTAAAAAGAACCAGATGGAAAATGTTACATTATCCAAAAATGTATGAGTATTTTGGAAACTACCTCAGTGTTGGTTAGACAACAATAATTGTATACTTGTGGTGTGAAAGTGTAAACAGGTATTTAATATATGAAGAAACCTATATTTGTATTACAGGTACAACTGCATGTTTACGCCAAAAATCTTGTATCAGATACTTTTAACAGAATTTATGTAAGAAAGCAGATCTATTTGGTATATATGCTTATAAAATAAAAGTTTGTTAAAATGAAAAAAAAAGTGGTTAGCACATTAAAAAAAAAAAGTCGGTAACGCGTCTGACTATCATGCTCAAGGTCCCGGGCTCGATCCCCGGTTCAAATCCGGGAACTTTTCCAACGTTGGAAGCGGCCCCGTGACCACCTAGCGTCGAATAACATGGGTACCTCGGGGAAACCCTGGGGGGTAAAGACGGTCAGGGGCGTGACGCTGATCACAACACGCCCACTCACGACCGGATCAAGAAAGTGTGGGGCGTTAATCCCACACCCCCTATACGCCTTCATGGCGTGATGCTAAGCACAGGAGAACACTTTACCTTTTTTTAGATAATAATCTGTTGGACTGTAAACATATTTTATATCCATTCTGCACAAGATCCGATGACAAAATTTAAAATTTGTAATCGCCCAGACAGGGACTCGAACCCTGGGCAGGTAGGTTAAAAGCCTAACACTATACCAACTAAGCTATCTGGGCACCAGGTATTCTTTTCTTGAAAAGTTAGTTATGTTAAGAAATATATTGAAATACTTGAAAAAACTCTTGGTCTGGTTCGACAAAGTAGGAGACAACATTTCCAAATTTTTACAGACTGGGTGTATTTTCCCACTATAGAGACCTTCACTATATGTAATTCGAAAACCTAATTTTCAGCTAGCTTCCAAAATTGAGGTAAAGATTGTGTTTGGCGAGATTAACAAGATACACTTATATCCAGTTACGGACAAATAAAGCTAAAACTCTCAGATTTACTGTACTAGCCAAGTTTTAGTAACATTTTCCTTCACTATAGTACAAATACCAAAGAAATAGGTATATTTTATTTATAATTTGACAAAATGTACTAGTATTTAATTCACAAAGTTAGGTAAAAAACAGTATTTTTTAAAAATATTGTTACTGCCTTCAAATGTTATGTTATTTAGCCACTAACAACTTGTTTACACTGTTTGGCATGCTTTATATAGGAAAAGAAGGACTTATTTGTTTAGTATTTTTACTACTTTATATTTATTTAAGAAAACAATTCTACAGTTTAACTTAATTTTTAACAAATTGTTACACATTTATATATCGAAGTTATGTTATTTGGAGTGTATGAAGGCGTATAAAGTTAATATTTGTACTTATCAGTGCAACTAACAATTATATTTTACACACAAAAGATAATGTTTACAGTTAAATTACTTGAATCAGAGAATAATATTTTACAGTAATTGATTCATTCAGCACTAGTCAGTACCTTGATGCCCCAGAAAGTTTTCTTATTTTTCTATTTAAAAAATACTGAACAAAGAAGCAAATAAAGATCTAAAGGAAAAAACAAACAACCTAAGTCAAATTCAAGCAGCAAAAGGAATACACAGAAACCAACATGGCATCCAGAAAGATAAATCAATAGTCACACCCATAGCACAGTATAAAAAACTAAATAGCTGAAACCTTAGACAAACATAAAACTGCAAATTCAATACATCTAGATTCTTTCAAGGCATATGATAGAGTAAAAACATGGCTTGCTTATGGACAAAGATAGATAAGCAATCTTATTATCAGTACAAAATTCCAATTACTTAAATAAGCTACATCGTACGTAGTACATAAGAAGAGCAAATTAGCATCATCAGCAGTAAACCATCATGCAACTTCTACCTGCTGAAACAACTAAGTGAGTCTAATTTATCAGAAGAATGCCTACATTACAGATGAATTACTACCAGAATTCTAAGGCTTCAAAAGTGAACACTAAGAATAATGTTCAGAATAAAGTATAGGGCATCTTGCAAAGTATTATTACTCCCTACATCTACAAATCAATAACAATTATTCTAAATACTACGAACTTGGACAATATATAGTCAAATACACAACACAAGAAGGAAAATAATTACAAGTAAAACAGCAGACACTCAATATCTTAAAACAATCAGGTAAAATATTCTACAACAAACTGCCTCATAACATAAAACTGCTAAGTCCCCAAAACATATACATATACAATCAATAAAAACTACTTGAAAAGGCAAAACTGTCTACAGTCTCACAGATTTGATGTAAAATAACAGCAAAACTTAGAAGCATACGCAGTCAATAGTGCTCAATTTGCATACAGTTCACATGCAAACTCTCATGAAAAGGTTCAAAACAGCCTCCCAGCTCAGTTCTCATCTCTACTTGGACAACAAAATCCTGCAACAAATTCTCAGAAATCCTACCTTTCCTACCCTTGCTTGAATAGCTAAAGTGCAATCTTCATACTAAAATATTGAAAAAAGGCATATCTATGTACAACCTTAGTGACAATGAAGTTCGACCAGTCACAAATATAGGAGTACGTTGTGAAAGAAGGAGAACACATGCATATGCTGAACATATTTTATTCAGCAGGCTACATGGAACAAAGGAAAACATAAATTTCCGCTGCAACGCAACAATGTATGGTGTCCACACAAAATAAAACATTTTCGTCCATCTACACGTGACATTCAAGTTCGACCACTGTTAGAGAGGATCCTGTTTACCATGGTGTGACGCCGCCCCGTCGGCGAATAACTGTGGCAATGCGTCGGGGCATGCTGCGGACGAGTCGTTCAAGGTATTCCACATCGATGCGGTGCCATTCTTCCTGCAGGCAGGCGATAAGAGCAGCCACTGTCGTGGGTCCCCTCTGTTGCACACGTCGCTTAAGAACACGCCACACATTCTCAATGGGCGAGAGGTCGGGACTCGATGGTGGCCATGGCAGAGTTCGCACGTGATGGCGAGTCAACCATTCTCTTGTCAGCCGCGCTGTATGAGGCCTGGCATTGTCGTGTTGAAAGATGAGACGCCGCCTGTGGAACAGGTGCCTTTGCACTGTCGAAAGATGCCGCTCCGGTATGCGTGTATAGGTATGTGCATTCACGATGCCCTCACGGACGTGTAGTGGGCCAACCCCAGATGCCGTCATGCATCCCCATACAATCACTGACGCAGGTTTCTGTACCCGACGTGCATAACATTTTGCTTCATTCTGTTCCTCCTTCCGACAAATGACTGTTTTCCGTATTTTCCCGTACACAACATTGAAAATGGATTCGTCCGTCCACTAAACCCTGTTCCACTGCCGAAATGTCCATCCCCGGTACATTCGTGCCCACCGTAGTCGATTGCCTTTGTTAAACATGGAAAGGAAGGGTTTACGTTTCGCCTTGTACACTTGGTTCTGGTTGACACTTCAATGAGAAAGCGTTCTCGAGTCCACAGTCGTAATTGGGCCACAGAAACATGATTGTTGGTCTGGATATAGCGCCTAAATATCCGTAGGTCACGCACGCTCAGCAGGCGTTTTCGACTGGGGGCCTTACCTGGCTCTGTAGTACCCGTATTTTGGTGGTGTTTGATGATGCAGTGGACGGTTGACTTGGGTAAGTTCAGTTGGCGCCCTATTTCCCGTTCACTGAGTCCATCCCGTTGCAACTCCACCACTCTTCTCCTCACGGTGTTGTCAATAGGTTTGCCCCTGGCCATAGTGATGATGCACTGCGGTTCCTCGGTGCACAGCACGCGCTTATATACGGCGGACTCTATTATCGTGTCCATGACGTCATGCTCCCGTCGAATGCGCCACTATCTGTTTTTTTCCGTATGGGTCTGGTGCCTGGTCGAAGTTCAATGTCACGCGTATAGTTCCCCGTTTTCGTTCTTTACGTGACCTTGGGTGCAACATGCTGGGATCACGATTCTTGCCTGCTCACACGCCTCCTCTTACACACATGCGTCACTTCTGCGGGTCACCCATTCCATCGCCTATGCCTCTGTGCATTTAATCACGTATTCCTTTCTGGTCGAACTTCATTGTCACCAAGGTTGTACATAAAAGTGTGTACACATGTGTTTGTCTGTGTGTACTCTTAGATAAATTGATAAAAAAGCAATATAGTTATAAATCAAAGACTATACCTAATAATACTAATTTCAAAATCAGCTGATAGAAAAGGATATAATAACTACAGTATAAGCTTTTAATTTTTGTCAATTACAAAAAATAAAAGTTAAATACAGTAAATAAACTTGGTCCCTTACATTGAAAAAGGAACTTAAATTGAGAGTATGTGAAAATAAGATCCTTAGGAAAATATTTGGGCCTAAAACAGATGAGGAGACAGATGAGTGGAGAAGGTTACATAATTTAAAAGTACATAATTTGTATTCATGTTCAGATATTATTAGAATGATTAAATCGAGATGACTTAGGTGTGTAGATCATGTGGTACAAATGGGAGAGGAAAGAAGAATATACAGGATTCTTGTTGGGAAGCCTGGTGGTAAAAGACCAATAGGAAGACCAAAACAAAGATGGAGGGATAATGTAGAGATGGACCTAAAGAAATTGATAGGGATGGAAAGAAGTATATAGATCTTGCTCAAAACAGGGACAGATGAAAGGCATGTGTTGCTGCAGCCATGAACCTTCGGGTTTAAGAAGGCTAGAGAGTTAGTTATTTATACATTAAATAAGCATAATATTTGGATTGTGAGTAGTGAATATAACAAATGTACAATGCATTGTGCGAAAACTATGTCAACTTTGCATTATAAGCAGAAAATTAAACCAGTTTGCCTTAAAAATACATTTTAAGAATAACCCCAAATTGCATGCGTAATAGAAAATTAAGAAAACTTTCTGATGCATAAAGGTACTGACTAGTGCTGAATGAATCAATTACTGTAAAATATTATTCTCTGATTCAAGTAATTTAACTGTAATTATTATCTTTTGTGTGTAAAATATAATTGTTAGTTGCACTGATAAGTACAAATATTAACTTTATACGCCTTCATACACTCCAAATAACATAACTTCGATATATAAATGTGTAACAATTTTTTTCAAAATTAAGTTAAACTGTAGAATTGTTTTCTTAAATAAATATAAAGTAGTAAAAATACTAAACAAATAAGTCCTTCTTTTCCTATTTAAAGGATGCCAAACAGTGTAAACAAGTTGTTAGTGGCTAATAACATACAATTTGAAGGCAGTAACAATATTTTTTTAAAAATACTGTTTTTTACCTAACTCTGTGAATTAAATACTAGTACATTTTGTCAAATTATAAATAAAATATACCTATTTCTTTGGTATTTGTACTATAGTGAAGGAAAATGTTACTAAAACTTGGCTAGTACAGTAAATCTGAGAGTTTTAGCTTTATTTGTCCGTAACTGGATATAAGTGTATCTTGTTAATCTCGCCAAACACAATCTTTACCTCAATTTTGGAAGCTAGCTGAACTTTAGCTTTTCGAATTACATATAGTGAAGGCCTCTATAGTGGGAAAATACACCCAGTCTGTAAAAATTTGGAAATGCTGTCTCCTTCTCTGTCGAACCAGACCAAGAGTGTTCTCAAGTAACTAACTAACTCTAACTCTCTAGCCTTCTTAAACCCGAAGGTTCATGGCTGCAGCAACACAGGCCTTCCATCTATCCCTATCTTGAGCAAGATCTCTATACTCCTATCCATCCCTACTGATTTCCCTTAGGTCCATCTCAACGTTGTCCCTCCATCTTCGTCTTGGCCTTCCTACAGGTCTCTTACCTTCAGGTTTCCCAACAAGAATCCTGTAAACTCCTCTTTCCTCTCCAATTCGTGCCACATGGCCTGCTAACATAAGTCCTCTTGATTTAATTATTCTAATAATATCTGGACATGAGTACAAATTATGTACTTCTAAATTATGTAACTTTCTCCACTCACCTGTCTCATCATCCCTTTTAGGTCCAAAGATTTTCCTAAGGATCTTATTTTCAAATACTCTCAATTTATGTTCCTCTTTCAATGTAAGGGACCAAGTTTCACATCCATATAATACTACAGGCAAAATTACTGTTTTGTATATTTTAACTTTTAGTTTCTTAGATATTAAACGAGAAGACAAAAGTTTATGAAGAGAGAAGTAACATGCATTTCCTGAATTAAGCCTACTTTTTATTTCCTCTTTAATATAATTTTCATTTGTTAATATTACTCCTAAGTATTTGAATTTTGAAACTGGTTCAAACGAGTTGTTATCAATAATTAGATTTTGATTATTACCTAACACTTGGTTTCGGCCTGTAAGCATATATTTAGTTTTCTCTTTGTTAACTTCCAAACCTATCTCTTTAGCAGTTTTGAAAAATATTTTAGCATTATTCTTAATCGTATTCACATCATCCCCCAGTAAGTCTACATCATCTACATATGCTAACAACTGAGTCATTCCATTTAATTTTAGACCTTCTTTAGTTTCTTTTACCTTCCTAACAGCATATTCTAGGGCAAAATTAAAGAGCAATGGAGATAATGCATCTCCTTGTTTTAACCCATCATGAATTGTAAATTTGTTAGACATATTATTACCCACACGAATTTTACTTTCTGTTTCACTGGTGCATATTTTTATCATACTAACAAGCTTCTTAGGTATTCCAAACTCCACTAATATATTATATAATTTATCTCTTTACACCGACTCATATGCTTTTTTGAAATCAATGAATAGCAGATGGACATTTTGATTACATTCCCACTTTTTTTCAAGTGTCTATCTGATGTGAAAAATTTGATCTGTAGTTGATCTGTTACGTTTAAATCCACATTGATAATCACCTATAATTTCATTAGCATATGGGGTTAATCTTGTTAAAAGAATGTTAGATAATATTTTATATGTTGTTGAGAGTAGAGAAATTGCACGGTAATTATTGCAGTTCATTTTATCACCTTTTTTAAACACAGGAGCATTTATGGATTCTTTCCACTGTTGAGGGATTTCTTCTTTATTCCATATTAAACAAATTAATTTATGAATTTGACATATTAATGAATTTCCACCATATTTAATTAACTCAGCTGGTATTAAATCAATGCCAGGTGCTTTGTTATTCTTTAGCCTTTTAATAGCATATTTAACTTCAGTCAAGTTAGGTTCTGGAACTAAAGGTTCTGCTGTGTGGACTTCACTTACTTCTGATTTATCTCCTACATGGACATTTAAAAGGTCATTAAAGTAGTTCTTCCATCTATTTAGAATATCAATTGGGTCAGCTAGAAAATCACCATCTTTATCTTTTATCAAGTTTACTTCAGGTTGCCACCCCTTTCCAAACTCATTTACACCTTTATATAAATCTCGGATACTTTTATTTTTGCTGTTTGTTTCAATTTCGTTAATTTTGCTTTTCAAGTAATCTCTTTTTTTACTTCTAAACGTGCGGTTAACTTCTCGCTTTATTCTATTATAATTGTTTATATTTGTATCATCAGAGTTATTTAACCACCTAAGTCTAGCCTGATTTCTTATTTCTATTAGATTATGACATTCATTATCAAACCATGGCTTACTTTTTCTCGGTTTATGGTATCCTATACTTTCTTTAGCTGCTGATTCTATTGCATTACGTATGTGCTCCCAATTCTTATTTACGTCTGTTTCATTTATATTTTCATCATCATTTAAATCCTGCAAAACATCAAATCTATTTGACAGTTTCATTTGGTAATCTTTCTTAACTCTTTCATCAGTAAACTTTCCTGTATCAAATTTTATAACTTTTAGATTTTGTTGCTTATGATTTATCACTGACAGTCTTTCTCTTAATTTAGCAATTACTAAATAATGGTTACTGGCACAGTCAGCACCTCTATGTGTATGAACGTCAATTATACTAGTATGCCTTCTCTTATCAATGAGAATATGATCTATCTGATTATGAGTTTTACCATTTGGAGAAGACCAGGTATATTTATGGATATATTTATGTTTAAAAGTGGTACTTTTTACAATTAAATTCTTTGAGGTTGCAAAAGTAATCAATCTTATACCATTATCATTACTTAATTCATGAAGACTTTCTTTACCAATCGTGGGTTTAAATGTATCTTCTTTCCAATCTGTGCATTACAGTCACCTAACAGAATTTTCATATCATACTGAGAAAATTTATCAAAGACCTGTTCTAACTCTGTATAAAAATCATCTTTAGTATTATCATCTTTATCACCGTTGGTGCATGTATGTTTATTAAAATAATTTTACACCACCTACCCTGTAAAACTGCATATGATATCCTATCATTAATAAATTCTACTGTTTTAAGAGCCGAGATAATTCTATTATTTATGAAAAAGCCTGTTCCAAAATTATGATTTTCAGTACCACCATAGATAAAAGTATAATTTTTAGTTTTACAATTCCCTTCTCCTGGCCACGTAACTTCCTGAACAGCTACTACATCTAATTTATACTTAACTATCTCATTAACTGAACACTGAAATGCCCCAGGCCGGTAAAGGCTCAGAATATTCCAGGTGCCTAATTTAATATCCTTATTCCTAATGTAGATCTTATCCTTAGTCCAGGGACCTCCCAAAGTAGTCCCCACCCGGAGATCCGAACGGGGGACAATTTTACCTCCGGAATATTTTACCTTGGGAACATCCATGGTCTTATATTGCTGTTTCTTGACATTTTTTTTTACAGTGCAGATTTGTCAGCTCTACGCCTAACCCCCAATATGAATGGAGGAACTACTACACAAGACAAACACAAACACATTAGACAGCACAATTACTACACAAGACACATACAAACACATTACAACTATAACACAATATAAACACGAACACACACCAACTACTACACAATATAAACATAAACAAACTACACACCACAACTACTACACAAGACAAACACAAACAAATTAGACATAGTGCTGATTACATTATGACCAATAGCAGGATCCTGCTTCCATACCCCCTGTGTGTCTTCGTGATACATGCAATGCACATGGGATAGCATTTGTGTATACTTTGGAATTAGCCATGATATAGATGTCTACTGTCAGATTAAAAATTATAGATTCTCGAGTTTAGACTGCAATCAAAAACTAACCAGCAGACCCACACAAAAAACGAGTTACATCAAAATTATTGCATTCAATTCTGCATTAATCTATGCATTTTTTGGGGGGTATGCCTACGATTCTTTGTACAATTATTTATTCAACGGAGTAAAGATGGGTAAGAATTTACAATACCGGAACACCTCCGTAATTTCTATCCTAGTTCTCATCCTCACGAAATACGTAGTCCCGATGAAGTATCTGAGGTTAACATGTGTGTGTGACGTGTAGAAGTTGCAAAATAAGCACCAAAATAACAAATTCCAAATTCTTGACTTTTTCTTGAGCTTTTCTTCTTTTTTCTTTACATTTATTTAAACACCCCCTACTGAGGTATAGTTGCAAAATTTCCAAAATGTATATTTTATTCAATGAAAAACACTTACCACAAGGGATAACTGAAGCTGTACTTTAACAAGAGATTTAGACTTGCTTTAATTATTAATGCATGTTAAAATTAATGCTTCAGACTTCATCCTGGATGGGGAATGGCCACATTACTTTATTTAATATTTTTACAAAACTTCACGCTTACAATAATGTAATTCTTAAGAAACAAAGTGAGCAAATCTTAACCAGATATCAATACAGTTTTAGATTCCAAATATTCCATTTTAACAAATCCTAGTACATGTAATGCAAATTCACTACAACGTAAAAAATAGCAAAAATTCTTGACCACCAGCATAATTTCTTGACTTTCTTGACCTAACTGTCAATTTCTTGACTTTTTCTTGACTTTCTTTGACATTCTTGACTGGTAGACACCTTGATTAGGCAAGTCAGGTTTAGTGATTTTAGCATTTATCTCCTAGTTGCTTTAATGTTGCTAGCCGCTTAATCTAGTGACACTAACACCACTCCTTTCCATGACAGGGTTTTGTAATGATTGGGAAATTTTCGGTCAATTTCAATACTTTTCTGGTTAAATTTCAACAACTTGAGTGTTCTCAAGTGTTTCAATATATTTCTTAACATAACTAACTTTTCAAGAAAAGAATACCTTGTGCCCAGATAGCTTAGTTGGTATAGTGTTAGGCTTTTAACCTATCTGTCCAGGGTTCGAGTCCCTGTCTGGGCGATTACAAATTTTAAATTTTGTCATCGGATCTTGTGCAGAATGGATATAAAATATGTTTACAGTCTAACAGATTATTATTTAAAAAAAGGTAAAGTGCTCCCCTGTGCTTAGCACCACGCCATGAAGGCGTATAGTGGGTGTGGGGGTAACGCCCCACACTTTCTTGATCCGGTTGTGAGTGGGCGTGATGTGATCAGCATCACGCCCCTGACCGTCTTTACACCCCATGGTTTCCCCCAGGTACCCATGTTATTCGACTCTGGGTGGGCACGGGGCCGCTTCCAACGTTAGAAAAGTTCCCGGATTTGAACCGGGGATCGAACCCGGGACCTTAAGTCAGATGATAGTCAGACGCTTTACCGACTGAGCCACCGCGGCCACCTAATTTACCTAATTGAGGTAAAGATTATTATTCATCTTAAAATTTTGCAAATAGGCTTTTAAGTTTCTCAAATATCAGCATCTTTAGCTAACAGTACAGCATAACCAGTATTATTATGATAGAAATGTTCTGGTGGTAGAACCTACACCTACTGTAATACATATCTCTGTGGTATAAACTTACATGCAGCCCATAACTTTTGGGACTGTTTCTCCTCCCTTACATTTCCTCGCCATTTACCCTTAGCGTCGCGATTAGCCTCAGAAGCAAAAAAAGCGAAATCTTATATTTGTTCTCTTTATATCTCTGAAACCTCCTATAAAATAGAACTACATTTAATCAATTTTGCAGTCTTCCAGTTTGATCTGTTATTTAATCCAGTCAATAAAAATATACTTACATAGAAAAATCTGTTTTTAAGATACTTTAATCGGGCAATCTGCTCTTGCGTACTTCCTCAGAAATATACACAATCATAGTTCTTTATAAATTTAGCACCTGATATAGAATAAGTCGAAGTCTAATTAGAGTTGACCAGTAAGTGCTTCTGGTCCATGTAGTTACTTGAAAAAGCAAATATTGGGTGTATAAAAGAGTGCATTCTTGTGAAACAGTAAAAAATCAACCTAATTTCCTCGTAATATTAGCTGTAAGTGCTTCTTGCAGATTAACAAAGCTCTGGCGTGTGGTCCTACGTCACCTACAATACTTTGTAAGGTTCGTGTTGTCCTATAAATTGTCGATATACATGCTAAGTCCCTAGTTACAGCCTAAGCTTTTAGTTCCAATCAGACGATTTCAGTGTTCAGATAGTGATTGTAGCCTCGTATAATAAACCAAATGGGAATATCCCAAGTGTTGATGCACCCAAAAAACCAGTAATACTTCAAAAATACCTTGAAAAAGGCTATAAGGCTAAATTTCTCTTCTAGCATAGAAAAAAAGTTTGGCAAGTGGACCTATGGTCCATATAGTCGTCTTGTCCTGCAAATTGTCAATATATTGATGAATGGTTATATTTAAAAAAAAAAAAGAAGAACATTGTTGGTAAGCGTCCAGTTATGGACCCATCGGTAAAGGGATTTCAGTCTTTATAGACACACAATAATTTTCGTTACACTAAAAATTTGGTCACGTATAAAAGCAAATAGTCGAAATGTTAAACATTTCGTGTACTTTATCCAGTAAGCCTTAGCTAGAAATACAATAACAGCGTTACAGACATAAAAATTAGGCAAGCTTTGATATTCTAGTGGCACATACTAAGTATAGAATCCAGTTAAGATGGCGGACGCACCAGTCAGCTAAGAAAACTACTCCGACTCAATCTCTGAACCACCTGGGTACAACGCAAACATGTTTAGCAAGAAGTTTACCTAGACGTTATGTGTTTATTCCAGTTCGTGGTGTGAACCTTGAAGTGGGATTACAAGTGTAGATAGCGCAGATTTAGAAGAAAACATGCCGAGTGGAAAAGGATCCTAACGAGGCGCGTCGAGCCACGCTGCGAGACGGGAAGGAGGCACGCTTGTTCCCGACAGCAAGCTGCAGGTAAGCCCGAGCAAATTAACCGGCGCAGTGTGCGCTGGTGACCTTTCGGACACCATCAAACAGTGCGTCGAGGCTCAGATCAGTAGTGAATATCTTCAAAAATGTCTTTCAGATTTAATAGTCGAATGGGTAACTACTGCAGTGATCAAAGCGTTGAGTGACACAATCGAGTTTAATTCTGAAGCTGTCCACGACCTCCAAAAGGAATTCAACGCCCTTGAAAAGAACTGTCAGAAAATAAACAATGAACACGCCAAGGTAATAAATGACATGGAAAGTAAATTATCAAATTATGAGAAAAAGCTTCAAAGCCTTGCCAACAACCTGACGCTGAAGACAACTGAGCTGGAACAATATCAGAGAAGACAATCTCTCAGAATCTTTGGCATCAAGGAAAAAGAAGGGGAGAATACCGACTCAATCGCGGTTAACCTCTTCAAAGAAACTTTAAAATTGAACATCACAGAGGAGCATATTTGCAGGTCCCACAGGGTAGGACGTCCATATATGAATCCAAGGCCCATCATAGTAAAGTTCGTGAGTTACAGATCGAAAACACTGGTACTGAAAAACCGAAGGAAAGAAGCCTCCTCCCCCTCCCCCCCGATGACAATGGCTTACCGTTACGCGGAAAGGAGTGACCTGGAGGAGGGTGGGAGAGTTGAGGCCGCATTCCAAGAATTGGCCCCCTCTTCAGCCAGCGCAAATGGCTGCGCAGACGACATTCACGCCTTCAGCAGAGGTTTACAAATATGTCACCTAAATACTCAAGGGTTACTGAACTCGTTCGATGAATTTAAGCATATCTTGTCACCTGCTAATTTCGATGTAATAGATATCACCGAATCGTGGCTAAACCCGGGATAAGTAATAACGTTGGGGAACTTCATGGTTACGAAATAGTAAGGAAATATCGAACTCGATGCAACAGGGGTGGAATCTGCTTTTATATCAAAGAAAATATTCGATGGAAAATAATAGAAATAGATTTTTTTTAAAACTAGACGAACAAATTGAAATATTAGTAGTCGAAATTTGTTGCAATAAAGAGAAAGTAGCTGTTGTGTTGGTGTACAGGTCGCCAAACATATCTTATACCACATTTAATAATTTGCACGATGTATTACAATTTACATTCGTAAACTACGACCATTATATTTGTATCGGCGATTTAATCGCAGATTTTTTAAAACCTAAAGAACCAGATACAAAATTACTGTCGGGTAAAATTAAAGAACTAAACGGCATTCAAATTGTAAAAAAGCCAACGCGGAAAACTGTCACGTCGGAGTCCCTAATAGACGTTATAATCTGTTCTAAAAAGACAAAGGTTTTATACATAAATCAACAGTCATTGCCAGGTATATCTGATCATGATACAGTGTATGGAGTATTTGAAGTTTATAATAGTGTAAAAAATCGAAAACGAAATTTGTCCGTTACCGTGACTTCAAACAACTAGATATCAGCAAATTCAATGAGGATGCAAAAAATTCAGCCTGGGAGTATATAGAGGGACGTGAGGACGTAAACAGCCAGGTCGAAATGATAAACGATGAAATACTATTGCTGGCGAACAAACACATCCCTGTTAAAACGCGCAGAGTGACAAAGCCTCCCGCGCCATGGATAAACAATACCGTTCGTGAATTTTGGAAGCTTAGGGACTACTATCATTTGAAATACGTAAACACCGGCGATAACGATAGCCTTCTCAGCTACAAATACTTTAAAAACAGAGCTAAAAAGATAGTGCGAAATAGCAAGTTTCACTATTATAAATCTGCAATCGATAAGAACATAAATAATGCGAAAGAAATGTGGGCGAACCTGCGTAAACATGGCCTAATACGTAGCAAATATGTCAATCAAGATATTCCCGAAAAAATACTAGATCCAAATAGCATAAATGACTATTTTATACAAGCTTCGCAAAGTGAAGCGGACGAGGATGGCCTGGAAAAAAATTGCAAAACATTTTTGACCCTCAAACCCCTAAATTCATTTACCTTTACTAGAGTGACATCTCAAGACATACGGAAGGCATTCAGCAGGATACGTAGTAAAGCATGTGGAGATGATGGCATAAACTTAACCATTTTAAAAGTATTACTTCCATTTTGCCTAAATACTATAACAGTCATAATAAATAACTCCCTAGCACAGGGTATCTTCCCAGAAGCGTGGAAAAAGGCAATCGTTTTACCGCTCGGAAAATGCAAGTTTTTTAAAAATGTGAATGACTTGCGCCCAATAAGTATACTGCCCATAATGTCGAAAATTTTAGAGCGTATTGTACACGAGCAGCTATTCACACACGTAACAGCTACATCTAGTTTTCGAAAGCATCAATCTGGTTTTCGGCCAAATCACAGCACCACAACAGCCATTCTGAAAGTTGCTGATGATGTACAAAAAGCTATCGATGAAAGGAAAAGCACCTTACTTGTATGCCTTGATTTCTCAAAAGCATTCGATTGCGTGAACCATAAAGTTCTACTCGCTAAATTACACAGCATTGGGGTTAACGCCATAAGCCATGATTGGTTTGCATCGTACCTTTCTGGCAGGAAGCAGAGTGTACAAATCAGAGGCAAAAATAACTGTTCGTCTGGGTGGTTAAACATCCGAAATGGAGTTCCCCAAGGAAGCATTCTTGGACCTCTCCTTTTCTCCATTTATGTAATGGACTTACATAAGAGCCTCTCGTATGCGCAGTATCACCAATATGCTGATGATACTCAGATATACATACATACAAGGATAGAAGAGTTCTCAAATGCAGCATCACAAGTACAGAAAGACCTGAACGCCATAAGTGAATGGGCACAAACTAACTACCTAAAATTAAACCCAACCAAGTCAAAATTTGTCATAATGGGAACGAAATTTCTGGTAAAAAAAACTTAGCCAAAACACAGATAACATGATTTTCCCCAAATTGAATAGCCATCCGTTAAACGTAGAAAATACTGTAAATAACCTTGGCGTTGTCATGGATTCCAACATAGAATGGTCAGGTCATATTTCAGAGCAGATGAAAAAGCCAACAAATCTCTTCGAGCATTACATCACTTGAAAAATATTGTAGGCATTGAGGTTAAAAAAAAATTGTGCGAGAGTCTAGTTTTATCACGGTTAATCTACGGAGCCACGGTTGCTTACAATGCAAGCAGCTCCATAACTAATAAGTTACAAAAGCTACAAAATGCATGCATAAGATTCATTTACAAGCTGAAAAAAGGGACCACATTTCGAAATACATATTCAATTTGAATTGGCTTAACACCAAGAATCTGGCAAAATACCAATTATTAACTTTAACACATAAAGTACTAGGCAACAAACAGCCTGCATATCTCTTTGAAAAACTGAATAAAAATTCGAGCAGACATGAACATGTAACACGACGAAAAAATATTATTGTCAGTCCCAGTACATAATACGACCACCTATGGAAAATCATTTACTGTAACTGCGACTAAAGAATGGAATTCCCTCCCAACCTCCATAACATCCATCAACAGCCATAAGCTATTTAAAAAGAATCTCAAACAGTATCTACTGGCGAGGCAGCGAAATACCTAATCACGAGCAACTTTTCATTCATAAAAATACGCACTGTAGCATTTGGCAACTGTGTGCACATAAATCTTATAATTTCATTATTTTATTTCACTTCATTATTATTATTATATTTTTCATTGTTCCAGATTACTGAATATATATGAATATGTACTAAAACCAAAGCAAAAAACATTAGATACCTATGTTCAACAATTTATAGGTAAATCTGTTTTTCTTTTTCATTATCTATACATATAAGCGTATATACCTATATATTTAATTGTTCTTATTTGTATTGATATGTAATCCTTTTCATGTTTTTCTTTTTTATTTCTTTTTTCTCAATGTACTCTTTATTCCATTGTATTAATCTTCCAGACAATGGCCTGTTGTAAGAACGGCCCTAGAGGCCGAAACACGCCCGCTCCAATAAAGGCGATTTTATTATTATTATTATTATAAAATATCCTTTAAAATACTCTGACAAATAGTTATGGGTTATCTGAGATCAATATTTTGAAGCCCTCTCTCCTGCATAAATAGGCTCTAGAATTCACTAAGCCTCAAAATAATATTGGGTTCGTAAGATAGAAAGCAGATGAAGAGTGGTGCTGATCGCATCACCTCTAATAGCAAAAACAAAAGGATATGGAGCCCTATCTGATATATTTAGGAGACTTTTACCTAGTACAACAGTAACATAATACTCAGCAAACTCTAAAATAAACAAACTTTCCTACGTAGCAGGCGTAACCTGCCCTAAATTAATATAGAAATACAAAACAAAAAATGGCATACTGGAAATCACAAAACCATAATAATAATAATAATAATTATATATTCTGTGACTTACATTTTAGCTAAAAGTACTTTTTCTTTAGTGTTTTTGAAAAGATTTAATTAAATACTAAACTCTAAGTTAAAAATTAGTGAATGTCGGATACAAAACAAAATAAATAGAAACTAATACAAACCCTGCAAAAAAATCAGTAAAAAAGTTGAAAACATCTCTTTGTGCATCCAAAATATAATAAAAATCCTTCCTGAATGGATTAAGTTCTGTTATTTGAGTAATAATAAGTTAAAAGTTGAAAAAAATGTCTTTGTGAGTAAAATATAATAAAATAGTTGAAATTGTGTTATTTGAGCCTAAAACATGTAAAATAAAATGGTAGAACTTGACAAAACATATTTTGCATCCAAAATACAATTGAAAACTCTTTCTTGAATAGACTAAGACGTCTTACTGTGGTAAAATAAGCATAAAATTGCAAAATAAAAGGGTAAAACTTGACTAAACACACTTCGTGTTTGCAAAATTTAATTCAAAACACATTTAAATTGTGTTATTTGAGTAAACTTGGAGAATAATCCTGAAAACTTGGAAAAATCTCTCTCTCTTTCTGTGTGTGTGTGTGTATGTCCAAACACGTTCAAATCGTGTTATTTGAGTAAATATTAGGCTAAACTTGTAAAATAAACAGAAAAAAATTCAAAACTCACACTTTGTGTGTCGAAAATGTAACTAAAATTCTTTCCTGAACAGATGGAATTGTGTTATTTGAGTAAAAATAGTTATAAACTTGTAAAATAATAAAATAAAAATTGAAAAAAAATGTCTTTGTGAGTAAAATATAATAAAAAAATGTTTCCTGAATAGATAAAATTGCATTATTTTGGTAAAATAATATGTTAAAAGTTGACAAGACACACTTTGTGTGTCCAAAACTTGAAAAGTAAAGAGTTAAAAATTTAAGAACGCAGTTTGTGTGTTGAAAATATAATAAAAACTCTTGCTAGAATAGTTTAAATTGTGTTATTTGAGTAAAAATACATAAAAACTTGTAAAATATTTAACATAAAGTTAAAGTTTGGTAAAAAAATAAACTCAATATTATTTTAAATAGCACACAGTAACATACATTTACTAACTAATCCAATAATCAAAGGGTCCTAGGTTCGTTACCCCGTGATAAAAGCAAATAGTGAAAACTTTTAGGCCCAGTCCCAGATAGCTCTCCGTTCTTCTTAGTACAAGTAAAAATCTCTTACGCTTCGTTCTCCTTGTTCAAAGTAAAGTTCTCGCTCCAATCTAATTGGGTATCCCAAAATCCTTTTTTTCTTGTGTTCTCGGTAACCTTGGGCTACTTTGATAGAAACCTGTTCTGACAAGCAAGCGTTCTACCCTAAAACCTATGCTACAGAATTCAGTGCTCTGAGCGGAATATTAATTGGCGGCGGAAACCGGTTCTACAAGCGACGCATAGCTTCAGAGTTTGGCATTGAGCGCGCATTCTCAGACATCCTTTGTTCTAGTGTTCTAGAAAACCTTGGCCTACTTTGACAGAAACATGTTCTAGCATGCAAGCGACGCACAGTTTCAAAACATTTGACCCTTGCTGCGCATTCCCAGACATCCTTTGTCGTCTGGTTCAATCCCCCCTTGCCCTACGTCGTTGCATACGTTTCCCCTGTTTTTGCGTTCTGATTAACCTTGGGAAAACCGGTTCTGATTGGTCAATCGGGTTCTTTCTTTCTTATGGCGTTCTGTCGACATTTGACCTAGATCGCACATCCCCCAAATTCCTCTCTCGTCTACCCTCAGCGCGGAGTTCACCATCTCCTGTTTCGGACCACCGTCTTTCATACCATAATAACATTATTACATTGTGCACTATAACCATATATTACCGTTGCATATCGCGAGTTCGAGTACCAGGACCGTCTTCTTTCGTACCATTAACACCCTTCATAGTGATTCATAAACCATAAAAACTTATTTTCAATATTATAAACATTTATATTATCGATTGATACATTACATACTTTAAAGTAATGAATATAAAACCATATGCATAGCGTTTAGTACCTCTAATTACCTTCTATATACATATTTTTCATAAAATAAATAATTATATATTCATAAAAGTTATAAACATGCAAATACATAAATGTAAATTATTCTAATGATATGCAAATTTATTCTAAATTAGGCAAATTATATGCAAATTTATTCTAAATTATCCAAATGAATTCTAAATATGTGCAAATAAATTCTAAATACGTGCAAATTAATTGTAAATATTAAATAGCAACATCCACTAACTAATTCTTCCCACTACTGCCGACATTTTTGTGATTTTTACAAGTGGTTCATGAAGTGATTAATAGCGTCCTAATCTGTAAGTCTGCAGTCATCACAATGGATCGCAGGATAATGGGTGAGAGAATTTGAAGTGGGGAGAGAAAAACTATTTTGAGAATGTTCGAATATTTAAAGGAAAAGAACCCTGGACGTAGTCAATCGTTCATTGTTAGTGAACTTTGTAAGGTGGCTGGTGTCAGTAGGCGTACATTCTTTAGATTCAGAAATGAATGTAAGAAAGGCCCAATCGTTACACCCGGGAAAAAAAGAGTAATGACTAATATACAAATCCAGCAGGGAAGTGAAATATAATGATTTCATTCGCAGTGCCATAAGATGCAAATTTCATGCATTTCTGTTTAGAAATGTTCCCGCAACAATTCAGTCTGTAATGAAGGAAGTTAACGACAATAAAGTCGTTGCCAAACTTTACATATGGACTTTCTACCTTTTCTGCAAGAAATGGGGTTTGAATTCGAAAAGCGAGGAAATAAGGCTTTATTGATTGAAAGAAGCGATATTATACTTTGGCGACATTCATATAACGAAAACTGAGACAATTTAGGAATGAGGGACGGAACATCGTTTACTTAGATGAAAGTTGGGTATATTTGGGGCATACTGACGGCAGCAGTGAACAGTCCGAAGACCGATGGAGGGTGTTGAACAGCTGTCCGATTAAGGTAACGCTTATTGTATAACATTTGCGTAAAAGACTGTATTACTGCATTTACACATTAGATAAATGAATGTTACTTTATGAAATATATTAATTATGCTTGCATTTAATAAGTGTCTCCCCATACTTTGTTAACTCCGGTTAATAATAATACCAATAATAATCATGGAAAACTAACAACTATAACAAGTGTAACAACAACTGTAACAATATACAATACATACATACAACATGTTTATTGTGAAAGGAAGCAAGCGCCGTAATCCCGGCCGGGAATAAGAGCTTTAAATGGCAACACCGCGCGGTTTCTCCATAAGAGCCATTGATGTGAAAACGACAATTTTATTTACTATGTGCTTGTCAATGCTTTGGTTGTAATACACATGAAATTGAAAATATACCTTTGCTTGTAATTTACAATTATGTGATATGGTCTAATTCTCTCACTACTAGATACGTAGTTGTATGGCTCTAGGAAATTGGGGACCCAGTCTAACTATCCACTGCGTGGTGAAGTTCATGCAGGAGCGAATGCAAAGAACACCACTGCTCAGGCCGGTGTTCGAATCCGGGATCCATGGTGTCGTAGCACGCCGTGTTATCCACTTCACCATAAACACAGCATTTTTTTGAAGTAACATAGCGATAAAGATTCGTTATACAGGAATCTCGGTAGATATTCAATCCACCTGTATTGATTGTGGGAGCTTGTGATCATCCTACTTTTGTGTTTAATTTCATGGTACAAATACGTAAGAATTTTCATAAGTAAGAAAAAGGACAAAAATGCGATCCAGAAATCACATCATTTGAGCCGGTACAGGGTATTCCTTCTTTGCTTTGTTCTCTTTCTCTCTTCTGCATCTTGCATGTGGACATTACTATTAATTAAGGCTAGCAGGGAGGGGGGATAATAAAACCACCATCCACTACCTTCTGCTTACATAACATACATGAGTGATTCCTCATGTGAAGGAAGTGAGGCAGTTATATTTTAAATCGGTTATTGAATATTGAGTTGTTGTTTTTTTTAAAAAAAAATCCAGTTTTTTCCCTGTCGTTCGAATATAAAATTGGTTAGTGTAGTTTAGTAATGGTTACAATGCAATACTTTCCTTAAACATTTTCCTCTACTCGGCAAGTCATAAAATTCCCTTCATATGGTGAAAAGTTTTACTAATAAGCAATTGTTCAGGTTACTGTTTTTCGACCATTTACTTCGGGTGTACCGCCACACTGGATCGCCACCGAAGCTGGACTTTAACTCAAACGAGTGTGCCATATTATGTGAACAGTATTCTGCATTCCTTTTATCTTAACTTTATATGATTCTCCATTTCTAACGTTATTATATAACAGTTTTAAATCAAGGTAGATATCCTACACTATTAATCTTTTCAAAGTATGTAAGACAATCAACTCACCAGGTATCCTTTCCATCATGTCTACTGCTGGCTGTGGTGATGATCGAGGCTTTTGAAGTGATGTGCAGTATTGATGTTGGCAATGGTTTACATTTTGTTTATCTTCCAAGTTGACATTCGGAAGCGACCTTTCAGTTCTCACCGCCGATGTGCCGGTTTCTTAAATTAAACCAAATTTTAAAGTAATATTATTATACAAAGATAGTGACAAGCTATACGAAGACATCTATGCCTTTAACTTTAAGAACAAAATGAGATTTGATCAATTCCTCAAACATTTCCACATAAGATTTAAAACTGGACCTAGAAATAAGCCCACAGTCTACTTCGTGGTGGAAGTAACTGCAGCTCTCAGAAAACTAATACTCTAGAATCTAAACAGAACATTCATATAATTTTCATCATTAATTATCAAATACTATATTGTTGTTCTCAGGTGTTTTAAATGTCACAATTTGGGACACTTTTCCTGTTTCTGTAATAAACCAGAAGCGTGTGCACACTGTGGTCTCCCTGACATGAGAAGAAAGTATGCGAGAAAAGAAACGAACCTAAAGTATACATTCCCTGTTCACTCAGGGAAAAAAAACATGTGACTCGAAGTACTGCCCAAAATATAAGCTTCTGTGGCAAAGACTAATCGACCACACGAATTATTAATAATACACCCTTCGTGGGAAAGAAAACCACCCAGTAGAATCAGAAGAAACATGGAAAGAGCAGCAGCGTCTCGAGAGAAAAAGGCATTAGAGGTAATAAACGTACCCTGCTCTGAAACTAAATATAAATCCAGATGCACCAATTTTCTCCATGCACCCGTCATGTAGTCAGCTTTTCGTCCCCTCATCAGGTGAAATTCAGTCTTCTTCCTCACTTGCCTATAACGAAGAAGTTCCTCCGGTAAACCCACATATTCTGATAAGCGTGCAAAGAGAAGCCCTTAACGATTCAGACGGGAAATGGAAGAAGAAGTACACATACTTTCACCTAATCCTGAATAAATTTATTGCAAATTTGAACGCTCCCTTCAACTGTCGAGGCTGGAAGAAATAGAAATCCTAAACTCAGCTCTCAGGGTCCTCGTAAGATACAACCACGAAAAAGATAGAAACATCAGAATTCTCATACCAGAGGCCGTGGACAAGATTATGTTAAGATCCCACAACCTTCCTACGAACAACCAGGATTTGCTAGTTCTGACCGAAGAAGCCTTCTTCCGTAGAGAAGAACTCCTTGTCATCGATGAAGTGTATGCCGACTTTGTAAAAGCACACGGAAGGACAGAGTTCGATCCATCCACGGAATGGCCCATCTGCTACCTACTGGTGATATTCCCGTGAAATCAAACTGCATACGCGTTGCACAATTCAACGCCAAAGGAAGCAAGGTAGCCATGGCAGAAATAAAAATATTTGCTGAAGAGGATCATATTAACATGATCGTACTACAAGAACCCTATACACACAAGCACAAACTCACAAAAATGCCTGTTAGTTCTAATATCATACAGAGGGACCAAGATCCTCAGGCAGTTATTATCAACCTAAATAGAAACATACACTTAACAAAATTAGCACTGTGTTGTGACACACACATAAATTGTGTCCAAATTACCACGGAAAACTACTCGTGTATACTCCTAAACAGCTACTCTCAATCCAGTGAGGACATACATCCTGACATCGATAAGATCAGCTCAATTTGCAATGCGCACTGTGATCACTGCGATCTGTTAAATGCTACAGATGAAGAGATCCTGAACGAATATTCTGATCAACATGCGATCGAAGTGTAGCGCATCAAGACAATATATTCCGGAGACGTTGTTCCAGCGGCTTTGCTACTCCTAACTTTCGGTACCGCCACTCTCCTGAGTAAGAGAGGGCTGGATATTATATGTAGCCTAAATGTCAGGCCGTACTTCAAAAATCCTATGTGGTGCTTTAAGTGTAAACACTTTGACCAAAGGTTGTCCTCAGGGTTCCATTCTGGGACCCGAGCTTTGGAATACTAACTTGGAGCCTGCGCTTATGAAACTACAAGACCATCCAGACATAGACCAGATCATAGCTTATGCGGATGACATTATCATGCTCACTTCCGGTAACTCAAGAAGGGAAATCGAAGATAAAGCATCCACTGCAATCAATATGTTATCCAATTGGTGTGATCATGCTAAACTCAAAATAGCTTCGGAAAAGACTCATTATATTATCCTTAAGGGGAAGTTACAAAGAAACCCTCAAATCAAACTCAGAGAAAGAAATTTAAAAAGAGTAAGAGAAGCTAAATACCTTGGCATTACTCTTCAAGAGAAGATGTTTTTTAACAGACACATAGCCCTGGCAACAACCCAGGCCGAAACAACTATAAACAGTCTAGCCACATTGAGTTCAGCAAACTACAACCTTCCACTATCACACATAAAAACATATCTCATTACCATATATAATGCTATTATTTCCTATGGCTCGCCCCTGTGGGCCATGGAAACCAGTAAACAGTACATTAAAAACAGATTGAGATCTTCACAACGCAAAGTGATACTTCGCCTAACGGGTGCATTCAGAACAACCTCAACCCTGGCTCTTCTCATGATTGCGGGCCTACAGCCTATTGAAATCGTTATTAAAACTAGAGCATCAAAGTATTACTTTAGAAATGGACAAGAGGACGAAATCTATAAACTAATTGGAATACGCCCTGCCACGGTACCAGAAATTTACAACCACTTGTTTAGCGTCTGGCAACAGGAATGGACACAAGCCACGCAAGGAAGGAGACTTCACAGCTTCCTTCCAAACATAAAAGAACGACTTTCGATGGACCATTTCCATCCCAGGAGAGGTCTCATACATTTCCTAACGGGACACGGTCCCTACGGTCAACACCTAAATAAGCACAACCTCAGACAGACTGATAAATGCCTGAAATGTAAAACCGAGACGGACACACCGGAACATAAAGCCTTCTTTTGCCAGACATCAAACAAACAAATCGAAGATTTAAGACAAAAGCTACCAAACTTCAACACGTACCAGTTAATAAGAAATCCCGAGCACTTTACGTCACTAAACAACTTAACAAACCTGGTGTCGAAAGAGGAACATTCCCTCTTCAAATCCGGCATCACTCACCTCCCCATTCAACCCCTACCTCCGGAATGTAATATACCCCCCAGAAGATCACAAAGAATCCACCTTCGACAAACTCAACAACAGGTCATCCCTCCTTAGGACTAAGATCACCAAGAGGATAATGAAGCAGAACCTCCCACAGGAACATCAAGAAGGAGACACTAATACAGAAGACAGTGATACGCCAAAACGAAAAAAGGTTACGTCTCCCCGGAGAAAGGCAAAGGATAACACTGCAAGGACTCGACCTAGGAACCAACCGAATTTAACCAAGATTCTTCTTTTTCGTTTCTTTCTTAAATTGTAATCTTACACCCCCTTCTTTATTCTCGTTACTAAACACACTGCAAACTTCTCTCACTGATTCTTGACAATTCTCTATATTTCCACTACCGAACGTACTAATGTACCCGATACTTCCCAGGAAATCCCTCCCTACTTCTTCCCTTCCTGATGATGTCCCGGGTACCAACCGTCGTACCGATGTTCATCCCAGTCCGACCAACTCTTGCTGGTCTCCCGCAAGTCTCCTTGCATCAGGTACCACTCGTTCTTTCATATCTCTTCCTACTATTAATACGTACATCTCAAAGCCAATAATACTCTCACTATCTCAAACATAACATACTAGAACATAGACCCTGCTTAACATTCATAGAATCGTGTTAATGTCCATTCCTCATCTCATCCATCAACACTAATGCACACGACACACAATAAAACTTATCCTAAGAAAACATTACCCACCCAATTACACACTTATGTAATTTCGTATCTGTGATCATAAATAATATTAATGTTAAACACTAACACTTATTTACTTCCTACTATTTCTAACCTTTATCTTAATCTTCTTACCTTGTAGAATGATGTGAAACCAACTTTGTTCAGGAAAACCGAACAAATTTGGTTCTTCACACTGGGACGTTCTTGCCAATGTCACAGTGAATTATTGTAATTAAAAAAAAATAATGGAAATCAAGGATGAATCAAAGAAAAGCGGGGGAATCCGTAAAAAATTCACGGAACTGACGCCCTGGGTTAATTTTCAGGTACCAGGGCATAAGCACATACCTCCGAAAGTAGCTTGACTACTTTTATCCGTATACATAAAAAAAAAAAAAAATAATAATCGTTCTATGTAACCATATCTTGTATACTGTTTAGGAAATAAAATTCTTTGTAAGGCTTAGTCTTCACGGCAAGAAGAAGAAAAATCATAAGCAGATATATTCTGTGTAATGTTTGTTATATCATGGTTCAATGTATTTGAATGCTTCGGACATAACGTCCAGTGTATATTAAATGTAAACACTTTGACCACACCCAGCCTTCCTATTACGCAAATCTTGCCATTTGTGGATATTCCGATGAGCCTGATCACGGCCCAGAATCATGTCCATCTGAGCAAAAGTGTATAAACTGCAATGGCGAGCACTCAGTTTTCCATCGTGGTTGTCGCAGATACCAGCAAGAAATGTCGATTAGATTAGAGAGTTGGTCATAATCGAAAGAAGCTCTGTCGGAGAAGCGAAACTCCGTCTAAGGGAAAGTGTTCTTACAACTCTACCTGTGCCCTTTTCTAGCTCTACTGCAAATGTTGTTACCCTGCAATACTGGCTTCCAAATCAGTTCTGCGTCGACACATACGACAGCAATTTCTCAAATCTCTCGTCTTTCTTTTACCAAGTCAGTGACCATTATTCACTCAATATTGAAGATAGACTCACCATTTAAGTTTTTACCGAAAGGAGAGTATTTTCTTAAATGGAACAGCTATTCAGTCATGGGGCATCTACAACCCCAGAAACTAATGCACCGCTATAAGACGCCCGGCGGGAGCGGAATTGCACCATTTCCTCATCCCCTTTGCAATATTTGTGCTTACCAGTTTACGTAATACAGGAAGAATAATTCACGAATGGAGAATTTACAAAGATGACAGGGAGAGGTAACCCTAAACCTCACGTTATGAGTCTTGTCTGCAATCAATATTAACGGATACCACATGCACATTGAGGAAGTGCAAATATTAATCTCTCACTTTTACCCTGCCCTGCTCTGTCTCCAAGAGTCACATTATCACCCAAACCAACCAGCAGTACTAATCATATATTTATTTACAGCAAGGAAAAGAACTTCCTAAGGGTCGCCGTACCCACGGTGGTGTAGCATAAATTATTTAGGATTGCATCCATTTTACTCCAAACTTTCTCACCGCACCTCCTCCAGGATGTTGCCGTACGAGTTCATCTGCGACAGATAATAACCTTCTGTTGCCTATGTATCACTATTTAAGTACAAAAAGAACTTCCTGCTCATGTGGTTCTTTCGAACAATTTCCACTCATTATCATAGTTTATGGGGCTACATACGTACAGGGAGCGGAATAAGGTTATATATCAATTCCGTGAAGCGTCAGGTTTAACATTAGAACACCCACTTACATGAGTTACACATACCCATTATTTGCTTTGGACTTGTAGTTTTGCAGTCCCAAACTTGCCTACAATTTCATGGGGTGCACACACTCATTGCAGTGAGAGTCAATACAATCTCAGCTTGGTTCTTCAACGAATTTTGAGAGATAAACAATTTCTGGTTAGGTAAACTAGCAAGGTGGATAAATTATATTTTTCCGGAGAATTATAATTATTTCGTTACCAACGATTGTGGTAGTGCTGTACGATAATACATTCGGAAAGAGGTACAGTGTCTTTCAAAAGTTTTAGGACAACGACATTTTAAGCTACGCAACCCAAATTACACAAGGCGTGGTGGGTTGCGTGTAGAGTTAGGCTCAATTTCAGGGTTGCCACATGCACAATAGATATTTATAAAATACGCGAAAGAAATAAAAACAAGTATTATTGTATAAAATTATTAAAAATATCACTATTATATCGCAAGTGACAAAATTCTTTCCGAAAGGAAACAAATAGGTTCTCCAGTATTTCATCGCTGATGAGTCTGCAGAAAGGAAAAGAGGTGACAGAAAACGAGAGGTGACAAAGAACAGGAGAAAGAGAAAGCGTAATTAGAAGAGGAAAAGTAGAGGAGAGAAGAACGAGAGGATGGATGAGGAGAGGAGATGTAGTGAAGAGAATGGAAGAAGATTATAGGAGAGATGAGGAAAATGGAGCAAAGAAGAGAAAAGAGGAGGGAAACGAGATGAGAGAAGAGGAGAAGAGGAGACGAGAAGAGGGGAGTGGAGAGTAGAGTAAAGGAGAGAAGAACGAAAAGAAGAGGAGAAAAGCGCAGTGGAGTAAAAAATCTAAGACAGGAAAAGAGATACGAGGAGTGGAGATGAGTGGGATGGAGATAAGATGCGAGAAAAGTAGGGAAGGCGATATGAGATAAATGCAGAGCAGAAGGAGGGGAGAGGAGAAGGAGAAGAGAAGAACAGAAAGGACTGAAGAGAAGAGGTAGTTGCAGAAAATATCGTCTCAGCGTCAAGAATTGATGCATTGGTCAAATTATCGACATGAAACATTCAATAACATTTTGAAATGTATTAAAGAATGTAATAGATCGGTTCAAAATGCCTTTTGGCTTAGTTCAGAGCAAAATAAAATCGTCCATCTAAGATCTTTGATTTTACCTGCGATTATATCACTAACAATATGAATGTAATTTTAATATTTATAAGAATTATCCAATTTTTGTCCACTTCTCGGTTGGAGATTTTGTAATTTAATATTTCCCCTGCCCCCATCGTTAATTCCAAACTGAATCATTCCGTTTCACACGGCGTGGACATTGAACACAATTGGAAAGGTCTAAAATTTACGAAAACTTTTTGCCACCGACAGGGTTTGAACCTACGACCATCAGATTGACAGTCCTGAACGGTAAACACTTTTTTTTCCTTTTTTAATATTCTTTATTTTATGAAGTAGTGACTACTTACATGATCCTATGATAACATTACACATATATCAGATCTATATTACATAATTAGGTGTACTTACAAGAAAAGGGCCTGCAAAAAATTTGCATAGAGTGTTTTGCGTTTGGCTTGGTCCATCTGGTAATAATTCTCACTGTAGTGATATTGCAGCGAAATTTGCATTGACACTGAATTATGTCCTAAAATATAATAAATATATTGAGCTACTAAAAACTGGACCGCTCTTCCATTGATCTACCGTTGCGGGACATGTTACGAGGCGATGTCGTAAATGTCTTCAGCTTGATGACAATTGGAACATACAGCACTGTCAGTCATTTGGTATCGCCACTTTCGAGCACCAGTCGCAATGGCATCATGAATTACTAGGTACCACAAAGATCGAACGCGGTTAGAAAGATGAGAGGCAGATATATTTCTCCATACGTTTGACCACACTACATTAGTTCGGAGAAGCACAATTCGTGGTTGGTAGTGTAACCTGCAAGTCAATTGGTTATAGAAAAATTTCACTGTCATGCCATCGATATCCATGTGAGGTGAACCGATTAGGAGATAGCAAAACTCGACAAGAGTTGTCCTCAAATAGTTGTAGTGGGAAGGGATCTTCCCTGGATAAATGGGTGTTCGCAATTCCACTTCATCATCAGAGTATGTAGTAATCTTGCTGTTAAACTCTCAGGGTAGTGCAGAAGCAACTCAATGTTCCGTTGTAGAAACAAGGCTGAGGCTTGTCTCTCCACTTGGCGCAAGTTCAGTCCTCCGTTACTTACTGGGAGGCATAACGTTTCATGTGCGACATGAAACAAATGTGCATGCCATATGAAGCGCGTTATCATCTTTCGTACTTGCGCCGCGTCTTTCGCAGGGACAGGCAAAACTTGCGCAGCATGCCACAACTTCGATAATGCAAACATGTTCACATACTGTATTCTAGAGCGTAAGGATAATTGTCTATAACGGTTCATGTTCAACACTGCCTGGATTTTTGGGAGAATAGTTGTAAAAGTTCTGGAGACAGTCTCTATGATGGTCGTAGTGGAGTTTATTCCCAAAATTGTCACTTTATCAACAATGGGTATAGTTACAGGTTCAGTCCACAGAGTGTGGTTACACCCTAGGGGTAAGATTTTAGATTTCTTCTGGTTCAAACTAAGTCCCGTCTGCTTTCGTAACGTTTCAAGTACTGCCTCCATACGAGTCAAGTCTAGCCGATCTTTCACGATTACGGTCACATCATCTGCGTACGCACATATTTTGTGGTCTCTCCCAAGAAGCCTGAGTCCCTGAATTTTTCATGCATCAGTCGTAAAAATGGAGCCAGAGCTGCGCAGAATGCAAATAAGGAAAATGGACATCCTTGACGGACAGAGCGCTGAATAGAAAAGGCTTGCAACAGAAAACCATCGATAGATAACATAACTCGAGCTTCTCTGTATAAGGTCTGTATAGATTGTACAAAGAAATCTCCACATCCCACTTTTCCAAAGTATTGGAAAAGATAGTCATGTGTGAGGGAGTGAAAGGCACTTTTGAAATCTAACGCAACTAAAGCAGCTTGAGAACCTTCAATATCTTGCATAGAAGTGATGATGTCACGTACACTAGTTAGAATGTGAAATATTTTACCACTTGTACCATATACATATTGATACGGCCCTAATAAAATATCCGCAAATCATTGCAACCTTCGGGTGATCAAACGTGCAAAGATTTTATAATCAGCACATAGTAATGTGATTGGCCGGAAGTCTTCTGGCTTTCTGGGCTGAGATATTTTGGGAATCAAAACCATAACACCCGTAAGACTCGTTCGTCCAAGGCGTTTCTTCGTAAACAAAGCATTGAGCCAGCGTGTGAACAGTGGAGCCACCGTTGTCCAAAAGGTTTGGAACAATTCTATCGGGACACCATCGATTCCCGGAGCTTTACCTCTTTTTCCACTGTGAACAGACTCGTACACTTCTTTCTTTGAGAATGGCTGTTCTAAATAGCGACGGTCATCTTCCGTTAACATAGGAAGGTCCATCCCTTGCAGTGGAGTGCGATGGGAGCGTTGATCTTCCTTCTCTTTAAACTGATCTGCATAAAAGTCCCGTAAGTAATTTCGTATTAACTTGGGTTCGGTTAGTCTCCCCGTGGCTGTATCGAGACACGTTATCCTCTTTCACTGTGCACTGCGTCTCTCTGCTAACACCTGCACCAAAGAGGCTTCTTCTTGTGCATCAAACATAGGAAGACGACTCCTAACATTGTAACCTTGTTTACGCTCTCTGTGCATGCTCAGCAGCACTGCTTGCACTCGTTTCACTTCTTGACGCACTGGCTTCCCTTGTATTAGCTGTGTTGTTAGTTCGTGAAGCACTCTGTAGTGAAAGTTATATTTCTTATTGAAATCTGAGTATTTGTCACGACTATATGCTAAACAGAAATATTTAATGGAGGGTTTTAGAAAAGTGTCCCACCACATAATAATGTCAGTTTGACGTACGCTCATTTCTTCCCACTTCTTCCATTTTTGTTTAAATTCGGTACGAAATTGTTCATCTTCCAATAACCGTACATTGAACTTCCAAAATCCCCGCCCTCGTCCAACTGAAGGTATATCCAAACTCATGTGGAGTTGGACACTTAAATGATCACTAAAGCACGTTGGGAAAATTCTAATCGCAGATATTTTGATAATCATGTGTGCACTAACGTAAAAACGATCAAGCCGACTCGCTGTGTTGGCACGTATGTATGTGTAGCCGTCTATGTTCGGACCTTTAGCCACCCAAACATCGTGCAGTTTAAACCCTTCGACCAGCGTCTGCTAACTAGGTGATGTATGGAATCCTGGATATTGGTCCTGTCTTCTTAGAGTACAATTAAAATCACCCACCAGCACAATGTTTTGACGGGAGCCACCTAATGCCTTCGCCACGTCTGTAGCGTAAAATATGTTCCGAGCATTTCTAGCGTTGGTACCTGATGGTGCATAAACATTACAAAACCATATGTTTCCTATTTGGATACATGTGATACGACCAGACGGGTGATGGTAAACTTCCGTTATATGGAGGCCTTCTTTCACAACTATGGCGGTTCCTAGAGAATTGTGAGTAAAATTGTTATACACGGTATATTCACTGCCCAGACAGAAATCATCAGTCCCGACTTCTTGCAGGAAAATTACATCCAGGTGACTTTGATTAATATAATCTAAGAATGCATGATGCTTGACACTAGATTTCATCTTGTTAATGTTTATTGTTGCAAAATGATATATGGGGGTCGTCATGTGGGATTCTGTACTATTGTACCCGGTGGGAATGTTATGTGCAGTTACTGGCGTTAAACTATTTACCTTTTTCAATTTCACTACGACATGCGACAAACATAACCCTAATAACATTATAACGCGGACAACACACTTCATAACTAGGATATGGTAGACATATATCACACATTGACGTCAAGCGATCAATCAGAGCCGCCGCTAGATTTCGCACTTTGTTCTCTTGTCGCACTCATCGTTCTACGCAGTCGCCGAGACACTGGAGACACCGAACGATGAGGGCCATCTTGCCGCCGTGTCGGCGCCGTATCGTTCGTAGGGCGACTGCGTTTCTTCTTCTTTTTTGGTTCCTTCGTTGTTTTCGGAAGAGCGCCTGATGCGAGGGACGCCGTCTCGGAGTTCCCACCTTCACCTGGATGGTCATCATCTGCCTGCTGCATCGGACTATTGGGCACCTCTAGGGTAACGTCCATTGTTTCTTCCCCATTCTTCTCTGCTACGTGGGCTGCTTGGTTGACATTAACTTGGTCCACACTGACGGGGATAGGAACGTCTGCTGTTGTCTTCTTTTCTACACTGGGTGGTAAAGTGGAATCTGGTACGGTATTTTTAGGTACATCCTGTAGTGAAGCTTGTACGTTGCCCTCATTTTCCTGGTCTCCGGAGCGTTTCAGATGCACAGGTAGTATAGTGGGTGTCGGGGTCATCATTTTCTCGGCAGCCGGCACATTCCTCGGGACAGGACGCGCCGCCCCGGCATAGGACGTATCGTCGGGTTTCTCCATTTGACGACGTCGGGACGGACAGGTAACGTAAAAATGGTCACTAAGGTCACAGTAACTGCAAGTACGGTTTTGCCCGCTATATGTCACCCAGTATCGTCCGCCACTGATTGTGACGTACGATGGAATCGCACGAGTTAGATTCATTTTGGCGATTTTACGGCCAGTTCTTACCAGATAAATATGATCAATGGAATACCGTTCATCGTCCAAGGATATTATCTGACCGTACGTACTCAGCACCGATCGAATAGCGTCATCGGACAGTTCACTCGGTACAACGTGCACTCTAACTATCACGTAATTTGCATCCGCCCACGTAACAAGCACTGGACAATCCCCGTCTTCGTCACTATATTTATATTCTCCGTTTGACTGTAGCAACAACTGTTCACACACTACTTTTGATAGTAGTTTCAGAAAGATACAACGTCTATAATTGTCTACTTCAATACTTACTACTTGTTCCAGTTTCAATTTCATGGTCTTGCTAATCCAATTGTGTATTTCCGTCGAAGTTGGTTTCCTTCGCACTTGACTGAAGTTCAGTTTTAGTGTATTCAATCTCTTGATTACCATGTTGGCAGCGTCGCCGTGGTTCACTTCAACCGGACTCGCGAGTAATACGCGCTACGTGACTTCGAGCTATTAGAGAGACGCGCAAACACAACCGTCTCAGACCACTGCTCGAGCCAGACTATGAACACTACCCAACAAGCTTTCGCTCCTGAAAGTAAGTAGAAGGAGGTGACCAATGTGAAATGTAGATGCAACTCTCCTCCTACATGTAATGTGCAAACAATACTTGTTTGTAACAAAGAAAACGAAGGTAGTACGACTCGGCGACAACATTTAATGGAGAATTACACATGATGAGAACTCTTCATTCGATATTTGCGGAGGTATCCTTGCATTAAACTCGAGTGGGAAAAGGTGTAAAATTAGTATGTCCTGAATTGCCACAAATATAAATATTTAGTTCATTAATATTTGTCAATGTCTTTGAAGCAGTACACAATTATCGTTAGAGTGTCATAATTCACGATGTTATACATGAAAATATCCCTTTAAAAGTGTGTCAATTCATTTATTTGTTTATTTTTTATACATTCCATACGCAGAACAATGTAGCCACTATACACTGCTGTTACAAATAATGTTACAATGCTCTTGTTTAATAGAAGGGGATTTAAGAAAAAGATGAAAAAACACCTAGTATGGAGGATTGGATCTGGGACCGCAACCAATGCTTTCAAGAACTCTAACCAGTACACTACGCCTTTTGTTTCCCTTGGAGCAACAGTTCTTAATTATTCTGTCGCGTCAATATTGTAAACGTTATCCTGTAAAAAGAAGTTCAATACTCTGTAGTTTAGAATTACTCTCTACACATGCATTTGAAATTTAACTCTGAATTTATTTCTTCGTTGTTAGTATATCTAAGCTTGTGAATGTATTTTATTTTTATTTTTATAACTGTTAAATGAACATCTACGAAATAGTTCCTTATAATAACCCCCGGTTGATGAAATTGCCAATATAAACAAATGGAATACAGATTGTCTTCGAGCTTATATTGTTAAAAAGGAGCGGATACACGTATTACTATCCTAATACTTATTCGATAAGGTTTCTTGTTTGTCAGAAATTATCACTTAAACTATTGCATGTTGAGCTAGTGCCCACCTAGCCGCCTCTGATGAAATCTATCATTCTTCAGATTCTCTTTAAAATTCGACTCTGGTCACTTGTAACTTGCTGGATGCAGACACTGTGCATCGACGGACAGTGTTTTGCGATAAGAAGCGACCTTGAATAGCGTGAGTGAGTCACTTTGAACGCGAGTAAGCTACGCTACCAAGCTTGTCTGCCTTTGAAAACCAAGTCATTTTTTTTCACCGTTTCCGAACGCGATTGATATTGTACAAGTACATATTCTCTCAAAAGAGCAAGAAAAGAAATTCCACCAATGTTCTCCCGTCGTTTAAAATCAAATATTATCTATTAAACGAAATTTTACGATTGTCAATAAACCTATCTGAGCATAAGGTGGATTTATATAATAAATTTAATAGAAAGATTCATCAAAATTTCTCTCCCACTGTCTACGTCAGGCCATGCCCCCTCGAACCCTGAAATATTTAGATGTGAACCTATCAATAAATACGAAAATAACATCGTCGATTTTAGAAATGTGTAAACATTTCAATTTTGTTCTTACATAAATTGATCTGTTTCTTGCGCAAAAGACTTCAGTCTGCAATATTGGATGGTTCTAGTTTTATAATGCAAGGCTAGCAGACGTCCGATTCACCGATTTCGTCAGGACAGTGCGTTACTTTCAATTCCTGTCCCGACTTTTTCGAACTGCAATCGTGATGCGAGAATGTCTCTTTATTATTGTTTTTTTTAACTCACAATTAGACATGTTCTTTGTTGTAATAATAATTCCTAGTACGCAACATTTAATTTATAAATATATTATTTTCTAAACATAGAATTATCATGACTTTTCAATGGCGCTAGCAATATTTGAACTATTTTGTAATATCTGTCTCTAACTCTCTCTTATATAAATATATATATATATATATATATATATATATATATATATATATATATATAAATTTAGGTCTGGCCCCTCCCTCAAAAAATCTTCGTACGGGCATGGTCTACGTCAATGACAGAAATGCAAGCAATATTTTTATTTATTTTTAACCCAATTAAATGGAATGTGGAAGAATTTAAAAGAAATAAGAAAGCGCGGAACGACTGTTGCTCTACTTTACAAATTGTTGTCCTTCGAGTAAGAAAAATAAGAAGTATTTATTCCAGCACCTTAATACAGTGTCCCACGAGTCTCTCTTGACTAATTCTGTCAAATGTGAAGTGATTTTGTGAATAAAATTTTCAGCCTGTTTACGTCTAACGTTGCTCAGATTTGGTAGTTCGCAAACGGTGTAATTATTTCGTGTTACCTTACGCAACAGCAAATACATTTCATAAGACTGTTCTGAACAAGAGATTTGCGTCAGTAAACAAGCATTTCGTGTGTTGTAGTATCGCAGGAAAAGAATATCGTCCTGCAATGTTCAAACCTCTAGATATTTTCCACTAATAATGTCTAATCACAATAATAAGTTAGAAGAAATATCTCGCATTTTCACAAGTACGTTTTTCTTCATCACTTCGAAAATAATTTCTCGAACATATCTGCTATACTACAAGAAAGCAATTCAAAATCAAAGTAAAAGTTCAACTACATGTACACCCAACGACATTTACAATATTGGACGGACAGAATACTTAAAAATTGTTGTTTTAATCGAAGGTAAGGGCGTGGTGTAGTGGTTAGAGTTATCGATTGGAGTGCTAGCGATCCCAGGTTCTATCCTCCATACTAGGTGTTATTTTTGTTCTTTATTTTAAATTCCCTTCTATTAAACAAGAGCATTGTAACATTATTTGTAATAGCAGTGTATAGTGGCTACATTGTTCTCAATATATGGAATATATAAAAAATAAACAAATAAATGAATTGACACAAAGAGATAATTTCATGTATAACATCGTGAATTATGATACTCTAACGATAATTGTGTACTGCTTCAAAGACATTGACAAATATTAATGAAATAACTATTTATATTTGTGGCAATTCAGGACATACTACTTTTGCCCCTATTCCCACTCGAGTTTATTGCAAGGATACCTCCGCAAAAATCGAATGAAAAGTTTTCATCATGTGTAATTCTCCATTAAATGTTTTCGCCGAGTCATACTACCTTCGTTTTCTTTGTTTCAAACAAGTATTGTTTGCACATTACATGTAGGAGGAGAGTTGCATCTACATTCACATTGGTCAGCTCCTTCTACTTACTTTCAGGAGCGAAAGCTTGTAGGGTAGTGTTTACCGTTCAGGACTGTCAATATGATGGTCGTAGGTTCAAACCCTTTCGGTGGCAGAAAATTTTCGTAAGTTTTAGACCTTTCCAATTGTGTTCAATGTCCACGCAGTGTGAAACGGAATGATTCAGTTTGGAATTAACGATGGGGGCAGGGGAAATATTAAATTACAAAATCTCCATTTCAACGAACCGAGAAGTTGACAAAAATTGGATAATTCTTATAAATATTAAAATTACATTCATATTGTTAGTGATATATTCGCAGGTAAAATCAAAGATCTTAGATGGACGAATTTATTTTGCTCTGAACTAAGCCAAAAGGCATTTTGAACCGATCTATTACATTCTTTAATACATTTCAAAATGTTATTGAATGTTTCATGTCGATAATTTGACCAATGCATCAATTCTTGACGCTGAGACGATATTTTCTGCAACTACCTCTTCTCTTCAGTCCTTTCTGTTCTTCTCTTCTCCTTCTCCTCTCCCCTCCTTCTGCTCGCTCTGTTTTATCTCATATCGCCTTCCCTACTTTTCTCGCATCTTATCTCCATCCCACTCATCTCCACTCCTCGTATCTCTTTTCCTGTCTTAGATTTTTACTCCACAGCACTCTTCTCCTCTTCTTTTCGTTCTTCTCTCCTTTACTCTACTCTCCACTCCCCTCTTCTCGTCTCCTCTTCTCTTCTTCTCTCATCTCGTTTCCCTCCTCTTTTCTCTTCTTTGCTCCATTTTCCTCATCTCTCCTATAATCTTCTTCCATTCTCCTCACTACATCTCCCCTCCTCGTCCATCCTCTCGTTCTTCTCTCCTCTACTTTTCCTCTTCTCCTTACGCTTTCTCTTTCTCCTGTTCTTTGTCACCTCTGGGTTTCTCTCACCTCTTTTCGTTTCTGGAGACTCATCAGCGATGAAATACTGGAGAACCTATTTTTTTCTTTCGGAAAGAATTTTGTTACTTGCGATATAATAGTGATATTTTTAATAATTTTATACAATAATACCTGTTTTTATTTCTTTCGCGTATTTTATAAATATTTATTGTGCATGTGGCAAATCTGAAATTGAGCCTAACTCTACACGCAACCCACCAACGCCCTGTGTAAATTGGGTTGCCTATTTTAAAATGTCGTTGTCCTAAAACTTTAGAGAGACACTGTACATGCTATAGAATTCTCTCGAAGCTATTGAATTCGGATAAATGATGTCATCGTGCAGTTGCAGTTTCAAGACTGAAGTCTTGCTTAAGAAATTAAACATTCCCATTTTTCACGTGCTCCAGTGATTTTTCAAAATGTCTTCTTCCGTTGTCTATTTTATATAACAACGCGAGTATCAATACGCTGATATGACCGCAGGTAACTTGATCGAAACTTTGAATTCCCTCGTCGTTGTAATAAATGCTAGAATGGGATAGATTCATTGATTGATTTTGTTTTAAGTTCACTTTATGCACAGAAAGGCTAGTCGGGACTGGACCAACAGTTTAAAGTGGGATCCGAATCACTATGTCCCTTCACCGGGTATCGAACCCGGGACTGCTTGATTACAAGGCGATGACGCTACCACTGCGCCATCAGGGAGGCCCTAGAATGGAATAGACAATTGACAAATTCTAACGGACGCCTCCCAAAGAAAGAATAAAAATATAGGCAATGTTGTTTTACTTTTGATTACAGATCCAGTACTCAACGACATTTTTAGACACATCCAAATCTACCACACCACAACCTTTTGTTAAAGGTCCTTTTTGAGTCAGAGAATCAGATTAGAAGACGCCACTAAAATGTTGAATATAAAATATTTTAACTATAGTTTTATTGTCCTCGTTCGTTGGGCGGTTCATCTTTCTGTAAATATTCGAAATGCTTCGAGTTACATATTTCAGCGCTTTTTCCTGTTATGGTCCAGTTATGACGTTTCTGTTCTGGCAACGCATCTTTGTTCTTCTTCACATAAATGGCTGTTTTGGTGTCCAAACCTGCTAATATAGTCTAGATTCTACAAATAAATCCTCCGTTAACAATAATTGTATTTAAATTCATGAATTTTAAGTAAATTTGTGATAATTTAATAAAAAAACTGATGCATTTTGCATCGTTAGGTATAACATTAGTGAACTTCGTGCTGATCATGTCCACATTAGATTCTTATTCATTGCATATTTTTTTTTGTTTCCTGCATTTTCTTCTCCGGCTATCACTAACAAACGATCGATTAATTTGCTTATATCCTCCAGCCAAACATACTATTCTGGTGAAATCGTACAAAGTTTAATGCCGCTTAAAATATTTAATTCATTGAGTATTTTCATGTTGGGGTTTCCATATTTCTCACCACTGTTGGATCTAACTCTATTCTACGTAGTATCATGATTTTCATACAATTTCCGTCTGTTTTTCATAATTTCCGTCAATATAATCTTCGGGACGTTTGCGAGTGAGAAGTTTTCAAAGTTCATTGGTACCAGGTACCTAACCCAGCTATGCTTTCCTTCTAAGTATATTAATTACATTATCATCAGCCGCCAAGGTTACTCTTAATTCGCAAACTTTGTAAGAAACGCTTCCGTCAATTCGGTGCTCGAATTCAAACCCAAAACCTAGTCCTTATCCTTAAAGGGACTCAAATATTTTTGTGCTATATCAGTTGGATCCGAGGAGGTACTGGTTATAGCTTGCCGTTTTCGTGGTGGTTGCCTGAGGGATGTTGTAGTGTGAATTCTAGATAATGAGGTAGGTGGATAATGATCCACGATGTTAGCGGTAAAAGATCTGTAGTCAGATATTTATTTTCTTCTATACGCCTTTAATCTCTTTTCCAAAGATACTTATAGCATCGATCATAAGCTGACCTTTGCTTATTTGCTCTTAGTAAAAATGACGTGTGTGAGATTTCATACCTCGGAAAAGTTTTACTAAATATTCACGTAATTTAAAATTACCGTCATCTATTGTTTAGTCACCTTGCCATTTTCTTTTTCTCGCATTCAATTTATTTTAGAAAAATTCAAAAAAAATATTTACACATTTTCGGTTGTTAGGTTTTCGTGTGATGTCTATGGTTGCGAACCAAACATCATTTTCCCATCAACGCGCACAGAAAGTTTCGGTACTCCTGTTCTTAGTATAACATTTTCAAAACGTATGTTTAAATTTATTGATTCTTACGTGATGACCTATTTTATTTTTAGGCTTCTTGCTTGATGGTCGATTCCGAGGACAATATACGGTAGAAATTAATTGCTTCTCACCTTGGAGGGTTTCAAGTTAATGGTGTTATATACCGCATTGTTATAATGATCGACAAGGTCAAGCAAAATGTTAATTTTGCAACGTGAATTATTTCCACATATATTGTTTTCCGGTTCGGTTGAACCGTTAGATGATGCTCGCTTTCAGCTCACTCTATGTAAAATAATGCTTGTGCCATATTGCTGCATTGGTTTGTTAAACATGGAATTAAAAAAAAATGTCTACAGATTATATATATATGCTCGGATGCATCAAAGAAGACCGCAAGTAAATTTACTGAATGCATCAATCACTGTATGCATATATAATAACCTCCATTTGTTTAAGAAAACTTTACAAATTCCCTGTACTCATTTCAATCAGATAGTTTTGGAAGAGATCGTCGATGTGTTTGGTTACTACTAAAAGTTACATTCACGTCGAGCCGGTCTGTGATGCTCGTTGATAGCTTGCCTAGACATTAAGAAATACATTACTCTTGAATGACATCACTAACGTAAAGAGCCGTTTGGAAGAAGGTACTTCATTGCTTTTACGAACAAACATGTTATGTCTATCCTCCTCATAAAAAACGGTCAGTATTTCATCCTCGGCTATTTGATATGCTCTCGTCCCATACTACCAGGGGTATATTCTGTGCTTTCATGGTACCGGTGTTACCGATTAAATGTATAGTTGGAGGGGTAGCTTGTTTTCCATGCACCCAGTAGCTAAGTAGCTAAACTCTTTAATCTGTATGTTGCCATCCTGTATGAATCGATGGTAAGGTCGACGTGGATGGAGCCCGTAACTATAGCTTGGCCACCTTAATGCGTGTGGAGCTTCTTTGTTTCTTCGGAATACTAGTGGTATCGATATAATATGAAGCAACTTAGGAATCAATGGTTGCAAGATTAATTTGTCAGAGTTTATTTTTGATGGGGTGTATATGTTCAGTAACATGATCTGGTACTCCAAACACATAGCTTGATTTTTAATTCTACATTGAGCTCCTTATACTTGTCGTCTAGTTCTTGTAATTTTGCAATGAGAGCAGATATCATTGTCTCGTGCGTGGCAATACTTGCTTCGAGTCTACCAAGCTGCTCTCTGACGCTGGGAAAAAATGCTGGAGGCTTTCAATGACATTGAGGTACAGACGTTTCTTCACCAAATCATTCGCCAGACTTTCCAATGCCATGGCATGGTCGTTAAGTTCGGTCAAGCTTTGGTCTCTAGGAAGTTTCGCTACGATGTATCTAACAGTAAAATGTTCATTTTGAATCACATCTTTGTTCGTTGCTTCAGATTGTAACTGCTTCAATGCACGTACAATACTAGATTTAATAGTACGAAGTTCCTGGAAGGTTGGTACACTGGATATGGTTGTCTCGAGGGTCGTCAAGGATTTATTGATGCCGTCTACATCACCGATTTCAGATACTGCTACTACTGCAGCTTGCAGTCGTGCTGATCAACTTGTGAGAGAGCGGACGTTTGCAGGGTCTCCAGGTTATGCTGCATGCTGTCTAAAACATGATGGAGTTGAGTGAGGTTCCTTTCGATATTCAAATTATCCAAATAATCAACTGTTTTCTCAATCGTACCAAGCGTTACTCGAATACTGGCCATCACGGGCGACTGATTTTGGAAGGCTTAGATAAAAGCTTTGTTCTGCGTCTCCAAGACAGACTGAATGTTAGTTATCTTACCTTGGACACAACCGACATCCTTGTACGTGTTCAGTTACAGTTTTATATTGCCTTACTCTTGCTAATTCCCTTAAGTTCTTTCGGGGCTTTCAGATTCTTAATGGCGTTTCCTACCATTTGAAATTTGGTTTTGATTTCTGCGAGAGCAGTCTGAAGTTCGTCCGTCTGAAGCTTCTCTTTGATTGCTTCCAATGTCAGAGCAGTCTATCGGAAAATTTGCAGTTCTCGCAGGCTGGTTGTAGCATCGTTTACATGTTCGACTTCGAATTCACTCTTTACAGTTACATTATAATATGAGGTTTCGTTTCTGAAATTCGGGTTGTAACTATCTAATGGGTTTGACTTGATATTATTGAAGTTTTTTGTAATTCGACCACAAGTCTCCCCACGCTCAAATTGATTTCTTGCACGTTACCACAGAGGTCAGGTTCACTATTTCTACAGCGTCGTTTTCTCGGATGGGCTATATCGGCTGGAATTGAAGATTGGTTATTTCTTTCTTTATACTCGAGTTCAACGTACTCTGCAAAGTTTGCAAATTTATGCCAAGTTAACTGACATGTTCGTCTGACGACTTCAATACTTCTTGTAGGGCATCTCTTGACGTCAAGCATTTTCGAATATGTCATTGGGCATGATGAAAGCTAAAGTGATTTATTTATTTATTTATTTATTTAAAAGTGTTTTTAAACTGCCGAGAACAGCTTTTCAGCCTTAATACAGCAAAATTACCTGTTACAAGGTTACATATAACAAGGTATCCAAAACCACAGTATTGGACAATAGAGCATTTTATAATATTAAGCAAACATAACCTAAAACTACACGAATTTTAAAAATGCATTAAAGAATATACAATTGTAACATTTCAACTTTAGAACTATAAAATATTTCTTAAATAATTATCCTTATATATGAAGTTGAAATTGTTTTAACATCACTATCAATATCTATCTCACGGTATTCGAATTATAACTGTTTATGAGAGACAGAACGTACTCGTTATTTTTGTAGTTCTTATCAAGACATAATAATTCGCTATTTTCTCTCAAATTGTATGATTGATTTGATTTGATTTGATTTTAAAATTTTTGGGTGCGTCAGCACTAAGGCTATCTTGCACCCGTCACACTATACGGGGTCCAGCCCCTTACCGTTACACGTAACAACTCTAACGTTGCTTAATTAAAATCATAAAAGATTAAAATGTTCTGACTGTTGTTAAAAGCCGAGGCTGCAAAGAACACTCAGCACATATAAGGACAAAACACAGGACAACACAAACAAAATTATACTGGCCATGGAGCCAGTCGCCAGAGCCTCGTTAGTCTTTAGTCCAGGGTGCACTACGTGGAAGTGTCAAATTGTATGATTTCACCTTAAGCCATATCATACGAAGGAGTTTTGGTACCATATAATTTCCCTCCAAGATTCCTTTCATATAAGATATAATTCGCTTTTCAGCTCTGACATCAAGTCTGTCTATTTCTAGGTGATTTAGCAGGTTATCATACTCATAATAGTATTTGAATAGCTTGAATTTCTAATATATAAATGTGATAAATCTGTTTTGTATTTTATTCTATTGATTGTTTCATCTTAGCACTACATGCGTAATACCAAATCGGAATATTGTATTCCACTATAGGTCTGACAAAAGTTGTAAACATTAAAATTAGAAATTTTAAGCTATTTGAAAAACTCCATTTTTATATAATAAAGGTACATTGCTTTCTTGCCTTATTTATGATGTGATTAATATAGTTATACTATATATAATGCCCAGATCTTTCATGGATTTCACGTGTTTGATGATATTATTACTGATAAAATAATTAAAAATTTCGAAGTTTTCTTTCCCAGAGAATGTCAGCACAAATGGTTTTAATGAATTTATGGTCAATTGGTTTGCATTAACCCAATCATAAACTGAGTTAATATCATCCTGAAGTTTCTCATGAGAAATATATCAATTTGTAAATATAATTTAATGTTGTCGGCGTATACAAAATACTTTGCATGTTTTATAAAATATTCGATATCATTCAGAAATATATTGAATAGTAAGGGCCCTAAGAGCGACCCTTGAGGAACGCATCTTGACACATTACCAGGGATGGAGAAACTAGACTTAAAATGTACTCTGAAAGTTCGCTGAGACAAGAAACTCTTAAACCAGGAACAGTACAAAGGAGCACACCCATAGTTTACCAGTTAGTTAACAGAATTGAATGGTTGACACTGTCAAAAGCTCTGGAGAGGTTAAAGTAGATTACATCTGTTTGTTTACTATTGGCAAAATACTGACTAAGGTCTCGGAGCAGTATTGATAAATTAGTATTCGTACATCTTCCAGAAACAAAACCATGCTGAGATGAAATTAAAATACATTTCATCTTAAAAGACAAAGAATTAAAAATTAACTGTTCAAATATCTTGATAAAAATATTACAGATTGAGATTGGTCTAAAATTACAAACACTATAATCACCCTCGCTCTTTGGAATAGGTACAATCGTACTCTCTTTCCACAGTTTGGGAAAAATTCCTATCTTTAGAGATTTATTATATATGTGACTTAATAGGGGTGCAAAGATAGAGCTACAACCTTTGAATATATATTTGGAAATTTAGTGTATACCAGAGTTGCCATTAAGTTTAAGTTTCCTGAAAACTTTCATAATATCATTGTCACTAATGTTAGGTGGCAGTATTGGCAAATGATGCCATTCACATGGTTCTACAGAGGCATTGGCAGGTTTTCGAAAATTTGTACTAAAATATTGGCAGAAAACATCAGCAATTACATTTTCTTGAAGCTTTTCACCACTGACGCCCAGAACATAAGGAACCTCATTTCTCTTAGAACTAATATTTTTCCAAAACATCTGTCTGTCAGAGTAATAACAACAGTTTAGATAATTAAAGTAATTTTTCTTAGCTTACCTAATTTCGAATTTCTAACTTGTATTTTATATTTTCTTACGAGACGCTTACAACAGACTCATGAGAGGACAAGCGATGCGTAATTTGACGGAAAGAGGAAGTATTTGTTATATTCGCCATTCATTTAGACTCACAACAATTCGCCTGCTTCCAAATCCTACGTTACGTTCGAATCCATTGCGTGATATATTTTCGACACAAGCTCTTACCCACAAGGATGATTTTCGTATTGAATGGGGAATCCCTGATATGTAACTTCCCAAGGACAGAAACTTTTTTATGTGTTTCGTTGTTATTGACAACGATAAATGTATTTCATTCTTACACTTGAGTTCAATGTACTCTGCAAAGTTTGCAAATCCATGCCAAGTTAACTGACATGTTCGTCTGACGACTTCGACACTGTTTGTCGGGCATCTCTTGACGTCAAGCATTTTCGAATATGTCGTTGGGAATAATGAAAGCTAAAGTGATAACTTGTATTTTATATTTTCTTACGAGAGGCTTACAACAGACTCACGAGATGACAAACGATGTGACGGAAAGAGGAAGTATTTGTTATATTCGCCATTCATTTAGACTCACAGGAATTCGCCTGCTTCTAAATCCTAAGTCACGTTCAAATCCATTAAAAGATATATCTTTCAACACAAGCTCTTACCCACAAGGATGATTGCCGTATTGAATGGGGAATCCTTGATATGTAGCATCCAACGAACAGGAACTTTTTGATGTGTTTCGTTGTTATTGACCACGCAAAATGTATTTCAATATTGGTAATTTCGTTCCTATACTCGAATTCAATGTACTCTGCAAAGTTTGCAAATCTATGCCAAGTTAACTGATATGCTCGTCTGACGACTTCGATACTGTTTGTCGGTCATTTCTTGACGTAGAGCAATTCTAAATATGTCGAAGCTATCATAATGATAGCTAAAGTGATAACTTGTATTTCATATATACTTACGAAAAACTTACAATAGGCTTACGACGTCGTTGCCTTGTAATCACCGATACCGGGTGGGTGCAGATAGTGGCTTGGATCCCACTTTAAGCTGTAGGTCCAGTACCAATTAGCCTTATTGTGCATAAAGTGGACTTGAAACACCAACTGAATGAATCAACTGAATGAAGAGGCTTACGACCTATCACGGGAGGACAAACGATGCGTATTTCGAAGGAAAGAGGAAGCATTTGTCATATTCGCCATTCACTCTAACTCACAGAAATTAGCCTGCTTCCTCATCGTACGTCACGTTTGAATCCATGGCGCGGTGTTATTTACGATACAAGCTCTTACCCACAACAGTTGTATTGAATGGGGAAACCCTAATTTCTAGCTTCTCACTGACAGGAAATTTTTATGCGTTTCGTTGTTATTAATGTATTTCCCGTGTTGACATGAACTTGATGAAAGATGCTGCTCAAATGAACAATCATGAAACGATTCACTACTGATGTATTCCTTTAATCATTCCCATTTTCACTGAATATTCCTCGGTCGAAGACTTTTACAACTGGAGGATGTTATTATACTACTCATGTTCAGCAACGTTTATAGGAATTGTCCTGCTATTTATTACAGTATATATGCTTCCATCAAGGACTACGGACTTCTCACTTTTCAGATAGGTATACGTCCGTCGCCATTTTGAAACTGAAAAATAAATTAATTCGGTTTGATGTACATGAAGGACCTCCCCGATGGCGCAGTGGTAGTATCGTCGCCTTGTAATCAAAGGGTCGCGGGTTCTATCCCGGAGAAGGCACATAGTGGTTCGGATCCTACTTTAAACTGTAGGACCAGTCCCGATTAACCATACTGTGCATAAAGTGAACTTAAAACACCAACTCAATAAATTAATGTACATCATTTTTTGCACCATCTCCAGCAGTCTCGGAATTCGCACCAATTAATTAATGACAATTGAGCAAATCCTAATTTAGAATTACCGATTCGTATAGATTCTATTTGAGTTTCTCCACCATACCATCTGCTTTCTGGTCAAAAATTACCTGTGAGATCCTGTTCGGTTTCTGCTGCCCTTGTACGTGATCCCTCGCCGATCCAGTGAAGGTAAAGATTGATGGGAAGCAAGCCTCTATTTATACAATTGACTCACTATTCGCCACACACAATTCCTTGCTCTCTAGCTAACCAGAGCAATAAATAGTCTTGGGACCTCCTTTCAAGATAATCAGCGACGCATGGACTACTTTTTTGATATGCGTGATACGTAGTCCATTTTCAGGATCATCCAATCAAGGCTTACACTAAAGGTGAAAACCTGTCCTTTGTAAGGAAAACTCCATCCCTCCTTGGGGAAAATCTATCCCTCCTTGGGGCAAATTAATGTATAAAAAAATTGCCAAATACCCCTCCCATCTTTCAATTCAATCCGTTAAATGCCTGGATCGAAGAGAAATTTTGCAATTATTAATGCCAGTCAGCATGTGACTCATCGACACAGAATTCTGCACATGCTCAGATAAAGAAACCAATTGGTAATTCTTGTTAAGGAACTAATGGAGAACACTAGACTGCGGTAAGGAATAGTTCTATGTGAAAGGTATTTTAGTTTAATTTGGTTCCATACTATGGACATATTTTGCAGATGAGGTACCTCGTCGTTGGCTTTTGGTTACACATGTATCAGCAAAAACAGACGATTGAAATTTTTGGGTTAATCGTAAAGGAATCATAAATTCGCGCGGCAATCTAGTTTACTTTCTATGCAAAACAGAGTTTGCATATTTGTTCATAGATCGCAGCATGAAAGGGTGCGGCAGCCTAGAATTATGTTATGCAAGACAGAGAAATAAGCAGACACGTGACCTGCTTTACAGCTAACCGGCGACACATAATCTACTCTCCAGTCAATCAAACAGCGACAAGTATACCACTCTCCAGCCAACTAATCAGCGACGCGTGACCTCTTTCCAAACTAATAATCGGCGCGTGACCTAAATTCTTACCAACCACGTGATGACACTGTTGTTTGGTATTTAATATCGTGGGCGACGGCTGATCTACTTTTCAAATTATTAGAGCTCACGTAATTTATCAATAGGGTAAAATAAAGTCCAGTTAAATAATATTCTCAAATAAGTTGATATAAAATAAGTCGAATAACAGTGCTGCGGGGGTTATATATATGAAATATGTGATTTTTAATATTTAACCTGATAAATATGTGGGCTTTCTACTTGGCGGCTCCAATTAAATAGTGGGAATCAGTGAATTAGCACTGCTAAAATGGCAAACACTGCCCTACGCTCCCGGGAAAAAAAATCTGTCGCCCGTAGGGAATAGGGAAACTCCCCACAGCTTAAATTCAAAAAACGCTAGGTATGTTTGGATCAGAGCTAGGAAGATGCATTTTTGGATCAGGGATAATACAAATTGTTCATATTGACCTGGTTTAAAACTTAGAAATCTGTACACATGATCGAAATCACAGCTAGAAGAATACATTTTTACAAATGAAATGTCGGAAAGGCATGTACAAGATGATCAAAATTTTTTTAAAAAAAGTCTTGGTCCACCTCAGCGGTCACCGCTCAGGAGATGATCCCTGCCGGAAATGAAGTTAAGTTACGGCAGGCGACTCCATCATTAGGGTTGGGGGAGTGAACCCTTGGCTAGAAACAAGCGCTGTGGTCTCGCTGCAAGTTGTAAGGCTTGATTTACATCTACACTCAAGCAACGTTCAAATCACGGTCCGGACACGTTCACTGGGTATTCACATTAGAGGTCAAGGTATGGGCATCGTCAATCTAGTGTTGATTTGATTTCTTGACAGAGTACACATTTTGGTATAAAGATCCTCCTGATTGTACTAACTACAATGTTTAACATATTTTCAACAACGGAATTGGCTGGTACAGCACTGGCGTTCGAAGAAAATTACAATCAAAATTTTTTAAAAAAAAGTCTTGGTCCACCTCAGCGGTCACCGCTCAGGAGATGATCCCTGCCGGAAATGAAGTTAAGTTACGGCAGGCGACTCCATCATTAGGGTTGGGGGAGTGAACCCTTGGCTAGAAACAAGCGCTGTGGTCTCGCTGCAAGTTGTAAGGCTTGATTTACATCTACACTCAAGCAACGTTCAAATCACGGTCCGGACACGTTCACTGGGTATTCACATTAGAGGTCAAGGTATGGGCATCGTCAATCTAGTGTTGATTTGATTTCTTGACAGAGTACACATTTTGGTATAAAGATCCTCCTGATTGTACTAACTACAATGTTTAACATATTTTCAACAACGGAATTGGCTGGTACAGCACTGGCGTTCGAAGAAAATTACAATCAAAATTTTTTAAAAAAAAGTCTTGGTCCACCTCAGCGGTCACCGCTCAGGAGATGATCCCTGCCGGAAATGAAGTTAAGTTACGGCAGGCGACTCCATCATTAGGGTTGGGGGAGTGAACCCTTGGCTAGAAACAAGCGCTGTGGTCTCGCTGCAAGTTGTAAGGCTTGATTTACATCTACACTCAAGCAACGTTCAAATCACGGTCCGGACACGTTCACTGGGTATTCACATTAGAGGTCAAGGTATGGGCATCGTCAATCTAGTGTTGATTTGATTTCTTGACAGAGTACACATTTTGGTATAAAGATCCTCCTGATTGTACTAACTACAATGTTTAACATATTTTCAACAACGGAATTGGCTGGTACAGCACTGGCGTTCGAAGAAAATTACAATGAAGAAAAATAATTTTAATATAGGGGGAGAACGTTTATTTTCACTTAAATGTTCAAAACCACAAATGTCAACAATGGTAAATATTACTTTGTCGATATAGGTTTGGCATTTAAATTTTCGGGTTAATTTTTTCATATCGACATTGTTGATCATTTGCTTGACTCGAACGTTTGCGATACAACACCTTACTTCAGGTTGTAAGCCTAGTTTCAGGAACCTGACTGTTACATACATCGTGTGAAAAGCTTTCTCCCTTGACTAATAAAAGTATTGAATAACTTCGTATACGAATAACAAGTTCCTTGTTAAACTTGATTCGAAGCTTCCGACTCTGTGGCGGAGTGGTTCATTCCGCGACGAGGCTAGGTACCGAGCAGACATGTATAGCGAATGTTCGTCAAGTAGAGTAGAATCAACACGCGGAATTTACTTTCTACAGACAAGTGAATATATTAACAGTAGAGCGAGAAGCTCTGAAGTTAAATGAACGTATGTAATTTCTCAGGTATTCCGGTCAAAAGATTAAACAATTTGCAATTTTCATTTGCAAGAGTGCAGCAAAGGGCGACCACACTTGCCATTCACGAATGGCTGAGAGATGTATTGAAAATGCGAGTTGCAGATGTTTTGAGTATTCAAGTAGATTTCTTAAAACACCAAGTGTATGTTGCCCGACCCTGTGGCCGAGTGGTTAGCACATCGCGCTGCGACGCCAAGGGTCCCGGGTTCGAATCCCGGTCGGGCTTGGTTGTTTGTGAATGTCCATTCATCTATTTCATCAATTCAAAATAAACTTCAAAGATGTTCTCTCAAAATATATTTTAATCTATTATCAATGTATATAAATTCTCGCTAATTAGCCAAGAGGCACAAAACGCGAAGTAAAATAAACTAAATCAAATCAAAATCAAAATCAAAAACCAAGTGTATGTTAAAGTATGTACCGAGCAGTTCTGCAAGGAAGTAATAGCACGTAGCACGGGAACATTAGTATTTTCAGACGACACGGGAGAGTATGGAATTCCAGTACACAGAGCCGACAAACCTGTTACAATCGTTCGTATTTATCTAGTTACAATGGAATTACCAGAAAGTGTTTTAACAACAGAAATGTCTGAATACAGTATAGTACAAACAGTACGAGATGAAGTGTATTCCACCTCTCACCTCCTTTCCTGTTAGAACAGGCAAGAAGATAGTTTGTCTCATTCTCCAAAAAACAGTGCCCTCTTATATCATATTAAATGAAGAGCGTTGTTGGACTACGTTTCAAGGGCAAACCAAACTACCGAGTGTCCGAAAAGTCACGCAACCCGGTGTTTACGACCGTATAACGGAATAGCGAAACGGAATGAGAAGAAAGGTTTTCTGAGTAAATAGAGGGGGATGTTCTGGGCCATTTATTTTGTATTTATTCATTTTGTGCCGATTTCAACTAATTTTCCAAGGGGAAAATATCTAAAGAATCCAAATTTTACCATTTTTATAGTATAAAAAACAATTATATTTTTTATCGAAGTTCAATCTATAGGGGGCCAAATTTAATATTTGAGCCTATATTAGTATATTTTAAGCATATATTTACAATTATTATATTTTTTAAAATAAATAGATATGTTGATATTTTTTTTAGTTATTTTACAGTGCAGTGCAGCGTATATAATTATTTTTTAAATGTGTGCATTTCTGATTAATTTTACATCTCAAGGTACATGTGTGTATTTTTTTACAAGAAAAAAGGCTATATATAAATATATATATGTACCTCGGATGTAGAATACTAATAACATATAAATTTATACTTAATTTTTATTAAGTATAAATTGTTCTAACATATTTTTGAAAGAAAATTGAATATATAAAACCTAACATTTTTTAAAGTAAAAAATTAAATATATCAAACCTAAGAAATTTTATTTTTAAAATTGTTTAATATATAAAACAACATTTTTAAAATAAAAAAATTAAATATATAAAAGTCTAAGAAATTTTATTTTAAATTGTTTAATATATATATATATATATATATATATATATATACACACACACAAATTATAAAAAATGAATAACAGAAACCAAAAACAAAAAATATATATAAAAAAATATACCACATCAGACCTAATTGATGAAGCCTCAGATATTCCAATTTTTTTAGCTAAACTGAAAGAAAAAATTATATATGCAATTCAAAATAAACTTGAAAGATGTTCTCTCAAAATATATTTTAATCTATTATCAATGTATATAAATTCTCGTAATGAAAGAGAACAATATACTCATTGCACCCGTGTGTTAATTTTACACCAAAAAATATTTATTCTTTGTATGATATTTATGAAAAATTTTGTGAATAACTTACGTTAAAACAACAAAAGTTCCAAGAAAGAGATTCGGGTTGGTCACTTTGTGACACAAACCATGAACATGAATTAAAAATTGCAAAATATGAGCCTCTAGGGGGATCTAGTTATTTTGAATTACCCGAGCAGAACAAAAACAAGGAAGCTGTAATAAATATTCAAAATAATAGCAATAAATGTTTTTATGGTGTCTCATAGCCCTTTTTCATCCAGCGTCTGACCATAAATATCGTGTTTCTAATTATAATTATTCTGAATATATAAAATAGTTTAAAAAATTTATGTCAGACATAAAATATCCAGTAGATATCTGGAAAGATATCGATCAATTTTAAAAAAATATGAAGAACACTACAATCAACCAATAGCTGTGTATGTTTTTGGTGTTGATGAAAAAATAAAATTTGTGTACTGCGTCACCATCCACCAGCAAATGGTGCACATATTATAAGATTATTATATGTTACAGAAGGAAACAAGAAACACTATTGTGTTATACAGACAAATTTTGTCTCGAGAGATTGGTACATAAACAAATAACATTACATTGTCGTAAAATAACAACATGTGACCGATGCCTGTCAAACTTTTATGGAAGGGGTAAGAAAACATGTGAAGAGCAATTAGAGGAACATATTAAATATTGTTTTCTCTACCCTCCTGGGACTTATAAGTTTTCATCCAAAAAAAAAACCAGTAATTATAAATCATTGGTAAAACATCCATTTGTAATTTACGCAGATTTTGAAACAATAGAAGAACCAATGGCAACATGTATCCCAGATTCGAATGTATCAAGTACAACAATTATTGCTAAACATAAAGCATGTGGTGTTGCACTAAAACTGATAAACTCAAATTAAAAAAATAAGTCAGAACTATATTTTCATCGAGGTGAAGATGCACCCCAAAAATGTATTCAAAAACTTCGAGAGTGGGTAAAAGAATATGGTTCAATCTTACATAAAGAAATACCGATGAAGGATCTTACACCAGAACAACAACAGGAACATGATAATACTTTAAGTTGCAAATACTGTAATAGATATTTTAATTCAGATTATCCTAAAGTTCGACACCACAACCATTTTAACGGGGATTATATTGAAGCAATTTGTAATTCATGTAGCTGGCAAATACCGAAACCTAAATTCATTCCAGTATTCATTCACAATTTGCAAAATCTTGATGCACATTTATTTATCAAAGAATTTGGATATGATACAGAGAATATTAATATTATACCACGCATTAAAGATAAATATATTGCTATAGAGAAAACTATTAAATTAGAAAAATAAAAAAAGTTGTTCTTAGATTCCTGGATTCATATAAATTTTTATCCAGCAGTTTAGCTACTTTGGTAAGTCAATTAACCAACGAGGAATTTGTTCACACAAAAGAATATTTTGGTGAGGATCAGATAGAATTGTTGAAAAGAAAAGGGGTCTTCACATATGATCACATAGATGATCCTAAAAAATTCAATGAGAGACAGTTACCAACGAGAGATAAATTTTATAACAAACTTCAGGATGAAGAATGTAGTGAGGAAGATTATCAATATGTACAGAGAGTCTGGAAAACACTAAATTGCAAACCAATGGGGGATTATCATGACAACTACTTGATTTTGGATACTCTCCAGTTGTCTGATGTGTTCGAAACTTTTCGAGAACGTTGTATTAAATTATATGAAGTAGATCCAGTATTCATGTACACAACACCCGGTTTATCCTGGCAGGTCATGCTTTTAAATACAAAAGTTAAAATTGATCTCATCAACGATATCGGCCAATTCATGTTTGTTGAATCTGCTAAGGGTGGTGGTATAGTCCAGTGTTTTTTAAGATATGCAAAAGCAAACAATAAATATTTACCTAGCTATGATCCTCGTCGACCATCTAAATACATATCTTACAACGATATGAACAATTTATATTGTTGTGTGATGACTAAATCACTGCCAAAAGGTAATTACGAATAGATGAGTGAAGAAGAACTTAAAAACAAGGAATTCGTAAAGTAGCCTGAAGATCATCCAAATGGTTGTCTACTGCAAGTTGATATGTAATGTCCATTAGATCTCCATGACAAACACCACGAATTAATTACACAGGGCCGCATGGGTTCTGTTGTTTTTTATAATTTTGGGTGTTTTACATGCATTTGAACTTGCTGATGCTGAAACTGGCATTAGTTTTCTCACATCACGCAAGAATATTTTACAATTCACGATTTTTATATGTGGGTTGTGGTATGCACTTTTCAGTGCAATTGAAGTGATTGTCGCTAGATGTCACTGGTACGTTTCAAAATTATTCAACAAGTAATAAAGACGAACAAGCTTTAAATACAGAGAAGTTTTGTTTTATTTAAAATAATTAATATGTTTCTTGCCTAAATGCTGAAAATAATACTATGTAAAACATTGATATATCATTTGAAATTAATTTCATATGTAACTCTCAAAAGTCCTAATTTGCATGGTGTGGCCATGGTATCTCGTGGTTGTCTGAATAGCCCAGATATGTTTTGCTACATCTGCGGTGAATTTGTTCGCCGGGTACAGAGACAGGAAATTACAGATTTTTTTAAGAAGAGCATATTACGCATATTTTAAAATTAAACTAGATCAAGATAAATTGTGGGCCCCACACAAGGTATGTAGATCATGTGTGGAATCTTTACGAAACTGGAGCACGGGAAAGCGGCCATCTATGCCATTTGCAATACCTATGGTGTGGAGGGAGCCTCAGGATCACTGCAATGATTGTTACTTCTGTTCCTGTGAAATTGTAGGTCGAAATATTAGAAACAAGATTGATTGATTGATTGATTTGGAGTTTTAAGTCCACTTTATGCACAGTAAGGCTAATTGGGACTGGACCTACAAATTAGAAACAAGAAGAGGATAGTGTATCCCAATATTCCCTCTGAAATGAGACCTGTGTTGCAAGGTCCAGACTTGCCTGTACCGACACCTCCATCAAGTCTTGAGTGTGTAAGTGATCCTGGTTCACTAAGTTATTCAGTGGAAGGAAGTAAAATGGAAGCTGACATTTATGACCCCCCTCACGGATCTCGTGACCCAATACCGTTCACTCAAAGGGAACTCAATGATTTAGTTAGAGACCTAAATTTATCTAAAGAATCAGCTAAGCTTCTTGGTTCCAGACTTAACGAAAAGAACTTGCTGGCTCGTGGAACAACATTTTCCTGGTACAGACACTGAGAAAAATAGTTTGTGCCGTATTTCTCGAAATAAGATTCTCTCATTTTTTGTTGTGATTTGTCCGGTTTGCTGACTAAGTTAAATTTTCCTTGTCTTTGAACTGATTGGAGGCTATTCATTGACTTGAATAAAACAAGTTTAAAATTTGTTCTGTTGCATAATGGAATATGTAATATTGCTCATTCTGTGTCACTTAAAGAAACCTACAGCAATATGCAACTTGTTCTTAATAAAATTAAATATGAGGATCATGGTTGGTTGGTGATCTTAAAGTTTTGAGCATTTTACTTGGACTACAATGTGGATATACGAAAATGCCATGTTAGATCTGTGAGTGGGATAGTAGGGCACAATATTACCACTGGGAAAGAAAAGAATGGCCAGTACGGAAAACGTTGAACCCGGGTTCAAAGAACATCGTACAACAACATTTATTCAGTCCTGAGAAAGTTGTACTTCCTCCTCTTCACATCAAATTAGGGCTGATTAAACAATTTGTGAAGGCACTTAACAAGGAAGCACAATGTTTCCAGTTCATATGCAACAAATTTCGATCCCTGTCGTACGGGAAAGTGAAAGGTGTTTTTGTTGTACCAGACATTAGGAAATTAATGAATGATAAAGACTTCGAGGAAACAATGACTGTAGCTGAAAGAGATGCTTGGATAGCATTTAAAAGTGTAGTGTTGAACTTCTTGGGGAACCACAAATGTCCTGATTACAGAGAAGTTGTTGAGAACATGTTACTTAAATTTCAAGAACTGGGTTGCAACATGAATCTCAAATTACATTTTTTGCATTCCCACCTTGATAACTTTCCACAAAATCTCGGTGAATTAAAGTGAGGAACAAGGCTAACGGTTCCATCAGGACGTGAGGGATATGGAGAAAAGGTATCAAGGACATTGGAGTGTTAGCATGATGGTTGACTACTGTTGGGTAGGCACCAGTTTCTCAGAAGGTCCCGGGTACAGAGAAACGCCAGAAGAAAATCACAAGAAAATAGAAAAGCTTACAGAAGAAAGCGTGCTATACAGAACTGAAAAATATGTATTGTGTAATGATTTTTTTGTGTGTAGCTATATTATATACTGCTATATGTCGTTTTCTATATTATATGGGTCCTTTGTGTCCGTCTATATTCATTTTAAAATGAACATGTTGATGCGTTTAGTGTGATAAGCTACTTATTCTGATTGAAGGAAAGAACAATTATAATAAAACAGTATGTAATAGTGGACAAAGTCCAAATTTTGAAATTTGATTTGTAAGAAAACCTTGCGTGATAGAGAAACACGAATTTCATATTTGTGATCAGCATGGAACAAATAATAAAGTTCACCTATTAAACAAAAAACAACATTAAATTGAATTTAATTTGCGGCCCTGTGTTATGGCACCAGTTTCTCAGAAGGTCCCGGGTACAGATGAAACAAAAGTAGTGTTATCTTTTGAAAAAAAAAAAAATGTGGTTCATTATCGACTGTTGCAATATTACTTAAAGCAAGGTATGAAATTAATAAAAAAAATAATAATAAAAATGTCTTCATATCATCTTAATAGCAAATTACCTGGTTCGATACAACAAAAAATAAAGTAGATATTGATGGCAATGATAATAAATTGCAAATATTAGATTGCAATGTCCATACTACAGAATATGGACACTATAATAAAAGTAAACATTGTGATAAATGTAAATCGAGCATGTACAAGAGAACTTATAATGCAAGATTTTAAAGAATGTTTATTTGAAAAGAAAATAATGCAAATGTCTTCATATCATCTTAATAGCAAGTTACCTGGTTTCTACTACAAAAAAATAAAGTAGCTCTTGATGGCAATGATAATAAATTGCAAATATTAGATTGCAATGTCCATACTAGAGAATATGAACATTATAATACAAGTAAACATTGTGATAAATGTTTTTTTTAAAAAATGATATAAATATTAATATTATATATTTTTAACATTTTTCTTATTTATTATAATATCTATTTTAAGAGTTAGAGAGGGTGTAGAGTAGCCTAAGGCTAAATGTTTGTTCTAAAGTAAATAAATAAATAATATATATTATATTCTATTGTATTATATATATTAGTATTAAATAGTATAAAAATTAAAATTGTTCTATTACTCTCTCATTTTTTACATCATATATATATGATTTCCCTACAATTAAAATTGCATTGCATATAGTATTTTCAGGTAAAGTTTTATGAAATTCACATATTAACTTAATATTTGTTCGATCTATAATAACTACAAATTCTCTTTATGATGCATTTATTACAAGCATTTGTCTGTGAATTATAAACTCATCTGGATTGTAATACATATCAATATTTCCTTCAGTTACCCTTTTAAATGCACTAAATGCTTCATATAACTTTTTATAATCTTGATCTGCAATGTATAAATGTGTGACGTGTCAGGATTATAATTCTCACGTGGGAATACCTCATTTCGACCATTGTTCAGATATACATTTTTAATTTTGCAACTATCTAACTGGCTGCTATCTTTTTTCTCATTGTCATCTGTCCTTGTCTGAAACAATACAGCTACAAACTCTGACATATCATATTGTAGAGATTGAAGCTGATTAGTAATATCGAATTCAAGGAATTTATCCTCCAATAGCCTCTTATGCATTGATATGTATATAATTGTAACGGAATTTGAGGATTATTCAAAATGTTGGCTTTGTATTTTAGAGTATAATTCGATTCATATTCAACTATAGGCATGCGTAATTCCATAGACTGAATCATACATTTTGCAGCTTCGGGTAAACTAGCATCATTGGCTGTTCCATCTGCATTCAAAATTTTGTATCTCATTATGGAATTATCATCATTAGGTGCTTTGCGAAATATGATGCTTAAACCACCTTTCCACATAATTTATTTATAATCAGAGAAAAGTCGAAATAGCAATCTCATGGGGAACAGTACTGTGTGAATTTTGGCTTGAATTCTTGTTCCGGCTTCGAACCCACCAACTTTATAATATACACTCTCTGATTTGGATAATTTTAATATCCCCACTGTAGTGGATTTAATTCCAGGATAATCAATTCTGTCAATTCTTTCTGATTTCAATTTGCGAGAATAAGAATGGAACAATATCATCTATCAGTTTTACATTAGCAACTGGATATTCTTCACCATTACTTTTCTTGACGTTGTCAAATTTTATATACAGATCTGATCTATGTGGATGAATAAAACCGTCCCCTATTGTAATGTCAAATTGAATATCTTTATTCGCTTCATTGAGGTTAGCAAATGTCCTCCTGTTTGGAGGGAATGTCTGCAACTCATAACTTTCGATATTTTCCATTAGTATTTATTTGTATATTTTAAATATCAATTTCAATTATTGTTGTGGTATTAGCACCGGCAAAATCGATGATCTCATTTTTCTCATTTGTAATTGTTATCTCTATGTAATTAACTTTATCAAGAGAAACAGGGAAATAGACTGGTAGGATTGGGGAATAGATGATAGGTTCCATAAATTCTGAATTTGGCTTAAATGTAGCAATGATACCTGTCTCCTTGTGGCTATCATCTGAATTTTCTTCAGCTTTTATAATCATTCGTTTAGCAATGTTGCAGTGAATATTCAATGTTTCTATAGCTAAGAATTTTGGTATACATGTACCTATGTGCCTAATACCTGCTTCTAATTTGCTATTGTTGGGGAGACCTATAGGTTCGCCCATGGTAGATAGGTCTACTGTTTCTATGGTAGATACGATCTCCATTCTGTGTGTTACAGAGTTTTGAGATAGCAATACAGTGTTAGGAAGTTCAGATTGTAAAGTAGATAAATTATATTGTCCAGGAGAAATAATAATTTTTTCATTACCTACAAATATAGAATTGTTGTAGGTAATTACATTTGGAATCAGATACATGATGTAAAACGCTCTCAGAGCTATGGATTTTGGATAGATAATATCATCGTGGAGATGTAGTTTCAAGACCGAAGTCTCGCTCGAGAGAGGAAAAATTCCCATATTTAATATTCCACACTGCTTTTAGAAAATCTTGTAATTTGATGTTATGTATTTTATTTAATATTCTAAGCATCGTAATGCAAAGATGACCACACATAATTTGATCGAAATCTTGAATACGTTCGTCGTTGTAATAAATCTTAACTTGTTTTAAATAATTAATTAATTCTGTAGGCGGTACCTCTCCGAAAGCATCGAAAATAAAGCATTCTTATTTTGCTTATAATATCATATCCAGTGAGTACCGATATTTTTCGACATGTCCAAATTCACCACGCCACATTCTAGTAAATGAGGACTATCTTTAGGGAGAGAATCAGACAAGAAAGCATCCAGATCTTTGTGTGTGTTGTATGCAATGTCATGTTCTTTACAAGGTGCATCGAGAGGATTGATCCCCCTGTTTCCCCTTTTTAATCGTTTCTCAAGTTTTGTCCCAGGACCACAGTATTGGTAACCAGGTACATGTAACTAAAATGGGAGCTTATTAATAATATCATTAACCAAACCTCGACCTTCTGATACATTCCAGAATTTTGGAGGTAGAGTATTAATAATTTTAATTAAGTATCCTATACCTTTGGGATCACTTACAATAAAATGAGCTGGTTTATTGCTAATCATGTATACAATACCCATTTTCTCGTTGTAAAAGTTGTTGTTTCCAGCATTTTCCTCCCCTGCTATAACCAGCAATATATCTATGAGTTTTCTCACATCATCTATCCACACAAAATCTTTAGGTAAAGTATTGTATTGTTTAATACCATTACCAGTTTTGAGTTTGTTCCAGATGGGTTTAATAGGTTTTTGTATTTGTCCCCACTGCTCGATTAAACTCTACTCTGACTGGCATCGTTATTTTGATATCAGACATCAGATAGTATCAAAATATCTGAGTAACTCTGATAATCTTCTTCTGTAAAATTCTTTGGTTGTTTCTTGGTGATGAGCTCCCATAATCCAAGAGTACCAGGATATCTATACCAGCTGTTTTTGCCACCTAAATTAATTTTTATGTTGTCCCCTTCAAATGATACTCTAGATTTCCCAATTTTCCAAACCACACCCTCGATTGTTTCCATGGTCGGATACAACCCAAACACTTCATCTTTCTCAAATTTGCCTGAACTCAGGTAATCTCTTCCCAAGGGACCCAACTCAATTTTCTCTGGTTCACTTATAGTTTTAGTAGGTGGTTGTTGGAGGGTCAGAGGTGTGTGAATGCTGGATAAAGGTGTGGGTGGAAAATTTGCATAATTTTAAGCAGTAAGAAGTACCAATTCATATATGAGATTTTTTTTGTAGTATGACACCGTTAATCTCTTTACCCAGACCACTGATTACATCAATAATTGGGTGGTCTTGACGTTTGTCTTGTTCAAAAATCACCTGTTTTCAATCTTCCAGCCTTTGTTTTATGTTTTGACATATTTATTTTTTGATTAGAGGTTATTTTATATCATTTCAACGTTCAAAAAGTAGTTTATTTTATTTCTAAATTTTCCAATGTTAGGTTTTCTAGTTATGTCGATGGTAACAAATCGAAGATCTTTATTATTCCAACAAGGTGAACAGAATTTTGAAAATTGATTATAATTTAAGTCATCCCCCACGTAATCATCGTATACATGTTTAAGATTAGTATGATCTTGACGAAACAAACAAATTATGTTTGTATTATCTCGTAGTAATTCATTAGGAATTTTGGAATAAGTTTGAGCTAAATAAAAGCAGTCTATTTCTTTGTGACGACCCTGTGTAAAGAAATTTCGGATCACATCACATTTTCTAGATTCACATAATCAAAAACTACAACAGAATTTCTCAAACAATCATTGAGAGGTTTTACTTTTTATGCAAATGTAGCTATGTTAAGTCCCTCGTACACTTCATGAGTTGCTTGAACTAAACTTTAGAGAATACATACAGGTGTCTATTTTCCCAATCTAGCCAATTAGGGGCTAGCAGGAAATTATCTGCCAGCAGTGTAGTATTTCACAACCAGAGGGACCTGCAATGAGGCACCTTATATTATCAGGTAACAACTCCCCATTTTTTTTACTAGTTTCTACTAAATCTGGTAAACGCTGTACACATTCCATGTTGGTGTCAAAGAATCACCTGATTTGATTCTATCTAACTTCTTTCTGGCAATCCTAGCCATTTAACATACAATTTATTATCTTTCTTACGTAATATTTTCTCAATTAAATATGTATCTCGATATTTTGTTTTATTAAGTTCCTCTTCATAGAATCTCCACTTCAATATTTTATTATAATTATCTTTTATGATATATGTATTTCTATTCCCTGGTAAAACTTGAACTACAGTGAATAACTCTGTACTCCAATTTTTGGTGAATCCCTTCACAAATAAATGTTTATATTTATTGACTCTTACCTGGTCTCCTATTTTGTATTTTGGTTTCTTGGTAGTGTACTTATATTTTTGACAATAAACAGTGGAAATCAACCTAGACTCCTCAAACTTGGTTACCTCAGCAGGTTTCATGTGAATAGTTCTATGTACTGAATTATTATAATTATGAACTAGCTCGGGTAAAATTTGTACCTATTTATAGTTACCCCGTAGAGTAAATTGCCTCCACATGCGATTTTTAATGTTCTGTTGAATCGTTCCACTATACTGGCTTAAAGATCACTCTATGTAGAATAATGTTTAATATTATGTTGATTCATTAACTTGGTAAATGTGGAATTGTAAAATTATTTTCTTCTGTCTGTCTGTAAATATTTTGTTATCCTACCCTCGCTAAATATTGACTTTAAAGCCTCGTTAACACAAGTACCTGTCTTAGATTTTAATGGAATAGCACACGCATATTTACTGAATGTATCAATAACTGTGAGCATATATTAGTAACCATGATATATCTTATGTAAATTTTTTAAAGTTCCTGTGCTCGTTTCTATCAGATCAGATTGAAACAAATCGTCTACCCCTTTTGTTATCACACTCAATCGTTTGTAGTTGCGACGAGCTGGTCTATGTAATTCACTAATTATATCTTGTCTTGACATCGGGTCCTATAAGAAAATATGACATAAAATGGATTATTTTCAGGGTATAATTGCTTCACTTCAAATAATAATTGGCACCACCTTGCACATGAAAACTAGATAATTGTACATCCTCATGTATTTTATATTTCTTTACAGATTCATCCCAATATGCAATAGGTATCTGAAGTGCTCTGTAAACACCATCTTTTCTCTGAATGTTGAAATTTGGTACTTCTATATGTTTCCCATTCTTTACATAGCAAAATTTTAAAAACCTAATATTACCATCTAGAAAAAATCATGAGACTGAGTGTAGGGATACAATTTGTAAACATTACCTGCATTAACATAAGTCCAGTGCCCTCGTCCATTTGCTACACTCTCAAGTTTAACTATCTCAACAGTAAAAAATTGACGTGATTCAAGATCGTGTAATCTGCTTAATACTGTTTGCTGATATTCGTTTATTGTACGTACCACTTCATCGTAGCTGAGTTTGATTTTCATATCGACATACAATTGCTTAAATTTTTCTTGCATGAAGTTGAGAGGTAAAACCTGATATAGCACATTCTGACTTGTTTCCAGGGTACTGATTTGTAGGTTAATATTAGAAATAATTTCCTCTGACCTTTCTACAAGTTTCAATTTAGTACTTTCGCTTGCAAGATCGTGTACCTGACTTCTGATTTCATTAAACAATGCATGAAGTTCATTGACTATCTGGTTGGTAGGCAAAGTAGCGATGGTGTCTTGACTTACAGCAATTTCCGCTTGAATGTTCTTCATGTCCTCTGACTTGAGTATTCGATTTACTGCTCTTTTTACAGATCTTAACTCCTGGGAAGTGGGTAAATTAGCTACAGTATTTTGAAGTGTGGTCAAAGCTTGTTTGACAGCATCTAACTCTGTAGCATCTGCAACATTGTTCAAAGCATCTTTAAGTTGTTGTATGTCATCTTGTGTAGGCGTAGATTGTTGTAATATTTTCAATTTGTTCTGTATGTCATCTATGAGATGATGAAAATGGGATAATTCAGATTCGGTATTCAGGTTTTCTAATTTGGTAATCTGTTCTTGAAGTATGTTTAATGATTCGGTTACGCTTGGCAACTTAAATTCCAGAGTTTCCTGTACATTTGTCAATTCATCTCTCATGGTTGACAAAGTGTCTTCAATATGAGCTATGGTACCCTGTATCTTCCCGAAATCTTCATAAGTTTCTAATTGTAATTTGATACTGGCAACACTGCGTGCGATGGCATTTAATTCGGAAGATGAAGATAAATAAATTATTGATAATATCTCCCAACATTTGTACTTTGGCTTGAACTTCTGTTATGGCCCTGTGTAACTCATCAGTTTGCAATTCAGTTTTAATATTTTCTAGTGTAGGAATTTTGAAAGATAGAAATTGCTCTCGTATTTCGAGAATACTAGCATTAAGCTGTTCGTACTGCTCTTGGGTTTTGATATTTTGAATAATAGAAAGCAGTTCGGTAGGAATAGTATTTGCTTGCTTGTTTAACTCTTGTTTTAATTGTTCTGAAGTGGTTATTTAGAGTTGTTGGAATTAACTATGTTCATTTCTCAAATTGGCTATGCTCTCATCTAAGTTTTGAACATTGTCTATTGAGGATAAGTTAGTATATTTTTGGAGTAGGGATTTCAGTTCGCCATCAATTTTCACTAAGGGGTTAATTAATTGAGTTTGGAGATTTGTAATCTCAGCTTGTATATTTAAATTTAGTGAATTTTGTAAAAGTAATAAATCTGATTTATGTTTCTTAAGACGCTTCTCTAATCTGGCGATGTCGCTAGAATTATCTGGTATCTCTTGTCGCCTCCTATTTCCAAATATATCCATTGTTTTATTTACTTATTTTTATTTTTAATTTGTTTTATTTTTTGTTTTGGTATTTTTATATATTCATGAGAGGATAAATTATTCTTATTTCGATAAGGAGAGGAATTAATTTATTATACTCCCCAATTATTTCAGCATAGAGGAAATCACCTGCTTCCACATTATATGTTGTGTTTGGAATCATATTATTGTGTTTAATCCTGTACAAATTCTACCTATGTTTGCAACTCCCCCTTCCCTTTTTCAAGCGAGACAGAGGGAGAAACAGATATTTGAATTTTCCCTGTGACGGGAATTTTATAAGAGGTTTGGTTATTGTTGAATACATGTAATTGTTTACCCGTATCCTCATCCACATCATACCAGATACTATTAAGATCGATAATAACCAGGCCTCTTAGTTTACGATGAATATCCCTAATATTTTCCATGTTTAATATAATTTTATCTATTTGCGAAATATGCTTCTTCATGGGTATTATTTGTATTTGGATATTTTATTATCGAGTTTGGTATCAAATTAAAGAGAAATTAAAAAAACCCAATGCAAAAAATTGCACCTTTTTACGTTACATGGTTGTCGAAATACAAACATTTTCATAATTTTTAAGATTAAAAAAAGGATAAGGTAATCCAAGGCATAATGCTTTTCTTCATAGCATGCAAAAAGGAGATAATGATCTTTGCATGTTTACATATCCCCCATATTCAGAGTTCAAGTTGTTTGCATGTCACACACTACCATGTTCAGAGTTATCATCAATCTCTTTGTATGTCTCACAATGCACTGTTTCGTGTGACAACTATTGATTAGAATGCGATGATTCCTGCGGGATATTATCTAGACTTACTGGCGCGCACCACAGATCAACTTCCTCGTTTAAAGGAATGTTCACCCCGTTAAGTATTGATTTGCACAAATTCTAGCGTCAGAAACTTGCTCAACATTGTGCAACAAAGACGTATAATGTTTTCGACCTCTCTTCATGAAATCATTACTAGCCAATAAGTAAGCTTTTTTAAACAGGGATAAAACCCGTTTTTTATTGCGTCCGTAAAGTATAAAGGTGATCACATGTGGCCATTCAGGTTATTTGGATTAGTGCGCACTTGTGAACAGATAAACTTGTTATAACTAGGAAATGCATGTGAAAAATATATATGATAGACACAGTTCGGGGCTTTAAGCACTTGCTCCTTCAGAGCAAAGTCAAGTCTCTATTAAATCTCCTTCATAGGCAAATTATTTTTAATTTAGAGCTTTTTGTCAGCATCGTATGAAACTGAAAGTTTTTATTTGTAAAATTTTTCACTTTTTAATACTAGTTCGTTTGTGTGTTTGAAAATATTATATTACTAGCTTAAACTTGTAATAATTTCAAATTCTACAAGATTTTCTTAATATTTCAATGTTCAAAAACCTCTTCAAGGTAGCCTTGATATATTACTGACACTTAAATTTGATATGTTAAAAAATAAACAATTTTTGATACACCAATACTAACTGCCTTTTAATTTGCTTATTATTGAATATATATATACATAATTATAAAAATTAACTTTCATTACTACTATATAATTTTATATATAACCTTTTTCTCTTTCTAAAAAATACGCACATGTAAATACATTTTCAGACGTAAATTTCAATCAGAAATTATTCAGAATACGCACATTTAAAAAATAATTATATACACTGCACTACACAACACTACACTGCACTGTAAAATAACTCAAAATCATTATCAATATATCTATTTCTTTAAAAAATATAATAATTGTAAATATATGCTTAAAATATATTAATATAGGCTCAAAAAGTAAATTTTGCCCCCTATAGATTGAACTTTGATAAAAGAAACATAATTATTATTTATACTATAAAAATGGTAAAATTTGGATTTTTTTAGATATTTTCCCCTTGGAAAATTAGATGAAATCGGAACAAAATGAATAAATACAAAATAAATGACCAAGAACATATCCCGCTATCTACTTTTCTGCCAAGAGAATGCTCTGTATATTGGGAAAATTGAGAGAGACAAACATATGTAACAACATGCATGTCTTAATAACAAATAAGCAAATTGTTGCCAAAGGCACAGAAATCACTGAGGTAAATTATTGCAACATTTCACAATACCAACGAACAATTTGGATGGCGATTTATTGAATTTGACAGAAAAAGAACTTTGACGAAGTTTCAAAGGGAATAAATGGGCTATTCCAAAAATCGATGTTTTCACAATATTACAAGGGACACTGGCAACACTGTTGCTGTCACGTGTCACTAACAGACGTGTTTCACCTCATACTATCACACTAAGGCACTTTTAACGACAAAGGAGAAATATGGTTATTCTCGAATATATGCGCCGGACCCTGTGGCTGAGTGGTTAGCACATGGCGCTGCGACGCCAGGGGTTCCGGGTTCGAATCCCGCTCGAGCATGGTTGTTTGTGAATTTCCATTCATAAATTTTATCATTTCATCACTCTTCCCCATGTTCGCAAATTAGCCAACAGGCACAAAACGCGAAGTAAAACAAAATCAATCAATCAATCAATCGAACATTGCAATAAATTACTTACACCTTGTAACCCTGAAATGTGGGCACAGAAGAACTTGTGTCAATTGTTATGTTTTCTGTGCATTAGATGGTTGCTGTTTGCCGCAAACGGCATTCCAGAATGTGTCTACTTAAGCTGACGTCGTGTGTGTGTTTACAAAATGCCATATTCTACACAGGAAAGAGTGTTTATTGTTGAAGAATATATCCGAACATCGTCATATTCTGGCGTAAGAGAAGCATTTTGTGCCAAGTTTCCGACTACTCCCTCTCCAGTTAAGTCGTCAATTTTTCGTCTTGTGCCAAGGTTTCGCCAAACTTAGTCAGTACATGACAGGCAACATTCAAGGCGCCCTTCTGAGTGAGGAGGTGATGTTCTGCAGCGTGTTGAACAAAGAATGGCGACGTCGCCACAAACGTCTGTTCGTAAGCTCGCCTCAGAATTGGACTTACGCAAGTCAACTGATCACAAGGCTATACAGAAATTGAAATTTTACCCGTATAGAGTTCGTGTTGTTCATGAATTGAAAGCGGTGGTTGTCCCGGCACGTTTACGTTACTGTCATTGGTTTTAATCATGCGTTCGACAAAATGGTGTCAATGTACTGAATAAAGTTTTTTTTAGCGACGAAGCCTGGTTTCAATCGGTAGGGTATGTCAACAGCCAAAGTTCCAGGCACTGGTCGACACACGAGAACCCACATCAGTTGCATGAACTACCTTTGCACTCTCCGAGAATCGGTGTATGGTGTGGAATATCGCGACGTCGTATTGTGGGACCGTTATTCTTTGAGACAACAGTGGATACCGCTGTGTACTGGGATCTCATAATGCAATTCGTCGATCTCCTGGAAGAAGACGAACGTGATGCTTGGCTACAACAAGATGAATCTCTTCGTATGCTGAGATAATTTTTTGGTGATCATCTAATATCCAAGGATTTATGGTCCAGTCGATCACCAGATTTAACATCTGCTGATTTTTTCTGTGGGGTTACTTAAAGGGGAAAGTATACCCAACGAGACACAGAACATTATAGGGCTGAAACGAAAAATTACACAGAAGATTGATAATATCGGTGCTGCAACCATCAGGAAGGTATCTGAGAACATGATCAAGCGAACCAACTTATGTATCCAAGAAAATGGTGGACACTTAGAACATTTGCTTTAATTTCAGGTTTACAAGGTGTATGTATTTTATTGCATATGTTCGAGAATAACCAACTTTCTCATTTGTCGTTCAAAGTGCCATAGTGTGATAGCCTGAGGAGATACAAGTCTGTTAGTGACACTTGACGGCAACAGTGTTACCAGTATCCCTCGTAATATTGTGAAAACATCGATTTTTGGAATAGCCCTTTTTTTCCCTTGTGCAATGTTTTTGAAACTTCGTCAAAGTTCTTTTTCAGTCAAATTTAATACATGGCCATTAAAATTGTTCGTCGGTATTGTGAAATGTTGCAATAATTTACCTGAGTGAGATCTGTGCATCAATACACACGATTTGATATTTTTTTCGTGTTTGGCAACATTTCGCTTATTTGTTATTAAAACATGCATTTTCTTACATATGTTTGTCTCTCTAAATTTTCCCAATATACAGGGCATTTCTTGGCAGAAAGCCTTTCTTCTCATTCCGTTTCGGTATTCCGTTACACGGTCATAAACACCGGGTTGCGTGACTTTTCGGAGACTCTGTATGCCTCAGACGTTTAGCCCTGGATTATTTCCAGCATGTGTGCCAGCACAGGGCGACAAGGTCACCACGTACTACAGGATACGCTGCAGGTGTGGAAAATACACTCCCCAGTTCTTCACACCCTTATACGGAATCAACTGTTCAAGACCGCAACACCAGCAACATTTTACCAGTACCGTCATTTGGACAGGCTACTCCTTATGACCACAAGGACCAACAGGAACAGATGATAATCACTGAAGACAATGAAATAAAGGCAAGTACTGTGATTTCCAACCCTCTACAGATGTGACAGCAAGAAGATAGGGCAAGTGGTTGTAATAATGCAAGTGTGCATAAAAGTGCAAGTGAAAGTCCAAGTGGGAATGAATCTATAGTTCCCATTACCCCATAAGACATTCCGAATCAAGACTCCCAAACCCGTACAAGTTTGATGTTCACAGATTCAGAATTCCCAGAAGCTACCCCCCCAAAAAAACCTCTCCCTAGCCTCGCGAAAAGCGAGGAAAACGCTACAGATCATATGACCTTACGTCCGAAGGAAAAAAAAAAAAGGATGACGAGGTAAGTACAGAAGCAGCAGTACAGCTTAAGTCCAAAAGTGATAAACCTATTCAACCGACCCCTTCTTTTAGAAAATAACAAACACGTTTAGAACTCTTAGGGGCAAGGACAGATTAACCTAGTGATGTGGGAAAGCATACAACTCTTGATTCTAGTAGCGACGAAAATATAAGAGCTATATTGCATAGCGTCATAAGTGGAACAATTGCGAAGCGTAAAGTATTAACAATAATTAATGAATTGCTTAAAACATTTCCTTTCATCCATAATGTACTAATAATGTAATGTAAGTAACTAATAACCTTAACAAATTACAAATCAGAATAAAATAATGGCGTTAAATTAGTCTGATATTGATATAGCCTTCCTACAAGGGGCAACTTTTCATTTCTGGCAAGGTACAACGTTCATAATAATTTACTGCAACATATCAAAGCACAACAATATCTGTGCATCAAAGAATTGATTTACATAATGTTTATCCATCAGGAAGACTAATAAGTGCGGAACTAGGTCCTTTGTTTTTATGTAATGTATATGCGCCTTCAGGAAGTCATAATTAGCACGAAATTTTTTTCTACAATCCTAAGTCCAGAATTGACATCGAATACATTAAATGCGTTAGTGGCAGGTGACTTTAATTGCGTCCTAAATAGTTAAGATCAACAACCTGGTTATAATTTTGAATTAACAAATGGAATATAGTTACAAGATGTTTGGAGTTGCAAACAAGGAGACGAACTAGGATTTACATATTTTACAGCTAAAATATCTTCACGCATTGACCGATTTTATGTAAAGAAGGGTTACTAAAAATTTGCATGGTGTAAGTCTGTTTCCTGTGTGCTCCAGTGATCATTGTGCCTTAATTTTAAAAATTAAATTAGAACAAAACAAACCAAGTATGAGAAGAGGATACTAGATTCTAAACTGTTCTGTTTTGGCAGATACAAATTATGAGCACTTAATAAAAGACACTTTGCAAGAGCTGGTTAGGAGTAGATCACCCAACAATACACTAACAGAATCGTGGGAATTCATTGTAAAACCAAAATTTCGTTATATTAGTAAAATGTATAGCGTTGAAATAAGTAAAGAACTCAAAAACATGTATAATTTTTACTATGCTTTGATACATGATTAACATAGTTCAGCACTACAAGGGAATTCAAATATGCTTTACATTAAAGAGATGAAATCAAAATTACTCTCTATTCACCGAAAAAAGAGAAGCATCGTTAAAAATAAAAGTAAAAAGTTACCCTTGGATAATGTCGAGTATGCAACGGATTTAAAGGGGCCATTTTTACTGACATTGTCAGGAGACATCTCATCCTGTTTCCATTCTTCATACTTGCCGTTATTAAGTCTCTTACTGGGCTTTGTAATTTTTCCACTTTCAGATTCAATGGGACTAGAGGAAACTCTAGAGGAAGAACTGGAAGAGCAATGCTTCCGTTTCCTCGCCTTCCTTTTAAAATCATCTCTCCTTGTCTGACCGTTCGTCTCAGGTTGCGATATAGCCTCATGATTTTGAACATTTTCCAGAATTTTTCATCTTGCCATGAACGTCTGCAATTTGTTGGCCTGCTAATCCATACACACCACATTCTTGCTAACTTTTTCTAGCTTCTTTTATTGCCTTTTCTGATTCAGATCTAATTTTATCATGTAGTTCCAAAGAAGACGTTGACGTTCGTACACATAGAGGTGCTGACTGTGCCAGTGACCATTATTTAGTAATTGCTAAGTTAAGAGAAAGACTCGCAGTGATAAATCATAAGCAACAAAATCTAAAAGTTATAAAATTTAATACAGGAAAATTTGCTGATGAAGGAATTAAGAAAGATTACCAAATTAAACTGTCAAATAAATTTGATGTTTTGCAGGATTTAAATGATGATGAAAATATAAATGAAACAGACGTAAATAAGAATTGGGAGCACATACGTAATGCAATAGAATCAGCAGCTAAAGAAAGTATAGGATACCATAAACTAAGACAAAGTAAGCCATGGTTTGATGATGAATGTCATTTTCTAATAGAAATAAGAAATCAAGCTAGACTTAGGTGGTTAAATAACTCTGATGATACAAATCTAAGCAATTATAATAGAATATAGCGAGAAGTTAACCACACGTTTAGAAGTAAAACAAAGAGGTTACTTTAACATCAAAATTAACGAAATTGAAACAAACAGCAAAAACAAAAATATCAGAGATTTATATGAAGGTGTAAATGAATTTAGAAAGGGGTGGCAACCTAAAGTAAACTTGATAAAATATAAAGACGGTGATTTTCTAGCTGTCCCAAGAAATATTCTAAATAGATGGAAGAACTACTTTAATCCTAGCAGGACCAAGGTTTGATATGTTACATGCTGGACTAAGGGTGGCATTTTGTGCCACTTTACTATTCCACTACATTTGTTAGTTATTTTTCACTACTAGTATGTTTTGTTTAATATAAGTCATAGTTTGTATATTTTTAATGTTTGTTAAGTATTTTTTTTATTTTGAAAGATAAGTAAGTCATATTTTGTATATTTTTAATGTATGTTAAGTATTTTTTATTTGGAAATGTACATCTGCATATTTATTATTAACAATAATAGAATAAAACATTATAACATTATAACACATTTCAGTTCTACATTGTCAGTAAATTACAGTTCCTCATCATTACTCACTATTATTAGAAATTACACAGTTATCACAGATCTGAACTTTCATGCAGTGTCTTCCACAGATACATTTACCACAGTCATTGCATGAATTTGTAGTTCGTGAGAGTTTGTTTCTTCTTTCTCCATTGGAAATGCAAATGTAACAAATATTTCCTTTTCTCGAAGCAGTTGCATAAGTAGATATATCTATGGGATTGTCAACCGTTGACCTAATTTTCCTTTGAAGAACGTTTTCCATTGCCGTACCTGTATTTGCATTCAATCCCTCAATGTTCTTTGCTCTATCTGCTACATGTGGCTCAATCAACTTCAGTTTAAAAATTAAAATGGATAAAATTTTCTCTTGAATTTTAGCAAATATGAACATACACATCTGAATTGACAATAAACAGGATTTTTAATTCAATTGCTCAAGGCAGTTTCGATTACCAACACAAAAACTTCAAAAGAGGTACTTTATGCCATACCTTGGTCCTGCTAGGGTTCTTTTAAATGTTCATGTAGGAGATAAATCAGAAGTAAATTAAGTACGCACAGCAGAACCTTTTGTACCAGAACCTAACTTGACTGAAGTTAAAGATGCTATTAAAAGGCTAAAGAATAACAAAGCACCTGGCATTGATTTAATATCAGCTGAGTTAATTCTATATGGTGGAAATTCATTAATACGTCAAATTCATAAATTAATTTGTTTAATATGGAATAAAGAAGAAATCCCTCAACAGTAGAAAGAATCCATAATTGTTCCTGTGTTTAAAAAAGGTGATTAAATGAACTGCAATAATTAACGTGGAATTTTTCTACTCTCAACAACATATAACATATTATCTAACATTCTTTTAACAAGACTAACCCCATATGCTAATGAAATTATAGGTGATTATCAATGTGGATTTGAACGTAACAGATGAACTACAGATCAAATTTTTCACATCAGACATACATTTGAAAAAAGTGGGAATAAATCAAAATGTCCATCAGCTATTTATTGATTTAAAAAAAAAAGCATATGATTCGGTCAAAAGAGATAAATTGCATAATATATTAGTAGAGTTTGGAATACCTAAGAAGCTTGTTAGTATGATAAAAGTATGCACCAGTGAAACAGAAAGTAAAATTCGTGTGGGTATTATTAATATGTCTGACAAATTTACAATTCATGATGTTTTAAAACAAGGAGATGCAATATCTCCATTGCTTTTTAACTTTGCCTTAAAACATGCTGTTCGGAAGGTAAAAGAAACTAAAGAAGGACTAAAATTAAATGGTATGACTCAGTTATTAGCATATGCAGATGATGTAGACTTATTAGGGGATGATATTAATACAATTAAGAATAATACTAAAATATTTTTCAAAACAGCTAAAGAAATAGGTTTGGAAGTTAACAAAGATAAAACTAAATATATGCTTACAGGCCGAAACCAAGTGTTAGGTAATAATCAAAATCTAATTATTGATAACAACTCGTCTGAACCAGTTTCCAAATTCAAATACTTAGGAGAAATATTAACAAATGAAAATTATATTAAAGAGGAAATAAAAAGTAGGCTTAATTCAGGAAATGCATGAGACTTCTCTCATCATAAACTTTTGTCTTCTCGTTTAATATCTAAGAAACTAAAAGTTAAAATATATATATACAAAACAAAACAGTAATTTTGCCTGTAGTATTATATGGGTGTGAAACTTGGTCCCTTACATTGAAAGAGGAACATAAATTGAGAGTATTTGAAAATTAGATCTTTAGGAAAATCTTTGGACCTAAAAGGGATGAGGAGACAGGTGAGTGGAGAAGGTTACATAATATAGAACTACATAATTTGTATTCATGTCCAGATATTATTAGAATAATTGGCTTAGCAGCTTTATGAATTCTTCTCTCTCTCTTCTCTGATCTCATTTTTCTTAATTCCGTATTGTTTCTTGTTCTTCTTTATCTCCATTCCTGACTTTTCCATCTTTTCCCTTGTTCTTCTTTATCTTCTTTCCTGATTCTATCTTGTCATTTTTATTCTATCCTGATTTTTTCTTGTCCTTTCTCTTCTATCCTCATTTTTTCTTGTTTATTCCCTATTCTTTCTTGTTCTGCTCTTTCTTCTTTCCTGATACTATCTCTTTGTGCTTTATCTTCTTTCCCTCACACTCCCATTCCCTCTATCAGTGTTTGAAACAGCTGTTCCAAACTAGGACTTCCTTTGTTACCCTTCTCAATGCAAAGAAGGAAGGCATTTTAATTATTCAACCTTATACTGAGATTTTGGGAAAGAAAAAACAACACAAAGCAAGTGGAAGTTTAATTTACAATCGTTGCATTCCACATTCTCATCACCAGGTTTCCTTTAACAGCGGCCGGACTGTGTGGCCGAGTGGTCCCAGTCTCACGCTAAGCGCGGAACAGGTAGTTCGTGCTGTGCGAGCTCTGTGCTTTGAGTAAAGTAAAAGTCCAGCGCGATATCGGTACGTATGTGTGGGAGAGGCTGTGTTGTTGAACTGTGCTAGTGAAGAATTGGACAAAAGTAAAGTATAGAATGGATCGTGAAAATACGATACAAATCAATTTCGAAACGGGAACTTTAAAACCTAGTCCTTTGGAAGTACATGAATTTATTCATGATAAATTCAAACTGAGTGTAGATGAAATTGCAGCCATACAAATTCCCACGACGATAAAATGTGTATTTTTTTTAATTAGTGCGTCCTGGAAAAATGAGAAAAATATTAGAAGAAAATACTGGTGAAGAAAAAAATTTTATTATAGTAGTGGGGCTGTGACACAAGTGAAACTGAGTAATGCGAATCGAATTGTGAAGCCAGTTCAAGTGTTTAATCTTCCTTTGGAAGTGCCAGAACGACATATTCGTGAAAAACTGAGTGAATATGGGACAATCGATGAACTGATAGCAGAAACATGGAGTGACAAATTTAGGTATAAAGTGTATAATAGGGTGCGTCAGGTTTTGATGGCAATTAAGGAGCCAATTTCCTCCTTTGTGAAAATAATCCAATATTCGGCACATGTAGTGCCCAAACATTATAACATTAGGAGTATATAAAAATAGTGTAAGAAGCATTACTCTTAGATGGGGCAAAGTTGGAAATATAAGTATTGGGAATACCCAATCCCAAAAATTTTGATCATAGTATTTATGATGACGACCCTTATCTTTGCTACGATAAATATAAACAAAATGAGATCCCTCGCAAAACAGGCGGCGTTAGATGACTTTTTAATACAAGCATCATTAGATATTGTATTTCTCCAAGAATGTGGACAAACGAAATTCAATTTTCCCCCAACGATAAGAGTTCATAATAATGCGAATTTTCAATCGACAGGAACAGCTTTGTTAACACGTAATACGATTCCCCTCACAAATATGGTATGCCATCCTAATAATAGAATCATATCAGCGAAAGTTGCAAATGTATGGATATATAATATATATGCCTCATCCGGGTCACAATGTAGGAAACAAAGGGATGAGTGTTTTTGCGCAGGAAGTTGCGGTTGAAATTTAGGGTAGGAGAGAAAACATAATATGTGGGGGAGATTTCAATTGTGTATTGTATCCGCAGGATCAAAGACCTGGATTTATCAAGTCGAATTCATTGCATAAATTAGTAACTGGCTTTAACTTCACAGATGTCTGGAGTGATAGATATTTTGGGCAGAGAGGTTTCACGTATATACGTGACAATTGTGCATCCCGATTAGATAGATTTTATATCACACCTAATTTACGTCAGTATGTAAAGTTCATACTACACCTACACGATAAATGTGGACATTCCAATAGTCCCTAGAGGTAACGGTCGTTGGAAATTAAATGCTTCAATTCCTAATGAGGAAAAGTTTAAACAAGCATATAGTGACCAATGGTAGAGATGGAAAACACACCGTCTGAGGCAGATGGATATAATCTGCTGGTAGGAGGAGATTCTCAAACCGGGTATAAAGAGATTCTGTATCAGTTATTGTAAGGAACAGTCGATTGATTGGACAAATAAATATAATTTTTACTACAGGGTCTTGCGTGAACAACTTCAGCAAACAACAAACGGGAAAAAAGTGCAAACTGAAGTCAAACATATACAAGCTGTACTGCTGAAAATGACTGCAGAAAGGCGTCAAGGGGTTAAAATTCGTAGTAGACTTCCTCATTTTGACAACGATGAGGTTGCCTCTATCAGCCATGTAGTTCATGAAAGAAAAAATGCGAAAAGACAATGTATTATTGAAATATTTGATAATGGGGGAACAAAGATCAATTCAGCCCCTGAAATACGTAAGTGCATTTATAATTTTGTTTAGCGTCACATAATTGAGATTTGATGGATGCATTTGCATCCCAGTCAGAGGCATTTACTGAGGAACAAAGTGAAAACTTAAACAAAGAATATACAAGTGAGGAAGTGTTTCGAGCGATTAAGGCAGGCCCATCATTTTCAGCTCCTAGTTGTGATGGGATACCCAATAAGTTTTATCAAACCTTTTGGAAATTTGCAACGATCCTGCTAGATCGTTACAAAGTTACGCATTTGTTCTTTTTATTGTCATTGTTGAATAGCATTGTGTATTCTTATCTATTTTGTTATCGCTTCTGCATAGGATTTCACTGCTATGCTTGGTAGAGAACGTAGTTCACTAGGGAGCGTTATTGTTTCTAATAGTTCATTATTAACCTGTATAGATGGCACCTCATATTAAACAGCGCTCTCGTAGTTCACGAGTATCCACTAGAGGCGCTGGCGCGGCGCTGTGATTTGTATATAAGCAGCGACGCGGCCCTGGCCAGTTAGTTCTGTGTTGACACTTCGAAGACTCTTGGACGAACTCTGCTCCCGCAAATAGTCCAGCATTTCTAGCACACGGCTGCTTAAGATTACAAGAGGGATTTTTACAGTGTGGCCTACTTTGGTAGATTATTCGAGCGATAGCAATATTTCTCGGCCTACCAGGTAGAACATACGCATTGTTCTAACCTACGGTTTAGCTCGTGAATATAATTACTGTTGAGAGACGGCCTACTAGCAGATTATACGAAGGGTATCCGTATTCCTTGGCCTACTAGTAGATTATATATTTCACAACAGTCGATTCAGAAATGGCTTCATCTTTTAGCCTACTCTGGTAGATTATACGAGCGATAGCAATATATATTGGCCTACCAGATAGATTATACGAAGGGTCGTGTTCATCGATAGTTAATTTTTCATTAAGAGAAAAATAAGCAGTGTGTAATTACTGTCTTCAGCTTAGCATTTTTAAAGTAATTAATTAAAGTAAATAACGTTTAACTAAGCATTAGCCTTTATAAGCTTATAATACATTTCCGTTGCTTTGTTGATATTACTCTTTACTAGGAAAGCAGATTTAAATGTTCCTTGAGTCGTTTAATTAATGCCCTATTGTACCCAATGTCAACACAGTTGTATTACAAGGCTCTAAAAGAAAAATAAGGTCCCTTATTCCCCACTGGGCAAAACAATTGAATGGTCCCTGTCTTCCCTCTCCAAGATGTCTGCAGATTAGATTCGAACCTGGAACTGCAGGAACGACAAAGTGCAGTGAAATCGTATCAGGATATATTGTGACTTTGTGTTTGTGCGGATATCTAATTTCACCCCAGTGTAATAAACTTATTTAGTCGACGCTAACTTTCATTTTATATATATATATTTATATATACACTGGGGTGAAATTAGATATCCGCACAAACACACACACACACACACACACACATACGTGTAAACGTGGTCTTATAAGGCCCGAGTGAGTGTACATATGTTGTTGGAACCACTATAATTTGATAAATTAGCAAAATAAAATTCATTTTAAAATGTTGAGACCATGCATGTGATTACAAATACCACCGTGGTTTTTGAAAATTATCATTTATGCAGTTTTCCTCACGAAAAAATGGTTACTATTCTTGTTGGAACCTGGTACCAATATCACCTGTCTATTTTACGTGTTGTAATTTTAATACAATTGCATCCGTTGTGGGTACCAATCAATATTGCAAATCCCGTCCAACCAATCACAATTCTTGTAGGTCACATGATTTCTTCCTGTGTGTAAGCAGCGACGTACCATACCGAATTGGGCAAAAAGTTGTGAAACGCGCTTTACGGCGTCAATTGAGAGCGCGTAGCTTGCACTTATCTGTCTCGGCGCAGATCATTTGGAAGGGGAGAGGGGGAAAAAAGAAGAGTTCCTCTCGCGGCGGAGTTAGGAAGGGATTAACTGCGGCGCAGTCAGTGGCGTACTTAAGGAGTTTTTGCCCCACATTTACCCTAATCGCTGACTCTTAATTTTTACTTTGCATACTTTTATGTGTTGTTTGAAGATTTCAGAAATCAAAGCAGGCTTGTGTGGCCTATCATGCCGCAACTGTGTGAAACGAAGCTCTTTATTGGAACGCTACCAAGCGAAACGTAATAGGTAACAAGCGACAAGAGATACGTATGGCTTGGAATTGAACCCTCAGTAATCAATTCGACCTTTCGCATTGATGCGACAGGGCAAGCTGCACATGTCGCTTTCGGCTCGGTGCATTAGGTTTTTCGCACATGAGCGGTGAATTTCTTGCTTTAGATCGAAGTCGCCAGTGTTCATGGGAGTCCGTAAGGGGGGGCAAGGGGGACCCGTGCCCCCTTTGGAAAATGAAAGTCAACCAAAAATTATATATTTCACACATATAATTCCATTTCAGCCACAATAATATGTTTTAATTAATGCACGAACATGATAAATTCAAATGTAAGCAATGTTTTTTTGAAGGAACATTGCGTAAAATGTGGCTTATTTGCTCCCCCTGTAAAAAAGATACCTTCCTTGCCCTTCCCTGGAAAAAACCCTGCTGACGTCCATGCCAGTGTTGTCTGTCGATTGTCGCCTGCCACTTGTCGCTTCGATCTGAAGTCTCCTTGAAGGGGTCAGGGGAAGAATTCTGACGGAGGCGACAAGCGACAGTGTGCTTCCACATCGACAAGAGACACGGGTCCCTTTTGTCTTGTAGACTAAAACATTCACCGCCCGTGCACGACAAGTGGAGGCATCACGATGCACAACATTGATAAAGTAGCCAGTTTGAGTGACATAACCAAGCGACATGCAATATTTGCAGCTTACCGTGCTGTATCAGTTCGAAACGTTCCAATGATTACCGAGGCTTGTCGCTTGTCGCGTTACGCTTCGGCCTGGAATCTGCTTAAACGGCAGGCGACTAGCGACATGGAGATTTTATACCAAAGCGACAAGCGACAAGCGACATTAGACCATTCAATATAAGGCAAAGCATTCACCGCGCATGCGCGAACAAAAGTACGAAGCGACATGATGCACGGTATTAACAAAACTGGCCAATCAGAGCGACACGCAAGCTACAAGCGACACCTGCATCTTGTCGTGTCGCTTCTGTTCGAAAGGTTCAATTCATTACTGCTGGTTCGCTTCCAAGGGACATGTGTTGGTTGGCGCTTTCTCTCCCTTACAAGGCAAGAAAGCTGCAAACGACAGACGACAAGTGACAGGCGACAAGCGAGACGGAGAATTCACACAGAAGCTGCAAGCGGCAAGCGACACTAGCACAGTTAGTCTAAATCCAAACATTCACCGCGCATGAGCTAACAAGAGCACTAGGTGACAGAATGCACGGTATTGAGAAAACGGCCTAATCAGAGCTACACGTGCAGCTTGACCTGTCTTGATACGAAAGGTTGCATTTATTTCTGAATGCTGGTTTGCAAGTTAAGCGTGTCACGTGCCGCTCCCCTCTGAAAGCTACACCAAGCCATTGTTTTATTGAATTCTCCTCAGGAAAGGAAGAGAATGCTTATACAAATACAGTCTCCGTAGATCATTTGCGATGCCACTCATTATATTTGAAACTCTACTTTATGTGCACACTCAGCGTGCACTATAATCAACTGAAGCGGCCCTAACAAATTATTCGCTGGAACTAGGATCTCACTTTCCTCATCGTTGTGAAGGGTCACTCCAATAGAATTGTTACGATTTTATCTCTCTGGTTGAGAACAGAATTTGGAGACTATAGTCGACAAAAAAGTTATTTCTCTTGGAGTTATTAGATTGGGGGAGGAGGGTGGTGCTTCAGATGGCTGTTCCATGTAGACTGTACATTTGAACAAAAGGAGCAAAGGAAAAGTAACTTATTTAATTTCTTTGTAATATGAATTAAGTGTTAATTTACCAGAAGTCCAGTACAGCAAAACTATCCAAGTTTATAATGGTGTGAGTCTTAATGGACATTTTAATTAAACCTTTCTTAACAAACTGATTCAATATTGAATAGGGTAGTGGTTCCCCAAGGGTGCGCCGCGGCGCCCTGGGGTGCCGCGAAATGTTCCGGAATTTTAACTGAAATGCCACTTACTTGTTAATCTACACAGGGTTTTAGATATGATTGTTCCAATCACGTGCTTATTTAGTACTTTTTACATAAACAATGTTTCTGAATTTGAAATATGTGCTTATTTTTTAACATAAGGCAAGCAACCTAACAACACTAACTTAGCGTTGCAAGTTTTAGATAGGCCTATGCCTATATTCTGACTTGGGCACCGCGGAAAACTTTTGAAACTACAAAGTTTGGGATCCCCTGAAATAGGGCATAATTGTAATAATGAATGATTGACGTATAAACTTGATGTGAATCGTAGAGAAATGTTTGTTTCGCGAATGGAGCGAACAAGAAAATGTTTTATAAATCTCATTCCTTGCAACCACCCAATCACAGTAACTGTTGATCACCTGACCTCTACTTCCACGTCACCCATGAAGCCTGCTGGTGCTTCTTTGCGTCCTAGCACCTGGACCACAAGCATTTCGTTTTCGCGCCATTTTTACCGGACGCCCGGTCCTTATACGTCATTATTTCGGTAGTTCTTCTCGCAGTCAAGTAGGAGGGGTACGAGTTCTACTTAAAGCCTCCCCGATGACCCTGTCGACCTCCGTGACGGTGTGGTTATCACAGAGCGCTACGACGTCAGGGGTTCCGGGTGCGAGTCCCGGGTAAGGCACGGGTATTTGTTTGTCCAAATGAGAAAAACTGAAAATTGAGAATAACCGAGAAATGAAAATCTTGATAATATAGTGAAAAACGGGGGATACTTCCGGTTTGGGGTATTCCTTAAAAAAATGGCGTATTGGTTGCTTCGTCGCCTTGTAATCAAAGGGTCCCGGGTTCGATACCCGGTGGAGGCACTTTGTGGGTTGGATTCCACTTTAAACTGTAGATCCATTCCCAATAAGCCTTATTGTGCATAAAGCGGACTTAACCAAGCACAATATGTACTATTTTGCGAATGTAGGAGATGTTGGAAAGGTTCCCAATATAGCTATTTTGTTCTTTGATTATTGGGCTGGTTTAAATAGAATTAGTGAAGGCAACGAGAGCAAGTGAAATATTCATTCGAGAATTAGACTGCAAGAATCACTAGCAGAGTTGTCTGTTTCCATCCGAATCGTGGCGCGCCAAAAGCAAGTTCCGAGCGACCCAGCTGGCCGCTGGCGCCAAAGTGTCTGGAATCGTCTCAAGCAGATCGACCTGCAGTGAGCACACAGGCAATGAATTCGGTTTCTGGTGAAGTGACACTTATATATATACAAGACCAGGAACGTGACCGGGGATGGAGGGTTGGGACAAGATATACATTGTTAAATTTGGACCAAGTTATCTGTTTTTAATATGTATTTAGTAACTCCATAGTCCAACAGCCTTTTGAAGACCAGAGCTTATCAAATGGGTTCTTCGTTGATCGCATTCAGTCCCATCGACGCTGTTATCAGACTTTCTCAATAGGAGCCAGATCGTCCTTAATATTTTGACCCCAAAACGGGACATCCCAAGGAGATCAGTGTACCTCTTCCCCTCCTGAAAAATCAGTTAGGCCTAATTATAAATTTATTGTTATAATTAAAGTATTATTATTATTTTATTATTTGAAATATGATCTCTCGTTGTCAAAAGCTGTTATTTATTATAATCTCGGTGTGACTTACACAGTATTTCTGGTTCCTTCTGATCAACCTTTGATGTTAGCCCTACGCAGAAGTTGGGGAGTGCCAGAAGTATGTATCAGAACAATCAATCTTCTTGAGAGCGGCTTTATTTTTCACCAACCGTTTGTAAATCTCCTCAAAAACCTTACCCCACACATCTGACGCGAGATTTCCCACTTCAGTTTGTGGTTTGTCCCAAGTTCATATTGAAACTGCATATACGTTTCTTGGGCATACTTATGCACTCTCTACAAATAACGGAACACACGCAAAACAATACAACTTTTTTTTTTAGCATGAAATGTCTCAACTTTATACTTGGTTTTCAAGCTAACCCCTAGGCTTTTCTAAAACGGTACAAATAGTGTTTTTAAATAATATCGAAGGGACGACCAGGACACGCCTCTCAAACAGGACTGTCTCGTTCAAAACGGGACGTACGGTCACCCTATATAAATGACAACATAACTAAGGACCTAATGAGTGAACTGTTAGAAGGCACTCCAATATCAACGTTTCCACTTCCATGTAATACGCCTCAGAAACTACGTTCTTGAAGGACATTGATGCTAAGTCCATAGTTAGTACATATTCTGCGAGGTTGTTAGTTATTCTGAGATTTGTCCATTAAGTACCGACGCTCCTCCACAGCCAGTTCTTACTGTTGCCTTTAGACGCGCCTGAACTGACGTCTTCCGCGAAAAATTAAATAAAACTATAGTAGCTATTATTTTCTTCCTCTGTAACTGAATCATCACGTTATCGTATTTACGGCTGGAACAGAAGGGGGAGGGGGTGTTCCTTGGCTCTCTAAATCACTTGCTCGCTCCTTCTGAATTCCAGAGATTTCAAACCATCAACATGCGCATGTAATTTGATATGATCGAACAGTGGCGTGAAGAAGAAGGGTGGCCAATATTCCGACTGTGCTGCAGCGTTTCTATGTGGAAAGACTTGCGCACTTTTGGCGTGGCCATTGGCCACGACTTGTACGCTCGCATGCTTGACCTTCGGCCACGTTGTGGGCCCAATCATGTTATAGCTGGGGTTCCTAAATGATCTTAATGATTTTGAAGATGCGTGCATGTTGTATTGGATGAAGGGAAACAAGTGTATAAGTTCGCTTGCGTGTGTATATGCTCTAATATTTTACAAATATTTAACACATATTATTGTCTAGTTTCATTATAATAAACTGGGTACATATGGTCCGTTTCAAAATATTTAGATATTTCATATAAACGAATTAAATAGCGACATGTCTCGTGCGCTCGCCGACGTGGCTTCCTTATTTGAAAAGTTTTGAACATAACGTTATGTGTGTTCGGCCTCTTGTTTACTTTCTTAATAATAAGCTGGGTAAGTAAAAACAGTTTCAAGATAATTAGTTGGATGTTTTCTGTAAACGGATTCAATAGGGACACTAAATTGGAAAAGCAATATTTACGTATTTTGTGATTTTCACAATTTAAAACGTAATTGAAAAATAATTGTTTTCCGTCATTCCCCTCGAATTCCTCTGTAATAAATTATGAGGCTCATATTTTGAAATTCGAACAGTCTAGCATAATTCACTTAGTAGTTTCTGGGGTGAAAATGAAGTTCCCTAGCAACGTCTGTTGCCATGGTCAACAACAAGCAAGTTAAGCTCTGATATCATAGTAAAAAGCCTGGAATATGAGCAACTTCAAAAGAATTCCATTTCAACAACAACACAACTAAACACCTGGCTAAACAACAACAAGCTTTCCCTGAATGTTAATAAAACAGTTCTAATAAATTTTAATCCAGCAAAACAAATAAAAAACTTAAATGTAATTATTAGAGCCCGGAAGTTTGGCAAAATGCCTCTTTTTATCTACTGCATATATTGATAAAAATTTTCCGGATATACGTTTCTTATGTTGTTTCGAATGTTTTAGAAGCCTTTTCATTTTGCCTATTTTGCCTATTTGGGATCCCACTGCCTATTTTTAATTATAATGCCTTTTTTTGCCTTTTTCAATGAAATTTGACAATTGTTTTTAAAAAAAATGTGTATATAAATTATTTTTCTCCCAAAAAACGTCGTTGGCAATTATTTTTCTTCCGTTTATTATGTGAATAATTTTCGCCTTATTTAAGTAATATTGAACTCACGCATGTTTCAACATTGCTGAAGGAGAAAAGTGTGAGAAAAAAGTATTTCATGCTGAGTTAGGATATTGCCTTTCGGTTAACATTTCCTTGTACATGATTGACTGCTGAAGTGGACAGGTTGATTTCGAACACAAAGAAGATATTTCTGAAATCTCCCTCTCGAACCTGAAAATTTCAGGAAGTTGCGCCTGAGCTTAGTTTACCTCCGCAACCAGTCTTAACAAGATGGGGAACCTGGATATCAGCAGCTATATATTATGCTAACAACCTTGAAAAAATCAGTGAGGTGATCGATGATCTTCCAGAAAATGAAGCGGCTTCAATTCCTGAAGTGAAATAACTCCTGTGCTATTCAAGTTTATTTTTGCACATTATGGTGCATTGCCAGAGACAATTACAATTATAGCATCCATGAAAATCTACGAGGAATCTATGCAGCAGATGATGGAAGTTCCAGGAGAAAAGGGGTCAGCTGTTGCGGAAAAGTGCAAACGGGCAGTGAGTGCAAATGATGACTTGAAACAATTGAAAACAATTTGTGATATTCTTAAAGGTGAAAATGCTGTTACCAAAATGAGCTCAGCTACATTAGCTTGTTTTATGTATGCTCCAATAACTTCTGTCGAAGTAGAAAGATCATTTTCTATTATGAAAAACATTCTCTCTGACAAGACGACTTTCAATGAATGTTGACACCTTGTAGTTATGTGCAATCAAGACGGAGAAAATTGAAATGCTCTTCCCAATGTAGATTTTAATATTTTGCCAGAAATTATAGATAAAAGTAAGCGACTTCCAAATGTGCCTTTTTTCGGTTTATGTTGCCTTTTTTTTATTTTAGTTCCTATTTTCCACATTATAAATGCCTTTTTGCCTGCCTATTTTAACGAAAATAAATGCCTGAACTTCCGGGCTCTAGTAATTATTAACAATGAAGTCGTCAAAGAATGCAATGCAATAAAATTCTTAGGAGTATTGACAGACACAAACCTGTCTTGGGACATGCAAATTACTAATTTAACTCAAACGTTAAGCAGGCTCTGCTACATGATGAGAATTTTGAGAAATGTTTTAACTTTGAATGTTTTAAGGACAGTATATTTTGGACAGATTCAAACTGTACTTACATATGGTATCTCTTTCTGGGGCATCTCACCCAAAATGCAGAAAATTTTTATTTGGCAAAAACGCAAAACGCATATTAAACATTATGAAGAATGTATCCCTCTCAAACCCAACAAAACAAATTTTCAATGAATTTGAAATATTACCTCTTCCATGTTTATACATATTAGAAACGTTGTACTTTATTCATACAAATTCTAAAATCTTCTAAAAAAATCTGGACATACACAAGTACAGCACTCGTATGCATAACTCCCTCCACCTTTCTACTGTCCGCACATCCAAATCACATAGTGGTCTAGGATTTCAAGGTGTAAAACTCTATAACAAGCTGCCAGAGGAATTCAAGAATCATAATCCAACCAAATTTAAAATAACAGTAAAAAGCTTGCTTATGAAGTATTTGTTTTATAGCACAGAGGAGTACTTAGATCACATTTTTCATTAATAGACATAACCTTTGATTTTCTTCCATTTTTATGTTCACTAATACCCATAACCTTTGATTTTTCTTCTATTTTCTAAGTTATTCCATACTCTTTTATACTTTTGATATGCATAAGTATGTGTTAATTCCTTTGTACTCAAAATCATACATGTAATTAACCTATCCCATATCATAGTGCTATTTGTACTTATAAGATCAAGTGGATGGAAATAAATCATATCATATCAGACTGTCTCGTGACTGTTAAACTAATGTAGTAGCAGTGTCATATTGTCTAATTGATTGAAATGAAAATTTTGTACATTTTGGGGGAGGGGACCAACATACATTCGAGTGTGTTAATTCCTTTGTATTCAAAATTATAGATGTAATTTTATTTTATTTTTATTTTATACTCTTTATACTTTTAATATGCTTAAGTATGTGTTGATTCCTTTGTACTCAAAATTACACATGTAATTGACCTATCTCATATCATAGTGCTATTTGTACTCATATGATCAAGTGGATGGAAATAAATCTTATCTTATCTTATCTTAAGAATTGTTTGTCATTATACCTCCAAACATTTAGTTAAAACAAGCACGATGTAGATATTATCGCATTGAGTATACCAATATCTAATTGTATCTGGACTGAAACATCTTCTTATGTAGATGTCAACCTTGTTTGAAGCTCCTTCTCAAAACCAAGAGTGTGTGTGATCTGTGAGAAATAATGTAGCTTCACAATAAAGACTTGAATCAAGCAAGATAGTTAGTTGGATGTTTTGTATAAACGATTTCAATAGAGACACTAAATCGGAATAGCAATATTTTACGTCTCTTGTCATTTTCGCATTTTTAAACGTAATCGAATTTCTACCTCTCCTCAGTAATAAATTCTGACGCTCATATTTTGAAATTGGAAAAGTCTAGCATTATTCACTTACACTAGTTTTCGAGGTTAAAATAAACTTTCATTAAGTTCCCTAGCAACGTCCGTTTCCATGGTCAACAACAAGCACGGCAAGCTCTAAAGAATTGCTTGTCATTATACCTCTAAACATTTAGTTGAAACGAGTACTATGTAGATATTCTCGCATTGAGTATACCAATATACATATACGTAATTGTATCTGGACTGAATCTTCTTCTAATGTAGATGTCATCCTTGTTTGAGGCATCTTTTCAAAACCAGGAGTTCATTCATCTGTGTGTGATCTGTGAGAAATATAATGTTAAAAATTAAGGGAAACAATGTGAGCAAAAAGAGAAAGCCATGGAAACGGTTGCTAAGGACGTGAAAAAAGGGCATTTTCACTCTTAAGAAAGGGCCAATTTTTTAATTTTCTCGGCTTTTTGGGACAATTTCATGGGGGGTCGTAATCGGGCATTTTTTGCCTCCGGGCCTTCCTTCATGGAGAACATTTATGTCAGTGAGTGGTGGGATTGGGTCTATATAGTATATATTGGAATCGTGTACTTTCGACGTGGCCTCTCTCGCATGCGTGACCTTCGGCCACGTTGTGGGCGTAATCATATTATAGATGGGGTAAAATGTCTGCATGTTGTATTGGATGAAGGGGAACAAGTGTATAAGTTCGCTAATTTAAAAAGTTTCAAAAGTTACTTTATATGTGTATGGGCTCTAATAAGGTACAAATATTCAAAAGAGTATTGTCTAATTTCTTAATAATAAACTGAGTAAGTAATAACTGTTTCAAGATAATTAGTTGGATGTTTTTGCATCAACGAATTCAATAGCGACACTAAATTGAAAATGCAATATTTACGTCTTTTGTCATTTTCACATTTTTGAACGGAATTGGATAAAAACTGTTTTCCGTCATTCCCCCCAAATTCCTACCTTGCGTCTGTAATAAATTCTGACGCTCGTATTTTGAAATACGAAATGTCTAGTATAATTCGCTTACAATAGTTTTTGGGGTGAAAATAAACTTTCTTTAAGTTCCCTAGAAACGTCCGTTTCCATGGTGAACAACAAGCACGGCAAACTCTCTAAATAAGTGTTTGTTATTATACCTCTAAACATTTAGTTAAAGCAACCACGATGTAGATAATATTTTCGCATTGAGTTTACCAATATATATACGTAATTGTATCTGGGCTGAAACTCCTTATTATGTAGATGTCACCCTCGTTTGATCCACCTTTTCAAAGCCAGGAGTTGATTCAGCTGTGTGTTGTAGATCTGTGAGAAATATAATGTATCTCCACAATTAAGAATTGAAGGAAACAGTGTGTGCTGCAAAAAATGTCCGTGGCAACGGTTGCTAAGGACGTGAAAAAAGAAGGGCTATTTGAGCTATTTTTGAATTTTCTCGGCCTTTTGTGACGATTTCATGGGGTGTCGTAATGGGGCATTTCTCGCCTCCGGGGCTTCCTTCATGGAGAACATTTGTGTCAGTGAGTCAGTCAGTGGTGGGATTGGGGTTTTTATATATATTGGATAACTCGGCCTTTCATGTACAATTTTCTGAAACTTTGAGTGAAGTTACGAGCTAGGCACATTGTAGCTCTGTTTGTATACTCTGTCCCGAGAGTGACTCGAGAGTGCTCGACCAATTAACGCGTGAGAGGGAACAGGGAAAATGGGAGAAAAAGGAATTTTAAATTCGTCGTTGAAATCTTCAGTGATACTTATTCTAAAGGTAAAAGGTAAATATAATCTACGTGCATTGAATCATGCTGTGAAGGTATACAGGGGTCAAAGGTGGAGCTCTCCCACCGTTGAAAGACCACAAGGTGAATGCAACGCGGTCCAGGAAACTCTCCCTTCTGAAGCATGACGTCATATGAGTTGCAGAGGCGGGTCCCGTTCCTCTGTAGGCAGGGAAGAAGTGAATTGGTGTTTGCAAAACAACAATATTTCATGAGCTTTAGAATATTAGGAGGGAACATTTAAGAAAGTCAACATCTTCTAAAGTCCAAAATTTAGCACTAAAATATTTCTCTAGAGCACGGTTTACTTTAGTTAGTCGTTAAACTCACACCTTGGAGTAAAAAGTATTTTGACAATAAGGCTATTATCAGTCCTTCTGATTTTTATCAGCCTGGCGTGCAGCATTTTTCATTGCATTGTATGGGTCATACGTAGATAGCTCGGTGGTCGAGCGTGTTCAGTGGTATACTGGCGACCTAGGTGCCAATGGATCCGGGTACGATTCCCTGTGTGAGGTGTAAGGCGTGACGTTTGTGAAGAGTACGTATTCCACGCAGTAAAACCCTGGACCGCATTCTGCAGAATAATGAGGATCTGGAGCCCAGATGCACGGACAGTATAATCCTCTGCGGTTGCGAGTTGGCGCCCTGCATGCTAAGTTGCCCTTCGCAACATCTGTTTTTAACTAAGGTGTACAGACTTGAGTCTTCAGACGACGGCAGTTCTAGTATTTGCCTCGGCTGTACGTAATCACTGGCGTAGGCCGAGGGGGGATGGATGAAGGGGCTACGGTCCACTCCGAAATTTTAAGAAAACCAACATTTTCAAATGAAGGCAGTGAAGAACTGGGAAATGGGGGACCAGAGTGAGTGTTAAATGTGCTGACGTGTCCATAATTTAAAGAAATCAATCAAGTATTTTTAAGTTCCGGCCTGCATGAGTCTACCTTTGTAAGTGTAACTCATAATTCATCTTCGTCGTCGCCAATAGTGGCTGAAAAGCGATGTAAATATTAATGAATGCAAACATAAATTCTAGCTCTACGCTGTAGCAATTCTGACCACCTCTCGTACATAAATCAATTTTGTATACTTTTTCTCCATGTCGATGTTTCTCAACAATATCTGGTTAGTAAAGGTAGAATGAGAATGAGAGAAAGGGAGATGTTTCCAGATGTTTCCAGCTTTGGCTGCAAATCGCTTCTCCCATCTGGCTAGAACTCGAGAAAGACCAAACTGTTAAAATTCCAATTTGGAGGCATTACGGGAAATATAACTTTCATTATTGTAGTGGTTATTTCTACATATTTTATTTTTTGAGGACACATTCCAGGGTGGTCAGGCACCATTGGCACCCCCCGTGCGCAAGACTATGACCTCACATATCAATTTTCATTTGCTTCATCTGTAGAAGAAAGTATTGACGGTAACCAAAATTAGCGATGTTGTTCGAAAGTGTGTTAATATCGGGTGTGTTGTAGAAGAAAAGAAAGCATTATTTACACTGTTACTCTTCCTTGCACTCGTATTGTGTTTCGTTTGTTAACTGGGACCTCCCCGTTGGTGTAGTGGTAACGTCGTCGCCTTGTAATCAAGGGGTCCCAGGTTCGATAGCGGATGAAGGCATAGGAATATAGTGTTTCGGGTTCCACCTTCAACTGTAGGTCTAGTCCCGGTTAGCCACACTGTGCATAAAGTGTACTTAAAACACAAAGTGAATCAATGAATCGTTTGTTTACTGAACGGTGCTATTCGAATATGAGCAAAGCGCTTTCGTTACTTACGAAAAATGCTTCTACGTTAACAGAATTATAATCGAACCTTTTTATATCTTTCAGCTATGATTGCTTGGAAAATTTAAAGGACGTTAGGATTGTAAAATCTCGGTGGACTCATTATCTTAGCACCAAAAATTCTGGGTTGGAATTCCTATGTCAGTTTCGTATCTCTAATGAGGCAAATAGGAAATAATTTGGAAATATGCTCTGCCCCAGGTTTCTCTGCAGCGGCCGAACGAAAGCAAGTCTCTGCGCTATCAGTCAATATGGAGGACTGACTAATGAACGCGTGCGAGGGAACGGGATTGTGGTAAAGGTGAACAACGACCACCCTTTCCAGCAGCGCTCCGCTTACTCACTCTTCCCCTTTCTTGCGCAGCCTTGCTCCATAGATACCCGGGACAGAGTATAGAGAGAATTGGAAGAGACAGCAAACGTGCCATTTTGGTGGCAGAAGTCCTCACTGCATCTACGCACAGTATCGGCAGTTTTAAAAAAAACGATGGCATCTATTTGCGTTGGTAATACATCAAAAGGTGAAGAAAAGCAAATGCTGTTATTCACTTTGTTGATGTCTGGTTAAGTATTTTCCTATCTCGTTGTTGTTAACTTTATCGAAAGAGATTTTTTTTTACTCTGCAAAAGATAAATCGTAATTTTGTCACGCCTTGCATGTATCCTGCAGCTAAATATTGACAACAGTAAAAACGCAACAAAACCAGTGTAACAAAGGACTTTGGCCACGTGTGTAGAAATGAACGTTCCTTTCAACGAAACTCGCACGACTCCACCGCTATCTTTTACTGGCGCCTAAGAGTCTGGACTCTGGAGTTGTTTCGCCCAGACATGCGTGTTGAATCTGCTGTGAGAGCTCGAGTTTCGGGTTCACTTCCAAGTGAACGAGAGTAATGTATACACCCAAGCATCAGTGGCGTGTGCAGGGGGATAATTATAGTTGGGAACGCAATACCCCCAATTGATTCAAGTTCGCTGCACAATTAACGTGAACTGCAAAGAAAGATGGGGAAATAGTATGACTGCTGTCCACTATCGCAAGTCACGTAGTGGTAACGGTATCACATGTGACGATGCGGCGGTACGGCGTTCGAGCCTCGGTGGTTTAGTTTCCACTGGATGATATTCATTACGCGAAATCACACCCACCGTCATGGCCACGATTTCGGCAAACGTTTCGGGGTGTTTTTTTAACACACTTGATAGGCATTGCGCCTACAGTATTTGTGGCAGTGACTGAAGGTACGCATATAACGATTACATTCTAAATGCAGTTGTTCTTCATTTTGTTTTAGTCTCGTAAAGATCAACAGACTATCTATCAGACTATCTCAAACACTACGTTCCTGTCGCCTTTACACCCCAGAGTTTTACCTCTAGTTACCCACCATTTATTTGAGGCTGGATGAGCTCCAGTCGCTTTACGCGGGGGCAACGGCGGAAACATTTCGACCTTAGATCATCCAAGGGACTCCCGTGTGGCAGACAGGCGCCCTACTGACTAGATTACATTATATTGTGCATAACCATTATTTATTTGGAATCAGCCCCTCCCCCGCGCCCTTAATTAAAAAGATATATTGTTAGCACTAGCTTACCCGCGGGGGGGGGGGGAATTCCAGGCCAACCAAATTCTCAACTGTGGACATTTGTATTTAAAAAATGAAAATAAATTAAAATACGTTGCAATGGACCCTACCAATATTTCTGAATTACTTTTGCTCATACAATGATGAAGGTAACGTACATAGGAGGAAAATTCACGCTGTGGGCCTATCAGTATGTTCCGCCATGAAACTTGTGCCTGTAACAGTGTACAATTGGTTGATAATTATGGTAATTAATGTAGTTATTATAATTACTTGAGAACAGCACATACGAAAACAAGAAATACCATTGATTCAACATTAACATGTAATTTTGAGGTCAAGTGAATGATAAAATGTGTGTGAGACTCGTGTAATAATTGGTTCACATGATGGTCATTTTGCAATTATTATATTTGTTATATAAGTTATATGAAAAACAAAAGAAGAAATGATTCATTAAAAAATTGTTCCATGAATTTTAATTTTAATGTTAAAAAGGAAAAAAAATGTCTGGGCCTCTGAGGCCCCCTCAGGTATGTTAATTTCTTGTACGCCAGGGGAAGCTAGGGATAAGAAAAACCAAACTTATTCCAGTCTTAACTGTAGTTCTTTTGTAAAACAATGGTTTTATGCTTGCAATCATGTATTATATGGTATTGCTGCAAGGGTTCTTCGCTTTGGTCAGATTCCCATTCATTCAACAATTTCGCTGCCACCTTTCCTCTTCTGTCTTTTACTCCTGAGCTAGAATACAATTCAAAGGTAGTCGAAAAAAGGTATAGGCTAGGTGATGTAATTTGAAACTCTTTCATCTTCGATTCCTACAGATCATAAAATTGTAAAGTCACGACTTCAATAACACAAATAATTTTCGTCGGAATAACAGTTTTAAGTAAGGTATAAAAATGGCTACAAATTGGCCGTGCTTCAACTCTAGATATTAGAGAACCAAGTTATATCATTTGAGGAGGTAAAAATACAAAATACGTATGTTGATAGGATATACGTATTGTAGAACAAAGTGAAAACTATAAAAACCAGTGAAATTGAAATAAATCTACATTTCTCAAGTAAGCATAAAGGAAAGGAAAAGTAACGCACAATTCTTGCAGTAATGATAAAATATTACTAATTTCGAGAGCTTAACCGTGAAACGATTGCCCCGCCATCGATATGGAGACACACGGGAACGAGTCATACAATTCGACAAAGACTGCTAGGCCTCTATTTTGACGTGAAATAAGCTTCGTAAGTTCTTTTTAACAAACATTGTTTCAATGTGCGTGAGCTACACATCCGCAGTTCTATTCACTGGAAATGACCTACTAAAAGCGCGAATTTTCATGAAAGGCTAGTATGTGAGTCAATGTGTGAAGAACCCCGTCTCCTCGAATTAAAAGCGCGGAGTTAGAGTAGAACCCAGAGCCCCCTGGTAGCAGCAGATTTTTTGGCGGATGGAGTGGGGGAGGGTTGCACGTAATATTTCGTTTATACTGTAGGAAAGTTCAAGTCCGTGCTTCTCAAGTAAGACATGGATGCCGAAATATTGAGGACAGCGACAGAGTGCTGAAAACAACTTTTCCCACCCTCTTTTTTTACTTTTTTTACTAGCGTTTTGGATAAGTTTGATTGATTATTTTTTTGTTTCAAGTCCACTTTATGCACAGGAAGGCTAATCGGGTTTTGGATAAAAGTATTTACATTTTGAAGGCATAGTTTCCCTTCCCTTGTAGGAATAATGCGGTGAATTCAGCAGTCCTACATAAAAGTAAAACATTTTACCAGTAGTCTTTAGGTGAGCCTACCTACAAAGATTTAACTTTCCATAATTGTAATTGCTAGTCAGTTAACAAAGCATACACCCTTAATCCACCATCGTGGAATTAACATTTCTTTTCGCATGCATATCTCAAAGTTCGACTACAGAAACACAATTAATTGACTTGGTGTTTTAAGTCCACTTTATTCACAGTCAGGTTAATCGGGACTGGACCTACAGTTTAAATTGGGATCCGAACCACTAGTGCCTTCACCGGGTATCAAACCCGAGACCCCTTGATTATACAGAAACACAATGACCGAAAATATGGGAATAAATAATATCACCCATGAAACAGCAAAATCAAGTTAAGGTTTTGCAACTGATGTGGTGAACGCTCCGTGCAGACTTGAAGACGCCAATGCAACAGTCTCTTTTCATCTTCCCAGTTATATCGTTTACGTCTCGGAAATCACTCCCGCAAGCCGGCTCTGTGGCTGAATTTTTAGCGTAGCGTGCCACAAAACACACGGTGTCCTAGGTTCGCATCCCGGTTAAAAAACCTGGACATGAAGTTTTGTTTGTTCCAACAGCCTGTTTCATCATTCATCCTAGCCTTCACATTATATGCGACATTTGCATGAAGACACAACATTTGCTGCTGTTATCTACTTATTGATTTGATTAGTTTAAATCTCTCTTCTGTCTCTTTTGGTCACGCGAAGATTAGGGTGAAATTGAAGCCAGGCAATGACGAACACGCATGGGCGGTTAGCAACACAGACTGAGTGTGAGTCTAGACGCCAAAGCCCCGTTTGTCTGCAAAATGCACACTCTGTACTAATAGCACTTGTATAGTTTAAAATATCGATACATCTGATTAAAAATATTCATTAAACTTCGTTGTCCTTTAAAACTGCCACTTTCAATATATATTTCGCCATATAACACAAATACCGCAAACGCACTAAAGGAAAACAATAGCCACACTGGACGCGAACCAAGAAACAAGGATGTTGATTTCAGCCTTCAATATCTCTCCACTTGACTTTTAATTGTTGGCATTCAAAATGTTTACATTCTTATTTCGAGGAACAATTGTTTATATTCGAGCAATAAAATTGTACATATTGTTTGTATCACGTGACCTTTGAAAATATGGTCATGATGTAAGAACTTATTTAAGCGCTAGATACTCCTTCGTTCATGAAATAAGCAAGTAAAAGGATTTGACATGTTCTATTTTGCTATTACAACAACGTTAAGAAATTTTAATAGTCCATGGTCTTCTTCACTTCTGCTCCTTCAGCTTCTAATTTTTGTGCGGCCCTAGCTTTCCTAGTACCAACCCCCGCCCCGCTTCCTTGAGTCCATCGTGTCATACCTAAAAGAGACGTTGTCATTTAGGCGCTTGAAGGAAAGTCATCCCTTACACCCCGCTCCTGTTTGTGGGTAATATTCCCACCCTTTCAGTGGCGTGCCCATAAATGTAGTAAAGGGATGTGAGTATAAGGATATTATGAGTTATTTCTTACCACTCCTGGATCATGCAATTTTTTCCTATATTTGACGTTTTCTTAAAAGGAAAGTTGCTCTAAAACCCCTTGTACGAGTAGATAGGCAGCTGTTCCATAACTTTCCAGCTGGCATATCATAACCAAGTGACAGAATTCGGCTCTGTTTAGCGTGAAACACAATACAAGCTGACGTAGTAGTTAGGATAACAGACTGATTCTTCAATATTTTCCCGCTCATCTTATCAATTAATCATTTATATAACAGTCACGATGAATAAACTCCGTGGCGAAACTGCCCTTGAATAACAAACGCCTGTTGATTGGTTGACACGTGATCAGAACATCGAATCGCATTGCCGCTGTTATCTGGTTTTCTCGATCGGATCCCACTAATTCACGTAGCTTCCCAACTGGCTTCAAGAGCCAGAAATGTTCGAGCTCCCATCGGTAAATAAATCTGTTATCACGCTAACTTGATTTCTTAGTTTACTTTATGCTAAGATGGGCTAACCAAGACTGGACCTACAGTTTAAAGTTGTATCCGAACCACTGTGTGTCTCCCCCGGGTATCGAACCCGGATCTCCTTGATTACAGGCCGAAGAAATTACCACAACTACATAGGGCTGGCCGTATATGTTAGGCAATAACCGTTCGACTGCTTCAAAGCACTTTGAAAATCGTGGGTTGAGTACGGAAATAATATTGATAAAGCAAACACAGTTACAGTAATCTTTGCAGTAATGAATTACCAGTAAATCTTTTGAACAAACCAAAGAAAAGTTTCGCAAAGATACTCCGTAACACCGTCTTTCAGCCCTGAAAGATGGGTCAAAAGTTCCTTTTGTAGCATTTTGACTATCTATTCCGTCCGCACCACCTGACACAGGTCTTCTTGTACTGCATGTACAATGTAGTTTGGCGAAAGGAAAAAAAAAAAAGCACGCAGTTCTTATCGCTTTCTTGCAGGAAGGGAAAGTGACAGAGCAGAAACGTTTTTCATCCTCTTAGCTTCTTATTTCTTACACAAGCCATGATTTTTCCTGCATTTACTTGGGTCTCACCGATGGCGCAGTTGTAGCGTCGTCGCCTTGTAATGAGAGGTCCCGGGTTCGATACCCGGTGGAGGCACACAGTGGTTTGGATCCCACTTTAAACTGTAGGTCCAGTCCCGATTAGCAGAAAGTGCTATTCAAACACCAAATCAATCAATCCTGCATTTACTTGAAAGGTGAAAACGTATCAGCTGCAAAGGACGGAATTAGCCGAAGAATGATTGAAAGTCGAACTTCAGCTAAGAAAAATAGAGAGAATGAATTTGATGTTTAAGCTTGACCAAGATGAGAAAAATCCACTGGCCCTGTTATTTAATTTTCAACAGTAAGGCAGCGGTCGGAGAGTGGTGACGCAATGAGCTCTTTACCATGTGATCCTGCCCCTGCGTTGCCAAAATGTTCAGCATTCTTCAACAGATGGTCGTCACCTTTATTCAGTGCTAAGCATTATCATTATGAACGTCACACATCGAAAGTCGAGATGTAATATTTATCGTTGTTGAAGCTTTTGATAACGAAGGAGTGAAGGAAACTGGCAACACGGCGGTACTCGGGTAAATGCGGAAGAGAGAGGAGAAAACAAATGACTGCCAGTGACGGATCTACATATTTTGGGCCCATGGCAAACATCACTTAAGGTCCCTTCAATGTAAAATACACAAGTATGTGAAAGGAAATGTCAAAACCTTTCTGCTATTCCGTTTCTTCAATGTATGTATATATTGTTCGTGCGTGCGGGCCCATGGAAAAATTTGATTTTGTTATTTAGCGTCGCCAACAGAGTGTGTCTAATCGCGACGATGAGGATGAGTGATGATAGGATGAAATTACGGAGTGGATGCAGCAACACTCGCAAAGAACAGCCATGCCCAGCAGAGATGCGAACCCGTTACCACTGGCGTCGTAAACTCTGTGCTAACCACTTCGTACGGAGGTCGGTATATCTCTGGATTTTTTACGGATAGTTTTAAGTCCATTTTTATGCACAGGTAGGCTAAATGAGACTTGACATAACGTTTTAAAATGAGATCCGAACCACTATGTGCCTCCACCGGGTATCGAACAAGGTATACCTCTGAAGAGGAAGGTGGAATTGGAAAGGTAGAGTTTTGCAAAATCATGGACAGATGAAACTTTTGGTAAGTCACTTATGAGAGATGTCTAAAGATAAAACTCAGCTGGGAATGATGGACCAATAACTGTTTCTTAATACATTTCATTCTACATTTGCTCGTTATTTCTTTTAATTTGTCAAGCTTTGGGCTGGGTATGCAGTAGTGTTTAGGTAAGCAAATCATGTTTGATGGTTCCCAACGTAAATAGTAATTTCGTTCTATCCACGGGATTTTCGTCCCTTGCTCCGCCTGTCTGTTGCAATTATTACTCATTCATTGGACAAACCATTCGTAATGTTAATACTATGCAGGTTCTCTCTAAGAACCAAGTACGAAGGTTAACTTTTGCATTCCGAACTCAGTCTCCCTTTGTCTCGGGGGATTAACAATTTCAAATAAGGTATTCTTACTTTTCTTTGATTGTCGTAAATACAAGATTTAGAAAAATAATAATATTACATTTAGAAAAACTGGGAATGAAACGTTCGACCACAGGTGAGTTTCCTAAGTAAACTGTCACAGAAAAACCAACGCTGTTATTCATTACGTTAATTCATAGTTCATAACTTTGCTATCCCGTTGTTGTTAGTTATTGCGAAAGAGAAAAGTATTTCACTCCGCAATAGGGCAATCATAATTAATCTCTAATAATAATCGTCATGTTATATGTGGCATTAGGTATAATTTTGTTACACCTTGTTGCCCGACCCTGTGGCCGAGTGGTTAGCACATCGCGCTGCGACGCCAAGGGTCCCGGGTTCGAATCCCGGTCGGGTTTGGTTGTTTGTAAATGTCCATTCATCAATTTCATAATTTCATCACTCATCCCCATCTTCGCAAATTAGCCAAGAGGCACAAAACGCGAAGTAAAATAAACTAAATCAATCAATCATGTTACACCTTGCTTGTAGCCCGAAGCGAAAATTAGATATCAGTCAAAATAATTCTTACGCACTACTCTCGCAGCCAAACAAGTGGGAGAAGGGGAACGACTGTAGATTACGGCAGCAGATAACACCCACTTGCGCAAGCAGTAGAAACACTCTGCCGTTGAAATATCGAATTGGGACGTTAGTACAGTCACTGACACTACTGGTTTGTAATTGTCCAATTGAAAGTCAATGAAATCGTTACAACCCAGAACTGTTCGTGACTGTACAGCTGTCATGATGCAAGAAAGACAAGTACAAAGCATGCTTTTCTGGGATTCGAAACCTGAAACGTTACCCTTGCGCGCTGCACGTAAATAAAGACGGACTGGAAGTAAAATTTAGATCTGACATTTTTGTTAATCAGGTTCACCAGAATATGACGAAGAGAAACACTCGTGTTTTAATTTTTAGTTGAAGTTTGTTGTGAAGGAGAGAGTATAAGCAACATATCTTTGGTTTTTGGAAACACTCATGTAGTCTGCAGGTCATGCTAATTTCGTTTTAAAGAAAGAACATACTAGTATTACATTTTCGGGTTAGTGTACTATTTTTTTTTATTTGTCCCTAAGTAATTTGGAGTTCTCGATTATAATTTGGCTGGTGTGTCTTTAGAGGCTCTCCCCGATGGTGTAGTGGCAACTTCGTTGTCTTGTAATAAAGATGTCCTGTGTTTGATGGAGACACATAGTGTTATGATTCAACTTTAAACTGTAGGTCCACCATGACTAGCCTATTTCTACACAAAGTTGATTTATAATAAAAGCTCAAGTCAATTTAAATCACCTGGTTCGTCTAACCTATTATGCACAAAACATCAAGAAAACATAGGACAGCTCTATTATTCAGAAATCCTGGTAACGACGAATTGTCCATCGCCAGAGGTGCCAAGGGGGGCACTTCCTCCCTTTTTTTGCAACTTTTATGCTAAACCTTATATACGAAGGGAAACTAAACTGTCCTTGCCACCTTCCCCCCAGTTTTGGCATCTTCCCCCCCCCCCCCGTTTTGGCACCTTGCACCGCAATTTTGGCGCCCAATTTCCGCCACTATCCATCACCATTTTCATTCAGTCTGTATTACACAGTGTGATAATAATAAATTGAAATAATGACATCAATAAGCAGAGGCCATTGCCCGCTTCGAACTAACGTAGTTCACTCCTAAAAACAACATAGGATGTACAATAGAATGAAAATGTAATGAAAATAGCGTTGGGCAATTTTCCTACCATTATCTTTGCCGTTGACTGTGCCTTGGAAGTATCAATCCCAGAATAAAGTGCTTAGGACAGCCAGTTATGGATTTTAGATACCAGGTTTCGGTGTATCGAAATACAGGTCACATCGAAGATGCAGAACATATTTGTTTGATGTCAATACTTGGGGGTCTGCTATATTGATATTTCCAGCAGCCGTAATAAGTATCACGTTTCTTACAAGTTGTATTTATATTGCAATCAGACAACGTCCTGCATTTCTGCACTTCTGTGGGTCCAGTTCCGATTAGGTTATCTATGCATAAAGTGCCCTTAAAATACAAACTCAAAACTAAAAATATATGGGGTGTGAACGTGCGTTCGTTTTTTTTTTTTACTAAATTTTGAATCAACGCAAAAGGGATAAGCTTTATGAAAATAATGCAACTTTAGACAAATTAAGTATTACTTCTATTTATACTAAGTAATTTTATGGCACTTTTGTTTGTATTGGGTTAACCGTGACGATCTTATATACTTCTAAACTGTGAATAATGTGAGTAATGTTTTACTAATATATTAGTTTAAGCGTATCCTTCTCTCACTGACATTCGCCAGAATGCACAGTCAAACAGCTAAACCATAGGAAGGGGGAAAGGGGCGTGACTTTTCGTGATAGGCAAAGGATGGGTCAATTTTCCATTTCGGCTAATTATAACACACATAACAGGTAACGTCGTTAACTTGTAATGAAAGGGTTCGATACTCGGTCGAGGCGTAACGCGCTCCCACTTTAAACTGTGGCCCAATCCAAATTAGCCGTTCTGTGGTATTTAAAAAGTGGAATTAAAACAAATTCAACACGAACCACCACACAACATTGTTTTTTACTGAGACACTTTTAACTGATTATTGAAAATTTTACCGTTTTCCTTACTTGATTTGGTCATGCATAGTTCAGGACACGATCTCTCATAATGCACCACCTCCAACTTTTCGGTAGAAGTTCTTCAACTGAATGAAAAAAGAACCTTAATCGAGTACTTACCTGCACCACTGCAAATCGGTGGCTCGTCTGGTTTGTCATCCATGGCGGTCATTTTCAATATAGACCCTACTTTCACTCGAGATAGCAGAAGCACCACACGAAAGAACAGAATGACACAGGACGATGGCCACAGTAAAGAAAACACGTGTCCGCAGCAGCCACGCTACGCTACCAAATAGCACCCTCTTCCTCACCCTATTTGCAGTGTTACACACGCTCTATATTTCGGAGTTACTGATCACATGCAGGATATGCCCAAGTATTGGTTGGTGAATTTACTTATAATAATATACCATACGGCCATTGATCATTGACTACCTTTATATGGTAATTTGTTGATTACTGAAAAGTTTCACACACGCATAATCGTACCGAGTTAGCTGGTTCCACGGATGCATGTAAAATTCTGGAATTTAGAACACTTTTGGGCAGCGTAGACGAGTTCTTTCCAACACCCTTGCCCAGGACAAACGCGGGCCTGGAATCGCTTGCTTTCGACTTTTTATTTAGCATGAAGGGGGACGGACAGTGACCATGTAAGTACTGCATAAAGCATGACGTCCACTGAGACGCGGAGAAACTCAGCAAATGAACACGACAGACCCGTTTCCGGCGTCTCAGTGGGCGATAATCTGTAACATAACCTGCCAAAATTTTCGTGCTTCGGTTTCGCGCGTTTCACTGTAGTGGGCGTTACACCATTTGATTTAAGTAGAAGCAGACAGCAGATCTGTTGCCGGAAATCTCCATGTTTCGCCGCGTCTAAGTGGGCGTCAAGCTTCGGTCTCTTCCTTGTAACGCGATCAGCTAACCCGCGTGGCTGAGCGAGCCGGTTTATGTTTGCAGGCAATACCACTGCAAATAGGAGAACTGAAAGGTCTGCACATGTAAATATGTTGTAGAAATTAATTCCATTCTAAGGTGTTAAATGCATTGAAAGACATGAACTTAAGATACAAAAATGTTAAAAAAAACAAACGCAAGTGGTGCTTGCTCCGTTTCCTTTACCGCACGCTTCTGAAAAAAAAAGGGGGGGGGATGTTTTTCCAGTGCGTCTCGGTCATCAGCTGTGGCTCTTTCTACACAACTCAATCGCCCTTCTGCTAGCTCGCTGCCTGTTTGGGGCAAAGAATATATACAAACCATAATAATATTAATAGTGATAATAATAAAATCGTCTTTACTAGAGCGGGCGTTTTTCACCCGTTTCTAGCCCGACCCTGTGGCCGAGTGGTTAGCACATCGCGCTGCGACGCCAAGGGTCCCGGGTTCGAATCCCGGTCGTGCTTGATTGTTTGTGAATGTCCATTCATCAATTTCATCATTTCATCACTCATCCCCATCTTCGCAAATTAGCCAAGAGGCACAAAACGCGAAGTAAAATAAACTAACTCAAATCAAATCAAATCATCCGTTTCTATCATAAATATAACAATGAGTCGAAGTGGTTGGTAGATGAGAGCAAATAAATTCAGACGCGCACAAATATTCTCGTAGGGCCTAACGTTAGTGCCTCTACTCTTCAACCTTACAAGATATAAATGAATGTCATCATTAAAGAGAGTACTTTATGTTGGTTACCGAAGATACCGAAAATGTCGGTTCTCAGTATATCGATATTTAGAGGTCATATTTTCGAGTACAGATAACGGATATCGATGGTTTCAGCAACCGGCCTCCGTGGCGGAGTGGCTATCACAGCCAGGGGTTTTTTCAAGTAACGGTAAATCAATAACTCCACCATCTTTAAAAAGTATAACGTTTCTTATCATTCATATTTAATTTCTAATCACACACTTATTCTTCTGTACACATGTGGAGGTTGTGTGCCTGTGCAGTGCTTCTTTCGGAAGAAAGTATTCAGGTACTGTTTCTAAATTCGTAAGCAACACAAAAGGAAAATCCGAAGTTAATAAACAACTATTTATACTCGGTTATTTACAGCGCGTTTAATTTAAAATTGTACCGCAGTCCGCCCATTTACGAATACCTAACGCAATGCATTTATATGTTTGTAATGGTAACACTACGGCTGCATAGTCACGTAGCTTGGTGTGGAACTTAGAGGCAAGGAAATTGAAAAGGAAATTAATACTTACTCTCATGATGCTTTTCCGGTGGGTTCAATTTTAAATTGAACGCACTGTATATTTTACGTGGCTTTTCTTCCTGTTTTGTTAATCGCGACGATTTTACATTTAGGAACTCCAAATTAATAATTTTGTATATTCACACGTCAACCTGCTATTATCCTTCACATTTAAATGTTTTTACTTTATCAGTGACTCACTGGCAATTGCCATAATGCATAGTCAAACATCTAACAAAAAGATGGGCGAAAGAAAATATTATCGCACTACGTCTCGGTTCTATTTAGGGGTGAAACCGTTGCACATTACTCAATCGCGTCTGAACTGAATCTCCTACCTGCCCCAAAGGAACGATTGATTGATTAATTTGCTTTACTTTACTTCCCTTTTTGTGCCACTTTTGGCTAATTTTCGAAGATGAGGATGAGTGATCATATGATGAAATTGATGAATGCACACTCACAAACTTCCGTGCCCAGGTCAGGATTCGAACCCGGAACCCCTGGCGTCGTACCGCGATGTGCTAACCACTCTGCCTTCTGGTGCCGGTCCAGAGGAACGAGTAGAAGTGGATAGTTATCTAAATAACTTACATAAGTTTGTTGGACGAATAAATTGGTCGCTGCAGAAAATGAACATTGCTTAGCGTTGATTAAAATTAGTCTCAAAATATTTTATCATATATACTTGCTTCAAATTAGCAATCTCGTTACATAATTTTGTACAAGCTTCATGCTTTTAGCGTCTTTAAATATGTTGGCTAAAGAAGAGTAGTTGGATAGCCTCAGGCTTAATTTTTTTTAAAGAAAATACGAATTGATCTAAAGTTATAGTATTTTCTGATCATTTTATAAATGTATTTAATAGTTCTGCTGTACACTCAGCGGCGAAAGAAACAGTAGGCGAATTGTCCACCACCATTTTCATTCAGTGTGTATTACACAATGTGATGGTACTGAATTGAAATAATGACGTCAATATGAAGAGGGCAATGCCTGCTTCGAACCAACATAGTGTCATTCCTTAAAACAGCACAGGATATAGAATAAAAAGTAATGAAGATAGCAATGGACAATTTGCCTACCATTTCTTTGCTGTTGACTGTACAAAGTAAAAAGAAAACACTCTGTGGTGGGTTCCTTTATTTTCCACAGTGGTCTTTCAGAACGCCACAAGCAATAACTAATTCTGTGCAACTTGCTTCGTGGCCTCCCTTGCTGGCAGCGTCTGCGGAGTAAAGAATGGCGCCAGGAAGTCTCATCCCGCGTTCGGAAAAGCTACAGACTCAAAATTGCGTTTGCATTAGCTGCTAGTCACTACGTACTTCGTTTTTGCCATCGTTGGTAATATCTGTACATCAAACTTGGTCCATCATCCACTTAAGTAGGATATAATTCAAGTCAATACATGCGAACTAGAAAGCAAAACGGATGAGTGAAGGGTGGGGGGTCAATGTTGTTTCATCGTTTAATATAGCGTACGTGTCAAAGCAAAACTTTGGTTAGGGTGACCAGACATACTCTTTTTAAGAGTATTATACTCTTTTACAGGTTCATATACTCTATACTCTTTTCAATTTGCAAAAATCCCCAAATATACTCTTTTCCTTGCTATTTAATTTCATTCATTATTTTACGCGTAAATCCACAGAACGGAAAACGTCAAGATGTCAACAAACTGAGGTATTTACTCCTTGACTCAAGAATTTCCTATGAACAATTTCAAGAGTCATTTTCATATTCCATCAACAAGCAAAACATATTTCAAATTAATTGAAATTTAATAATAATGATTAGAGCCCGGAAGTTTGGCAAAATGCCTGTTTCTATTTAGTGCATATATTGATAAAATTTTTCCGGATATACGTTTTTATGTTGTTTCGAATGTTTTAGAAGCCTTTTCATCGTTCCTATTTTGCCTATTTGGGACCCCACTGCCTATATTTAATTATAATGCCTTTTTCTGCCTTTTTCAATGAAATTTGACCATTTTTTTTTAAAAAAAAAATGTTGGCATTTATTTTTCTTCCGTTTATTTTGTGAATAATTTTCGCCTTATTTAAGTAATATTGAACTCACGCATGTTTAAACATTGCTGAAGGAGAAAAGTGTGAGAAAAAAGTATTTCATGCTGAGTTAGGATATTGCCTTTCGGTTAACATTTCCTTGTGCATGATTGACTGCTGAAGTGGAGAGGTTGATTTCGAACACAAAGAAGATATTTCTGAAATCTCCCTCTCGAACCCGAAAATTTCAGGAAGTTACGCCTGAGCTTAGTTTACTTCCGCAACCAGTCTTGACAAGATGGGGAACCTGGATATCAGCAGCTATATATTATGCTAACAACCTTGAAAAAATCAGTGAGGTGATCGATGCTCGTCCAGAAAATGAAGCGGCTTCAATTCGTGAAGTGAAAAACTCCTGTGCTATTCAGAACTGAAGAATGAACTGTCGTTTATTTTTGCACATTATGGTGCATTGCCAGAGACAATTACAAAGCTAGAAAAAAGAGGTGAGACTCTTGTAGCATCCATGAAAATCTTCGAGGAATCTATGCAGCAGATGATGGAAGTGCCAAGGAAAAAGGGGTCAGCTGTTGCGGAAAAGTGCAAACGGGTAGTGAGTGCAAATGAGGACTTGAAACAATTGAAAACAATTTGTGATATTCTAAAAGATGAAAATGCTGTTACCAAAATGAGTCCAGCTACATTAGCTTGTTCTATGTATGCTCCAATAACTTCTGTCGAAGTAGAAAGATCATTTTCTATTATGAAAAACATTCTCTCTGACAGACGACTATCAATGAATGTTGAGAACTTAAAAAAACACCTTGTAGTTATGTGCAATCAAGACGGAAAAAATTGAAATGCTCTTCCCAATGTATATTTTAACATGTTGCCAGAAATTATATATAAAAGTAAGCGACTTCCAAATGTGCCATTTTTTCGGTTTATTTTGCCTTTTTTTCATTTTTAGTGCCTATTTTCCACATTATAAATGCCTTTTTGCCTGCCTATTTTAACGAAAATAAATGCCTGAACTTCCGGGCTCTAATAATGATATTTTTGACACTTACTATGCAATTTCAAAAGCCATTGAAAAACATCTTGAAGATTGGGGAGAAAGAAAAGAAACAAGTGGAGGTCAGTACAGGCTGGGTCAAATTTAAAAGTGATTGTGCTTCTTGTAAAATTCTTCTTTACTCTGCCTGGTACAAATGTTGATTGTGAAAGACTCTTCAGTGTTATTAAAACTTATTGGCGAGAGGAAAAAAGTACACTTCTGGTGTCAACACTCGAACAATTAATGAAAGTGATATTCAATGTGGACATGATCTGTGAAGGGTTTGGACTGGCAATAAAGGACGAATTAAACATACTCAAGAAAGCAAAATCATCCCAGAAGTATGAATGATGGTTCCCATTGGTGAGTAAGTATTTGTAATTAGCTAATTACATTAGACCCATAAGTAATTTGAATCTGTAGAGTGTAGGCCTATTTTATAGGATCTATAATAGGAGCAATAACAAATAACCACCCGTATTTCCGTTTTCTTTTTATGTTTTGTGCATGAACACCTTCAACCGATAGACTATACTCTTTTTGGTCAACAAATATCTGGTCACCCTAACTTTGGTCAAACCACATTCATCTGTGGTTTAACTTTGTCTTGAGTCCACGTTTTGCATGATAGGCTAATCGTAAAGGACCTACAGTTTAAAGTGGGATTCGAGCCTCTGATCAATCTACCCCAAGCAGGCATGAAAGTTCGATCTCGGAATCCCTTCATTACAAAGCGACAGCGTTGGGCATGAAACAATCAGGAAGGCCCATATCTTTGGAACGGAAGGCAGAATATGGGTGTAACATCATCATATTGACTCTTCGTCGTTGCCTTGTAATCAAGGGGTCTCGGGCTCGATGCCCGGTGGAGACACATAGTGGTTCGTATCCCACCTTAAACTGTAGGTCCAGTTCTGATTAGCCTTACTGTGCATAAAGTGGAATTAAAACACCAACTCAATCAATCAATACTGACTCTTCTTCTTTTTGCTTCGTGTACATGGTGTGAAATCACTGGTTGAGGTTTACACGTACGTGCGCGCTAATATGTATACGTAATTAAATACAACATTACTAATTACTAAATCACTAAATATTTAGAAATAACATTATTAAATACATTTAAAGAATTATTTTTTACTTTCGTAAATATCAGATTTGCATAAAGTAGCAAACTGATTTCTTTACTAAGTGGTTAAAGATGTCAATTAATTTCAAAATTAATGAAATTGTTTTATTATGGTACAGCTGAAAGATTGATTGATTGAATTGGTTTATTTTACTTCGCTTTTCTGCCACTTTTGGCTAATCGCGAAGATGGAAATGGCTGATGTACAATGAAACCGATGAAGGGACACTCACAAATAACCATGCCCAGGCCGGGATTCGAACCCGGGACCTCAGGCGTCGTAGCACGCTATGCTAACCACTCCTCCATGGATGTCGGCGTAACACTTGAAACATTGTGTTTAGTTTTTCTATTAATATAAATCAATTAGGTTTCATTCTTATATTTATTGTCCTTTCTTGTTTCACTTTAATTGTGAATACGTTGCTATTGCTGTAGATCAGTTAATGATCTTTTGAAAGAGAGATTGTTGTGGAAATGCCACCGTTGCACCTTGCCCTTGGACCTCTTCGCTCCCAATAGTTCTCATGCACTATCATCCGCTGAGAGGAGATCGTTTCGAGGGATATTGAGCAATCCAGTGTTACGGTGAAAAACCTTCCTTCGTTTCACTTCAGGTGACAAGAAAATCGCAAAAAATTAAGTATAAAGAACAGATTGAACTGTTTGTGACATTTTGATCATTTTTGTAAGATGGTACGTGTAAGATGTACATGGTAAGATGTCACTTACCATGTTTTACACCCGAGCCCTTCATTTAATGAATTTATTTTGCCTTAACGTCTCAGCCCGGACCTTGGGGTGCACGAGTTTGGGGTGGTAAAATGCCTTATCTTATTTAAATCTTCTTTTCGTCAACATTCGTGAATTGTAGTGATAGCGAGTTGCATGTTATTGAGTAGGAAAGCAAGAAGAGAACAGCAATTTCAGGAAATCAGGCTGTGATTCCGCCCTTTGGAAAATTATTTCTCACTTATTGCAGACGATAATTTTACCAGAACCTTAGATAACTTGCAGGAAACATTCCGTTTCTTCCGTTCTGCACGTCCTCTCATATCCGCGTCGTGGTTAACCAGACGGTACAAATTAGTTACCTTCACCTCGTACTAATCTACACAATCCACAATACTTTCACAAAAAAAAAAATACTTGGAACGGTAGCCATATTATTGGTATTATAACCTGAGCATTGCATTGGTTTGGTTTAGAGTACGAGGTCGTTGTATTATGAAGTTTATCTAATTTTGTGTGGTGTGGCCAGTGTCACATGTTGGTACGTACAATGCTGAGGATTTCTGTTTTCCCCTTAGTTGACTTATATTCAATGACAAATTAAGGAAAGCTAAGCACTTGTTTATCGCAGAAGAAAATTGTTATAACAATGTAAAATGTGACAAATCCACAACAAAATTATATGTAAGGTAATTTCGTACTTTGTAAGTCACGCGTATATAACCTATACTGAATGAATGAATAAATACTGCATTTAAATTTCTTTGAATATTGCTCATGTATTAGGGGAGTCTACAGACCCCACCCCCGGTACGCTCTCAGACAAAAAAAAAGTAGAGTAAAAAGTAAAGTTGTTGCGTAAAAATATGGCCATTCTATTCAATTGCTATTGCCTTCGGTTTGTAGACCTATTGATTATAAAAAAAGGTGTTTTCTAAACTTTTTTTCGAAGAGCTTGCATTTTCTGCAGCTTGCGTTTGCAACGTTGCAACCAGGAGACAGGACAACCTTACTGTCAAGCAGGCCTTCTATCGGTATCTAAGGTTGCAAGATATTCATGTTTTATGATTAACTTCGCTGCTTTTAAATAACGTTATTTTTTCAACATTAAAGCATAAAGTTGGTTTACAAAGTTTAAATTGAAAATATTTCTGTTATACGTTTCGTGAAGCAATGCTGAGAGAACACGGAAGTGAGCGTTCTTAGTTCTCTCTCTTCCCACACGGCCTGAATGTGTTTCTGAAGCAGTGGCAACCATGCCCACTAAGCCCCTCGCAGACAAGGGATGGGGGGGAAACAACTCGGTGTTGCTTTTAGATGTTATATGTAGAAACACTTCCCAGGTTTCTCTCGCTCTTCCTGTGTAACTTGCGATAAATGCAGAATTCCTGTGTTGTGCGCACAATCGAAGGCAAATGTAATAATAGACAAATTGCTCATCATTATGTTAATTAAGTCTGTGTTCCTCAATGTGATTTTCAAGGATCGGAATCGTCATACAGCTTCTTAAAAAAAGCCCTGTCTGGGAAAGCAAATAATTGAAAAAAACTATTGATATCTTGCCTGCTATAATTTTTGCCGTTGACTGTATACAGCAAAAGGACGTTTTGCTGTGGTCTTGGAAAACGATAGCGTCGCCTTGTAATCAAGGGGTCGCGTCACGGGATTGATACCAGTGGGGACACGTGGTACAGTGTTTCGGATTCCACTTTAGACTGTAGGTTCAGTCTCGAATAGCCTTTCTGTGCAAAAAGTAGCAATTGAATTCTTCGAAAAGGAGCACACATTTCAAATCTTGGTCGTCTAATACACGAACGAATGTTTGTGGTTACAGTTGCCATGCATCGCCAATACAACACTAAATTAAGGGTTCCAGTGTATTTCTATTTTACGCCCATTTTCTACCTATCTGGTTAATCGCGACGAAGAGGATAAATGACGAACCGATGAAATGGTGATGGATCACACAATGATACATCCACGCCTGACCAGGTACGTAGGAACCTGAGGCTTCACAGGGTGTTACGCCGTTTACTCCGCAACCGACTAAAGGTTTCAGATGTCAAATGACAGAATGTAGATATCATCACCATCAACGGTTCAAGGTTGAACCCCTTGAGTTTATTTCTGCTTTCTATCTTTCTTTTTTTAGTTTTTGTTTTAATTTTAAGGCCACTTTATTCACATAAAGCATACACCCCTTGTTTGGGAATGACTGTTTTATTTTTGTGTAGTGTATCGTGCAGTGGGTAACACAGTTGCCTTGTAATCAAGGGGTTCTAGGTTCTATTCCCTGCGGAGGCACATTGTGGAGTCCGATCTTTGCAAGAGGTTGACTTAAAACAAATTTTTAAATATTTTTTTGTCATTTCTTGTCTTCATCATTCGTTCTCATCGTCGGAATCAATCAAAATTGTCAGAGAGGAGGCGTAAAATTAGGAAAGTTCTAATACGACAAAGACGCTTTTCTGATGTCTTGGCTGATAGTCAACAATTTATTACAAGAATAATTCAATCTAGAGTTTGGTATCCAATGCAAATTACGCTAACCAAAGTGCTTAACGAAAAGTTCTTTCAGTAGGGGGAAAAGGAAAGAGAGAATGTATGAAGTTGATGTAATCTTAGACGTTATTGTTTCAGAATGTACTTACAAAAATGTGTACATTTTTACTATTTTATCGCTTGTCGCCACTGTGTTGCATGTTGCGGGGAAATCTCAAATCATTATTATCTTTTCTGGAAGTCGCACATATTTTTCGCTCGTAAGTCTTATTGACCGAGATAAATAATTTGTAAACCCATGTCATAAGTTATCGTGAGAATTTGTTTTTAATCACTTTCTGCATTTCTAAGTAAAAATTCTTTAATCTCGAATTCTGAGAATTCTTGAGATGCTCAAAGTTAATAACTTCTGCATTTGTTTTCTTATATCCCTACAAAACAGCTACTTAAGTTGACCGGACAAGGTTTTCAGTGAACTCAGTCTTGAAACAAACTAGAGGCAGGGGTGTCCGGAGGGAGGGGGTTGTGATACGATGCTTGATGGGAATTATTGGAGAGGAAAACAATAATTGAGCTTTGATAATATAATACCAAAACGTTTAAACATATGTTAATACTATTTCTACGACTTCTACCTGACTTCACACAAATCTATGAATGTGTGGTTGATTTGAATTGTTAATAAAGTGCACTTTATGCACAGATAGGCTAATCGGAACTGGACCTACAGTTTATAGTGTGATCCGAACCACTGTACTGTGTGCCAGGACCTCTTGGCAAAACGACAACGTTGCCACTACGCCATCGGAGAGGCCCGACGTGTTTGTGTGGTGTGTTGGAGCAGAGGATTACTTGTAAAATCAAACTAACTAATAACCAAGAGTACGGTTCGATACGCTAAATGAAAGTGCAAAATTTCTTTTGTATATTTTTATGTTTCAAAACATAAAGTGTCCTTACATTCCCTTCGACAATCTTTTAATTTCAACTTCGGCAATGGAGATTTGAAAGATGCGTGGATCCAGAAACTGCCTTTTTTCTTTTCTTCAGCTTTGGTTTCAAGTTTGGTCCTGAAAAATGGTTAACTCAGATTTGCGACCAGCCAATGGGATGGTCTGATTTCTCCGGCCCATTTCTTTCAAGAACTTTTAAGAAATAGTCGGGCTGTTTGTTTTGCTTTATATCCAGTGTAAACTCACTTTTCTCGGTGGCCACAAATCTTCGCTTATCTACAAACATTTGAATCATTTATTAAATCTGTTTGTAATTTTAAATTTCCTCTCCTTGCCTTCTTTCGTTTATTTTCGAATTAAACTTCCAATTTAACTTCCAGGTTATTAGTTCCTACTAGTGTTGCGCAACATATCGTCAATAAATTTTAGAACATCTATCGTGTCAGCGATATAACGTCACGATATTTGGCGACATATAAGATGTCAGCGATATATAGTCACGACATTTGGCGATATTTATCATGAAGGCGATATATCGTCGCGGCAGGCCCCCGTGGAGGACTGGTTAGCACATCGCGCTACGACACTAGGGGTACCGGACAAGGTATGGAGAATGCAATACGTATATGTATGTTAATGAGTTTCCTTGTATTATACCCCGCCCGAAACAAAGTTAAAGTACCTACACGTGTGATTGCAAGTACGTTTAGTTCCACGGCTACGCGCATTTGCGTATTATTAATGTAAGAAATGGTCGAACAGTTAACAATGTTTCCCAGTTTTCTTTGTTCAACAAATGTAAAAGAAAAATCATGCTAAAACGCTTTTGCAAGTCAGTTGAAATACAGATGTCTGAAAGATAATGCAATAAAACCATGGCCAGTATTAATGGAAGGACTATTATGCCTACTCATTTTATACAGGCACACTTTGTGCTTGGGGGAAGTGGGTGGTCAGACGAGACATTTCCTACATGTCCCAAATAAATCAAGATTACATTCCGAGCTCCCAGCAGCCACTTACGGTTAACAACTTTTTACTTTAGTAGAAATTTTAGACTAAATATTTGGTCAAAATTGCCGGTTTTCCCCTCAATTTTGCAAAAAAATATTTCTTGCTTGCTCCGATTGTAATATAAACGTTTCTACACGTCACATTATTTAGAAAGAATTAGCGACCTATTCAATTAAAATGTTCCCTACATAGCTATTTCTATTTTGTTTATTTTTCGCCGCTGGTCTATTTCGTGGATGAATCGAGACAATGAGGTAAATGACAAAATTATGAAGGTACAAACACGATGTCCATGACTCCATATTATCGCGTTTATTCTTTAGATTTAGCTAAACTTTGCGGAAAATTGTGAAAAAGTATTAACGCAATCTTTCAAACCAGAATTTTAATAATTGTTTGAGACCTTCAAGATTGGCCCATGTAAGCAATTGGATCTTCGACGCTGTGCTTCTTGCTTGAGTGCGAGGGCGTTAAGGGAGGGGAGGGGGTTGGTGACGCCGTTCGTGGCTGATTCGAGGGTTGCCGCTTGAAAGTACGGACAGAAGTGAGACTATGCCATTCCTGTTTTCTCTGCTTTCAGGGCATATGGCCTGAGAGCGAATGACTGTCTACAGTCGGATTAAACATTATGGAGACTCGAGTTTGAACTCCAATTAAAAATTAACCAGTAGAGCTACGTATTTAAATTTCGTCCCGATTGGACCACAAGTTTTTTAATTACAGAATCTCAAAGAGAGCATAGTTTGAAAAACAACAAAAAAGCTGCATTTTTTTGTTCTCACGACGATAAGAAATTGAAAGCATACTTGAAAAAAAATTAGTTTTTTTTAGCTTAAATCAGAATTCAATAAGTTAAGTGGTTAATTTTTAATTTGAGTGCAAACTCCAGTAGCCATAATTTTTAATTGGAGAGTAGTTCGGCAGAATCTTTCTTTATTGCTTCCTTTATGACGCAGTGTTTGTGCGAGAGATCGTGATGATTACATATAAGGAGATATCGCTGTTCGTTAACAGCATGTAAACCAATCGCCTGTTCTCTGTCACCTTAGCACATTTTAAGTCTAAGCACCTTTCAACTCATTCAGCAAAGTGTCATGATGTTTTAACTTGATTAAATAGCAAGTATTAATATACTAATTAGTTTCATAATTTAAATGAATAATAGAAATATGGGCACACATAATACGTACGCAAAATTCAGAATTATTTAATAAAAGGTGTTCCAAATCGGATGCACTTCAAGAATTCAATCTATCATCATAATTATTTTCTTTCTTTCACTTTCCGGTCTCGGAATGGAGTCTTGGGGCACGGGCCCCTCCTCTCGCAGTGTGGTGTGTGCGAAGTCACCTATACCACTAACATTGCGTATATTTTTCGGCTGAAGACAGCATAGAATTGTTGCAGGGGTTCTTTCCATGTAACCTCTATTCGTGCTGAAAGTGTTCGTGTTTAATTATTTTCGCAATTTTTCTACTCATGGTTGTTCATTAATTTTGGTATCGTTTCATTCTGCTTTTCTTTCAAAATTAATTGGACTCCATACACTGACATGGTGTTATTCAATGAAAAACTGCTTGGCAAACCTTGGCTTTCCCAGGGAAGTTGAAGTTTCACCAATCTGTTTAGTTAGCGTCGACAGATTTCCTCCAGGGGCAAAAAGTCTCGTCTCACACATAAAGATCGATATTTAAGATTTCTAGGGGATCGAAAGCACATTACACCGAAAAAGACTTGATTCAGTTAACATGCATTTATTATTATTATTATTATTAGACGTATAACATATAGCGAATACATTACATTCAGTTAGAGAAGTTATACAGTGAATATTGTTTAAAATTTGTGCATTCAGAGAGCCGTAGGTTGAGAATTGTATGCCAAAGAGAACAACACAATTCGACACACCTTTTACACATCATTAAACTTTTGCTTCTGTCGAAAGTATTATTTTAGAACATATATACTCTATATGAAGAAAAGCTCTCATTGTGAGCCGAGCGAGGAAATTTTCTTTACTCAATTTAGGGTTAAAATGGACAATTTAGACCGGTTTATTAGTGTAAAAAAATATGTACGTGAAATTATCCAATATTTGAAGGCATAGACAACATTTCCAGCTCCCTAGCCTCCCCCTTCCCTGCATTGAGGGAGCTGTTTCTATGCTACTGGTCACCGGTGAAACCTACTTTGTTCTATTTTGTGTCTTATATTTGTACAGTTATAAGCCCACGAAATGATCCCCTGTTTAAAAGGGAAGTGGGGGGGGGGGGTGGGAGGGTGATGGACTGCGAGATTCATTTGTGGAGTTTATGGACAATACGAAGCTTTGTCGTCCTCCAGGCCAGTGTTGTTTAGAAGTCATTTGTATTTCATATTTATTTTACGTCGCTTTTCTTCCACTTTTGACTATTCACGACGATGGATCACGATTATGTTAAATGGATGAAGAGACACTCACAAAACAGTCTCGTCCAGGCTGACGGGACTCGAACTCGGAGTGTACGGTCACTCAACGCACTCTTCCACACAGTCGAACCTTTAGAAGTGGGGGAATGAATCTTTTCACACCATATTTCTCAGAAATTACGTTACGACTATGCGTCAATCAATGATTGAAAATATGAATATATTTTAACTGACATTAAAAGTGTTGTTGAAAAGCCGTAATTTATTTCTATAAAAATATGTTTCAAAATATGGATATTGGTGTAAGAATATAATTTAATCGGTAGGTTTTTATAACTACAATTCGTATATAGTTTAAAACTTTGTTGAAGAGTTTCTTTCATTTTCTAAGATTAATCTTTCATATTAATATGATACTTTTGGAGGTTAAGGCTTTAATTTTCAAACCTAAAATTCCCAATCGGTTGTTCGGCGTAGCTATAGGGTAAAAAACAGAACACTGAGCGGCGCATAATATGTTGACGTATTACGGTAACGTTGCGCCATTTGGGACGCACTACTGTACTTTCTGTGACGTCACCTGTGCTGTTTGGGTCCGTGACATCGATACAAAGAGATAACGGCCAAAGAAATTCAAGTCGGTAGAAAAACAAAATCACCAAGAAGAGCTTGAAATGTAATGCATGCACATAAAACAGCACATAAAAATTCGGAAGGAAAAATTTAAATACTTTATTTTTGTTTTCAGCCACTGCCAACTGCCATACATAATCATCCTCTGTGGGGTTTGCGTTATATGTTTCTGATCGTCCCTTCCCCACTTCTAACATTCATTTGCATCCTCGCAATTAGCCAGAAATGGTAGAAATCCGACTCTAAATAAACTAAATGAACTAACAATAAAATGCTCTCAGTGTAGCATAAACTGCATAAAATATATGTGACGCTTCGAAAGGTGGTAGTTTAATGTTAGTAATCCCCCTCCCATGTCTTGCATTGCCTCGAATGCAAGTATTCCTTACGTTGCTCAAGTAACATTTTCCCCTAGGATAGTGAAATGATCCACATTAATGAAGTGACAGTAAAAATTAAACGTATAGCCTATTAATGTTAATCTGAGTCGCTTTTCTTTAGTTAATCGTTAATGACCATTAATGCTGGAATGCAGATATAAATGATAGAAGGAACACAATGGCATACGTTACTCATGATTCTAAATTAGAACTTCTGGCTTCGTAGCCACTCCTTCCTGAATGCAGCAAGGTAAAAAAATGAACAAAATAAAGTGGATTTGATTAGATTATTATTATGTAGCTTCGCTTTTCTTACCCATTTTGGCTAGTCGAAACTATGGGGATGAGTAATGATACGATGAAATTTATGAAAAGCATCCACAAAGGAACACCGAAGTAGCGTCGTAATGCGATGTGCTAACCTTTCCGCCACGAAGGTTAGCTGCAATAGATTGACCGATTGATTTACTTTATTTTACTTCGCTTTGTGTGTCACTTTTGGCTAATTTTCGACAATGGGAATGATGATGATATGATGAAATAGATGACTGGACAATCACAAACATCTATGCTCAGGCCGAGATTCGAACCCTGAACCCCTGCCGACGTAGCACGATGTGCTAACCTCTCAGCCATGGGGGCCGTTAGCAATAGAGTCGAATTTACTGAATGATTGATTGATTGATTTAGTTTATTTTACTTCGCGTTTTGTGCCTCTTGGCTAATTTGCGAAGATGGAGATGAGGGATGAAATGATGAAATTGATGAATGGGCATTTACAAACAACCAAGCCCGAGCGGGATTCGAACCCGGGACCCCTAGACAGCGGAACTAAGGAAGATAGAAGACATACAACTGGATTTTAGTCACCATCCAGGTTTATATTCTCCCCAACTCCCTCCATTTGTTTAGTGCTTCAGTGTGTTCATTGATTAGTGTGTTTAGTGTTGAGTATATTTACTAAGCGCGCTAAGGAAGGTAACGCCTGGAGTGATGAAATTAAAAATATGTAGTAACAATAAAATAATAAATAAATAACGACAGGGTAGGTAGGTTTTTGCCATGTGTAGTAGGCAACATTGGTTACAACAAGAAAAAATAAATTTCTGTACGGTACAAAGAGTTATTGAAAAAAATCTTATTGTATCTCAACAAATCTATTCTGGAAGCTGGCCCTCAACGTATTCCGGAAAACGTTTATAAACCGTTGATGTCAGATACCTGGGCCTGGATGTATAAATATTGTATGTTGAAACCTCACCTATAAAGCACAGTTCTATTAATTAATTATATATATATATATATATATATATATATATATATATATATCCACTGTCGGTTTTATTTACTGTTTTGCTTTTGACGTCAGTCCACAAAAAAATTCATCTTCGAATCAATTTTGTATAACGCTACATGGTGCCTTGTACCGGGAGTTCCTTCTGATTATTTTTTGAGATAATACATTTAACTTAAGAAATCTTGTTAATAATAAGTTGAGATAGGATTATTTGTGTGTAAGATATTTGTGTCCTGCGTAAGAAAGTGAAAAAAGCTGTACAGTTTGATCGGGTGAGCAGGCTCTTTCGTTGCAGCTGTACAGGATTAAGGGATTAGCGAGCTAGCGATAAGTAGGTCAGTGGTGCAAACATGGTTCGAACGTCGATCTCTCAGTCTCAGGACGAAGCAGCCGAAATAGGCTGGAATAAAATACTTGAATGCTGCGTGAAGGAACTTTGTTATGAGGGGGCAATAGAATGTAGTTTTTGTAAAAAGTGGTACCATAAATCTTGCACGGGAATGAGCGAAGAAGAATTTACGAAATTTGAGTTGCATTTAGAAGATTTTTTTCCTTGAAGATATGCTGCGCACTGTCAGAAAAGCAAAATATCAAGGAGGAAAAGTAAAATTACACAGGCTGTTCAAAAATTAACTGACGAAAATGAAGAGAGCGTTAGCCTCACGACACGTTTGTTATTTATGAAGCAGAGTAGAGAAGAGGATAGGCAAGAGCAGCTTAAATTTAGAGAAGAGGATATCTTTGGCTGCAAGTCGTTTCACTCTTCTGGCTTTAACTTTAGAAAGGTCCGACCATTAAATTCAAATCTCGAGACAGCAGGGGAGACATTATTTTCATTATTATAATGGTTGTCTCTACATTCTTAATTTTTTGAGGACGCATTTGGAGGTGTTCATGCACCACTGGCAACCCACGTGCGCACTCCTATGCCCTCACAAATCAGTTTTAATTTGCTTCATATGTAAAAGATGTTTTTTTGAAATTGTGTTAATATCGGGTGTTTTATAGATCAAAAGAAAGTAAATTTATATATCTAGGCTATTTGTGCCTGGAGAAGTTAAAGGACGTCACGATTGTTAAATGTCGGTCGACTCATTATCTGAACACAATAAATTCTAGGTTCGAATTCCAATGTCAGTTTCATCTGTCTTACGTGGCAAATATATAATTAATTAGAGGCAGAGATATATATATAAGGAGACAGTAAACATATCATTTTGGGGGCAGGGGTACTGACTGCATTTACGCACAGTATCGGCAGTATTAAAAAAAAGGTCGGTAATTGCTTTGGTAATATATCAAAAGGTAAATAAAAGCAAGGGCTGTTATTCACTTTGTTGATTTCTGGTTAAATATTTTTTTTTACTATTTCGTCGTTAATTTTATCGGAAGAAAACATTCTTACACTCTGCAGAAGAGAAATCGTCTATTAATTTCCGAATAATAATTAATCACCATTTTATATCATATGCATATCATTAACATTCTTCTGTTAAGTCTTGCATGTTTCCTGCAACGAAATACGGACACCTGTCAAAATTCTTCAACGCAACCAAAGCAGTGGGACGCCACGACTGTAGAAATGCATGTTCCAACGAAAGTCAGTGGCTCAACAGTTATCTGTTTCACGGCGCCTGGAGTTGTCTCGCTGAGAGCTCGAGTTTCGGTTTCGCTTGTAAGTGAGTGAACACTTATATACACAAGCAACAGTGGCGTCTGCATGGGGGCAACTAGTTGGGAATGCAGTACTCCCAATATGGTTCAAGTTTGCTGTACACCATTAGAGCCTCAGCGGCTGTTACCATTGGATGATATTCAGCCAACAACTTCCCCCACAATTGTTTGCGCGAAATCACACCCATTGCAATGATTCCGGCAAACGTTTCGGAGCGTGTTGTAAACACACTTTATAGGCATTACATCTACAGTGATTGTGGCAGTGATTGAAGGTGCAAATATAACGATTATATTCTAAATGTAGTCCTGCATTTTGTTTATTCTCTTAACAATGACCAGACTATCTAACAGAATATATAAAACGATGTGTAGCGCCTCACACACCCTTCAATCACTGATAATTTGTAGGTGATGTGAAGTGAACAAGAAAAAGCATTGATTCAATATTAACATATTATTTTGAGGTTTAGATAATATTAAAAAAAGTATTTCAGGTCGGCCCTGTGGCTGAATGGTTGGCGTACCGTGTTACAAAACTCGGGGTCCTAGGTTCGCATTCTGGAAAACCTTGACATGAAATTGTGTTTGTTCCAACAATCTGTTTCATCATTCATACTATCCTTCATGTTATATTATATATTTGCGATAGGAATCTTCAATTTGAGGAAGGCACAGCTATTTTCTGCTGTTATCTACAGATTGATTTAACTAATTTCACTTCTCGCTTCTGATTCATTTGGCCAATCGCTAAGATTAGGATGGAATTGATGTGAGGGCAATGACAAAAATGTTTGGACAGTACGCATCAAACAGACTGAATGTGAGTCTAGACGTCAATGCCCAAATTGTCTGCAAAATGCAGCTCATGCAGAGCGGGATAGTATATAGAATTTGGGCCCCTAGGCTATCTTTTCTTTCGGGCACTGTAGACATTTTTATTAATAATTTTGATATCATGGTACTTTATTTTCACTAACTGCATCCTCTGTACTAATAAAACTTGTAAAGTTTAAAACATTGATACAATATCGGTACATATTGTTTGTATGATCTAGGTGACGTTTGAAAATAGGTCATGGTGTAAGAACTTATTTAAGCGCTAGATAGTCCTTCGTTCACGAAATAAGCAAGTAATAGGATTTGGCATGTTTTAATTTGCCATTATCACAACATTAAGAAATGTTAATAGTCCATGGTCTTCACTTCTGTCCCTTCAGTGTCTCATTTTTGTGTGGCCCTAGGTTATAGCCTAGGATAACCTAATGGCAACCTTCCCCCCCCCCCTGAGTCCAGGTCGTGGAAGAGAGGTTGACATTTAGGCTCTTGCAGGAAAGCCATTCATTACACCTCGCTCCTGTTATCGTTATTTCAGGAACCCTCTCCATTTCCAGCAGTATTCCCCACGCTTCCAGTGGCGTACTTACAAATGCAGTAAAGGGATTATGAGTTACTTCTTACCACTCCTAGATCATGCCATCTTTTCCTAAATTTGACGTTTTTTTTAGGAAAGTTGAGCAAAAATAAGACTACCTAGCTCTAAAACTCCTTCTAAATACGCCACTGTTCTTAACTTTACAGCTGACATATCATAACACCCATCTATCACCCAGTAACAGAATTCACCTCCGATTAGCGTGAAACACAATAATAGGATGTTTTGTTAATATTTTCTCGCCAATCTTATATAAAATTAATCATCTCAGTAGTGTAATTGATGATACTACTGGGGCGATAAATGATGAGCCCCTCTCAGGCAGATTTGGCTACACTTAAAACAGGCTCAACATGCCCATATGAGCTTCTTGCTCAAGTGTGGAACCCTGCCTAATCCAAGATTTTTGTAAAAATGCCCTCGGGAAGTTCCCGTGAAATGATGACCCCTCTCAGATTGATTTGCCTACACTTATAAAAGGCACTTCTGTGAGATTGATGTCCATAAATTTGTTAAAAATATGCCCCTCTTGATATTTTTTTTGGCTACACCTAAAACTACGCCAAACGTATTAACACACACACACACACACACCCACACACACACACACACCCATACGTGTAAACGTGGTCTTATAAGGCCCGAGTGAGTGTACATATGTTGTTGGAACCACTATAATTTGATAAATTAGCAAAATCAAATTCATTTTAAAATGTCGAGACCATGCATGTGATTACAAATACCACCGTGGTTTTTGAAAATTATCATTTATGCAGTTTTCCTGACGAAAAAATGGTTACTATTCTTGTTGGAACCTGGTACCAATATCACCTGTCTAATTTACGTGTTGTAATTTTAATACAATTGCATCCGTTGTGGGTACCAATCAATATTGCAAAACCCGTCCAACCAATCACAATTCTTGTAGGTCACATGATTTCTTCCTGTGTGTAAGCAGCTACGTACCATACCGAATTGGGCAAAAAGTTGTGAAACGCGGTTTACGGCGTCAATTGAGAGCGCGTAGCTTGTCTGTCTCGGCGCAGAGCACTCGGAAGGGGAGGGGAAAAAAAAAGAAGAGTTCCTCTCGCGGCGGAGTTAGGAAGGGATTAACTGCGGCGCAGTCAGTGGCGTACTTAAGGAGTTTTTGCCCCACTGTGGAATTGAGAAAATAATCACATTTACCCTAATCGCTGACTCTTAATTTTTACTTTGCATACTTTTATGTGTTGTTTGAAGATTTCAGAAATGAAAGCAGGCTTGTGTGGCCTATCATGCCGCAACTGTGTGAAAAGAAGCTCTTTATTGGAACGCTACCAAGCGAAACGCAATAAGTAACAAGCGACAAGAGATACGTATCGCTTGGAATTGAACCCTCAGTAATCAATTCCACCTTTCGCATTGATGCGACAGGGCAAGCTGCACATGTCGCTTTCGGCTCGGTGCATTAGGTTTTTCGCGCATGAGCGGTGAATTTCTTGCTTTAGATCGAAGTCGCCAGTGTTCATGGGAGTCCGTAAGGGGGGGCAAGGGGGACCCGTGCCCCCTTTGGAAAATGAAAGTCAACCAAAAATTATATATTTCACACATATAATTCCATTTCAGCCACAATAATATGTGTTAATTAATGCACGAACATGATAAATTCAAATGTAAGCAATGTTTTTTTGAAGGAACATTGGGTAAAATGTGGCTTATTTGCTCCCCCTGGAAAAAAAATACCTTCCTTGCCCTTCCCTGGAAAAAAAACCTGCTGACGTCCATGCCAGTGTTGTCTGTCGATTGTCGCCTGCCACTTGTCGCTTCGATCTGACGTCTCCTTGAAGGGGTCAGGGGAAGAATTCTGACGGAGGCGACAAGCGACAGTGTGCTTCCACATCGACAAGAGACACGGGTCCCTTTTGTCTTGTAGACTAAAACATTCACCGCCCGTGCACGACAAGTGGAGGCATCACGATGCACAACATTGATAAAGTAGCCAGTTTGAGTGACACAACCAAGCGACATGCAATATTTGCAGCTTACCGTGCTGCATCATTCGAAACGTTGCAATGATTACCGAGGCTTGTCGCTTGTCGCGTTACGCTTCGGTCTGGAATCTGCTTAAACGGCATAAACGGCAGGCGACTAGCGACATGGAGATTTTATACCAAAGCGACAAGCGACAAGCGACATTAGATCATTCAATATAAGGCAAAGCATTCACCGCGCATGCGCGAACAAAAGTACGAAGCGACATGATGCACGGTATTAACAAAACTGGCCACGCAAGCTACAAGCGACACCTGCATCTTGTCGTGTCGCTTCTGTTCGAAAGGTTCAATTCATTACTGCTGGTTCGCTTCCAAGGGACATGTGTTGGTTGGCGCTTTCGTGTGTAATCTCCCTTACAAGGCAAGAAAGCTGCAAACGACAGACGACAAGTAACAGGCGACAAGCGACACGGAGAATTCACACAGAAGCTGCAAGCGGCAAGTGACACTAGCACAGTTAGTCTAAATCCAAACATTCACCGCGCATGAGCTAACAAGAGCACTACGTGACAGGATGCACGGTATTGAGAAAACGGCCTAATTAGAGCTACACGTGTAGCTTGACCTGTCTTGATACGAAAGGTTGCATTTATTTCTGAATGCTGGTTTGCAAGTTAAGCGTGTCACGTGCCGCTCCCCTCTGAAAGCTACACCAAGCCATTGTTTTATTGAATTCTCCTCAGGAAAGGAAGAGAATGCTTATACAAATACAGTCTCCGTAGATCATTTGCGAAGCCACTCATTATATTTGAAACTCTACTTTATGTGCACACTCAGCGTGCACTATAATCAACTGAAGCGGCCCTAACAAATTATTCGCTGGAACTAGGATCTCACTTTCCTCATCGTTGTGAAGGGTCACTCGCAATAGAATTGTTACCATTTTATCTCTCTGGCTGAGATCAGAATTTGGAGACTATAGTCGACAAAAAAGTTATTTCTCTTGGAGTTATTAGATTGGGGGAGGAGGGTGGTGCTTCAGATAGCTGTTCCATGTAGACTGTACATTTGAACAAAAGGAGCAAAGGAAAAGTAACTTATTTAATTTCTTTGTAAAATGAATTAAGTGTTAATTTACCAGAAGTCCAGTACAGCAAAACTATCTAAGTTTATAATGGTGTGAGTCTTAATGGACATTTTAATTAAACCTTTCTTAACAAACTGATTCAATATTGAATAGGGTAGTGGTTCCCTAAGGGTGCGCCGCGGCGCCCTGGGGTGCCGCGAAATGTTCCGGAATTTTAACTGAAATGCCACTTACTTGTTAGTCTACACAGGGTTTTAGATATGATTGTTCCAAACATGTGCTTATTTAGTACTTCTTACATAAACAATGTTTCTGAATTTGAAATATGTGCTTATTTTTTAACATAAGGCAAGCAACCTAACAACACTAACTTAGCGTTGCAAGTTTTAGATAGGCCTATGCCTATATTCTGACTTGGGCACCGCGGAAAACTTTTGAAACTACAAAGTTTGGGATCCCCTGAAATAGGGCATAATTGTAATAATGAATGATTGACGTATAAACTTGATGTGAATCGTAGAGAAATGTTTGTTTCGCGAATGGAGCGAACAAGAAAATGTTTTATAAATCTCATTCCTTGCAACCACCCAATCACAGTAACTGTTGATCACCTGACCTCTACTTCCACGTCACCCATGAAGCCTGCTGGTGCTTCTTTGCGTCCTAGCACCTGGACCACAAGCATTTCGTTTTCGCGCCTTTTTTACCGGACGCCCGGTCCTTTCTTATTTCGGTAGTTCTTCTCGCAGTCAAGTAGGAGGGGTACGAGTTCCACTTAAAGCCTCCCCGATGGCCCTGTCGACCTCCGTGACGGTGTGGTTATCACAGAGCGCTACGACATCAGGGGTTCCGGGTGCGAGTCCCGGGTAAGGCACGGGTATTTGTTTGTCCAAATGAGAAAAACTGAAAATTGAGAATAACCGAGAAATGAAAATCTTGATAATATAGTGAAAAACGGGGGATACTTCCGGTTAGGGGTATTCCTTAAATAAATGGCGTATTGGTTGCTTCGTCGCCTTGTAATCAAAGGGTCCCGGGTTCGATACCGGTAGAGGCACTTTGTGGGTTGGATTCCACTTTAAACTGTAGATCCCTTCCCAATAAGCCTTATTGTGCATAAAGCGGACTTAACCAAGCACAATATGTACTATTTTGCGAATGTGGGAGTTGTTGAAAGGTTCCTAATATAGCTATTTTGTTCTTTGATTATTGGGCTGGTTTAAATAGAATTAGTGAAGGCAACGAGAGCAAGTGAAATATTCATTCGAGAATTAGACTGCAAGAATCACTAGCAGAGTTGTCTGTTTCCATCCGAATCGTGGCGCGCCAAAAGCAAGTTCCGAGCGACCCAGCTGGCCGCTGGCGCCAAAGTGTCTGGAATCGTCTCAAGCAGACCGACCTGCAGTGAGCACACAGGCAATGAATTCGGTTTCTGGTGAAGTGACACTTATATATATACAAGACCAGGAACGTGACCGGGGATGGAGGGTTGGGACAAGATATACTTTGTTAAATTTGGACCAAGTTATCTGTTTTTACCATGTATTTAGTAACTCTATAGTCCAACAGTCTTTTGAAGACCAGAGCTTATCAAATGGGTTCTTTGTTGATCGCATTCAGTCCCATCGACGCTGTTATCAGACTTTCTCAATAGGAGCCAGTTCGTCCTTATTAAAAAAAAAAGTGAAGGGAAAGTGCTCCCCTGTGCAATGCACCACGCCATGAAGGCGTATAGGGAGCGTGGGGTTAAGGCCTCACACTTTCTTGATTACGGCCGAAGGTGGGGGTGACGTGATCAGCACCACGTCCCTTGCCGCCTTTACCCCCAGAGTTTCCTCCAGGTACCCACTTTATACGACGATGGGTGGACGCCGGAGCTGCCTGAACAGGTGGAAAAATTTCCGGTTCTCCCCCGCCTGGAGAACCTTATTAAGTCTTTGAATTATATTAATTGTGTTGCGTCATCACCCAAATTTTGGAGCTCTCATCTAAGTTCGAACCCGGGACCGCAGATAATACGCAGGAGACCTTTTCATGGTAAGAGTATGATAATTACAATGGAATGAGAACCCAGGAGCTAGATATTTGGCACCCTAGTAGTAGAGTGCCCATAATATTTTGACCCCAAAAGGGGACATCAAAAGGAGATCAGTGTACCTCCTCCCCTCCTGAAAAATCAGTTAGGCCTAATTATAAATTTATTGTTATAATTAAAGTATTATTATTATTTTATTATTTGAAATATGATCTCTCGTTGTCAAAAGCTATTATTTATTATAATCTCGGTGTGACTTACACAGTATTTCTGGTTCCTTCTGATCAACCTTTGATGTTAGCCCTACGCAGAAGTTGGGGACTGCCAGAAGTATGTATCAGAACAATCAATCTTCTTGAGAGCGGCTTTATTTTTCACCAACCGTTTGTAAATCTCCTCAAAAACCTTACCCCACACATCGGACGCGTGATTTCCCACTTCAGTTTGTGGTTTGTCCCAAGTTCATATTGAAACTGCATATACGTTTCTTGGGCATACTTATGCACTCTCTACAAATAACGGAACACACGCAAAACAATACAACTTTTTTTTTTTAGCATGAAATGTCTCAACTTTATACTTGGTTTTCAAGCTAACCCCTAGGCTTTTCTAAAACGGTACAAATAGTGTTTTTAAATAATATCGAAGGGACGACCGGGACACGCCTCTCAAACAGGACTGTCTCGTTCAAAACGGGACGTACGGTCACCCTATATAAATGACAACATAACTAAGGACCTAATGAGTGAACTGTTAGAAGGCACTCCAATATCAGCGTTTCCACTTCCATGTAATACGCCTCAGAAACTACGTTCTTGAAGGACATTGATGCTAAGTCCACAGTTAGTGCATATTCTGCTAGGTTGTTAGTTATTCTGCGATTTGTCCATTAAGTATCGACGCTCCTCCACAGCCAGTTCTTACTGTTGCCTTAAAACTATAGTAGCTATTATTTTCTTCCTCTGTAACTGAATCATCACGTTATCGTATTTACGGCTGGAACAGAAGGGGGAGGGGGTGTTCCTTGGCTCCCTAAATCACTCGCTCGCTCCTTCTGAATTCCAGAGATTTCAAACCATCAACATGCGCATGTAATTTGATATGATCGAACAGTGGCGTGAAGAAAAAGGGTGGCCAATATTCCGACTGTGCTGCAGCGTTTCTATGTGGAAAGACTCGCGCACTTTTGGCGTGGCCATTGGCCACGACTTGTACGCTCGCATGCTTGACCTTCGGCCACGTTGTGGGCCCAATCATGTTATAGCTGGGGTTCCTCAGTGATCTTAATGATTTTGAAGATGCGTGCATGTTGTATTGGATGAAGGGAAACAAGTGTATAAGTTCGCTTGCGTGTGTATATGCTCTAATATTTTACAAATATTTAACACATATTATTGTCTAGTTTCATTATAATAAACTGGGTACATATGGTCCGTTTCAAAATATTTAGATATTTCATATAAACGAATTAAATAGCGACATGTCTCGTGCGCTCGCCGACGTGGCTCCCTTATTTGAAAAGTTTTGAACATAACGTTATGTGTGTTCGGCCTCTTGTTTACTTTCTTAATAATAAGCTGGGTAAGTAAAAACACTTTCAAGATAGTTAGTTGGATGTTTTCTGTAAACGGATTCAATAGGGACACTAAATTGGAAAAGCAATATTTACGTATTTTGTGATTTTCACAATTTAAAACGTAATTGAAAAATAATTGTTTTCCGTCATTCCCCTCGAATTCCTCTGTAATAAATTATGAGGCTCATATTTTGAAATTCGAACAGTCTAGCATAATTCACTTAGTAGTTTCTGGGGTGAAAATGAAGTTCCCTAGCAACGTCTGTTGCCATGGTCAACAAAAAGCAAGTTAAGCTCTGATATCATAGTAAAAAGCCTGGAATATGAGCAACTTCAAAAGAATTCAATTTCAACAACAACACAACTAAACACCTGGCTAAACAACAACAAGCTTTCCCTGAATGTTAATAAAACAGTTCTAATAAATTTTAATCCAGCAAAACAAATAAAAAACTTAAGAAGTCGTCAAAGAATGCAATGCAATAAAATTCTTAGGAGCATTGACAGACACAAACCTGTCTTGGGACATGCAAATTACTAATTTAACTCAAAAGTTAAGCAGGCTCTGCTACATGATGAGAATTTTGAGAAATGCTTTAACTTTGAATGTTTTAAGAACAGTATATTTTTGGACAGATTCAAACTGTACTTACATATGGTATCTCTTTCTGGGGCAGCTCACCCAAAATGCAGAAAATTTTTATTTGGCAAAAACGCAAAACGCATATTAAACATTATGAAGAATGTATCCCTCTCAAACCCAACAAAACAAATTTTCAATGAATTTGAAATATTACCTCTTCCATGTTTATACATATTAGAAACGTTGTACTTTATTCATACAAATTCTAAAATCTTCTAAAAAAATCTGGACATACACAAGTACAGCACTCGTATGCATAACTCCCTCCACCTTTCTACTGTCCGCACATCCAAAACACATAGTTGTCTAGGATTTCAAGGTGTAAAACTCTATAACAAGCTGTCAGAGGAATTCAAGAATCATAATCCAACCAAATTTAAAATAACAGTAAAAAGCTTGCTTATGAAGTATTTGTTTTATAGCACAGAGGAGTACTTAGATCATATTTTTCATTAATAGACATAACCTTTGATTTTCTTCCATTTTTATGTTCACTAATACCCATAACCTTTGATTTTTCTTCTATTTTTTAAGTTATTCCATACTCTTTTATACTTTTGATATGCATAAGTATGTGTTAATTCCTTTCTACTCAAAATTACACATGTAATTGACCTATCTCATATCATAGTGCTATTTGTACTCATATGATCAAGTGGATGGAAATAAATATTATCTTATCTTATCTTAAGAATTGTTTGTCATTATACCTCCAAACATTTAGTTAAAACAAGCACGATGTAGATATTATCGCATTGAGTATACCAATATCTAATTGTATCTGGACTGAAACATCTTCTTATGTAGATGTCAACCTTGTTTGAAGCTCCTTCTCAAAACCAAGAGTGTGTGTGATCTGTGAGAAATAATGTAGCTTCACAATAAAGACTTGAATCAAACAAGATAGTTAGTTGGATGCTTTGTATAAACGAATTCAATAGAGACACTAAATCGGAATAGCAATATTTTACGTCTCTTGTCATTTTCGCATTTTTAAACGTAATCGAATTTCTACCTCTCCTCAGTAATACATTCTGACGCTCATATTTTGAAATTGGAAAAGTCTAGCATTATTCACTTACACTAGATTTCGAGGTTAAAATAAACTTTCATTAAGTTCCCTAGCAACGTCCGTTTCCATGGTCAACAACAAGCACGGCAAGCTCTAAAGAATTGCTTGTCATTATACCTTTAAACATTTAGTTGAAACGAGTGCGATGTAGATATTCTCGCATTGAGTATACCAATATACATATACGTAATTGTATCTGGACTGAATCTTCTTCTTATGTAGATGTCATCCTTGTTTGAGGCATCTTTTCAAAACCAGGAGTTCATTCATCTGTGTGTGATCTGTGAGAAATATAATGTTAAGAATTAAAGGAAACAATGTGAGCAAAAAGAGAAAGCCATGGAAACGGTTGCTAAGGACGTGAAAAAAGGGCATTTTCACTCTTAAGAAAGGGCCAATTTTTTAATTTTCTCGGCTTTTTGGGACAATTTCATGGGGGGTCGTAATCGGGCATTTTTTGCCTCCGGGCCTTCCTTCATGGAGAACATTTATGTCAGTGAGTGGTGGGATTGGGTCTATATAGTATATATTGCACTCGCGTACTTTCGACGTGGCCTCTCTCGCATGCGTGACCTTCGGCCACGTTGTGGGCGAAATCATATTATAGATGGGGTAAAATGTCTGCATGTTGTATTTAATGAAGGGGAACAAGTGTATAAGTTCGCTAATTTAAAAAGTTTCAAAAGTTACTTTATATGTGTATGGGCTCTAATAAGGTACAAATATTCAAAAGAGTATTGTCTAATTTCTTAATAATAAACTGAGTAAGTAATAACTGTTTCAAGATAATTAGTTGGATGTTTTTGCATCAACGAATTCAATAGCGACACTAAATTGAAAATGCAATATTTACGTCTTTTGTCATTTTCACATTTTTGAACGGAATTGGATAATAACTGTTTTCCGTCATTCCCCCAAATTCCTACCTTGCGTCTGTAATAAATTCTGACGCTCGTATTTTGAAATACGAAATGTCTAGTATAATTCGCTTACAATAGTTTTTGGGGTGAAAATAAACTTTCTTTAAGTTCCCTAGAAACGTCCGTTTCCATGGTGAACAACAAGCACGGCAAACTCTCTAAATAATTGTTTGTTATTATACCTCTAAACATTAAGTTAAAGCAACCACGATGTAGATAATATTTTCGCATTGAGTTTACCAATATATATACGTAATTGTATCTGAGTTGAAACTCCTTATTATGTAGATGTCACCCTCGTTTGATCCACCTTTTCAAAGCCAGGAGTTGATTCAGCTGTGTGTTGTAGATCTGTGAGAAATATAATGTATCTCCACAATTAAGAATTGAAGGAAACAGTGTGTGCTGCAAAAATGTCCGTGGCAACGGTTGCTAAGGACGTGAAAAAAGAAGGGCTATTTGAGCTATTTTTGAATTTTCTCGGCCTTTTGTGACGATTTCATGGGGTGTCGTAATCGGGCATTTCTCGCCTCCGGGGCTTCCTTCATGGAGAACATTTGTGTCAGTGAGTCAGTCAGTGGTGGGATTGGGGCTTTATATATATTGGATAACTCGGCCTTTCATGTACAATTTTCTGAAACTTTGCGTGAAGTTACGAGCTAGGCACATTGTAGCTCTGTTTGTATACTCTGTCCCGAGAGTGACTCGAGAGTGCTCGACCAATTAACGCGTGAGAGGGAACAGGGAAAATGGGAGAAAAAGGAATTTTAAATTCGTCGTTGAAATCTTCAGTGATACTTATTCTAAAGGTAAAAGGTAAATATAATCTACGTGGATTGAATCATGCTGTGAAGGTACACAGGGGTCAAAGGTGGAGCTCTCCCACCGTTGAAAGACCACAAGGTGAATGCAACGCGGTCCAGGAAACTCTCCCTTCTGAAGCATGACGTCATATGAGTTGCAGAGGCGGGTCACGTTCCTCTGTAGGCAGGGAAGAAGTGAATTGGTGTTTGCAAAACAACAATATTTCATGAGCTTTAGAATATTAGGAGGGAACATTTAAGAAAGTCAACATCTTCTAAAGTCCAAAATTTAGCACTAAAATATTTCTCTAGAGGATGGTTTACTTTAGTTAGTCGTTAAAGTCATACCTTGGAGTAAAAAGTATTCTTTGACAATTAGGCTATTATCAGTCCTTCTGATTTTTATCAGCCTGGCGCAGCATTTTTCATTGCATTGTATGGGTCATACGTAGATAGCTCGGTGGTCGAGCGTGTTCAGTGGTATACTGGCGACCTAGGTGCCAATGGATCCGGGTTCGATTCCCTGTGTGAGGTGTAAGGCGTGACGTTTGTGAAGAGTACGCATTCCACGCAGTAAAACCCTGGACCGCATTCTGCAGAATAATGAGGATCTGGAGCCCAGATGCACGGACAGTATAATCCTCTGCGGTTGCGTGTTGGCGCCCTGCATGCTAAGTTGCCCTTCGCAACATCTGTTTTTAACTAGGGTGTACAGACTTGAGTCTTCAGACGACGGCAGTTCTAGTATTTGCCTCGACTGTACGTAATCACTGGCGTAGGCCGAGGGGGGATGGTTGAAGGGGCTACGGTCCACTCCGAAATTTTAAGAAAACCAACATTTTCAAATGAAGGCAGTGAAGAACTGGGAAATTGGGGACCAGAGTGAGTGTTAAATGTGCTGACGTGTCCATAATTTTAATAAATCAATCAAGTATTTTTAAGTTCCGGCCTGCATGAGTCTACCTTTGTAAGTGTAACTCATAATTCATCTTCGTCGTCGCCAATAGTGGCTGAAAAGCGATGTAAATATTAATGAATGCAAACATAAATTCTAGCTGTACGCTGTAGCAATTCTGACCACCTCTCGTACATAAATCAATTTTGTATACTTTTTCTCCTTGTCGGTGCTTCTCAACAATATCTGGTTAGTAAATGTAGAATGAGAATGAGAGAAAGGGAGATGTTTCAAGATGTTTCCAGCTTTGGCTGCAAATCGCTTCTCCCATCTGGCTAGAACTCGAGAAAGACCAAACTGTTAAAATTCCAATTTGGAGGCATTACGGGAAATATAACTTTCATTATTGTAGTGGTTATTTCTACATATTTTATTTTTTGGGGACACATTCCAGGGTGGTCAGGCACCATTGGCACCCCCCGTGCGCAAGACTATGCCCTCACATATCAATTTTCATTTGCTTCATCTGTAGAAGAAAGTATCGACGGTAACCAAAATTAGCGATGTTGTTTGAAAGTGTGTTAATATCGGGTGTGTTGTAGAAGAAAAGAAAGCATTATTTACACTGTTACTCTTCCTTGCACTCGTATTGTGTTTCGTTTGTTAACTGGGACCTCCCTGTTGGTGTAGTGGTAACGTCGTCGCCTTGTAATCAAGGGGTCCCAGGTTCGATAGCGGATGAAGGCATAGGAATATAGTGTTTCGGGTTCCACCTTCAACTGTAGGTCTAGTCCCGATTAGCCACACTGTGCATAAAGTGTACTTAAAACACAAAGTCAATCAATGAATTTGTTTGTTTACTGAACGGTGCTATTCGAATATGAGCAAAGCGCTTTCGTTACTTACGAAAAATGTTTCTACTTTAACAGAATTATAATCAAACCATTTTATATATTTCAGCTATGATTGCTTGGAAAAGTTAAAGGACATTAGGATTGTAAAATCTCGGTGGACTCATTATCTTAGCACCAAAAATTCTGGGTTGGAATTCCTATGTCAGTTTCGTATCTCTAACGAGGCAAATAGGAAATAATTTGGAAATATGCTCTGCCCCAGGTTTCTCTGCAGCGGCCGAACGAAAGCAAGTCTCAGTCAATATGGAGGACTGACTAAGGAACGCGTGCGAGGGAACGGGATTGTGGTAAAGGTGAACAACGACCACCCTTTCCAGCAGCGCTCCGCTTACTCACTCTTCCCCTTTCTTGCTCCATAGATACCCGGGACAGAGTATAGAGAGAATTGGAAGAGACATTTTGGTGGCAGAAGTCCTCACTGCATCTACGCACAGTATCGGCAGTTTTAAAAAAAACAATGGCATCTATTTGCGTTGGTAATACATCAAAAGGTGAAGAAAAGCAAATGCTGTTATTCACTTTGTTGATGTCTGGTTAGGTATTTTCCTATCTCGTTGTTGTTAACTTTATCCAAAGAGATTTTTTTTTACTCTGCAAAAGATAAATCGTAATTTTGTCACGCCTTGCATGTATCCTGCAGCTAAATATTGACAACAGTAAAAACGCAACAAAACCAGTGTAACAAAGGACTTTGGCCACGTGTGTAGAAATGAACGTTTATTTCAACGAAACTCGCACGACTCCACCGCTATCTTTTACTCTGGCGCCTAAGAGTCTGGACTCTGGAGTTGTTTCGCCCAGACATGTGTGCTGGATCTGCTGTGAGAGCTCGAGTTTCGGGTTCACTTCCAAGTGAACAAGAGTAATGTATACACCCAAGTATCAGTGGCGTGTGCAGGGGGATAGTTATAGTTGGGAACGCAATACCCCCAATTGATTCAAGTTTGCTGCACAATTAACGTGAACTGCAAAGAAAGATGGGGAAATAGTATTTATTACTGCTGTCCGCTATCGCAAGTCACGTAGTGGTAACGGTATCACATGTGACGATGCGGCGGTCTGGCGTTCGATCCCCATTAGAGCCTCAGTGGTTCAATTTCCACTGGATGATATTCATTGCGCGAAATCACACCCACCGTCATGGCCACGATTTCGGCAAACGTTTCGGGGTGTTTTTTTAACACACTTGATAGGCATTGCGCCTACAGTATTTGTGGAAGTGACTGAAGGTACGCATATAACGATTACATTCTAAATGCAGTTCTTCTTCATTTTTTTTTAGTCTCGTAAAGATTAACAGACTATCTAAAAAGATGTGTAAGGCCTCACACACTCTTCGATCACGGCCAATTTGGAGGTGATGTGATCAGCACTACGTTCCTGTCGCCTTTACACCCCAGAGTTTTACCTCTAGTTACCCACCATTTATTTGAGGCTGGATAAGCTCCAGTCGCTTTACGCGGGGACAACGGCGGAAACATTTCGACCTTAGATCATCCAAGGGACTCCCGTGTGGCAGACAGGTGCCCTACTGACTAGATTACATTATATTGTGCATAACCATTATTTATTTGGAACCAGCCCCTCCCCCGCGCCCTTAATTAAAATGATATATTATTAGCACTAGCTTACCCGGGGGGGGGGGGGATTCCAGGCCAACCAAATTCTCAACTGCGGACATTTGTATTTAAAAAATGAAAATAAATTAAAATACGTTGCAATGGTCCCTACCAATATTTCTGAATTACTTTTGCTCATACAATGATGAAGGTAACGTACATAGGAGGAAAATTCACGCTGTGGGCCTATCAGTATGTTCCGCCATGAAACTTGTGCCTGTAACAGTGTACAATTGGTTGATAACTATGGTAATTAATGTAGTTATTATAATTACTTGAGAACAGCACATACGAAAACAAGAAATACCATTGATTCAACATTAACATGTAATTTTGAGGTCTAGTGAATGATAAAATGTGTGTGACACTTGTGTAATAATTGGTTCACATGATGGTCATTTTGCAATTATTATATTTGTTATATAAGTTATATGAACAACAAAAGAAGAAATGATTAATTAAAAAATTGTTGCATGAATTTTAATTTTAATGTTAAAAAGGAAAAAAATGTCTGGGCCTCTGAGATCCCCTCAGGTATGTTAATTTCTTGTACGCCAGGGGAAGCTAGGGATAAGAAAAACCAAACTTATTCCAGTCTTAACTGTAGTTCTTTTGTAAAACAATGGTTTTATGCTTGCAATCATGTATTATATGGTATTGCTGCAAGGGTTCTTCGCTTTGGTCAGATTCCCATTCATTCAACAATTTCGCTGCCACCTTTCCTCTTCTGTCTTTTACTCCTGAGCTAGAATACAATTCAAATGTAGTCGAAAAAAGGTATAGGCTAGGTGATGTAATTTGAAACTCTTTCATCTTCGATTCCTACAGATCATAAAATTGTAAAGTCACGACTTCAATAACACAAATAATTTTCGTCGGAATAACAGTTTTAAGTAAGGTATAAAAATGGCTACAAATTGGCCGTGCTTCAACTCTAGATATTAGAGAACCAAGTTATATCATTTCAGCAGGTAAAAATACAAAATACGTATGTTGATAGGATATACGTATTGTAGAACAAAGTGAAAACTATAAAAACCAGTGAAATTGAAATAAATCTACATTTCTCAAGTAAGCATAAAGGAAAGGAAAAGTAACGCACAATTCTTGCAGTAATGATAAAATATTACTAATTGCGAGAGCTTAACCGTGAAACGATTGCCCCGCCATCGATATGGAGACACGTGGGAACGAGTCATAAAATTCGACAAAGACTGCTAGGCCTCTATTTTGACGTGAACCAAGCTTCGTAAGTTCTTTTTAACAAACATTGTTTCAATGTGCGCGAGCTACACATCCGCAGTTCTATTCACTGGAAATGACCTACTAAAAGCGCGAATTTTCATGAAAGGCTAGTATGTGAGTCAATGTGTGAAGAACCCCGTCTCCTCGAATTAAAAGCGCGGAGTTAGAGTAGAACCCAGAGCCCCCTGGTAGCAGCAGATTTTTTGGCGGATGGAGTGGGGGAGGGTTGCACGTAATATTTCGTTTATACTGTAGGAAAGTTCAAGTCCGTGCTTCTCAAGTAAGACATGGATGCCGAAATATTGAGGACTGCGACAGAGTGCTGAAAACAACTTTTCCCACCCTCTTTTTTTACTTTTTTTTACTAGCGTTTCGGATAAGATTGATTGATTAATTTTTTGTTTCAAGTCCACTTTATGCACTGGAAGGCTAATCGTGTTTTGGATAAAAGTATTTACATTTTGAAGGCATAGTTTCCCTTCCCTTGTAGGAATAATGCGGTGAATTCAGCAGTCCTACATAAAAGTAAAACATTTTACCAGTAGTCTTTAGGTGAGCCTACCTACAAATATTTAATTTTCCATAATTGTAATTGCTAGTCAGTTAACAAAGCATACACCCTTAATCCACCATCGTGGAATTAACATTTCTTTTCGCATGCATATCTCAAAGTTCGACTACAGAAACACAATTAATTGACTTGGTGTTTTAAGTCCACTTTATTCACAGTCAGATTAATCGGGACTGGACCTACAGTTTAAATTGGGATCCGAACCACTAGTGCCTCCACCGGGTATCGAACCCGAGACCCCTTGATTATACAGAAACACAATGACCGAAAATATGGGAATAAATAATATCACCCATGAAACAGCAAAATCAAGTTAAGGTTTTGCAACTGATGTGGTGAACGCTCCGTGCAGACTTGAAGACGCCAATGCAACAGTCTCTTTTCATCTTCCCAGTTATATCGTTTACGTCTCGGAAATCACTCCCGCAAGCCGGCTCTGTGGCTGAATTGTTAGCGTAGCGTGCCACAAAACACACGGTGTCCTAGGTTCGCATCCCGGTTAAAAAACCTGGACATGAAGTTGTGTTTGTTCCAACAGTCTGTTTCATCATTCATCCTAGCCTTCACATTATATGCGACATTTGCATGAAGACACAACATTTGCTGCTCTTATCTACTTATTGATTTGATTAGTTTACATCTCGCTTCTGTCTCTTTTGGTCACTCGCGAAGATTAGGGTGAAATTGAAGCCAGGCAATGACGAACACGCATGGGCGGTTAGCAACACACAGACTGAGTGTGAGTCTAGACGCCAAAGCCCGTTTGTCTGCAAAACGCATTCCTTGTACTAATAGCACTTGTATAGTTTAAGATACATCTGATTAAAAATATTCATTAAACTTCGTTGTCCTTTAAAACTGCCACTTTCAATATGTATTTCGCCATATAACACAAATACCGCAAACGCACTAAAGGAAAACAATAGCCACACTGGACGCGAACCAAGAAACAAGGATGTTGATTTCAGCCTTCAATATCTCTCCACTTGACTTTTAATTGTTGGCATTCAAAATGTTTACATTCGTTCATTTCGAGGAACAATTGTTTATATTCGAGCAATAAAATTGTACATATTGTTTGTATCACGTGACCTTTGAAAATATGGTCATGATGTAAGAACTTATTTAAGCGCTAGATACTCCTTCGTTCATGAAATAAGCAAGAAAAAGGATTTGACATGTTCTATTCTGCTATTATAACAACGTTCAGAAATGTTAATAGTCCATGGTCTTCTTCACTTCTGCTCCTTCAGCTTCTCATTTTTGTGCGGCCCTAGGTATCCTAGTACCAACCCCCCGCCCCCCTTCCTTGAGTCCATCGTGTCATACCTAAAAGAGACGTTGTCATTTAGGCGCTTCAAGGAAAGTCATCCCTTACACCCCGCTCCTGTTTGTGGGTAATATTCCCACCCTTTCAGTGGCGTGCCTATAAATGTAGTAAAGGGATGTGAGCATAAGGAGATTATGAGTTATTTCTTACCACTCCTGGATCATGCAATTTTTTCCTAAATTTGACGTTTTCTTAAAAGGAAAGTTGCTCTAAAACCCCTTGTACGAGTAGATAGGCAGCTGTTCCATAACTTTCCAGCTGGCATATCATAACCAAGTGACAGAATTCGTCTCTGTTAAGCGTGAAACACAATACAAGCTGACGTAGTGGTTAGGATAACAGACTGATTCTTCAATATTTTCCCGCTCATCTTATCAATTAATCATCTATATAACAGTCACGATGAATAAACTCCGTGGCGAAACTGCCCTTGAATAACAAACGCCTGTTGATTGGTTGACACGTGATCAGAACATCGAATCGCATTGCCGCTGTTATCTGGTTTTCTCGATCGGATCCCACTAATTCACGTAGCTTCCCAACTTGCTTCAAGAGCCAGAAATGTTCGAGCTCCCACCGGTAAATAAATCTGTTATCACGCTAACTTGATTCCTTAGTTTACTTTATGCTAAGATGAGCTAATCAAGACTGGACCTACAGTTTAAAGTTGTATCCGAACCACTGTGTGTCTCCCCCGGGTATCGAACCCGGATCTCCTTGATTACAGGCCGAAGAAATTACCACAACTACATAGGGCTGGCCGTATATGTTAGGCAATAACCGTTCGACTGCTTCAAAGCACTTTGAAAATCGTGGGTTGAGTACGGAAATAATATTGATAAAGCAAACACAGTTACAGTAATCTTTGCAGTAATGAATTACCAGTAAATCTTTTGAACAAACCAAAGAAAAGTTTCGCAAAGATACTCCGTAACACCGTCTTTCAGCCCTGAAAGATGGGTCAAAAGTTCCTTTTGTAGCATTTTGACTATCTATTCCGTCCGCACCACCTGACACAGGTCTTCTTGTACTGCATGTACAATGTAGTTTGGCGAAAGGAAAAAAAAAAAAAGCACGCAGTTCTTATCGCTTTCTTGCAGGAAGGGAAAGTGACAGAGCAGAAACGTTTTTCATCCTCTTAGCTTCTTATTTCTTACACAAGCCATGATTTTTCCTGCATTTACTTGGGTCTCACCGATGGCGCAGTTGTAGCGTCGTCGCCTTGTAATGAGAGGTCCCGGGTTCGATACCCGGTGGAGGCACACAGTGGTTTGGATCCCACTTTAAACTGTAGGTCCAGTCCCGATTAGCAGAAAGTGCTATTCAAACACCAAATCAATCAATCCTGCATTTACTTGAAAGGTGAAAACGTATCAGCTGCAAAGGACGGAATTAGCCGAAGAATGATTGAAAGTCGAACTTCAGCTAAGAAAAATAGAGAGAATGAATTTGATGTTTAAGCTTGACCAAGATCAGAAAAATCCACTGGCCCTGTTATTTAATTTTCAACAGTAAGGGAGCGGTCGGAGAGTGGTGACGCAATGAGCTCTTTACCATGTGATCCTGCCCCTGCGTTGCCAAAATGTTCAGCATTCTTCAACAGATGGTCGTCACGTTTATTCAGTGCTAAACATTATCATTATGAACGTCACACATCGAAAGTCGAGATGTAATATTTATCGTTGTTGAAGCTTTTGATAACGAAGGAGTGAAGGAAACTGGCAACACGGCGGTACTCGGGTAAATGCGGAAGAGAGAGGAGAAAACAAATGACTGCCAGTGACGGATCTACATATTTTGGGCACATGGCAAGCATCACTTAAGGCCCCTTCAATGTAAAATACACAAGTATGTGAAAGGAAATGTCAAAACCTTTCTGCTATTCCGTTTCTTCAATGTATGTATATATTGTTCGTGCGTGCGGGCCCATGGAAAAATTTGATTTTGTTATTTAGCGTCGCCTACAGAGTGTGTATAATCGCGACGATGAGGATGAGTGATGATATGATGAAATTACGGAGTGGATGCAGCAACACTCGCAAAGAACAGCCATGCCCAGCAGAGATGCGAACCCGTTACCACTGGCGTCGTAAACTCTGTGCTAACCACTTCGTACGGAGGTCGGTATATCTCTGGATTTTTTACGGATAGTTTTAAGTCCATTTTTATGCACAGGTAGGTCTAAATGGGACTGGACCTAACGTTTTAAAATGAGATCCGAACCACTATGTGCCTCCACCGGGTATCGAACAAGGTATACCTCTGAAGAGGAAGGTGGAATTGGAAAGGTAGAGTTTTGCAAAATCATGGACAGATGAAACTTTTGATAAGTCACTTATGAGAGATGTCTAAAGATAAAACTCAGCTGGGAATGATGGACCAATAACTGTTTCTTAATACATTTCATTCTACATTTGCTCGTTATTACTTTTAATTTGTCAAGCTTTGGGCTGGGTATGCAGTAGTGTTTAGGTAAGCAAATCATGTTTTGATGGTTCCCAATGTAAATAGTAATTTCGTTCTATCCACGGGATTCTCGTCCCTTGCTCCGCCTGTCTGTTGCAATTATTACTCATTCATTGGACAAACCATTCGTAATGTTAATACAATGAAGGTTCTCTCCAAGAACCAAGTACGAAGGTTAACTTTTGCATTCCGAACTCAGTCTCCCTTTGTCTCGGGGGATTAACAATTTCAAATAAGGTATTCTTACTTTTCTTTGATTGTCGTTGTAAATACAAGATTTAGAAAAATAATAAAATAATAATATTACATTTAGAAAAACTGGGAATGAAACGTTCGACCACAGGTGAGTTTCCTAAGTAAACTGTCACAGAAAAACCAACGCTGTTATTCATTACGTTAATTCATAGTTCATAACTTTGCTATCCCGTTGTTGTTAGTTATTGCGAAAGAGAAAAGTATTTCACTCCGCAAAAGGGCAATCATAATTAATCTCTAATAATAATCGTCATGTTATATGTGGCATTAGGTATAATTTTGTTACACCTTGTTACCCGACCCTGTGGCCGAGTGTTGGGCGGCCCCTGTGGCGGAGTGGTTAGCACATCGCGCTACGACGCCAGGGGTCCCGGGTTCGATTCCCGGCTCGGCCATGGATGTTTGTGATTGTCTGTCCTGAAAAGTCTTGAAATTGAAATATGAATGAAATGATATGAGTGAATGAAGTGTGATGGGGGAAGCTTCCGCATAGGGGCTTTCCTTTATGAAAAAAAGAAAAAAAAGTGTTTAGCACATCGCGCTGCGACGCCAAGGGTCCCGGGTTCGAATCCCGGTCGGGTTTGGTTGTTTGTAAATGTCCATTCATCAATTTCATAATTTCATCACTCATCCCCATCTTCGCAAATTAGCCAAGAGGCACAAAACGCGAAGTAAAATAAACTAAATCAATCAATCATGTTACACCTTGCTTGTAGCCCGCAGCGAAAATTAGATACCAGTCAAAATAATTCTTACGCACTACTCTTGCAGCCAAACAAGTGGGAGAAGGGGAACGACTGTAGATTACGGCAGCAGATAACACCCACTTGCGCAAGCAGTAGAAGCACTCTGCCGTTGAAATATCGAATTGGGACGTTAGTACAGTCACTGACACTACTGGTTTGTAATTGTCCAATTGAAAGTCAATGAAATCGTTACAACCCAGAACTGTTCGTGACTGTACAGCTTGTCATGATGCAAGAAAGGACAAGTACAAAGTATGCTTTTCTGGGATTCGAAACCTGAAACGTTACCCTTGCGTGGTGCACGTAAATAAAGACGGACTGGAAGTAAAATTTAGATCTGACATTTTTGTTAATCAGGTTCACCAGAATATGACGAAGAGAAATACTCGTGTTTTAATTCTTAGTTGAAGTTTGTTGTGAAGGAGAGAGTATAAGCAACATATCTTTGGTCTTTGGAAACACTCATGTAGTCTGCAGGTCATATAATTTCGTGTTAAAGAAAGGAACATACTAGTATTACATTTTCGGGTTAGTGTAGTATTTTTCTTATTTGTCCCTAAGTAATTTGGAGTTCTCGATTATAATTTGGCTGGTGTGTCTTTAGAGGCTCTCCCCGATGGTGTAGTGGCAACTTCGTTGTCTTGTAATAAAGATGTCCTGTGTTCGATGGAGACACATAGTGTTATGATTCAACTTTAAACTGTAGGTCCACCATGACTAGCCTATTTCTACACAAAGTTGATTTATAATAAAAGCTCAAGTCAATTTAAATCACCTGGTTCGTCTAACCTATTATGCACAAAACATCAACAAAACATAGGACAGCTCTATTATTCAGAAATCCTGGTAACGACGAATTGTCCATCGCCAGAGGTGGCAAGGGGGGCACTTCCTCCCTTTTTTTGCAACTTTTATGCTAAACCTTATATACGAAGGGAAACTGAACTGTCCTTGCCACCTTCCCCCCAGTTTTGACATCTTCCCCTCCCCCCCCCCATTTTGGCACCTTGCACAGCAGTTTTGGCACCTTGCACCCCAGTTTTGGCGCCCGATTGCCGCCACTATCCATCACCATTTTCATTCAGTCTGTATTACACAGTGTGATAATAATAAATTGAAATAATGACATCAATAAGCAGAGGCCATTGCCCGCTTCGAACTAACGTAGTTTACTCCTAAAAACAACATAGGATGTACAATAGAATGAAAATGTAATGAAAATAGCGTTGGGCAATTTTCCTACCATTATCTTTGCCGTTGACTGTGCCTTGGAAGTGTCAATCCCAGAATAAAATGCGTAGGACAGCCAGTTATGGATTTTAGATACCAGGTTTCGGTGTATCGAAATACAGGTCACATCGAAGATGCAGAACATATTTGTTTGATGCCAATACTTGGGGGTCTGCTATATTGATATTTCCAGCAGCCGTAATAAGTATCACGTTTCTTACAAGTTGTATTTATATTGCAATCAGACAACGTCCTGCATTTCTGCACTTCTGTGGGTCCAGTTCCGATTAGCTTATCTACGCATAAAGTGGCCTTAAAATACAAACTCAAAACTAAAAATATATGGGGGGTGAACGTGCGTTCGTTTTTTTTTTTTACTAAATTGGGAATCAACGCAAAAGGGATAAGCTTTATGAAAATAATGCAACTTTAGACAAATTAAGTATTACTTCTATTTATACTAAGTAATTTTATGGCACTTTTGTTTGTATTGGGTTAACCGTGACGATCTTATATACTTCTAAACTGTGAATAATGTGAGTAATGTTTTACTAATATATTAGTTTAAGCGTATCCTTCTCTCACTGACATTCGCCAGAATGCACAGTCAAACAGCTAAACCATAGGAAGGGGGACAGGGGCGTGACTTTTCGTGATAGGCAAACGACGGGTCAATTTTCCATTTCGGCTAATTTTAACACACATAATACGTAACGTCGTTAACTTGTAATGAAAGGGTTCGATACTAGGTCGAGGCGTAGCCATTTCCCACTTTAAACTGTGGCCCAATCCAAATTAGCCTTTTTGTGGTACTTAAAAAGTGGAATTAAAACAAATTCAACAAGAACCACCACATAATATTGTTTGTTACTGAGACACTTTTAACTGATTGTTGAAAATTTTCCCGTTTTTCTTACTTGATTTGGTTATGCATAGTTCAGGGCACGGTCTCTCATAATGCACCACCTCCAACATTTCGGTAGGAGTTCCTCAACTGAATGAAAAAAGATCCCTAATCGGGTACTTACCTGCACCACTGCAAATCGGTGGCTCGTCTGGTTTGTCATCCATGGCGGTCATTTTCAATATAGACCCTACTTTCACTCGAGATAGCAGAAGCACCACACGAAAGAACAGAATGACACAGGACGATGGCCACAGTAAAGAAAACACGTGTCCGCAGCAGCCACGCTACGCTACCAAATAGCACCCTCTTCCTCACCCTATTTGCAATGTTACATACGCTCTATATTTCGGAGTTACTGATCACATGCAGGATATGCTCAAGTATTGGTTGGTGATTTTACTTATAATAATATACCATACGGCCATTGATCATTGACTAACTGCATATGGTAATTTGTTGATTACTGAAAAGTTTCACACACGCATAATCGTACCGAGTTAGCTGGTTCCACGGATGCATGTAAAATTCTGGAATTTAGAACACTTTTGGGCAGCGTAGACGAGTTCTTTTCAACACCCTTGCCAAGGACAAACGCGGGCCTGGAATCGCTTGCTTTCGACTTTTTATTTAGCGTGAAGGGGGACGGACAGTGACCATGCAAGAACTGCATAAAGCATGACGTCCACTGAGACGCGGAGAAACTCAGCAAATGAACACGACAGACCCGTTTCCGGCGTCTCAGTGGGAGATAATCTGTAACATAACCTGCCAAAATTTTCGTGCTTCGGTTTCGCGCGTTTCACTGTAGTGGGCGTTACACCATTTGATTTAAGTAGAAGCAGACAGCAGATCTGTTGCCGGACATTTCCATGTTTCGCCGCGTCTCAGTGGGCGTCAAGCTTCGGTCTCTTCCTTTTAACGCGATCAGCTAACCCGCGTGGCTGAGCGAGCCGGTTTATGTTTGCAGGCAATACGACTGCAAATAGGAGAACTGAAATGTCTGCACATGTAAATATGTTGTAGAAATTAATTCCATTCTAAGGTGTTAAATGCATTGAGAGACATGAACTTAAGATACAAAAATGTTTAAAAAAACAAACGCAAGTGGTGCTTGCTCCGTTTCCTTTACCGCACGCTTCTGAAAAAAAGGGGGGATGTTTTCCCAGTGCGTCTCGGTCATCAGCTGTGGCTCTTTCTACACAACTGAATCGCCCTTCTGCTAGCTCGCTGCCTGTTGGGGCAAAGAATATATACAAACCATAATAATATTAATAGTGATAATAATAAAATCGTCTTTACTAGAGCGGGCGTTTTTCACCCGTTTCTAGCCCGACCCTGTGGCCGAGTGGTTAGCACATCGCGCTGCGACGCCAAGGGTCCCGGGTTCGAATCCCGGTCGTGCTTGATTGTTTGTGAATGTCCATTCATCAATTTCATCATTTCATCACTCATCCCCATCTTCGCAAATTAGCCAAGAGGCACAAAACGCGAAGTAAAATAAACTAAATCAACTCAAATCAAATCAAATCAAATCATCCGTTTCTATCATAAATATAACAATGAGTCGAAGTGGTTGGTAGATGAGAGCAAATAAATTCAGACGCGCACAAATATTCTCGTATGGCCTAACGTTAGTGCCTCTACTACTCAACCTTACAAGATATAAATGAATGTCAACATTAAAGAGAGTACTTTATGTTGGTTACCGAAGATACCGAAAATGTCGGTTCTCAGTATATCGATATTTAGAGGTCATATTTTCGAGTACAGATAACGGATATCGATGGTTTCAGCAACCGGCCTCCGTGGCGGAGTGGCTAGCACAGCGCGCTACGAAGCCAGGGGTCCCTGGTTCGAACCCTGGCCAGAAATTGGCTGTTTGTGCGAATCTCTTCATCAATTTCATTAGGTTATATGATCACTCGTCCTCAACTCAATTAACCGTAGGTGGCAGAAAGCGAAGTAAAATAAACCAAATCAATCAATAGTTTTAACAGCACTAAATATACCCCGTTATGTGACCATTTCAGGATATTTTTTTTAATTTTGCCTGCTTTACGGTGCACTATATACACCAGCAAGTTAAAAACAAGGAAATGAAGTAATTAGCTCACGAAGCGGATTACATAAAAAATAACTCCATCGTAGATTCCAGCCGAGGCCACTCCCTAAATATCGTGCCACAGTAACCATCAGCCATGGAATCACTTCTTGGTGAACAAGGGCAATTACATTAACATATTATTATTAATAATATTAACTAGAATAGGATTATACACAGTGGCGGCGATTATGGGGGCGTGGGGGTAGTTGCCTCCCCTCAAATTTTGGCACTTCATGTCCTCTCAACTGCGTCCTCTAACGAAATTTCCTGACACTCCACTCATCTCCACTTCAAAAGCAATGGAAAAAAGAAATAAGTAAGTTAAGAATGGATGACCATAATTAGAGGTTCGTCTAACCTATTATGCACAAAACATCAACAAAACATAGGACAGCTCTATTATTCAGAAATCCTGGTAACGACGAATTGTCCATCGCCAGAGGTGGCAAGGGGGGCACTTCCTCCCTTTTTTTGCAACTTTTATGCTAAACCTTATATACGAAGGGAAACTGAACTGTCCTTGCCACCTTCCCCCCAGTTTTGACATCTTCCCCTCCCCCCCCATTTTGGCACCTTGCACAGCAGTTTTGGCACCTTGCACCCCAGTTTTGGCGCCCGATTGCCGCCACTATCCATCACCATTTTCATTCAGTCTGTATTACACAGTGTGATAATAATAAATTGAAATAATGACATCAATAAGCAGAGGCCATTGCCCGCTTCGAACTAACGTAGTTTACTCCTAAAAACAACATAGGATGTACAATAGAATGAAAATGTAATGAAAATAGCGTTGGGCAATTTTCCTACCATTATCTTTGCCGTTGACTGTGCCTTGGAAGTGTCAATCCCAGAATAAAATGCGTAGGACAGCCAGTTATGGATTTTAGATACCAGGTTTCGGTGTATCGAAATACAGGTCACATCGAAGATGCAGAACATATTTGTTTGATGCCAATACTTGGGGGTCTGCTATATTGATATTTCCAGCAGCCGTAATAAGTATCACGTTTCTTACAAGTTGTATTTATATTGCAATCAGACAACGTCCTGCATTTCTGCACTTCTGTGGGTCCAGTTCCGATTAGCTTATCTACGCATAAAGTGGCCTTAAAATACAAACTCAAAACTAAAAATATATGGGGGGTGAACGTGCGTTCGTTTTTTTTTTTTACTAAATTGGGAATCAACGCAAAAGGGATAAGCTTTATGAAAATAATGCAACTTTAGACAAATTAAGTATTACTTCTATTTATACTAAGTAATTTTATGGCACTTTTGTTTGTATTGGGTTAACCGTGACGATCTTATATACTTCTAAACTGTGAATAATGTGAGTAATGTTTTACTAATATATTAGTTTAAGCGTATCCTTCTCTCACTGACATTCGCCAGAATGCACAGTCAAACAGCTAAACCATAGGAAGGGGGACAGGGGCGTGACTTTTCGTGATAGGCAAACGACGGGTCAATTTTCCATTTCGGCTAATTTTAACACACATAATACGTAACGTCGTTAACTTGTAATGAAAGGGTTCGATACTAGGTCGAGGCGTAGCCATTTCCCACTTTAAACTGTGGCCCAATCCAAATTAGCCTTTTTGTGGTACTTAAAAAGTGGAATTAAAACAAATTCAACAAGAACCACCACATAATATTGTTTGTTACTGAGACACTTTTAACTGATTGTTGAAAATTTTCCCGTTTTTCTTACTTGATTTGGTTATGCATAGTTCAGGGCACGGTCTCTCATAATGCACCACCTCCAACATTTCGGTAGGAGTTCCTCAACTGAATGAAAAAAGATCCCTAATCGGGTACTTACCTGCACCACTGCAAATCGGTGGCTCGTCTGGTTTGTCATCCATGGCGGTCATTTTCAATATAGACCCTACTTTCACTCGAGATAGCAGAAGCACCACACGAAAGAACAGAATGACACAGGACGATGGCCACAGTAAAGAAAACACGTGTCCGCAGCAGCCACGCTACGCTACCAAATAGCACCCTCTTCCTCACCCTATTTGCAATGTTACATACGCTCTATATTTCGGAGTTACTGATCACATGCAGGATATGCTCAAGTATTGGTTGGTGATTTTACTTATAATAATATACCATACGGCCATTGATCATTGACTAACTGCATATGGTAATTTGTTGATTACTGAAAAGTTTCACACACGCATAATCGTACCGAGTTAGCTGGTTCCACGGATGCATGTAAAATTCTGGAATTTAGAACACTTTTGGGCAGCGTAGACGAGTTCTTTTCAACACCCTTGCCAAGGACAAACGCGGGCCTGGAATCGCTTGCTTTCGACTTTTTATTTAGCGTGAAGGGGGACGGACAGTGACCATGCAAGAACTGCATAAAGCATGACGTCCACTGAGACGCGGAGAAACTCAGCAAATGAACACGACAGACCCGTTTCCGGCGTCTCAGTGGGAGATAATCTGTAACATAACCTGCCAAAATTTTCGTGCTTCGGTTTCGCGCGTTTCACTGTAGTGGGCGTTACACCATTTGATTTAAGTAGAAGCAGACAGCAGATCTGTTGCCGGACATTTCCATGTTTCGCCGCGTCTCAGTGGGCGTCAAGCTTCGGTCTCTTCCTTTTAACGCGATCAGCTAACCCGCGTGGCTGAGCGAGCCGGTTTATGTTTGCAGGCAATACGACTGCAAATAGGAGAACTGAAATGTCTGCACATGTAAATATGTTGTAGAAATTAATTCCATTCTAAGGTGTTAAATGCATTGAGAGACATGAACTTAAGATACAAAAATGTTTAAAAAAACAAACGCAAGTGGTGCTTGCTCCGTTTCCTTTACCGCACGCTTCTGAAAAAAAGGGGGGATGTTTTCCCAGTGCGTCTCGGTCATCAGCTGTGGCTCTTTCTACACAACTGAATCGCCCTTCTGCTAGCTCGCTGCCTGTTGGGGCAAAGAATATATACAAACCATAATAATATTAATAGTGATAATAATAAAATCGTCTTTACTAGAGCGGGCGTTTTTCACCCGTTTCTAGCCCGACCCTGTGGCCGAGTGGTTAGCACATCGCGCTGCGACGCCAAGGGTCCCGGGTTCGAATCCCGGTCGTGCTTGATTGTTTGTGAATGTCCATTCATCAATTTCATCATTTCATCACTCATCCCCATCTTCGCAAATTAGCCAAGAGGCACAAAACGCGAAGTAAAATAAACTAAATCAACTCAAATCAAATCAAATCAAATCATCCGTTTCTATCATAAATATAACAATGAGTCGAAGTGGTTGGTAGATGAGAGCAAATAAATTCAGACGCGCACAAATATTCTCGTATGGCCTAACGTTAGTGCCTCTACTACTCAACCTTACAAGATATAAATGAATGTCAACATTAAAGAGAGTACTTTATGTTGGTTACCGAAGATACCGAAAATGTCGGTTCTCAGTATATCGATATTTAGAGGTCATATTTTCGAGTACAGATAACGGATATCGATGGTTTCAGCAACCGGCCTCCGTGGCGGAGTGGCTAGCACAGCGCGCTACGAAGCCAGGGGTCCCTGGTTCGAACCCTGGCCAGAAATTGGCTGTTTGTGCGAATCTCTTCATCAATTTCATTAGGTTATATGATCACTCGTCCTCAACTCAATTAACCGTAGGTGGCAGAAAGCGAAGTAAAATAAACCAAATCAATCAATAGTTTTAACAGCACTAAATATACCCCGTTATGTGACCATTTCAGGATATTTTTTTTAATTTTGCCTGCTTTACGGTGCACTATATACACCAGCAAGTTAAAAACAAGGAAATGAAGTAATTAGCTCACGAAGCGGATTACATAAAAAATAACTCCATCGTAGATTCCAGCCGAGGCCACTCCCTAAATATCGTGCCACAGTAACCATCAGCCATGGAATCACTTCTTGGTGAACAAGGGCAATTACATTAACATATTATTATTAATAATATTAACTAGAATAGGATTATACACAGTGGCGGCGATTATGGGGGCGTGGGGGTAGTTGCCTCCCCTCAAATTTTGGCACTTCATGTCCTCTCAACTGCGTCCTCTAACGAAATTTCCTGACACTCCACTCATCTCCACTTCAAAAGCAATGGAAAAAAGAAATAAGTAAGTTAAGAATGGATGACCATAATTAGAGGTTCGTCTAACCTATTATGCACAAAACATCAACAAAACATAGGACAGCTCTATTATTCAGAAATCCTGGTAACGACGAATTGTCCATCGCCAGAGGTGGCAAGGGGGGCACTTCCTCCCTTTTTTTGCAACTTTTATGCTAAACCTTATATACGAAGGGAAACTGAACTGTCCTTGCCACCTTCCCCCCAGTTTTGACATCTTCCCCTCCCCCCCCATTTTGGCACCTTGCACAGCAGTTTTGGCACCTTGCACCCCAGTTTTGGCGCCCGATTGCCGCCACTATCCATCACCATTTTCATTCAGTCTGTATTACACAGTGTGATAATAATAAATTGAAATAATGACATCAATAAGCAGAGGCCATTGCCCGCTTCGAACTAACGTAGTTTACTCCTAAAAACAACATAGGATGTACAATAGAATGAAAATGTAATGAAAATAGCGTTGGGCAATTTTCCTACCATTATCTTTGCCGTTGACTGTGCCTTGGAAGTGTCAATCCCAGAATAAAATGCGTAGGACAGCCAGTTATGGATTTTAGATACCAGGTTTCGGTGTATCGAAATACAGGTCACATCGAAGATGCAGAACATATTTGTTTGATGCCAATACTTGGGGGTCTGCTATATTGATATTTCCAGCAGCCGTAATAAGTATCACGTTTCTTACAAGTTGTATTTATATTGCAATCAGACAACGTCCTGCATTTCTGCACTTCTGTGGGTCCAGTTCCGATTAGCTTATCTACGCATAAAGTGGCCTTAAAATACAAACTCAAAACTAAAAATATATGGGGGTGAACGTGCGTTCGTTTTTTTTTTTTACTAAATTGGGAATCAACGCAAAAGGGATAAGCTTTATGAAAATAATGCAACATTAGACAAATTAAGTATTACTTCTATTTATACTAAGTAATTTTATGGCACTTTTGTTTGTATTGGGTTAACCGTGACGATCTTATATACTTCTAAACTGTGAATAATGTGAGTAATGTTTTACTAATATATTAGTTTAAGCGTATCCTTCTCTCACTGACATTCGCCAGAATGCACAGTCAAACAGCTAAACCATAGGAAGGGGGACAGGGGCGTGACTTTTCGTGATAGGCAAACGACGGGTCAATTTTCCATTTCGGCTAATTTTAACACACATAATACGTAACGTCGTTAACTTGTAATGAAAGGGTTCGATACTAGGTCGAGGCGTAGCCATTTCCCACTTTAAACTGTGGCCCAATCCAAATTAGCCTCTTTGTGGTACTTAAAAAGTGGAATTAAAACAAATTCAACAAGAACCACCACATAATATTGTTTGTTACTGAGACACTTTTAACTGATTGTTGAAAATTTTCCCGTTTTTCTTACTTGATTTGGTTATGCATAGTTCAGGGCACGGTCTCTCATAATGCACCACCTCCAACATTTCGGTAGGAGTTCCTCAACTGAATGAAAAAAGATCCCTAATCGGGTACTTACCTGCACCACTGCAAATCGGTGGCTCGTCTGGTTTGTCATCCATGGCGGTCATTTTCAATATAGACCCTACTTTCACTCGAGATAGCAGAAGCACCACACGAAAGAACAGAATGACACAGGACGATGGCCACAGTAAAGAAAACACGTGTCCGCAGCAGCCACGCTACGCTACCAAATAGCACCCTCTTCCTCACCCTATTTGCAATGTTACATACGCTCTATATTTCGGAGTTACTGATCACATGCAGGATATGCTCAAGTATTGGTTGGTGATTTTACTTATAATAATATACCATACGGCCATTGATCATTGACTAACTTCATATGGTAATTTGTTGATTACTGAAAAGTTTCACACACGCATAATCGTACCGAGTTAGCTGGTTCCACGGATGCATGTAAAATTCTGGAATTTAGAACACTTTTGGGCAGCGTAGACGAGTTCTTTTCAACACCCTTGCCAAGGACAAACGCGGGCCTGGAATCGCTTGCTTTCGACTTTTTATTTAGCGTGAAGGGGGACGGACAGTGACCATGCAAGAACTGCATAAAGCATGACGTCCACTGAGACGCGGAGAAACTCAGCAAATGAACACGACAGACCCGTTTCCGGCGTCTCAGTGGGAGATAATCTGTAACAAACCTGCCAAAATTTTCGTGCTTCGGTTTCGCGCGTTTCACTGTAGTGGGCGTTACACCATTTGATTTAAGTAGAAGCAGACAGCAGATCTGTTGCCGGACATTTCCATGTTTCGCCGCGTCTCAGTGGGCGTCAAGCTTCGGTCTCTTCCTTTTAACGCGATCAGCTAACCCGCGTGGCTGAGCGAGCCGGTTTATGTTTGCAGGCAATACGACTGCAAATAGGAGAACTGAAATGTCTGCACATGTAAATATGTTGTAGAAATTAATTCCATTCTAAGGTGTTAAATGCATTGAGAGACATGAACTTAAGATACAAAAATGTTTAAAAAAACAAACGCAAGTGGTGCTTGCTCCGTTTCCTTTACCGCACGCTTCTGAAAAAAAGGGGGGATGTTTTCCCAGTGCGTCTCGGTCATCAGCTGTGGCTCTTTCTACACAACTGAATCGCCCTTCTGCTAGCTCGCTGCCTGTTGGGGCAAAGAATATATACAAACCATAATAATATTAATAGTGATAATAATAAAATCGTCTTTACTAGAGCGGGCGTTTTTCACCCGTTTCTAGCCCGACCCTGTGGCCGAGTGGTTAGCACATCGCGCTGCGACGCCAAGGGTCCCGGGTTCGAATCCCGGTCGTGCTTGATTGTTTGTGAATGTCCATTCATCAATTTCATCATTTCATCACTCATCCCCATCTTCGCAAATTAGCCAAGAGGCACAAAACGCGAAGTAAAATAAACTAAATCAACTCAAATCAAATCAAATCAAATCATCCGTTTCTATCATAAATATAACAATGAGTCGAAGTGGTTGGTAGATGAGAGCAAATAAATTCAGACGCGCACAAATATTCTCGTATGGCCTAACGTTAGTGCCTCTACTACTCAACCTTACAAGATATAAATGAATGTCAACATTAAAGAGAGTACTTTATGTTGGTTACCGAAGATACCGAAAATGTCGGTTCTCAGTATATCGATATTTAGAGGTCATATTTTCGAGTACAGATAACGGATATCGATGGTTTCAGCAACCGGCCTCCGTGGCGGAGTGGCTAGCACAGCACGCTACGAAGCCAGGGGTCCCTGGTTCGAACCCTGGCCAGAAATTGGCTGTTTGTGCGAATCTCTTCATCAATTTCATTAGGTTATATGATCACTCGTCCTCAACTCAATTAACCGTAGGTGGCAGAAAGCGAAGTAAAATAAACCAAATCAATCAATAGTTTTAACAGCACTAAATATACCCCGTTATGTGACCATTTCAGGATATTTTTTTTAATTTTGCCTGCTTTACGGTGCACTATATACACCAGCAAGTTAAAAACAAGGAAATGAAGTAATTAGCTCACGAAGCGGATTACATAAAAAATAACTCCATCGTAGATTCCAGCCGAGGCCACTCCCTAAATATCGTGCCACAGTAACCATCAGCCATGGAATCACTTCTTGGTGAACAAGGGCAATTACATTAACATATTATTATTAATAATATTAACTAGAATAGGATTATACACAGTGGCGGCCATTATGGGGGCGTGGGGGTAGTTGCCTCCCCTCAAATTTTGGCACTTCATGTCCTCTCAACTGCGTCCTCTAACGAAATTTCCTGACACTCCACTCATCTCCACTTCAAAAGCAATGGAAAAAAGAAATAAGTAAGTTAAGAATGGATGACCATAATTAGAGGCAAACCAATAGAGTGATCAGCTGAGAAGTCGACCCCATCCTTGAAATAATTTGATTTCGATCAGTCAAGTATGAGTTTTTAAACATTTAACAACGTTTTATATGAAAATCTTTATATTACATGAATGCGTGCGTTTCGTTGGTTCTCTTCCTACCGCGCCAATTTGCCATTGCTTTCTCTGCAACGTAAAGGTTGGGGGACGTTCATTACTAGGGCTAAAAGGGGCTAGAACATCACCCTAATTGTTGCCATCAATGGCAGAATTGGGATTCAGTCCCATGTCTTCATCTTTGCTTATGGGCGCGAGAAATCCCCCCCCCTTTTCCTTTCTCTTCTCATTTCAAGTGCTGGAGAGTAAACTTATACCTTGCAAGAGTCAGTCTCAGAATATTACGAGTATAGAGTGAGTTTTAGATACCCTGGTTCAATATCTCGAACTACCGGTTACATCAAAGATGCAGAAAGTACCGGAAAATAACGAAGGTACCGTTTCGATATATCGATATTTCGTTGTTGCCAATACCTGAGATTCCGGAATTTTCAAGTAACGGTAAATCAATAACTCCACCATCTTTAAAAAGTATAACGTTTCTTATCATTCATATTTAATTTCTAATCACACACTTATTCTTCTGTACACATGTGGAGGTTGTGTGCCTGTGCAGTGCTTCTTTCGGAAGAAAGTATTCAGGTACTGTTTCTAAATTCGTAAGCAACACAAAAGAAAAATCCGAAGTTAATAAAGAACTATTTATACTCGGTTATTTACAGCGCGTTTAATTTAAAATTGTACCGCAGTCCGCCCATTTACGAATACCTAACGCAATGCATTTATATGTTTGTAATGGTAACACTACGGCTGCATAGTCACGTAGCTTGGTGTGGAACTTAGATTTGGTTGATTTGGTGTTTTAAGTCCACTTTATGCACAGTAAGGCTAATCGGGACTGGACCTACAGTTTAAAGTGGCATCCGAACCACTTGTACCTCCACCGGGTATCGAACCCGGGACCCCTTGATTACAAGGCGACGACGCAACCACTGCGCCATCGGGGAGGCCGGTGTGGAACTTAGAGGCAAGGAAATTGAAAAGGAAATTAATACTTACTCTCATGATGCTTTTCCGGTGGGTTCAATTTTAAATTGAACGCACTGTATATTTTACGTGGCTTTTCTTCCTGTTTTGTTAATCGCGACGATTTTACATTTAGGTACTCCAAATTAATAAATTTGTATATTCACAAGTAAACCTGCTATTATCCTTCACATTTATATGTTTTTACTTTATCAGTAACTAACTGGTAATTGCCATATTGCACAGTCGAACATCTAAGCAAAAGAAGGGCAAAAGAAAATATTATCGCATTGCATCTCGGTTCTATTTAGGGGTGACACAGTTCCACATTACTCAATCGCGTCTGAACTGAATCTCCTACCTGCCCCAAAGGAACGATTGATTGATTAATTTGCTTTACTTTACTTCCCTTTTTGTGCCACTTTTGGCTAATTTTCGAAGATGAGGATGAGTGATCATATGATGAAATTGATGAATGCACACTCACAAACTTCCGTGCCCAGGTCAGGATTCGAACCCGGGACCCCTGGCGTCGTACCGCGATGTGCTAACCACTCTGCCTTCTGGTGCCGGTCCAGAGGAACGAGTAGAAGTGGATAGTTATCTAAATAACTTACATAAGTTTGTTGGACGAATAAATTGGTCGCTGCAGAAAATATACATTGCTTTGCGTTGATTAAAATGAGTCTCAAAATATTTTATTATATATACTTGCTTCAAATTACCAATCTCGTTACATAATTTTGTACAAGCTTCATGCTTTTAGCGTCTTTAAATATGTTGGCTAAAGAAGAGTAGTTGGATAGCCTCAGGCTTAATTTTTTTTAAAGAAAATACGAATTGATCTAAAGTTATAGTATTTTCTGATCATTTTATAAATGTATTTAATAGTTCTGCTGTACACTCAGCGGCGAAAGAAACAGTAGGCGAATTGTCCACCACCATTTTCATTCAGTCTGTATTACACAATGTGATGGTACTGAATTGAAATAATGACGTCAATATGAAGAGGGCAATGCCTGCTTCGAACCAACATAGTGTCATTCCTTAAAACAGCACAGGATATAGAATAAAAAGTAATGAAGATAGCAATAGACAATTTGCTGTTGACTGTACAAAGTAAAAAGAAAACACTCTTTGGTGGGTTCCATTATTTTCCACAGTGGTCTTTCAGAACGCAACAAGCAATAACTAATTCTGTGCAACTTGCTTCGTGGCCTCCCTTGCTGGCAGCGTCTGCGGAGTAAAGAATGGCGCCAGGAAGTCTCATCCCGCGTTCGGAAAAGCTACAGACGCAAAATTGCGTTTGCATTAGCTGCTAGTCACTACGTACTTCGTTTTTGCCATCGTTGGTAATATCTGTACATCAAACTTGGTCCATCATCCACTTAAGTAGGATATAATTCAAGTTAATACATGCGAACTACAAAGCAAAACGGATGAGTGAAGGGTGGGGGGTCAATGTTGTTTCATCGTTTAATATAGCGTACGTGTCAAAGCAAAACTTTGGTCAAACCACATTCATCTGTGGTTTAACTTTGTTTTGAGTCCACGTTTTGCATGATAGGCTAATCGGGAAGGACCTACAGTTTAAAGTGGGATTCGAGCCTCTGATCAATCTACCCCAAGCAGGCATGAAAGTTCGATCTCGGAATCCCTTCATTACAAAGCGACAGCGTTGGGCATGAAACAATCAGGAAGGCCCATATCTTTGGAACGGAAGGCAAAATATGGGTGTAACATCATCATATTGACTCTTCGTCGTTGCCTTGTAATCAAGGGGTACGGGGTTCGTTGCCCGGTGGAGGCACATAGTGGTTCGGATCCCACTTTAAACTGTAGGTTCAGTTCTGATTAGCCTTACTGTGCATAAAGTGGATTTAAAACACAAAATAAATAAATCAATACTGACTCTTCTTCTTTTTGCTTCGTGTACATGGTGTGAAATCACTGGTTGAGGTTTACGAAGATCTTAATCTACACGCACGTGCGCGCTAATATGTATACGTAATTAAATACAACATTACTAATTACTAAATCACTAAATATTTAGAAATAACATTATTAAATACATCTAAAGAATTATTTTTTACTTTCATAAATATCAGATTTGCATAAAGTAGCAAACTGATTTCTTTACTAAGTGGTTAAAGATGTCAATTAATTTCAAAATTAATGAAATTGTTTTATTATGGTACAGCTGAAAGATTGATTGATTGAATTGGTTTATTTTACTTCGCTTTTCTGCCACTTTTGGCTAATCGCGAAGATGGAAATGGCTGATGTACAATGAAACCGATGAAGGGACACTCACAAATAACCATGCCCAGGCGGGATTCGAACCCGGGACCTCAGGCGTCGTAGCACGCTATGCTAACCACTCCTCCACGGATGTTGGCGTAACACTTGAAGCATTGTGTTTAGTTTTTCTATTAATATAAATCAATTAGGTTTCATTCTTATATTTATTGTCCTTTCTTGTTTCACTTTAATTGTGAATACGTTGCTATTGCTGTAGATCTGTTAATGATATTTTGAAAGAGAGATTGTTGGGGAAATGCCCCCGTTGCACTTTGCCCTTGGACCTTTCCGCTCCCAATAGTTCTCATGCACTATCATCCGCTGAGAGGAGATCGTTTCGAGGGATATTGAGCAATCCAGTGTTACGGTGAAAAACCTTCCTTCGTTTCACTTCAGGTGACAAGAAAATCGCAAAAAATTAAGTATAAAGAACAGATTGAACTGTTTGTGACATTTTGATCATTTTTGTAAGATGGTACATGTAAGGTGTACATGGTAAGATTTCACTTACCATGTTTTATACCAGAGCCCTTCATTTAATGAATTTATTTTGCCTTAACGTCTCAGCCCGGAACTTGGGGTGCACGAGTTTGGGGTGGCAAAATGCCTTATCTTATTTAAATCTTCTTTTCGTCAACATTCGTGAATTGTAGTGATAGCGAGTTGCATGTTATTGAGTAGGAAAGCAAGCAGAGAACAGCAATTTCAGTAAATCAGGCTGTGATTCCGCCCTTTGGAATTATTTCTCACTTATTGCAGACGATTATTTGACCAGAACCTTAGATAACTTGCAGGAAACATTCCGTTTCTTCCGTTCTGCACGTCCTCTCATATCCGCGTCGTGGTTAACCAGACGGTACAAATTAGTTACCTTCACCTCGTACTAATCTACACAATCCACAATACTTTCACAAAAAAAAAATACTTGGAACGGTAGCCATATTATTGGTATTATAACCTGAGCATTGCATTGGTTTGGTTTAGAGTACGAGGTCGTTGTATTATGAAGTTTATCTAATTTTGTGTGGTGTCGCCAGTGTCACATGTTGGTACGTACAATGCTGAGGATTTCGGTTTTCTCTTTAGTTGACTTATATTCAATGACAGCTTAAGGAAAGCTAAGCACTTGTTTATCGCAGAAGAAAATTGTTATAACAATGTAAAATGTGACAAATCCACAACAAAATTATATGTAAGGTAATTTCGTACTTTGTAAGTCACGCTTATATAACCTATACTGAATGAATGAATAAATACTGCATTTAAATTTCTTTGAATATGGCTCATGTATTAGGGCAGTCTACAGACCCCACCCCCGGTACGCTCTCAGACAAAAAAAAAAGGTAGAGTAAAAAGTAAAGTTGTTGCGTGAAAATATGGCCATTCTATTCAATTGCTATTGCCTTCGGTTTGTAGACCTATTGATTATAAAAAAAGGTGTTTTCTAAACTTTTTTTCGAAGAGCTTGCATTTTCTGCAGCTTGCGTTTGCAACGTTGCAACCAGGAGACAGGACAACCTTACTGTCAAGCAGGCGATCTTGTTTCTCTTCTATCGGTATCTAAGGTTGCCAGACACTCATCTTTTATGATTAACTTCGCTGCTTTTAAATAACGTTATTTTTTCAACATTAAAGTATAAAGTTGGTTTACAAAGTTTAAATTGAAAATATTTCTGTTATACGTTTCGTGAAGCAATGCTGAGAGAACACGGGAGGGGGCGTTCTTAGTTCTCTCTTTTCCCACACGGCCTGAATGTGTTTCTGAAGCAGTGGCAACCATGCCCACTAAGCCCCTCGCAGACAAGGGATGGGGGGGAAACAACTCGGTGTTGCTTTTAGATGTTATATGTAGAAGCACTTCCCAGGTTTCTCTCGCTCTTCCTGTGTAACTTGCGATAAATGCAGAATTCCTGTGTTGTGCGCACAATCGAAGGCAAATGTAATAATAGACAAATTGCTCATCATTATGTTAATTAAGTCTGTGTTCCTCAATGTGATTTTCAAGGATCGGAATCGTCATACAGCTTCTTAAAAAAAGCCCTGTCTGGGAAAGTAAATAATAGAGGAAAATTATTGATATCTTGCCTGCTATAATTTTTGCCGTTGACTGTATACAGCAAAAGGACGTTTTGCTGTGGTCTTGGAAAACGACAGCGTCGCCTTGTAATCAAGGATCCGCGTCACGGGTTTGATACCGGTGGGGACACGTGGTACAGTGTTTCGGATTCCACTTTAGACTGTAGGTTCAGTCTCGAATAGCCTTTCTGTGCAAAAAGTAGCAATTGAATTCTTCGAAAAGGAGCACACATTTCAAATCTTGGTCGTCTAATACACGAACGAATGTTTGTGGTTACAGTTGCCATGCATCGCCAATACAACACTAAACTAAGGGTTTCAGTGTATTTCTATTTTACGCCCATTTTCTACCTATCTGGTTAATCGCGACGAAGAGGATAAATGACGAACCGATGAAATGGTGATGGATCACACAATGATACATCCACGCCTGACCAGGTACGTAGGAACCTGAGGCTTCATAGCGTGTTACGCCGTTTACTCCGCAACGGAAATCGACTAAAGGTTTCAGATGTCAAATGACAGAATGTAGATATCATCACCAACGGTTCAAGGTTGAACCCCTTGAGTTTATTTCTGCTTTCTATCTTTCTTTTTTTAGTTTTTGTTTTAATTTTAAGGCCACTTTATTCACATAAAGCATACACCCCTTGTTTGGGAATGACTGTTTTATTTTTGTGTAGTGTATCGTGCAGTGGGTAACACAGTTGCCTTGTAATCAAGGGGTTCTAGGTTCTATTCCCTGCGGAGGCACATTGTGGAGTCCGATCTTTGCAAGAGGTTGACTTAAAACAAATTTTTAAATATTTTTTTGTCATTTCTTGTCTTCATCATTCGTTCTCATCGTCGGAATCAATCAAAATTGTCAGAGAGGAGGCGTAAAATTAGGAAAGTTCTAATACGACAAAGACGCTTTTCTGATGTCTTGGCTGATAGTCAACAATTTATTACAAGAATAATTCAATCTAGAGTTTGGTATCCAATGCAAATTACGCTAACCAAAGTGCTTAACGAAAAGTTCTTTCAGTAGGGGGAAAAGGAAAGAGAGAATGTATGAAGTTGATGTAATCTTAGACGTTATTGTTTCAGAATGTATACAACCAGTATACAGTACTTACAAAAATGTGTACATTTTTACTATTTTATCGCTTGTCGCCACTGTGTTGCATGTTGCGGGGAAATCTCAAATCATTATTATCTTTTCTGGAAGTCGCACATATTTTTCGCTCGTAAGTCTTATTGACCTAGATAAATAATTTGTAAACACATGTCATAAGTTATCGTGAGAATTTGTTTTTAATCACTTTCTGCATTTCTAAGTAAAAATTCTTTAATCTTGAATTCTGAGAATTCTTGAGATGCTCAAAGTTAATAACTTCTGCATTTGTTTTCTTATATCCCTACAAAACAGCTACTTAAGTTGACCGGACAAGGTTTTCAGTGAACTCAGTCGTGAAACAAACTGGAAGCAGGGGTGTCCGGAGGGAGATGGTTGTGACACGATGCTTGATGGGAATTATTGGAGGGGAAAACAATAATTGAGCTTTGATAATATAATACCAAAACGTTTAAACATATGTTTATACTATTTCTACGACTTCTACCTGACTTCACACAAATCTATGAGTGTGTGGTTGATTTGAATTGTTAATAAAGTGCACTTTATGCACAGATAGGCTAATCGGAACTGGACCTACACTTTATAGTGTGATCCGAACCACTGTACTGTGTGCCAGGACCTCTTGGCAAAACGACAACGTTGCCACTACGCCATCGGAGAGGCCCCACGTGCTTGTGTGGTGTGTTGGAGCAGAGGATTACTTGCAAAATCAAACTAACAAATAACCAAGAGTACGGTTCGATACGATAAATGAAGGTGCAAAATTTGTTTTCTTTATTTTTATGTTTCAAAACATAAAGTGTCCTTACATTCCCTTCGACGATCTTTTAATTTCAACTTCGGCAATGGAGATTTGAAAGATGCGCGGATCCAGAAACTGCCTTTTTTCTTTTCTTCAGCTTTGGTTTCAAGTTTGGTCCTGAAAAATGGTTAACTCAGATTTGCGACCAGCCAATGGGATGGTCTGATTTCTCCGGCCCATTTCTTTCAAGAACTTTTAAGAAATAGTCGGGCTGTTTGTTTTGCTTTATATCCAGTGTAAACTCACTTTTCTCGGTGGCCACAAATCTTCGCTTACCTACAAACATTTGAATCATTTATTAAATCTGTTTGTAATTTTAAATTTCCTCTCCTTGCCTTCTTTCGTTTATTTTCGAATTAAACTTCCAATTTAACTTCCAGGTTATTAGTTCTTACTAGTGTTGCGCAACATATCGTCAATAAATTTTAGAACATCTATCGTGTCAGCGATATAACGTCACGATATTTGGCGACATATAAGATGTCAGCGATATATAGTCACGACATTTGGCGATATTTATCATGAAGGCGATATATCGTCGCGGCAGGCCCCCGTGGAGGACTGGTTAGCACATGGCGCTACGACACTAGGGGTACCGAACAAGGTACGGAGAATGCAATACGTATACGTATGTTAATGAGTTTCCCCGCCCGAAACAAAGTTAAAGTACCTACAGGTGTGATTGCAAGTACGTTTAGTTCCACGCCTACGCGCATTTGCGTATTATTAATGTAAGAAATGGTCGAACAGTTAACAATGTTTCCCAGTTTTCTTTGTTCAACAAATGTAAAAGAAAAATCATGCTAAAACGCTTTTGCAAGTCAGTTGAAATACAGATGTCTGAAAGATAATGCAATCAAACCATGGCCAGTATTAATGGAAGGACTATTATGCCTACTCATTTTATACAGGCACACTTTGTGCTTGGGGGAAGTGGGTGTTCAGACGAGACATTTCCTACATCTCCCAAATAAATCAAGATTAAATTCTGAGCTCCCAGCAGCCAGTTACGGTTAACAACTTTTTACTTTAGTAGAAATTTTAGACTAAATATTTGGTCAAAATTGCCGGTTTTCCCCTCAATTTTGCAAAAAAATATTTCTTGCTTGCTTCGATTGTAATATAAACGTTTCTACACGTCACATTATTTAGAAAGAATTAGCGACCTATTCAATTAAAATGTTCCCTACATAGCTATTTCTATTTTGTTTATTTTTCGCCGCTGGTCTATTTCGTGGATGAATCGAGACAATGAAGTGGAATGATAAAATTATGAAGGTACAAACACGATGTTCATGACTCCATATTATCGCGTTTATTCTTTAGATTTAGCTAAACTTTGCGGAAAATTGTGAAAAAGTATTAACGCAATCTTTCAAACCAGAATTTTAATAATTGTTTGAGACCTTCAAGATTGACCCATGTAAGCAATTGGATCTCCGACGCTGTGCTTCTTGCTTGAGTGCGAGGGGACGTTAAGGGAGGGGAGGGGATGGGTGACGCCGTTCGTGGCTGATTCGAGGGTTGCCGCTTGAAAGTACGGACAGAAGTGAGACTATGCCATTCCTGTTTTCTCTGCTTTCAGGGCATATGGCCTGAGAGCGAATGATTGTCTACAGTCGGATTAAACATTATGGAGACTCGAGTTTGAACTCCAATTAAAAATTAACCAGTAGAGCTACGTATTTAAATTTCGTCCCGATTGGACCACAAGTTTTTTAATTACAGAATCTCAAAGAGAGCATAGTTTGAAAAACAACAAAAAAGCTGCATTTTTTTGTTCTCACGACGATAAGAAATTGAAAGCATACTTGAAAAAAAAAATAGTTTTTTTTAGCTTAAATCAGAATTCAATAAGTTAAGTGGTTAATTTTTAATTTGGGTGCAAACTCCAGTAGCCATAATTTTTAATTGGAAAGTAGTTCGGCAGAATCTTTCTTTATTGCTTCCTTTATGGCGTGTGTTTGTGCGAGAGATCGTGATGACCTACATATAAAGAGATATCGCTGTTCGTTAACAGCATGTAAACCAATCGCCTGTTCTCTGTCACCTTAGCACATTTTAAGTCTAAGCACCTTTCAACTCATTCAGCAAAGTGTCATGATGTTTTAACTTGATTAAATAGCAAGTATTAATATACTAATTAGTTTCATAATTTAATTGAATAATAGAAATATGGGCACACATAATACGTACGGAAAATTCAGAATTATTTAATAAAAGGTGTTCCAAATCGGATGCACTTCAAGAATTCAATCTATCATCATAATTATTTTCTTTCTTGGGGCACGGGCCCCTCCTCTCGTAGTGTGGTGTGTGCGAAGTCACCTATACCACTAACATTGCGTATATTTTTCGTGTGAAGACAGCATAGAATTGTTGCAGTAATCAGGTTACCTTATCATGTTATGACCTATAACTCCACAGTCCACACTCCCATGATATTCAGTCATGGTGCAATGCACAGGGAACAGCTGTACCTTTACTGCGTTCTTTCCATGTAACCTTTTAGACAATTTAGACCGGTTTATTAGTGTAAAAAAATATGTACGTGAAATTATCCAATATTTGAAGGCATAGACAACATTTCCAGCTCCCTAGCCTCCACCTTCCCTGCATTGAGGGAGCTGCTGCTATGCTACTGGTCACCCATGAAACCTACTTTGTTCTATTTTATGTCTTATATTTGTACAGTTATGAGCCCACGAAATGATCCTCTGTTTAAAAGGGAAGTGGGGGGGGGGGCGGAAGGGTGATGGACTGCGAGATTCATTTGTGGAGTTTATGGACAATACGAAGCTTTGTCGTCTGCCAGACCAGTGTTGTTTACAAGCCATTTGTATTTGATATTTATTTTACGTCGCTTTTCTTCCACTTTTGACTATTCACGACGATGGATCATGATTATGCTAAATGGATGAAGAGACACTCACAAAACAGCCTCGTCCAGGCTGACGGGACTCGAACTCGGAGTGTACGGTCACTCAACGCACTCGTCCACAGAGTCGAACCTTTAGAAGTGGGGAAATTAATCTTTTCACACCATATTTCTCAGGAAATTACGTTACGACTATGCGTCAATCAATGATTGAAAATATGAATATATTTTAACTGACATTAAAAGTGTTGTTGAAAAGCCGTAATTTATTTCTATAAAAATATGTTTCAAAATATGGATATTGGTGTAAGAATATAATTTAATCGGTAGGTTTTTATAACTACAATTCGTATATAGTTTAAAACTTTGTTGAAGAGTTTCTTTCATTTTCTAAGATTAATCTTTCATATTAATATGATACTTTTGGAGGTTAAGGCTTTAATTTTCAAACCTAAAATTCCCAATCGGTTGTTCGGCGTAGCTATAGGGTAAAAAACAGAACACTGAGCGGCGCATAATATGTTGACGTATTACGGTAACGTTGCGCCATTTGGGACGCACTACTGTACTTTCTGTGACGTCACCTGTGCTGTTTGGGTCCGTGACATCGATACAAAGAGATAACGGCCAAAGAAATTCAAGGCGGTAGAAAAACAAAGTCACCAAGAAGAGCTTGAAAAGTAATGCATGCACATAAAACAGCACATAAAAATTCGGAAGGAAAAATTTAAATACTTTATTTTTGTTTTCAGCCACTGCCAACTGCCATACATAATCATCCTCTGTGGGGTTTGCGTTATATGTTTCTGATCGTCCCTTCTCCACTTCTAACATTCATTTGCATCCTCGCAATTAGCCAGAAATGGTAGAAATCCGACGCTAAATAAACTAAATGAACTAACAATAAAATGCTCTCAGTGTAGCATAAACTGCATAAAATATATGTGACGCTTCGAAAGGTGGTAGTTTAAATTTAGTAATCCCCCTCCCATGTCTTGCATTGCCTCGAATGCAAGTATTCCTTACGTTGCTCAAGTAACATTTTCCCCTAGGATAGTGAAATGATCCACATTAATGAAGTGACAGTAAAAATTAAACGTATAGCCTATTAATGTAGATCTGAGTCGCTTTTCTTTAGTTAATCGTTAATGACCATTAATGCTGGAATGCAGATATAAATGATGGAAGGAACACAATGGCATACCTTACTCATGATTCTAAATTAGAACTTCTGGCTTCGTAGCCACTCCTTCCTGGAGGCAGCAAGGTAAAAAAAATGAACAAAATAAAGTGGATTTGATTAGATTATTATTATGTAGCTTCGCTTTTCTTACCCATTTTGGCTAGTCGAAACTATGGGGATGAGTAATGATACGATGAAATTTATGAAAAGCATCCACAAAGGAACACCGAAGTGTTAGCGATGTGCTAACCTTTCCGCCACGAAGGTTAGTTGCAATAGATTGACCGATTGATTTACTTTATTTTACTTCGCTTTGTGTGTCACTTTTGGCTAATTTTCCACAATGGGAATGATGATGATATGATGAAATTGATGACTGGACACTCACAAACATCTATGCTCAGGCCGAGATTCGAACCCTGAACCCTTGCCGACGTAGCACGATGTGCTAAACACTCAGCCATGGGGGCCGTTAGCAATAGAGTCGAATTTACTGAATGATTGATTGATTGATTTAGTTTATTTTACTTCGCGTTTTGTGCCTCTTGGCTAATTTGCGAAGATGGAGATGAGGGATGAAATGATGAAATTGATGAATGGGCATTTACAAACAACCAAGCCCGAGCGGGATTCGAACCCGGGACCCCTAGATAGCGGAACTAAGGAAGATAGAAGACATACAACTGGATTTTAGTCACCATCCAGGTTTATATTCCCCCAACTCCCTCCATGTGTATAGTGCTTCAGTGTGTTCATTGATTAGTGTGTTTAGTGTTGAGTATATTTACTAAGCGCGCTAAGGAAGTTAACGCCTGGAGTGATGAAATTAAAAATACATAGTAACAATAAAATAATAAATAAATAACGACAGGGTAGGTAGTTTCTTGCCATGTGTAGTAGGCAACATTGGTTACAACAAGAAAAAATAAATTTCTGTACGGTACAAAGAGTTATTGAAAAAAATCTTATTGTATCTCAACAAATCTATTCTGGAAGCTGGCCCTCAACGTATTCCGGAAAACGTTTATAAACCGTTGATGTCAGATACCTGGACCTGGATGTATAAATATTGTATGTTGAAACCTCACATATAAAGCACAGTTCTGTTAATTATATATATATATATATATATATATATATATATATATATATAAATCCACTGTCGGTTTTATTTACTGTTTTGCTTTTGACGTCAGTCCACAAAAAAAATTCATCTTCGAATCAATTTTGTATAACGCTACATGGTGCCTTGTACCGGGAGTTCCTTCTGATTATTTTTTGAGATAATACATTTAACTTAAGAAATCTTGTTAATAATAAGTTGAGATAGGATTATTTGTGTGTAAGATATTTGTGTCCTACGTAAGAAAGTGAAAAAAGCTGTACAGTTTGATCGGGTGAGCAGGCTCTTTCGTTGCAGCTGTACGGGATTAAGGGATTAGCGAGCTAGCGATAAGTAGGTCAGTGGTGCAAACATGGTTCGAACGTCGATCTCTCAGTCTCAGGACGAAGCAGCCGAAATAGGCTGGAATAAAATACTTGAATGCTGCGTGAAGGAAATTTGTTATGAGGGGCAATAGAATGTAGTTTTTGTAAAAAGTGGTACCATAAATCTTGCACGGGAATGAGCGAAGAAGAATTTACGAAATTTGAGTTGCATTTAGAAGAACTTTTTCCTTGAAGATATGCTGCGCACTGTCAGAAAAGCAAACTATCAAGGAGGAAAAGTAAAATTACACAGGCTGTTCAAAAATTAACTGACGAAAATGAAGAGAGCGTTAGCCTCACGACACGTTTGTTATTTATGAAGCAGAGTAGAGAAGAGGATAGGCAAGAGCAGCTTAAATTTAGAGAAGAGGATAGCTTTGGCTGCAAGTCGTTTCACTCTTCTGGCTTTAACTTTAGAAAGGTCCGACCATTAAATTCAAATTTCAAGACAGCAGGGGAGACATTATTTTCATTATTATAATGGTTGTCTCTACATTCTTAATTTTTTGAGGACGCATTTGGAGGTGTTCATGCACCACTGGCAACCCACGTGCGCACTCCTATGCCCTCACAAATCAATTTTAATTTGCTTCATATGTAAAAGATGTTTTTTGAAATTGTGTTAATATCGGGTGTTTTATAGACCAAAAGAAAGTAAATTTATATATCTAGGCTATTTGTGCCTGGAGAAGTTAAAGGACGTCACGATTGTTAAATGTCGGTCGACTCATTATCTGAACACAATAAATTCTAGGTTCGAATTCCTATGTCAGTTTCATCTGTCTTACGTGGCAAATATATAATTAATTAGAGGCAGATATATATATATATAAGGAGACAGTAAACATATCATTTTTGGGGGCAGGGGTAGTGACTGCATTTACGCACAGTATCGGCAGTATTAAAAAAAAGGTCGGTAATTGCTTTGGTAATATATCAAAAGGTAAATAAAAGCAAGGGCTGTTATTCACTTTGTTGACTTCTGGTTAAATATTTTTTTACTATTTCGTCGTTAATTTTATCGGAAGAAAACATTCTTACACTCTGCAGAAGAGAAATCATCTATTAATTTCCGAATAATAATTAATCACCATTTTATATCATATGCATATCATTAACATTCTTCTGTTAAGTCTTGCATGTATCCTGCAACGAAATACGGACACCTGTCAAAATACTTCAACGCAACCAAAGCAGTGGGACGCCACGGCTGTAGAAATGCATGTTCCAACGAACGTCAGTGGCTCAACCGTTATCTGTTTCACGGCGCCTGGAGTTGTCTCGCCGAGAGCTCGAGTTTCGGTTTCGCTTGTAAGTGAGTGAACACTTACATACACAAGCAACAGTGGCGTCTGCATGGGGGCAACTAGTTGGGAATGCAGTACTCCCAATATGGTTCAAGTTTGCTGTACACCATTAGAGCCTCAGCGGCTGTTACCATGGATGATATTCAGCCAACAACTTCCCCCACAATTGTTTGCGCGAAATCACACCCATTGCAATGATTCCGGCAAACGTTTCGGAGCGTGTTGCAAACACACTTTATAGGCATTACACCTACAGTGATTGTGGCAGTGATTGAAGGTGCAAATATAACGATTATATTCTAAATGTAGTCCTGCATTTTGTTTAGTCTCTTAACAATGACCAGACTATCTAACAGAATATATAAAACGATGTGTAGGGCCTCACACACCCTTCAATCACTGATAATTTGTAGGTGATGTGATGTGAACAAGAAAAAGCATTGATTCAATATTAACATATTATTTTGAGGTTTAGATAATAATAAAAAAAAGTATTTCAGGTCGGCTCTGTGGCTGAATGGTTGACGTACCGTGTTACAAAACTCGGAGTCGTAGGTTCGCATTCTGGAAAACCTTGACATGAAATTGTGTTTGTTCCAACAATCTGTTTCATCATTCATACTATTCTTCATGTTATATTATATATTTGCGATAGGAATCTTCAATTTGAGGAAGGCACAGCCATTTTCTACTGTTATCTACAGATTGATTTAACTAATTTCACTTCTCGCTTCTGTTTCATTTGGTCAATCGCTAAGATTAGGATGGAATTGATGTGAGGGCCATGACAAAAATGTTTGGACAGTACGCAACAAACAGACTGAATGTGAGTCTAGACGTCAATGCCCAAATTGTCTGCAAAATGCAGCCCATGCAGAGCGGGATAGTATATAGAATTTGGGCCCCTAGGCTATCTTTTCTTTCGGGCACTATAGACATTTTTATTAATTTTGATATCATGGTACTTTATTTTCACTAACTGCATGCTCTGTACTAATAACACTTGTAAAGTTCAAAACATTGATACAATATCGGTACATATTGTTTGTATGATTTAGGTGACGTTTGAAAATAGGTCATGGTGTAAGAACTTATTTAAGCACTAGATAGTCCTTCGTTCACGAAATAAGCAAGTAATAGGATTTGGCATGTTTTAATTTGCCATTATCACAACATTAAGAAATGTTAATAGTCCATGGTCTTCACTTCTGTCCCTTCAGTGTCTCATTTTTGTGTGGCCCTAGGTTATAGCCTAGGATAACCTAATGGCAACCTCCCCCCCCCCCCCTGAGTCCAGGACGTGGAAGAGAGGTTGACATTTAGGCTCTTGCAGGAAAGCCATTCATTACACCTCGCTCCTGTTATCGTTATTTCAGGAACCCTCTCCATTTTCAGCAGTATTCCCCACGCTTTCAGTGGCGTACTCACAAATGCAGTAAAGGGATTATGAGTTACTTCTTACCACTCCTAGATCATGCCATCTTTTCCTAAATTTGACGTTTTTTTTAAGAAAGTTGAGCAAAAATAAGACTACCTAGCTCTAAAACTCCTTCTGTTCTTAACTTTACAGCTGACATATCATAACACCCATCTATCACCCAGTAACAGAATTCACCTCCGATTAGCGTGAAACACAATAATAGCATGCTTTGTTAATATTTTCTCGCCAATCTTATATAAAATTAATCATCTCCATAACAGTTACGATGAAAAAACTCCGTGGCGAAACGGCCTTGAATAACAAAGGCCTGTTAAGTGGCTTTCTTATAAGTTGACACGTGGTCAGCACATCGAATCCCTTTGCCCCTGTAATCTTTATCCTCTATTTCACGTAGCTCCCCAATTGCCTTCAAGAAACCGAAATGTTCGGTAATGGAACCTGTGTTCACGCTAAATTGAGTTCTAAGTCTACTTTATGCAAAGATGGGCTAATCGGTGCTGACCTATAATTAAAAGTGGTATGCGAACCACAACGTGCATAAGTCCAACAGTAAGGGAGCGGTCGGAGCGTGAGTGACGCAAGCAGCTCTGTACAATAGAATCCTTTCCTTGCGTTGTCAAAATGTTAAGCTATCTTGTACAGATGGTCGTCGCCTTTATTCAATGCTAAGCATTTGTATCATCATGAACCTTGGACATCGAAAGTAGAGATGTAATATTTATCGCTTTTGAAGCTTTTGACAACGAAGCACTGAAGGAAACTGGCAACACGGCGGTTCTCGGGTAAAAGCAATGCGGAGGAAGAGAGAGGAGAAAACAAATGACTGTCATTGACGGATCTACATATCTTGGGCCCATCCAAAGCATTATTGAAGTTACCTTCCATGTAAAACACACATACTTGTGATAAGAAATGTCAAAACATTTCCTACTATTCAGTCTCTTCAGTGTATGTATGTTGTTTGTGTGTGTGTGTGTGTGTGTATCTGGAATGATTCGATTTTGTTATTTAGCGTCGCTTTTCTACCACGTTGGCTAATCGCGACGATGAGGATGAGTGATGGTAGGAAGAAATTAGGAAATTGATGCAGGAACGCTTACAAAGCACACCCACGTCCTGGGGGAGATGCGAACCGTAACCATTGGCTTCGTAAACTCTCTGCTAAGCACTCCGTGCGGAGATCGGAATATCTCTCGAGTTTTTTAATGTATAGTTTTAAGTTCACTTTTATGCACATATCGGTTAAATGGGACACGACCTATAGTTTTAAAGTGAGATCCGAACCACTATGTGCCTCCACCGGGAATCGAACATGGTATACCTCTGGAGAGGGAAGTAGAATTGGAGAGGTAGAGTTTTGCAAAATCATGTGGAGATGAAACTTTTGATAAGTCACTTGTGAGAGATGTCTGGGGATACAATTCAGCTGGGAATGATGGACCAATATCTATTGCATAATATTTCTACATTTGCTCGCTTTTACTTTTATTTTGTCGAGATTTGGGTTGGCTATGCAGTGGTTGTTAGGTAACTACATCACGTTTGATGGTTCCCAATGTAAATAGTAATTTCGTTCTATCCACGGGATTTTCGCCCCTTGCTCCGCCTGTCTGTCACAATTATTAATCATTCATTGGACAAACCATTTGTTAAATTAATATTACGCACGTTCTCTCCAAGAACCAAGTACGAAAGTTAACTGTTGCATTTCGAAGTCCCTCCCACCCTTTGTTTCACGCTACGGGTTAAGAATTTCAAATAAGACGTCTTTACGTTTCTTTTTTTAATTTTCTTTGTAGATACAAGATTTAAATAATAATAATAATAATAATAATAATAATAAAATAATGAATTTAAATAACTGGGAACAAAATATTGGATCACTGGTCAGTTTCCTGAGTAAACCGTCAAAGAAAAGCAAACGCTGTTATTAATTTCGTTGATTCATAGTTCATTGTTTGCTATCTTGTTGATGTTAATTTTAACGAATAATTAATCTGTAATAATCCCCACTTGAGGTGGGGTGTAAGGGGTGGCCTTCAACGTAGTACACCCAATTGTCAAGTAGTACACCCTACACTACATTTTGCAGACGAACGAGGCTCTGGCGACTGGCACTATGGCTAGTATAATTTTGTGTGTCTTGTCCTGTTTTTTGTCCTTGTGTGTGCTGAGTTCCTCTTTGCAGCCTCAGCTTTTAACGAAAGCCAGAATTTTTTTCTAATTTAGTAACAAGACAGTGCAATAATGCTATTTTAGTTATGGTAAGGAGCTGGACCCCGTATATTGTGACGCGTGCAAAATAGCCTAAGTGCTGACGCACCCCAAATTTTTAAATTCAAATTCAATATCACATGAGGTATGATTTTGTTACACCTTGCTTGTAGCCAGCAGCGAAAATTACATACCAGTCAAAATAATTGAAAGCACTACTCTCGCAGCCTGGCAGGTGGAACACGGGAGTATAGATTACTGAAGCAGATAACATACACTCCTGCAAGCAGCAGAACAGTTCTGCCGTCGAATTCTGTCGAGCTGAGACATTTGTACATCTTATCATGATGCAAGAAAGGACAAGTGCAAAAACATGCTTTTCTGGGATTCAAACCCTGAAACTTTAACCTTGCGTGCTACACGTAAACAATGACGGACTGCAAATAGAGAAACGCTCGTGTTTTAATTTTTAGTTGATGTTTGTTATGAGGGAAAGGGTATATGCAGCAGATCTTTGGAAACACTCATATAGTCTGCGGGTAATGATAATTCCATGTTAAAGCAAGGATCATATTAGTATTATATTCTGTGAAGTAAGGTAATTTTTTTTTCGGATTAGTGTAGTATTTTTTTTATTTGTCACCAAGTAACTTGGAGTTCTAAATTATTTGACTGGTAAAGTCCGTTTAAGGGAAACGAAACTAGCTGGAAAGTACGATTCCAAACGCGAGAGGGGAAGCAGGTAGAACACTCACCAAACCACCCTGTGACTTTAGCTTGCTAGGGTTCGCTTGCTGTGTTTATTACTGCTTTCTGGGCTGTGTTTGTGATGTCTCTTACAATTCGTAACAAACCGTTTCGAAGTGGAACAAAGAAAACTGTGACGCTTTGGTCCCTGTTGCACATTCTACAAACGCCCTCGATACAATACACAATGCCAAAAAACATTCAGTTACTACATTTGCTTTATTGTGAACACTATTACTAGTGAATATTATCCTGATTACTGCTGTGTGCATTTGTGCTGATTATACTTTTTACTAAGGAGACCAATTTAAGTGAATGATCCAAAATAAAGTTCCTGGTTTACAAACAAGTTTATCTACTAATGTGACGTAATGAATACTTTCCTGATATGTTCCGTTTGCGTATATAGTAGTATATGGATGGTTATTTTTTTTTTTCATTCTGTACCCTTACATAATTCGTAAACATCTCTACGTATTTTGGTGGTGATGTTACTACGTTTGAAATTTCATTGTTGTTTCCACAGCAGACAATTTTCACGAAACTCACTTCCTGAACATAGTTCCGTCACCCCTATTTTGCCAATGAACACGTCCAGTTGCGACTTGCACACGTCGCGAAAATTGGTTGCTATTGATAAGAACCTTAAATCTGTGATTCTCCCTTCATTAATTTCTGACATTCGTTTGCATCCTCGTAATTAGCCAGAAGTGGTAGAAATGCGACGTCAAATAAATTAAATCAACTAACAATAAGTACTTGTATAAAAACTAGTGCACAAAACATGTATGACGCTTCGAAAGATGGAATTTTGAATTTAGTAATCCTCTCTCAACAGTGGCGTAGCAACATATAGCGACGCTCTGGACGAAATTAGAATGCGAGGGCCCCATTCAGTGGCGGAAATTAAGGGGAAAGGGAGGCGAGCGGTCGCTCCCCTCTTTTTTTCAACTTTTGCGCCAGGACTATGCTAAACCTTATCTACCAAGGGAAAGTAAACTGTCCTTGTAATTTTTGTTTTATAATCATTGATGCCTGTTTACAAGACATTTAATTTAGTCGAGACAGTCCATTCTTCCAAATCCCTGTCCCAATTTATTTCAAACTTAAGTCGTATTTACCAAAATGTTTCGAGTTTTATTTGTGGGGGTGGGGGGTTAACCCACATTTAGACATGGTCTTCATTTTAATAATGATTGCTAATGTATATATCATTTCATTTACAAATATATTATTTTCTAACCATAGAATTTTCACGGCTGTTCAATGGTGCTGGTACAAGAACATTTCTAAAAAAATTAAATATTGTTAGTTTGCGGAAGACAGAAATATTCGAATACTTCCGAGAATTGAACGTAAACAATAAGCACCAAGCTGTACGCCTTGTGACAACATTAGTCTGTAAGCGATTGCGTTGCTGAATGCTGATTGTCGGATAGGGGGGAGGGGGTTATCAGTGAGTTGATTTTTTCCCGATACTTTGGACCGTAACATTGCAACTCTACAATTCTACAACTAGGAAAGATAATAGTAGGCAATTTGTTCACCACCATTTTCATTCTCTCTTTACCCTACATCTTGTGTTCTTCTAAGGGGTCATTGATTCTTTTGATGTGAAGCTTATGTTGACATCTGCGTTTCTATTTCAACCCATTATCATGACACTGTGGAAAACAGACTGAATGAAAATTCAAAGGAGATGGACATATTGCTTTAACCGTTGGGTGTACACTTAGCATTGTATCTACGAGCTAGCACTAGCTCGTACAATAATACTACCATAACATTGGTGGTCACATCCTGTACTCCCAACAGCATTTCGCCGACCAGGGTCGACCAACTGGACGGAGTGGTTAACACAGCGCACTACGAAGCCGTGGGTTCCGGGCTCGAATCCAGGTTTGAGCATGGATGTTCTTTGCGAGTGTATCTTGGTCAATTTAATCATATCGTTACTCATCCTCATCATCACGATCAGCGTAAAGTGTCAGAAAATCGACGTAAAATAGCCTAATTCAACAAATCCAACAGCATTTCGGATGTTCTATTTTGTTCCACATTTTCGGATTTGTCTCCAACCACTTCAAAAATATCCTGGGTACAGGCTTGTTCTAGGAAGAACAGTTGGAGGTGTTTGTTGTTAACTTATTAAAATCGGGAGTGAAAGGTAAAGAGAAAGAAGAGAATACATGACAATGGGCTTTTTATTCAATGAAAGAATAAATGGGTAAAAATGTCTAAGGAAGTTATTGTGAATTCTTGCTAACTGTTTCACGTGAGAAATTCGACGGATCATTTCTTACTTCTTTCGTGCCCCTTAGGCTTAAGACCTGCCTGCCTGTATGTTATGCTTCGGATTTGACGTATTCATTCAAATTATAACGTTTAATTAGAATTTAAAACCAGATAAATAATAAATAAGTGTTTTAATATTATTTCCCACAAAAATAGCATTTTCCATGTCCCCACCACTTCTAATGATAACATTTTTCGTATGAAGCTCATTCGACGCGAGGCACCTTTACGCGCGAGGACCCGTGCGGTCGGGCACTTCCCCCACCCCTTGCTACACAACTGCCTCTCAATGCCTTGGATTGCCTCGAAAGCGAATATTCTGCACGTTGCTAAACTAACATTTTCCTCCTAGGATAGAGAAATGATCCACATTAATGAAGCGACAGAAGAATGCGACGTATATTTACGTTAATTTTAAGCGTTTTTCTACGTCGTAGGTTAATCGTTAATAAGAATTAATGGTGGAATTAGAACGAACACGATGATATATCCATTCCTCACCCAGGATTCAAAAGTAGGGCTTCTGGCTTCGTAGCTACTTCTTCATGGAGGCCAGAAGGTAACAAATGAATACATTGGATTAGATTATTTTTAGCGTCGGTTTTTTTCATTTTTGGCTAATCCAAACGACGAGGATGAGTAAGAATATGATGAAATTGATGAAGGGCACCGTCAAAGGAACATCCATGAGCAGGCCGGGATTCGAACCTGAAACCACGTATCGTCGTAACGCACTGTGTTAACCTTTCCTTCACGCAGGTGAGCTACAATAGAGTCGAATCTACTGAATATGTTCGTTTTAAGGAGACTTCCCTTTATAATGCTTCATTAGAGCGTGGTTTTTGATCGATTGATTGATTGGAATTTTAAGTCCACTTTATGCACAGTAAGGCTAATCGGGACTGGGCCTACAGTTTAAAGTGGGATCCGAACCACTGTGCCATGTGCCTCCAACGCGTGTCGAACCCGCCACCCCTAGATTACATCAGAGCGTGGTGTTGATCATTCATGTCTCTTTCACTACGGCAGAGATCGAGAATGTGTGGAGCCATATCATTTGCTCGAATGGTGTCACGGGACGCTGCCATACACAGGGGAGAACACAGGCAGTCGCCACATATATTTTGATGGCATAAAATCTTTGCTGTCCCTTCAAGTACATTTGCTTCTGTAACTTTGTAAATATTGTTATATAAAGACCACACTGAGGGAAGAAATACGCTATCTTTCACTAAACCTGAATACTTTGTGACCATTTACTTAATTTCATTATTAATTATAAAGTGCAATCAAATACACGGCTATAAATTGTCAGGTTTAGAAACGGGAAGAGTATTTATGTCGTTTACATTTTATTTTGCCATCTTGAAAGTAATGTTTACTGCAGTGGATTTAATATTTTCGTTAAGATCATAGAATATGTTGTTTCCAGGCATCATTTATCAAAAAGGAATGAAATCGATGTCTTCAACTCGAGCTTTTTCCCTCAAATTTTTCTGGTGGGGAACATTATCAAATGTACATGTCATTGTTCTCTCGGTTGTTTTATGCATAAGATGGCGCAGTGGTAGCGTCGTTGCCTTGTAATCAAGGGATCCCGGGTTCGATAACCGGTGGAAGCTCATAGTGGTTCGGATCCCACTTTAAACTGTAGGTCCAGTCCCGATTAGCCTTATTGTGCATAAAGTGGACTTAAAACACCAAATCAATCAATCAATTATGTATAAGCAAATGCGTTATACGCATATAATAATGCGAATATCTCTGCGTAAGCATTTGTATGTTATATTTTTACATTTGAACTATGAAGAAACACACGCAAACCGAAGTGACGAGCAGGACACAGTTCCTACTTTGTGAAAATAACGCAATGGAGAGATCAAGCGTAAGATACCGTGACAACAGACACAGGGGGAAAATGCGCGGTGAACTTACTACAAGCAAGGAAGCGATTGTTTTGCCCCTGCGACGTTGTCGGGTGAAGACTTTCCCCTCTCGTTTAGTCGCACGTTAAACAGAGCGAGCGAGTACAGAAGACGTCAAATACGTGTAGCATGCAACGTCGCAAAAAGACATCACAGCTCTCTGTCCACGGTTTCGGCGCGGCTGCAGAGGCGAGAGTGAAAACTTCGCTTCACTTATCAGTGTTGCCAAACACGACTGTTAAAAAATGAACTGCATTGAAATTAAATGTAGTTAAGGATTGCAATCAAGCCGTTAACTTTGAGAAGTATAAACGTTTGTCTTCGTGTTCTACGAATAGGGATCCTATGTTCGAATACCGTACGAGTCTTGGGATGCTTTCAGACCGAAGCGAGAAGCGACACGTGTCACTTGGAAACAAACACTCAATAATATATGCTATGCTGAACGGGTAGTGTTACTTCAGTGAGAAACCCCTCGTTGCTCGTCGCTTCGTCCCAATGCAACTTTCGTACCGAAGCGATAAATGGCTTTGGAAACAAAAATTCTTAAATAAATAAAACTTTCTAACAAATGTGATATGACAAACTACACGTGCCACTTGCATGTTTCACGCACTGGGGACGTTATCGTGTTGCTTCGGTCTGGTGGTCATGCCTACGCATTGAATGCTTTCTTGCAGAGAGATTTTAAACCGAAACGACAGGCAACAAGTAGCAAACGACGGCTGCAAATGACACTGAAGTTCATACCGAAGTGACAAGCGAAAAGGAAGACAAGCCACTTCAGTCTTCAAGTAAGCATTCACTGTTAAAGCCCGAACACCAGACCTAGGCGACCCAATTCAGGATATTGACAAACGGAAGTAACAGGCGAGACTTGCTTCTTCGTTTCGAAACGTGTCGCTTCTCGGCTTCCGCTTCTGAAAGTCATGGATGTCATGCAGCGTGTCGCCTTGGTCTGTTAGAGCATTTGAGAAGAACGCTTGCTTGTAGACAGAGGTATCGTGTCACTTGTCACTTCGATATGAACACCCCCCCTCCCTTTTGCTGGATCGCTTGTCGCCTTGGTCAGAAATCTCCATTCTTATCCTCATCATGGCCGAAAGGAGACAAGTAACGAGTTTCTACTGATAACATCTGATAACTCTACTCTTTGTTTCCTGGTAATGGAAGAAAATGAGCTTTACAAATGGATTTCTGTTTACCAGTATTATAGTAAAACCCAACTAATAATTTGTTATAGGCACATATAGAAGGGTCACATTTGGAGGAATAAATTCTATTGTAGCATTTTGTTTGATTGCAGTATTAAAGCCGACCCCCGTGGTGGAGTAGTTAACACATCGCGCTACGACACCAGGGTTCCCGAGTTCGAATCCCGGTCTGGGCATGGATCTTGTGGGAGTCGATTCATCAATTTCATGATATCATCACTCATCCCCATCTTCGCAAATTAGCCAACAGTGGTACAAAAAGCGAAGTAAAACAAAACAAATCAATTACAATTACACTTGGAGGGTTAGAAGATAATAGAAAAACAGATCTGGTTCCAAAGTTTTAAGTTGGCAACAATGACAGCTCGGAAGCAACAAGACGGCCAGGCGAGAGGGGAACCCCGTCGGCATTTGCACGTACCTTTCCTCGCCTCTCAACCCCCTGGGATGTTCGGTACCAATACATGCGAAAGAGATCCAAGATTTTACACACCCACACTTCCTGGTCCCAAGAGATGCGATTAAACACCACACTTTTACACAGACGTGAAGCTTCCAGAGCTGGCAGAGTTTAACACACACGTTAACACACAAATCGAACAAATAGCGACTTTTTGGTACCTTCGAAATACTTCGCGTACATGTCGAAAGGGGTCTCAGGAGTCTCGCAATTGTCTTTTCTTTGTTGGGACCGGCAAAAAGTCCCAAGAATTATTTTGGTTCCATTAAGAAAGGTGTTTAAACATACGCTGGTTCCCACAAGAATATAACTGCGTACTCACACACACACACACACACACACACACACACACACACACATATTTACTTCCGGTTTAAGTTCAATTGGACACCAGCCTCAATTTGTTTATCTAATATTAAAGCAATGTAATATGCAGAGACTTTCTAGAATTGCTCTGTGACTCTCTCATTTCTTACATCATAAACATATGATTTTTCACCTATGAGAATAACACTACATATGGTGTTATCGTGGAATTCACAGATAATTTTAATGTTTGTCCTGTCATTAACCACAACTTGTTTCCTTTTTGAAGTGTTGATTACAAACATGGGTCTCTGTGCTTTGAATTCATCTGGTGTGTAATACATGTCAGTATTGCCAGTAGTGACCCTTTTGTATGCTGTAAATGCTTCATATAATTTAAGGAAATCATCCTTGGACATGTCTAAATTATAATTTTCTCTAGGGAATACCTCATTTCTGCCATTTTTAAGATATATGTTCTTGATGTTGCAGTTATCAAATCTACTTGAATTTTTTTCCTGATTATTGTGTCTTCCAGTCTGAAACAGTACCACCACAAAATCCGGCATGTCATATTGTATACTGGAGAATGAATTTGTAGCATCAAACTCATAATAAGTACCAGCGGCAGGCTTCTGTACACATTGATATGTATAAAATTGTAAAGGAACCTGTGGATTTTTTATTATATCTGCTTTGTATTTAAGAGCATAACTGGCTTCATATTCAACAACTGGGATTCTTAGCTCCATAGTCTGAATAATGCATCTGCCTTCATCAGGTAGGGTATTGGGCAGAGCTTCCCCTGTAGAGTTTAATGTGCTGTACCTCATCAAAGCATTATTATCATTGGCAGCTCTTCTAAATGTGATTCTTAAACCACCCTTCCACATAATATCTTTGTAATCTGAGAAGAATCCTGGCAACAGGCGCATAGGGAACAGCACTGTGTGGCTCTTGGATAATATTTTATCACCAGCCTCAAATCCACCTATTTTGTAGTAAGAAGCCTCGGTTTTGGATAATTTTAGTGTGGCCAAAGCTGTGGAGGTAATGCCGGGATAATCCACTCTGTTTATAACAACACCATGCTTTCTGATCTCAATTTCAGAGAACAGATGCGGCACAAAATTGTCTACCAATCTTATATTTGAATTTGCCGGATAATCTGTTCCATCGAGCTTTACAACATCAAATTTGATGTATAGATCTGCTCTGTGAGGGTGTATAAAGCCATCCCCTACATCAAGATCAACCTCAATCTCTGTGTTGGGTTGATTTAAATTTGCAAATGTCCTCCTGTTTGGAGGGAATGATTGTAGCTCATAACTCTCAATATTTTCCATTTTTTTTGTATGTATTTTTATTTAAATATTAATCTCTATGATTGCAGTTGTTGTGGCTCCAGCAAAATCAACTAATTCTTCTTTTTCATTAGTGACCATCAATTCAATATTATCTATTCTGTTATGACACACAGGAAAATATAATGTTGGGGATGGAGTGTAGATGATTGGCTCCATAAATTCAGAATTAGGTTTAAATGTTGCAATGATGCCAGTTTGTTTGTGAGTGCCTATGCCATTTGATTTGGTGATCATACCCTCGGCCACATTACAGTGAATATTCAGAGTCTCTATGGCTAAGAATTTAGGTATATTAATAGCAGTGTGTTTGATGGCTGGTTCAAGTTTTGTGTTGTTCTCAAAGCCTAACAGCTCTCCTATAGTACCCAGATCCACTGTTTCTGTAGCAGATACAATCTCTACTCTGTGAGTGACAGAATTTTGAGTTAATACTATACCTCTGGGTAATTGAGGATTTAGAGTGGACAGATTATACTGCCCTGGAGTGATGACAATTTTTTGATCCCCTACTGCAATTTTGTTGTTGTGGTGTGTAATATTAGGGATCAAGTACATGCCATAAAATGCTCTGAGAGCTATTGTTTTGGGATACACTATATCATCATGTAATTTGAGTTTCAATATTGAATTTTGGCTGGTGAGATGGAATACCCCCATGATGTTTTAAATACCACAAGGCCTTTTGAAAATTTTCAATTGATGGTTTATTTATTTGAGACATATATCTGAGAACAGATAAACACAAATGTCCACAATTAACATCTTTGAAATTTTGTACACGGGCATTATTGTAATAAAGATTAACTGATTTTAGATATTTTATTAAATTTTCAGGTGGAACACCTCCAAATGAATCAAACACAAATGCCTCATCTTTTAAATATTTAAGATAACAAATTCAGTGAGTTCCCTGATTTTTGTACTTATCCAAATTAACAATGCCACACTCTTTGTTGAGTGGTTGCTCTGGCAAAGAATCAGACATGTACACTCCTCTAAAATTTTTGATGCCCAGTGGCTTGATTAAAGCTTCAATATCTTGGTTTGTAAGCGGCTCTTGTTTTTTTTAAACTTATTCATGGCTCTCTTAAACCTTTGCCTTGTTTCTCCATGGCCAGGTTATGGCGCTTCAATTCATCTAATTCTGCCCTATTTTTCTTGGCATCTATTACTTTTTTGCTATCACAGCTGATCCCCCAGCCAAGCTCCCAACAGCCCCAAGTGCTGCTAAGATGGCAGGGATAGTAATTATAAAACCCCCCACATGTGATTTTTTTCTAGATTGCTGTAATTTTTTTAATTGGGGGGTACTAAGCAACAATTTCATACCATGGCCCTTGGCAATACAAGAGCTTTTCTTCTTGCGCTGCTTTTTGGTTAAAAGACTATCAATAGTTTTAAGAGATTTAAGACCTGCATAAGGTATTTGATACATAACACCCTTGGCCTTCATTGTAGGTTTATTATATACATATTCACAGCCCCCACCCCAGTTTTTGTTTGGTGTTCATAGCTATGGTGGTCCCCAATGCTGCTATTCTCTCACTTAAAGAAGCATCTTTGCTTACAAATCTACCAAATGCAGCCTCTTCTAATTTTTTGTCTGCAACATGTCTCTTGTCAAGATCAGAATGTGTGTTGTATGCTATGTCATGGTCTCTACAAGCAGCATCTAGGGGATTAACACCGGGATCACCTCTGTTTAATCTATGGTCCAATTTTGTAACGGGACCACAATACTGATAGCCTGGAATATGTAGTTCAAATGGCAGCTTGTTTATAATGTCATTAACCAACCCCCGACCCTCAGAAATATTCCAAAATTTAGGTGGTAGAGTATTAATAATTTTTATAAGATATCCAATCCCCTTAGTGTCATTCACTATAAAATTAGACAATTTGGTGCTTATCATGTCCATAATTCCAACCTTTTCATTGTAAAAATTGTGGTTGCCAGCATTTTCCTCCCCAGCTATCACCAATAACCTATCTACAAGTTTCCTGACATCATCAACCCAGACAAATTCTTTAGGCAGGGTGTTGTATTGTTTGATTCCACTGCCTGTCTTAATTTGTGACCATATGGGCTTGATTAAATTGTTGTATTTTGCTCCACTGCTAGACTTGACTCTTTTTTGTGTGGGATCATTGTTCTGGTATAGAGCATCTGATTTTATTAATATTTCTTTGTAGTGCTCATAATCTTGATCTGTATAGCTGCCAGGCCTCTTCCTAGTTATTAGTTCCCACAATCCAGGTGTGCCGGGATATTTAACAAAACCACCTCTTTGTCCAAGATGATATTCTGAATATACAATTATATCATCTCCCATAAATGTTACTCTGAAATTGCCAATTCTATGTATGATGCTACCATCACGCTCTGTGTCAGCATATAAGCCAAAGACCTCATCTTTGTTGTCTTTAAGTGTGCTTAAATATTTTTGAGCAAGAAGACCCAATTCAATAGGATCCAGAGTAGCTTCAATTTTTCGAGGAGCAACAGGACTAGGTGTATGAATACTGGAAAGTGGGGTGATTGGATAATCTAATATGTTCCTTGCAGCTACAGGTACAAGCTCTGTGATCAAATTTTGATTTTGCTCTGTAACAGTTTTGATATTTTTACCTAATTCACTAATAGCATCAATAATAGGCTGTTCTGTTTGTTTGTGTTGTTCATAAATTCCTCGGTTCTGTGATTTCCATCCTTTAAATCTTTTTACAAGATAATCTCTTAATTTAAGATCATCAATGATTGGCCTTTTCATGGTTATTTATTTATGTTTCAATATCTAGAAAATTGTTGATTTTATTTCTGTATTTGCCACTATTGGGTTTTCTTGTCATATCAATTGTGACAAACCCATAACTGTCCTGGTTCCAGCACCTACTGCAAAACTTGGAAAAATCATTGTAGCTCAAGTCCCCACCTACATATTCATCATGTATGTGTTTGAGGTTGGTATGATCTTGATGAAACACACATATAAAATTGCTGTTGTCTCGGATCAGCTGCTTCGGAATTTTAGAAAAAGTCTGTGCCAGGTAGAAACAATCAATGTTTTTGTGTCGGCCCTGTGTAAAGAAATTTCTAACCTTGTTTTGATTATCCAGTATAATGTCATCAAACACAACAACAGAATTATCGAGACATTCATGAAGTGGCTTAACATCTGATTCAAAAGTGGCTATATCCAATCCATCATATAGCTTCATCAGCTGCTGATATTTTAATTGTTCCAAGCTCTTAGAGAAGACATACAAGTGCCTATTTTTCCAGTCTAACCAGTTGGGTGCCAATAAAAAATTATCAATCATTAGTGTAGTTTTACCACAAGCTGATGACCCAACAATAAGACATCTAATATTTTCAGGCAGCAACTTGCCATTTCTCTTAATCTGCTGTTCAGGTTCTGGCAGCCTTTTTATAACATCCCAGGTGCTCATATTATCACTTTGTCTGCATCGATCCAGCTGTGTTCTGGAAGTCCTAGCCATTTGACAAATAACTTGTTGCCTTTTCTGCGGATGATTTTTTCTATGAGCTATGTGTCAGGCTGTTTAGTTTTGCTGAGTTCTTCTTCATAGAATAGGCCTTTGAGAATTTCTCCTCGGTGATCTTTTATTATATATGTGTTAAGGGTCCCAGGTTTAACTTGAACCACTGTAAATAATTCAGTGCTCCAGTTTCTTGTAAAGCCTCTTTTGAATAAGTGCTTATATTTGCTGATTCTTACTTGATCACCAATCTTGTATTTGGCCTTTCTTGTTGTTGGCTGGTATCTAGGATAATAAACAGTCCTGATCAATTTTTGCTCATTAGATGAAGTTACTTCAGAGGGTTTCATGTTGATTGTGGAATGGACCGAGTTGTTATATTTATGTAGAAGTTCTGGAAGAATATTAAGCCATTTATAATTACCTTGAAGTGTAAATTGTTTATACATAATATTTTTTAGGGTTTTGTTGAATCTCTCTACAATTGAGGCTTTGAGATCACTGTAACTCGAATAATGTTGTATTGACTGGCTTTTAATAAATTGTTGGAACACAGAATTATAAAATTCTTTGCCATTATCTGTTTGCAAATAGCGCGGTGATCTTCCACTCTGATTGATGATTGTCCTGAAGGCTTCTGTAACACATTTTCCAGTCTTGGATTTGAGTGGCACAACCCAGGCAAATTTTGAAAATGTGTCTATTACAGTGAGTAGATACTTGTAGCCCTTGTTGATTTTGTCTAAGTTTTTCAACTGTACACTTGCCATCTCAATCAAGTCCCCTTGCCATAAATCATCTATGCCTTTTGTGACTACTGGCAGTCTCTTATAGTTATGTCTGGCTTGTCTGTGTAATTGATCAAGAATAATTTGTCTAGACATAATATGAAAACAAGAATATTGCAACTATGGGGTGTTCAGCAGCTGATACTACAGGATTTTCTAAATATAATTTGTCCCCTATTTATATATTAAATTCCAGAGAGCCATCATCTTCAGCAAAAGATGTTTCTAATGTATTGGGGTCTGTAAAATCCTCTAACTCTACACTGGTGATTTTTGGTTTGTTGTCAGCATTTGTTATTGATAAGGTGGGGTAGTGGTGTGCCTGTGGTTGAAGCCAATATTTGATCTTGATTGGTCTCAGTGTGCCCCCAACAAAAAACTGGTAATAAAATTGTGCAGGTGACAGCATATATATTTTGCCACCTGGTGTAAATGGTGAATCATATTCTTTGTTGGGGATGCTGTACAATTCAAGAATTACTGTATGTTTGGATTCTCGATTATGCCTGTTATTTCTTTTTCTGCTGTAAGCAATCTGCTTGTTACAGATTCAAGGTGCTCATTGATGGTCCTAACAACATCATCATGGCCTGGCTTGATCTTTATGTCCACAACAAGTTTCTTGTATTGTTGCACAATCTCTTGAAGCTGGGTGGCAAAAACAGACAGAGCATTTGCTTGATTGGATTCCATGGTCCCTAGCTGTTGCTTGATATTAGCTACAATTTGTTGCAAATTTTCAATAACTGCCAATTTTGAATTTTGAGCAGTAAGATCATGGACCTGTCTTCTGATATCCTCAAACAGGGCATGCAGTTCATTAATATGTTGATTGGTTGGTAGAGTGGCCACTGTCTGAGTAAGTTGTTTGATCTCTGTCTGGATATTCTTGATATCTTCTGATTTCAATATGCGATTTACTGCCCTCTTAATATCTTTAAGTTCCTGTGATGTCGGGAGATTTGATACAGTATTTTGCAAAGATTCAAGTGCCAATTTCACATTATTTAATTCAGAAGCATCAGCCACATTTTGCATAGCATTTTGGAGCAGGGCTATATCTGCCTGAGTGGGTGTTGATTGTTGTAAAATTTCAAGTTTTGTTTGGATATCATCGATCAAGTGATGAAAATGAGACAGCTCAGATTCAGTGTTGAGGTTTTCAAGCTTTGTGATCTGTTGCTGGACACTGACAAGTGTGTCTACAATACCAGGCAGGCGGGATTCTAGACATTCTTGTACATTTGTCAAATCACTTTGCACTGCTGCTATTGTACCCTCAAGATGGGTTATGGTACTTTGAATTTTTCCAAAATCTTCATATGTTTCAAGTTGCAGCTTAATGTTGGCAACACTCCGAGTTATTGCACACAAAGCATCAGAAGATGGCAAGTTATTCATAAAATTTTCAAGTGTCTCAATTTTTTCTTTAACCTCGGCTATGGCATTGTTCAAGGGGTCCAGATTAGGTATTTGGAGTGATTGAATCTGTTCTTTTAGAGTGGAAATCACTAGATCAAAATCTTCTTGTGATTTTATGCTTTTGACAATTGTTTGGAGCTGTGTCTGGACATTATTTATCTGCTCTTCCAATTGTTGTTTCAATTGCTCAGAGTTGGTGGCCTGGGTCTTAAATTTGGCTTGAAGAGCTGCTACAGCTTCTTCTAAACTTTGAAAATTATCCAATGTGGCCTAGTCAGTATATTTTTGAAGCAGCAATTTGAGTTCAGAATCAATTTTAAGAAGAGGGTCCATGCATTGTGATTGTAAATTTGTAATTTCTAATTGAAGACTGGCATTGAGTGTGGTTTGTAAAGCTTGTAAATCACTTCTTAATTTCTTGACTCTGACATCAAGCATCAAAATCTCATCACTGTGATCTTCATGCCTTGTATGGCCAAATATATCATTAGGCATTTTGTTTTAGTGGTTATTTATTATTGAATATCTGATTCTTAATTCTATAAAAAAAGGTATAAGCTTGTCATATGATCCCGGGACCTCAATATATAAGCATTCACCAGCAGAAACAGTATATACAGTGCCAGAAATCATGTTTGAGTGCTTAATTCTATAAATATTTCTCCCTATTGAAATCTTGACATCACCCTCAGGGGTTGTAATAAATTGCAATTGACCACCTACAGATAATTGGTAATGATTTAAATTATTGTTAAATATGTACAATATTTTACCTGTTTCATCATCAACATCTGTAAGTATGCTGTTCAGATGAATAATTAACAAAGCACTTAGTTTAGATATTATATCAGAAGAGGCTTGTGGTGTTGGCAGCTTCATAATAGCCTGTTTTTTGAACCCAAATAAGTTCATAGGCATGTTTATTTATTTCAAATCATGCTCTGTAATTGGGCATTGATTGCCATTTTTCAAATCACAATGCCCCCAAGGTAAAGTATGTATGCCACATGATAAAATGCATCTCTTATCATCATGTGGGTCCAGAGCCACTTTTCTTACAATATTTGTAGTCAATAAGTGATCCACACTCTGAATTCTATTTTCTGATGTTCTGATTGTGCTACATGATTTGAGACAATTTTTGTAATCCTCAAATTCAAGCTCTTTGTCCACAGTTACTCTGCCAATGCCATTGGCCTTTTTGGCAACAGCACCACTACATGTTTCAAAACTGTACATCTTGGCTCTTAACCCAGCAAATGCCACAATAACATCACCAAGTGTCTCATCTTTTAACTTGCCATTCACCTTTTTGTTGTGGGGGTGAACTTTTGAATGTTCACTGGTATCAAAATATTTAAACAATTCAGGCTGTGCCATATCTTGATAAACATCTTCTGTTTGAAAATCAAGAACAAAACGATCTGTGTCCATGTACATCAGTTTTACACAATCACCATAAAAAGGTTTCAACACATCATAATACAATTTTAACATGTGTAATTTGGCCAATTCCAATATCACAGCCCCTACATAAATAGGCTTATCAAATTTAATATTTGTTTTTTTCATGTTGAAGAGTGCCATATTTTCATCATAAATTCTTCTATAATTGAAATTAGGCTTTGCAATCAATTTTTTGCTCCGGCTGGGGTCAGTAATTATTTTAACATCAATATGTTTTCTGACATTTTCAATTGTTTTGCCATACACTGAATTGACCATCAATTTAAACAAGGTCTTATCAAATTGGCTCATTGCAGATGTTCGAAGCTCTGTATTTGTATCAATATATGGTTTCAACCATCTTGAGTGCCTGAACCTCAAAACTTTTCCAACTTTGGTCACTTGAACACCATGATTTATGAGGAACTGGAGGTTTTTGTAATATATGACATAATCCTGTTTCGGCTCTAGAGTCATCATCAATTTCTTCTGTTTAGAGCCAGGTGAACACTTAACCTCAGGAATTGGGGGCAGATCAGAAAATGTGTTGTGTAAATTATCTGGAATTGTCAGATCAACCTCTAAGAACAGGCCATAATTACTGTCATCAAAATTCTTAAGATCTTCAATGTTAAAATCTTCAACCCACTCAAGCCCTGCAGATGGCAGTTTTTGCATCATGGCATAACCATACAGGCTGTTTGCATCTACATACAGTATATAATTTGATGGCAGTGCTGGATCATAATCAGGAATATATTTGTTATTTGCTCTGGCATATCTCTGAGAACATTGCACCATGCCTCCTCTTATACATTGTTCCATAAACAGATACATCTCTTGATCCTGGATCAGATCCAATTGCATTTTTGTGTTTAAAAACATTGCAGACCATGCTAGGCCCGGAGCACTGTAAAAATACATTGGATCCAGCTTATAATTTTGCATGGAAGATTTTCTGAATGCCTGCAATATATCAGCTAAGAGAGTCACATCAAGTTTTAAATATGCCTTGTGATAATCACCAAATGTCTTGCATTTTAAATTGTTCCACATCAATTGGGCATGGTGATAATCATCATCAGTGATTCCAGATGCTCTGATTTTGCTGTAAAACTCTTGTTGTGGTGGCAGAGAACACTCATCAAATTTAGAAAAATCTGTAACATAATCATATGGATATACACCCTTCCGCCTAATTAATTTCAGGTCCTGATTTGGAAACAAAGCACATGTGATTTTGAATTGATCATCAGATAATTGAGTGGCCAGTGTAGCCAGGCTAGCCGATAAAATTCTGTAGGAATCAAGAAATCTTAAGTGAATAGGAACACCATTAACTTGAATTTTTTTGCTAATGGCAATATATTTCTCATTATTTTCAGCTAAAATATTTAAATTCTGCTTGTTAAACCCCTCGTACCTGATCAAATGATGAAAATCATAATTAGATGCACCATGGCAAAATATGGGGACAAATTTTGGTCTCTGGATCTGAATATTACAGCTATTACACAGGGCCATTAAGAATTTACCATCTGTATGAGAATGGTGATGAATCTTGATATTTGCATCTGAAAATTCAGAATCACATACCGGGCATTTTTCTGCATTGTTGAAATCTTCAATCTGTTTCTCTGTTAAAGGCAACATGGGTTTTGATTTTAATAAGACATTAGATGCTATGTCATGGCACTCATTTTCTATTCTTTGTGCAAATTCTTTGATGGCATCTGCTCCCATGTATAAATATTCTTTACTAACCACACCATCCTGTACAACCACATAATAAAAACTGGAAGGTTCATGTAACTGGTATGGTGTAATTGAAGATTCCTCAGGATCTGGGCTGCAGAATGCAAGAGGTTTGAGGTTTGATTCAAAATCACAGACTATATATGCTGGGTGTTCCAACAAGGCTTCAAACTTTTTGAATTTTGCATTTTCACTTGGATTAGGCATCACCATATGAACAGGTTTATGGTTGTCACAGTATTTCAGATGCTCAATTAACTTGTTTTTAGCAATTTCTGCATTCTCTTCCCGAACCCCTTTCACCATTTTTTGACCATCAAATACAGACAAACATCTTCTGCACAACTTGAATATTCTATGAGTTTTGTCTAGTTGTGTTCTAACTAAAGCTTCAAGATTATGTATCAGAGTGTAATGATTTGTGCCATCCCCTTTAATTAAGAGCAGATCAATCGGAATTGCAGATTCATCATCAAGTGTACTGATTCTGAGAGGATCTATCAAGCAATTGTCACGGCCAGTGGAACAAATAAATACATTAATAGATAATTGTTTACCATTAATATCCCTGGCCTTTTTTTCAAATTTATCAATATTCTGAACAGACATTGGATATTCTAAACCCTCCATTGCCTCATCAAAATCATTTTCATGTTGTTTATAATAAGTTATTCTCTCAGGATTGCTTGAAACTGGATACAAAGCAGCTAAAATACACCACAAAAAGCATTTCTCATCATTATTTTCAATATTGACCACGGCTTTTTTGTTTTTGATATTGGCAGGTAATGGCAGATATGTAGAACCTTGTAATGGGTTGAATTCAGAAATATTAACATATAACTTGTGTGGAGAACCGCATAGGCTCCATCCAGACTCTTTTGCTGCAAATTCAGAGTGTTTAATAGTCAATTGATCTATCAAACTGCTTATTATTTTGTCTGAATTTGCATTTGAATATACCGGTACAGTTTCTGTTATGTGGGGCTGTGTAAAGTTTGTGCCGTTTGGTTTCTTATATTGTGTAAATAATTTGAGAGACAGCTTATAAGAGCCATTTTGTGCATTTAGAATTGCCAGCACATCAGGATTTATACTGTTCAAAAAATTCTTAATGTCACATCTTGGCTCTGATTTAAAACAGTGATCCCTTAATTGGCCATTAAAACTGCTACGGATAGGTAGTGCATAGCGTGGCTGCTTTGCTGCTCTAGCATTAACAGGTGCTTCATGCTTCCTTTTCAGACCAGATGTAGATGGTTGTGGGGGCAATGTTGATGACTGTGCAGAGCAAGTACCTTTATGTTTATATGTGAAATATTCCATGCTATATTTTCTATGGCATTTAGGGCATATTTTTGTGGGAGTCCTACATTTGTCTGGATTACAATTCCTTTGATGCCTGGCCCAATTGGGGCTGGATATATTCTTTTTGCATTGATTACAATATTTTTGATTTGGCATTTTTGTTGTTGTTTATTATATACAATTTCTTGGGATTCAAATCAAAATTCTATGCTTAATAAAAAATATCAATTGGGTTCAGCAGTGTGCTTTGTATATTTTGTGTGTGTGTGTGTATGTGTGTATGTGTGTTAATATTTTTAGCTTTGGTATTTATATAAAATTTCTTGGGGTCCAAATCAAAACTTTATACTTAATAAACCTATGACAGGTTGTTAAAAATTCTATATATTAAATCAAATAGATTTGTAATTCAATTTATACAAATCTGCAATATTTTTGTGTTTAAAAAATATGAGCAGCACTGCAACAACACACCCTCACTCTTTAACAACTCTCATAATACTGGCTGATATGCAATGCAAAATCTCTTTATATACCCTAAGCACGGACCGCATTGAAAATATCTGAAACAATAAGCCAATCAGAATATAACACATCATCACATTATGTCATAACCAACCAATCAGAAAACAACACATGTCTAATGCATAATATTGGGTAATAATTTGCTGCAAAACATGATGCAATATAAATAAACCAGAAATAGGCCACAAGTGGACCGGAAGTAAATATGTGTGGGTGGGTGTGGGTGTGTGTGGGTGTGTATGTGGGTGGGTGTGGGTGGGTGTAGGTGTGTATGTGGGTGGGTGTGGGTGTGTGTGGGTGTGTATGTGGGTGGGTGTGGGTGGGTGTGGGTGTGTATGTGGGTGGGTGTGGGTGTGTATGTGGGTGTGTGTGGGTGTGTGTGGGTGTGTATGTGGGTGGGTGTGGGTGGGTGTGATTGTGTATGTGGGTGGGTGTGGGTTGGTGTGGGTGTGTATGTGGGTGGCTGTGGTCAAGGTCAAGGTCAAGGTTAAAATAATCGAAAAAATAATCGAAAAAAATAATCGAAAAAATAATCGAAAAATAATCGAAAAAATAATCGAAAAAAATAATCGAAAAAATAATCGAAAAAATAATCGAAAAAATAGTCAAGGTCAAGGTCATCTCAAGGTCAAGTTCAAGGTCAGTGTGTGTGTGTGTGTGTGTGTGTGTGTGTGTGTTAATACGTTTGGCCTAGTTTTAAGTGTAGCCAAAAAAAATATCAAGAGAGGCATATTTTTAACAAATTTATGGACAACAATCTCACAGAAGTGCCTTTTATAAGTGTAGGCAAATCAATCTGAGAGGGGTCATCATTTCACGGGAACTTCCCGAGTGCATTTTCACAAAAATCTTGGATTAGGCAGGGTTCCACACTTGAGCAAGAAGCTCATATGGGCATGTTGAGCCTGTTTTAAGTGTAGCCAAATCTGCCTGAGAGGGGCTCATCATTTATCGCCCCAGTAGTATCATCAATTACACTACTCATCTCCATAACAGTTACGATGAAAAAACTCCGTGGCAAAACGGCCTTGAATAACAAAGACCTGTTAAGTGGCTTTCTTATAAGTTGACACGTGGTCAGCACATCGAATCCCTTTGCCCCTGTAATCTTTATCCTCTATTTCACGTAGCTCCCCAATTGCCTTTAAGAAACCGAAATGTTCGGTAAGGGAACCTGTGATCACGCTAAATTGAGTTCTAAGTCTACTTTATGCAAAGATGGGCTAATCGGTGCTGACCTATAATTAAAAGTGGTATGCGAACAACAACATAAGTCCAACAGTAAGGGAGCGGTCGGAGCGTGGGTGACGCAAGCAGCTCTTTACAATAGAATCCTTTCCTTGCGTTGTCAAAATGTTAAGCATTCTTGAACAGATGGTCGTCGCCTTTATTCAATGCTAAGCATTTGTATCATCATGAACCTTAGACATCGAAAGTAGAGATGTAATATTTATCGCTTTTGAAGCTTTTGACAACGAAGCACTGAAGGAAACTGGCAACAGGGCGGTTCTCGGGTAAAAGCAATGCGGAGGAAGAGAGAGGAGAAAACAAATGACTGTCATTGACGGATCTACATATCTTGGGCCCATCTCAAAGCATTATTGAAGTTACCTTCAATGTAAAACACACATACTTGTGATAAGAAATGTCAAAACATTTCCTACTATTCAGTCTCTTCAGTGTATGTATGTTGTTTGTACACCCAATTGTCAAGTAGTACACCCTACACTACATTTTGCAGACGAACGAGGCTCTGGCGACTGGCACTATGGCTAGTATAATTTTGTGTGTCTTGTCCTGTTTTTTGTCCTTGTGTGTTCTGAGTTCCACTTTGCAGCCTCAGCTTTTAACGAAAGCCAAAAAATGTTTGTAATTTAGTAAGAAGACAGTGCAATAATGCTATTTTAGTTATGGTAAGGAGCTGGACCCCGTATATTGTGACGGGTGCAAAATAGCCTAAGTGCTGACGCACCCAAAATTTTTAAATTCAAATTCAATATCACATGAGGTATGATTTTGTTACACCTTGCTTGTAGCCAGCAGCGAAAATTACATACCAGTCAAAATAATTGAAAGCACTACTCTCGCAGCCTTGCAGGTGGAACACGGGAGTATAGATTACTGAAGCAGATAACATACACTCCTGCAAGCAGCAGAACAGTTCTGCCGTCGAATTCTGTCGAGCTGAGACATTTGTACATCTTATCATGATGCAAGAAAGCACAAGTGCAAAAACATGCTTTTCTGGGATTCAAACCCTGAAACTTTAACCTTGCGTGCTACACGTAAACAATGACCGACTGGAAATAGAGAAACGCTCGTGTTTTACTTTTTAGTTGATGTTTGTTATGAGGGAAAGGGTATATGCAGCAGATCTTTGGAAACACTCATATAGTCTGCGGGTAATGATAATTCCATGTTAAAGAAAGGATCATATTAGTATTATATTCTGTGAAGTAAGGTAATTTTTTTTTCGGATTAGTGTAGTATTTTTTTTTATTTGTCACCAAGTAACTTGGAGTTCTAAATTATTTGACTGGTAAAGTCCGTTCAAGGGAAACGAAACTAGCTGGAAAGTACGATTCCAAACGCGAGAGGGGAAGCTGGTAGAACACTCACCAAACCACCCTGTGGCTTTAGCTTGCTAGGGTTCGCTTGCTGTGCTTATTACTGCTTTCTGTGTTGTGTTTGTGATGTCTCTTACAATTCGTAACAAACCGTTTCGAAGTGGAACAAAGAAAACTGTGACGCTTTGGTCCCTGTTGCACATTCTACAAACGCCCTCGATACAATACAGAATGCCAAAAAACATTCAGTTACTACATTTTCTTTTTTGTGAACACTATTACTAGTGAATATTATCCTGATTACTGCTGTGTGCATTTGTGCTGATTATACGATTTACTAAGGAGACCAATTTAAGTGAATGATCCAAAATAAAGTTCCTGGTTTACAAACAAGTTTATCTACTAATGTGACGTAATGAATACTTTCCTGATATGTTCCGTTTGCGTATATAGTAGTATATGGATGGTTATTTTTTTTCATTCTGTACCCTTACATAATTCGTAAACATCTCTACGTATTTTGATGGTGATGTTACTACGTTTGAAATTTCATTGTTGTTTCAACAGCAGACAATTTTCACGAAACTCACTTCCTGAACATAGTTCCGTCACCCCTATTTTGCCAATGAACACGTCCAGTTGCGACTTGCACACGTCGCGAAAATTGGTTGCTATTGATAAGAACCTTAAATCTGTGATTGTCCCTTCATTAATTTCTGACATTCGTTTGCATCCTCGCAATTAGCCAGAAGTGGTAGAAATGCGACGTCAAATAAATTAAATCAACTAACAATAAGTACTTGTATAAAAACTAGTGCACAAAACATGTATGACGCTTCGAAAGATGGAATTTTGAATTTAGTAATCCTCTCTCAACAGTGGCGTAGCAACATATAGCGACGCCCTGGAAGAGATTAGAATGCGAGGCCCCCATCCAGTGGCGGAAATTAAGGGGAAATGGGGGTCGAGTAGTCTCTCCCCTTTTTTTTCCACCTTTGCGCCAGCACTATGCTAAACCTTATCTACCAAGGGAAAGTAAACTGTCCTTGTAATTTTTGTTTTATAATCATTGATGCCTGTTTACAAGACATTTAATTTAGTCGAGACAGTCCATTCTTCCACACCCCTGTCCCAATTTATTTCAAACTTAAGTCGTATTTACCAAAATGTTTCGAGTTTTATTTGTGGGGGTGGGGGGGTTAACCCACATTTAGACATGGTCTTCATTTTAATAATGATTGCTAATGTATATATCATTTCATTTACAAATGTATTATTTTCTAACCATAGAATTTTCACGGCTGTTCAATGGTGCTGGTACAAGAACATTTCAAAAATATAAAATATTGTTAGTTTGCGGAAGACAGAAATATTCGAATACTTCTGAGAATTGAACGTAAACAATAAGCACCAAGCTGTACGCCTTGTGACAACTTTAGTCTGTAAGCGATTGCGTTGCTGAATGCTGATTGTCGGATAGGGGGGAGGGGGTTATCAGTGAGTTGATTTTTTCCCGATACTTTGGACCGTAACATTGCAACTCTACAATTCTACAACTAGGAAAGATAATAGTAGGCAATTTGTTCACCACCATTTTCATTCTCTCTTTACTCTACAACTTGTGTTGTTCTACGGGGTCATTAATTCTTTTCATGCGAAGTTTATGTTGACATCTGCGTTTCTATTTCAACCCATTATCATGACACTGTGGAAAACAGACTGAACGACAAATCAAAGGATTAGCCTTATTGTGCATAAAGTGGACTTAAAACACCAAATCAATCAATCAATTATGTATAAGCAAATGCGTTATACGCATATAATAATGCGAATATCTCTGCGTAAGCATTTGTATGTTATCTTTTTACATTTGAACTATGAAGAAACACACGCAAACCGAAGTGACGAGCAGGAAACAGTTCCTACTTTGTGAAAATATCGCAATGGAGAGATCAAGCGTAAGATACCGTGACAACAGACACAGGGGGAAAATGCGCGGTGAACTTACTACAAGCAAGGAAGCGATTGTTTTGCCCCTGCGACGTTGTCGGGTGAAGACTTTCCCCTCTCGTTTAGTCGCACGTTAAACAGAGCGAGCGAGTACAGAAGACGTCAAATACGTGTAGCATGCAACGTCGCAAAAATACATCACAGTTCTCAGTCCACGGTTTCGGCGCGGCTGCAGGGGCGAGAGTGAAAACTTCGCTTCACTTATCAGTGTTGCCAAACGCGACTGTTAAAAAAAGAACTGCATTGAAATTAAATGTAGTTAAGGATTGCAATCAAGCCGTTAACTTTGAGAAGTATAAACCTTTGTCTTCGTGTTCTACGAATAGGGATCCTATGTTCGAATACCGTACGAGTCTTGGGATGCTTTCAGACCGAAGCGAGAAGTGACACGTGTCACTTGGAAACAAACACTCAATAATATATGCTATGCTGCACGGGTAGTGTTACTTCAGTGAGAAACCCCTCGTTGCTCGTCGCTTCGTCCCAATGGAACTTTCGTACCGAAGCGATAAATGGCTTTGGAAACAAAAATTCTTAAATAAATAAAACTTTCTAACAAATGTGATATGACAAACTACACGTGCCACTTGCATGTTTCACGCACTGGGGGTGTTATCGTGTTGCTTCGGTCTGGTGGTCATGCCTACGCATTGAATGCTTTCTTGCCGAGAGATTGTAAACCGAAACGACAGGCAACAAGTAGCAAACGACGGCTGCAAATGACACTGAAGTTCATACCGAAGTGACAAGCGAAAAGAAAGACAAGTCACTTCAGTCTTCAAGTAAGCATTCACTGTTAAAGCCCGAACACCAGACCTAGGCGACCCAATTCAGGATATTGACAAACGGAAGTAACAGGCGAGACTTGCTTCTTCGTTTCGAAACGTGTCGCTTCTCGGCTTCCGCTTCTGAAAGTCATGGATGTCATGCAGCGTGTCGCCTTGGTCTGTTAGAGCATTTGAGAAAAATGCTTGCTTGTAGACAGAGGTATCGTGTCACTTGTCACTTCGATATGAACACCCCCTCCCTTTTGCCGGATCGCTTGTCGCCTTGGTCAGAAATCTCCATTCTTATCCTCATCATGGCCGAAAGGAGACAAGTAACGAGTTTCTACTCATAACATCTGATAACTCTACTCTTTGTTTCCTGGTAATGGAAGAAAATGAGCTTTACAAATGGATTTCTGTTTACCAGTATTATAGTAAAACCCAACTAATATTTTGTTATAGGCACATATAGAAGGGTCACATTTGGAGGAATAAATTCTATTGTAGCATCTTGTTTGATTGCAGGATTAAAGCCGACCCCCGTGGTGGAGTGGTTAACACATCGCGCTACGACACCAGGGTTCCCGAGTTCGAATCCCGGTCTGGGCATGGATGTTGTGGGAGTCGATTCATCAATTTCATGATATCATCACTCATCCCCATCTTGGCAAATTAGCCAACAGTGGTACAAAAAGCGAAGTAAAACAAAACAAATCAATTACAATTACACTTGGAGGGTTAGAAGATAATAGAAAAACAGATCTGGTTCCAAAGTTTTAAGTTGGCAACATTGACAGCTCGGAAGCAACAAGACGGCCAGGCGAGAGGGGAACGCCGTCGGCATTTGCACGTACCTTTCCTCGCCTCTCAACCCCCTGGGATGTTCGGTACCAATACATGCGAAAGAGATCCAAGATTTTACACACCCACACTTCCTGGTCCCAAGAGATGCGATTAAACACCACACTTTTACACAGACGTGAAGCTTCCAGAGCTGGCAGAGTTTAACACACACGTTAACACACAAATCGAACAAATAGCGACTTTTTGGTACCTTCGAAATACTTCGCGTACATGACGAAAGGGGTCTCAGGAGTCTCGCAATGGTCTTTTCTTTGTTGGGACCGGCAAAAAGTCCCAAGAATTTTTTTGGTCCCATTAAGAAAGGTGTTTAAACATACGCTGGTTCCCACAAGAATATATCTGCGTACTCACACACACACACACACACACACACACACACACACACACACACACACATACACACACACACACACACACACATATATATATATATATATATATATATATTGAGTTGGTGTTTTTTTAAAGTCCACTTTATGCACAGTAAGGCTAATCGGGACTGGACCTACAGTTTCAAGTGGGATCCGAACCACTTGTGCCTCCACCAGGTATCGAACCCGGGACCCCTTGATTACAAGGCGACGACGCTACCACTGCGCCATCGGGGAGGCCGTATATATATATATGTGTGTGTGTGTGTGTGTATATATATATATATATATATATATATATATATATATACACACACACACCCGAACCCTGAGTGTATAAGAACATCATATCTCCGGTTAGAGAAGAGCTAACATCATGGTAAAACTAAATAATGTTCCCCGTCACAACGTCGAACCCGGTACGTTGCACTCAAGTACTAGTCTGAGATACCGCAACTGCAACGTTGTGCCGAGGCCGTGTGTGCAGGCGTACGGGGGCGTTTCAAATTGATGGGGCAAACAATAACGGACTGGATAAATGGAGTGTTTAGAACGTATCATATTTGGTAAATCTTCAAATACGGGTATTATAATTCTAATCTCAAAATGTCCAAAACCAAGCAAAGCTGGTCATTATATACCCATCACTCTCCTATGTACGGATTACAAAATATTGGCTCGTTGTATGCTTGGCAGACTCATGCTGTATGTCGACAAATTAGTTGGAGAGGAACAATATGTTTTTGGTTTAAATGAGAAAATCACAAATGTTTTACAAATGATGCGTGAAGTAATAACATGTCATGGACTACAGAATAATAATGCTGAAAATGCTATATTAGCATTAGATTTTGAACGTGCTTTTGACTCGATAAATCATGAATATCTATTTAACGTTTTGCAGGGCTACGGTATACGCGGACATTTTCTGTCAGTATTTAAAAGTCTTTATAAACATGCAACAGCAAAAATTCAAAGAAATGGTTTTCTAACAAAATAACTCTATATTTATAAAGGTGTAAGACAAGAAGATCCTTTGTCAATGTTAGGGTTTTGTATTGCACTGACCTTCCTTTCTGAATTAGGCCGAAAGGTTCAAGGAATTAACATACAATCTACTACTAATAAGGTGTTAGCGTATGCTGACGATATTACTGTATTAATAAATGACCAGCCTGATATTGATGCAAAGTGTCAGGTGTTACAAAAATTTGGAATGTGGTCGGGATTAAAAATAAGCCAAGAAAAATCATCACTTTTGAATATAAATTTGGTTCATTCTCACGCCCAGCGAGGTAATTTTGAGGTTTTACAAACGATATGAATACTAGGTATAATACGCATATATACGCACTCTATTCAAAGTATGATCCAATTAAATTATGACAGAGTAACAGCTGGGGTTAAAGTGATATTACAAACAAATACATTTTGCAGCCATAGTTTAAAGTCAATAGTGACATTTGTACAGGTCTATGCACTGTCAAAGGTATGGTACATGGCAAAAATCCTCCCAATACGAAGATAGATATAAATAAACTTAAGAGTGCTGTAAATTGGTTTATTTGGAATGGTCAGATATTTAGGGTAAAACATGTTACTTTGTTTGCCTTTTGTCGATGGAGGATTGGATTTTGTGTATATAGTACTCAAATGCCAGGTTTTACGTATTCAAGCTGACACGCAGACATTGATTCAGCATCCACTCAGCCTCACAAGTAAAGTTTAGAGAAGCTCTTTGGACTATATTTTACTAGAGGCTCCTTTTGATATTACTAGACTGGTATACACTTTATGATATTTTAAGGCAACAATAGTGGATATTAGTTATGCCCTATTACAATCTCCGATATTAGCAATACCAGTGACATCGGAAATATATCTGAAACTATGTAAATTAGAACAACCAAAGTGTAAAATTATTGAGCGAAATCCCAGAATCAATTGGAGAGAAATATGGAATAATATGCAGGCTCACCATCTTACATCTCGAATCCGATCAGCATGGTATATAATTGTCCACCAAAAATTGATCACTGGAGAGAGACTCTATGATCTTAAATTAGTAAATAGGCCAATGTGTGCTAGATGTAATGTATCTGATAATTTAGTCCTTAGACTGAATGAATGCCAAATAATACAAACATCATGGCTCTATATAAGGAAACTTGTGAGTACTATTTGTCGAACATCAGTGTATAACATCTCTGTAGATATTCTTTTATATCCAGCTTTGCCTATTACCCAAAAACAAAACGTAAAAGTGTACAATGGCTCTTATGACAGTATGCCTATTTCCTGTCGACATATCGGCAACCAGATTTTAATATACAATTTGTAAATTAGCTCCATCAAGAATACTACAGGATACCTTACTGTAAAAGAAATAGATTGTATGCTAATTTTCTTAATGTAATGGTGACTGCCCAATGAGTTGCAATGTATAATTGGTAATATTATTTAAAAATAAAATAAAAGTGGTTAGCTCATCGCGCTGCAGTGCTAAGGGTCTCGGGTTCGAATCCCGTTCGGGCTTGAATGTTTGCGTTCGTCCGAATAATGAGAAACAATGTGAATGAAGTGGAAATTGACATGTTTGAAAGTGTACGAATGTGTGAATGACGGGGGATACTGCCGTTTGTTATTTTAAAAAAATAAACAAAAAAATTTGGTTATCATTTCGCGCTGTGACGCCAAGGATCTCGGGATCGAATTCCGCTCGAGCTTGGTTGTTTGTGAATGTCCATTCATCAATTTCATCATTTCATCACTCATCCCTATCTACGCAAATTAGCCAAGAGGCACAAAACGCGAAGTAGAATAAACTCAATCAATCAATCAAACCTTTAACAGCACCTCAAAGTATACATTTTTAACTTACGAAGATCACTTCTAAAACTACGCACCCTACTTAAAACATTTCTCGATTCCCACGTTGCGGTGCCAAAAATTATATACCTGTCACGTTCTTGGATTAAACTCAGTTCATATACTTACAATTATTCATTCCGGAGAACAGAAGACATACCAGCCTACTATGAGGCCTCTTCAGACGTTGGTATCACTTATGGGTATTTTTATGAAAATTACATTAAATCTCGCACAGTCAGAATACCTTAGATTTTCAGTTGATATTAATATCAAACACTTTCTCACTAAAATATTTTTTGTTAGAAATAATACTGTACTGATCATGAAATTATTTCTAAAGTACACAAATTAAAACATTCATTTTAAAGTTAACTTACATCAGCCGTCAAAATCAATAAATCACATCACTTAGCAACCAACAGTCAAATGTCTTAAGGTTTGTCACTAACCATTGTAACAGACTACAAATCTGAGTCAAACAATTGATGAAATCACACTTTGATACAAGTATTTCTTTTTACGATTGACATATTAAACACTAATTTAGTAATTTATAAGGGTGTGCAGCACATTGTTATTTTCAATGTATGTAAATGATATAACAAGAACCATAAGAAATATTGCACATCATATGTATGCTGACGATTTTCTTCGTTATACTCGTATTTCAAGTTCATTGTCGATTCTTTACGTGGAATAGAGCTGTTGAACTTGGACCTCTCAAATATTAGACATTGGGCAGACCGTCGTGTGTTATATATAAATTCCAATAGTAAGGCCAACAATTCGGATTTATTTTTGGGAAGTTCTAAGTGTCTGATTAGGTCATTAATTTGGCTGTGTTATCTTTTCAATTGCAGGATTCTGGTTGGGAAACTTGATGGTAGGAGACCTGTATGGAAGGCCAAGACGATAAAGTTGAGATTGGCGTAAAGGGAATCGGTAAGGACGGAAACATTGCATTGATCTTACCCAGGATACGGACAGATGGAAGGTTTGTGTTGCCACAGCCATACACCTTCGGGTTTATAGAGGCTAGAGAGTTAATTGGTTTGTTCTCTTGTGGAGTTCGCTAGCAGAAAAATGAGGTGAAATACTTTCCTGAATACATGACATGTCGGAATGGAGTGCTGTTGTTGCGATGCTGCGTTGCCAAACAGCCACCAGTGTTGCCTGTCGCTGTATATACTGTATGTTCGAAATCTAACAATATTCTGGAGAAATTGTTCAACTGAATGCAAACTGGCCAATGTTGATGGGATCTTAAACAGAAAAGGATGGCGTGATATACTGGAATGCGACGTGCCAGACCGTCAGCTATATATACTCAAGTTGAGCTGGGTCGCTTGAATGTGTCGCCTCTCTCCCACTACCTTCTCTTACGCCAAAAAGGAGAACCAATCTAACGTTTTTGATGTCATTTTCGTGTACATCATCCTCAAATTAGTAAAGAATTGGTACTTTTTTTCTGTAACAAAATGTGTGTAGAACAGTGATATTAATTATTTTTTGAAAATTTTTATTTTATTACAAGGATTAACTCTAACTCGATAAAGCCTGTTTTGTGCCGGCCTCCATACCGGAGTGGTTAGCACGTCGCACTACGATGCCAGGGGTCGCGGGATAGAATTTCGGCATGGGCACAGATGTTTGTGAGTGTCCATTCATCAATTTCATTATGTCATCATTCATCTCCATCTTGGCAAATTAGCCTCAAGTGGCACAAAAAACGAAGTACAATAAAGCAAATCAATCAGTAAATCAACCACCATACATAATATAAACGCTGCCGGCCCCCGTGCGCGGAGTGGTTAGCACATCGCGCTACGACACTAGGGTTACCGGTTTCGAATCCCGGCCTGGGCGTGGATGTTTTTGAGTGTCCATTCATCAATTTCATCATGTCATCACTCATTTCCATCTTCGCAAGTTAGCCAAAAGTGGTACAAATAGCGAAGTAGAATAAAGCAAATCAAAATACAAAAATAGTATAAACGATGAAATGTTTAATGCTATGCTCAATTTGAATCCTCGTAAATCAATTTTTCAAGTAATGCAAAGTAATTTTTAATTTTCAAGTAATGTGCTTCTCAAATTAGTAAAACTAAAAAGTTCATATTTTTTCAAGAATAAGGATCATAGGAATTGAATGACATCTAATTGAATTATATAATTGCTTATTACTTCAAGTATAACGTATAACCAGAAACATGTACCAAATGAATTAACAATTTTCAATATTACAAGAAGTGTAATGATATCGATCACAAACTCGTGGATTACGTTGATAGAACTTATTTCTTTTCTTATTTGAGAGTGCCTTGCAGGATTTGAATCCGGTGAATCTAAGCAATGAAGGAGAAGCAGCTGTTCTTTACAGGCCCGTGCCCAAGCCCCCTCTCTCGAGCCACGAAAAATTTTAATTTGATCTAAAAAAAACTGCAAAAATTACGTTGATTGTTTTTCAAATTTTGCATGAATTTCGATTTTGTCCTTGCACAAATGAATAGATTGTTTCTGGACAGAGCCAGGCTCTAGAAGTCTGCAGATTGCAGTCTGCAATATTGGGTTCTTTTAGTTCTATAACCATTGATGCAAGGCTATCAGACGTTCCGATTTAGTCCAGAGAGTCCATTCCTTTCAATCCATGTCCCTGCGACTTCACAGCAAATTCATTGCTAGATTTTTGGGGCAAAAAATTACCTGAAGTACTTTTAACATATATTGTCATTTGTCCAAAACACTCAAGAAATTAAGTACATTATTATTTTCGAAATTCTGTTAATCGGAATTTCTTTTACTGCATCTTTTCTTCTTTTCTACTTGTAATTTTCTTGAACATACACAGTTGTGTGACCATAAAACAGACAACTTTCACAGTGTGCAGAGGACATCAAGGCCAAAAATTTCAATGCTACGAGCCGTTGAAAATTGCAATTTCTATCCCACATGTATGCAACCCCTTTTAATAGCTTCTTCGTTGCCATTGGCATTTATTTTTATTCTCGAATAACATTCTATTAGCGAAAATACGCCATAGAAACAATATTATGCCAGAAGACACACTGCCAAGGTGAACTCACTTAGCCGTTCCCTTCAGATAATTAATTTATTTACAGGCTTCGCACTGACTCCAAAGTACTGGACAACTGGAGTAGTCAAGAAAACAAGGCTAGGACTTAGGTCATTGGAAACAAATTATTTTGTTAAAGAAAGCTTTCAAAACCTAGAAAGTCAAGGGAGTTAAAAGATTTTTGCTTGGTAGAATTTGTAACAGGAAACACGTTTCGTTTCATATTCCAAACTATCCTCCTTTTTGAGTAATATTGTTTATAAATAGGTTATTTCATTTTAATTTTAATTTGTTTTCAAAAAAAAGTTCAGCAAATTTGGTTCTTTTGATTAACTTACAATTTTTGAAGTGTAACTCCTATTTCTTTTTATCATGTTAAATCATTACACAGTTATGCAAAATACCTGGAAAAGTCAGGGACTTTGCAAAATCGGTGAGAACCCTCATCTGTCAACCACACACACATATGTTGATTTTCGTAGGCTATTTGAATTGTTTGCATTATGCACACATGACGTCTACCCATTTCACACACACACACACACACATACGTGTAAACGTGGTCTTATAAGGCCCAAGTGAGTGTACATATGTTGTTGGAACCACTATAATTTGATAAATTAGCAAAATAAAATTCATTTTAAAATGTCGAGACCATGCATGTGATTACAAATACCACCGTGGTTTTTGAAAATTATCATTTATGCAGTTTTCCTGACGAAAAAATGGTTACTATTCTTGTTGGAACCTGGTACCAATATCACCTGTCTAATTTACGTGTTGTAATTTTTAATACAATTGCATCCGTTGTGGGTACCGATCAATATTGCACAAACCGTCCAACCAATCACAATTCTTGTAGGTCACATGATTTCTTCCTGTGTGTAAGCAGCTACGTACCATACCGAATTGGGCAAATAGTTGTGAAATGCGCTTTACGGCGTCAATTGAGAGCGCGTAACTTGGACGTTTCTGTCTCGGCGCAGAGCATTCGGAAGGGGAGGGGGAAAGAGTTCCTCTCGCGGCGGTCGGAAGGGGAGGGGAAAAAGAAGAGTTCCTCTCGCGGCGGAGTTAGGAAGGGATTAACTGTTGTGCAGTCAGTGCCGTACTTAAGGAGTTTTTGCCCCACTGTGGAATTGAGAAAATAATCACATTTACCCTAATCGCTGACTCTTAATTTTTACTTTGCATACTTTAATGTGTTGTTTCAAGATTTCAGAAATCAAAGCAGGCTTGTGTGGCCTATCATGCCGCAACTGTGTGAAACGAAGCTCTTTATTGGAACGCTACCAAGCGAAACGCAATAGGTAACAAGCGACAAGAGATACGTATCGCTTGGAATTGAACCCTCAGTAATCAATTCGACCTTTCGCATTGATGCGACTGGGCAAGATACACATGTCGCTTTCGGCTCGGTGCATTAGGTTTTTCGCGCATGAGCGGTGAATTTCTTGCTTTAGATCGAAGTCGCCAGTGTTCATGGGAGTCCGTAAGGGGGGGCAAGGGGGACCCGTGCCCCCTTTGGAAAATGAAAGTCAACCAAAAATTATATATTTCACACATATAATTCCATTTCAGCCACAATAATATGTGTTAATGCACGAACATGATAAATTCAAATGTAAGCAATGTTTTTTTGAAGGAACATTGGGTAAAATGTGGCTTATTTGCTCCCCCTGTAAAAAAAAATACCTTCCTTGCCCTTCCCTTTAAAACACCCTGCTGACGTCCATGCCAGTGTTGTCTGTCGATTGTCGCCTGCCACTTGTCGCTTCGATCTGAAGTCTCCTTGAAGGGGTCAGGGGAAGAATTCTGACGGATGCGACAAGCGACAGTGTGCTTCCACATCGACAAGAGACACGGGTCCCTTTTGTCTTGTAGACTAAAACATTCACCGCCCGTGCACGACAAGTGGAGGCATCACGATGCACAACATTGATAAAGTAGCCAGTTTGAGTGACACAACCAAGCGACATGCAATATTTGCAGCTTACCGTGCTGTATCAGTTCGAAACGTTGCAATGATTACCGAGGCTTGTCGCTTGTCGCGTTACGCTTCGGTCTGGAATCTGCTTAAACGGCATAAACGACAGGCGACTAGCGACATGGAGATTTTATACCAAAGCGACAAGCGACATTAGACCATTCAATATAAGGCAAAGCATTCACCGCGCATGCGCGAACAAAAGTACGAAGCGACATGATGCACGGTATTAACAAAACTGGCCAATCAGAGCGACACGCAAGCTACAAGCGACACCTGCATCTTGTCGTGTCGCTTCTGTTCGAAAGGTTCAATTCATTACTGCTGGTTCGCTTCCAAGGGACATGTGTTGGTTGGCGCTTTCTCTCCCTTACAAGGCAAGAAAGCTGCAAACGACAGACGACAAGTGACAGGCGACAAGCGACACGGAGAATTCACACAGAAGCTGCAAGCGGCAAGCGACACTAGCACAGTTAGTCTAAATCCAAACATTCACCGCGCATGAGCTAACAAGAGCACTAGGTGACAGGATGCACGGTATTGAGAAAACGGCCTAATCAGAGCTACACGTGCAGCTTGACCTGTCTTGATACGAAAGGTTGCATTTATTTCTGAATGCTGGTTTGCAAGTTAAGCGTGTCACGTGCCGCTCCCCTCTGAAAGCTACACCAAGCCATTGTTTTATTGAATTCTCCTCAGGAAAGGAAGAGAATGCTTATACAAATACAGTCTCCGTAGATCATTTGCGAAGCCACTCATTATATTTGAAACTCAGCGTGCACTATAATCAACTGAAGCGGCCCTAACAAATTATTCGCTGGAACTTGGATCTCACTTTCCTCATCGTTGTGAAGGGTCACTCGCAATAGAATTGTTACGATTTTATCTCTATGGTTGAGAACAGCATTTGGAGACTATAGTCGACAAAAAAGTTATTTCTGTTGGAGTTATTAGATTTGGGGAGGAGGGTGGTGCTTCAGATGGCTGTTCCATGTAGACTGTACATTTGAACAAAAGGAGCAAAGGAAAAGTAACTTATTTAATTTCTTTGTAAAATGAATTAAGTGTTAATTTACCAGAAGTCCAGTACAGCGAAACTATCCAAGTTTATAATGGTGTGAGTCTTAATGGACATTTTAATTAAACCTTTCTTAACAAACTGATTCAATATTGAATAGGGTAGTGGTTCCCTAAGGGTGCGCCGCGGCGCCCTGGGGTGCCGCGAAATGTTCCGGAATTTTAACTGAAATGCCACTTACTTGTTAATCTACACAGGGTTTTAGATATGCTTGTTCCAAACATGTGCTTATTTAGTACTATTTACATAAACAATGTTTCTGAATTTGAAATATGTGCTTATTTTTTAACATAAGGCAAGCAACCTAACAACACTAACTTAGCGTTGCAAGTTTTAGATAGGCCTATGCCTATATTCTGACTTGGGCGCCGCAGAAAACTTTTGAAACTACAAAGTTTGGGATCCCCTGAAATAGGGCATAATTGTAATAAAGAATGATTGACGTATAAACTTGATGTGAATCGTAGAGAAATGTTTGTTTCGCGAATGGAGCGAACAAGAAAATGTTTTATAAATCTCATTCCTTGCAACCACCCAATCACAGTAACTGTTGATCACCTGACCTCTACTTCCACGTCACCCATGAAGCCTGCTGGTGCTTCTTTGCGTCCTAGCACCTAGACCACAAGCATTTCGTTTTCGCGCCTTTTTTACCGGACGCCCGGTCCTTTCTTATTTCGGTAGTTCTTCTCGCAGTCAAGTAGGAGGGGTACGAGTTCCACTTAAAGCCTCCCCGATGGCCCTGTCGACCTCCGTGACGGTGTGGTTATCACAGAGCGCTACGACGTCAGGGGTTCCGGGTGCGAGTCCCGGGTAAGGCACGGGTATTTGTTTGTCCAAATGAGAAAAACTGAAAATTGAGAATAACCGAGAAATGAAAATCTTGATAATATAGTGAAAAACGGGGGATACTTCCGGTTAGGGGTATTCCTTAAAAAAAAATGGCGTATTGGTTGCTTCGTCGCCTTGTAATCAAAGGGTCCCGGGTTCGATACCCGGTGGAGGCACTTTGTGGGTTGGATTCCACTTTAAACTGTAGATCCATTCCCAATAAGCCTTACTGTGCATAAAGCGGACTTAACCAAGCAAAATATGTACTATTTTGCGAATGTGGGAGTTGTTGGAAAGGTTCCCAATATAGCTATTTTGTTCTTTGATTATTGGGCTGTTTAAATAGAATTAGTGAAGGCAACGAGAGCAAGTGAAATATTCATTCGAGAATTACACTGCAAGAATCACTAGCAGAGTTGTCTGTTTCCATCCGAATCGTGGCGCGCCAAAAGCAAGTTCCGAGCGACCCAGCTGGCCGCTGGGCCAAAGTGTCTGGAATCGTCTCAAGCAGACCGACCTGCAGTGAGCACACAGGCAATGAATTCGGTTTCTGGTGAAGTGACACTTATATATATACACACAAGACCAGGAACGTGACCGGGGATGGAGGGTTGGGACAAGATATACATTGTTAAATTTGGACCAAGTTATCTGTTTTTACCATGTATTTAGTAACTCTATAGTCCAACAGCCTTTTGAAGACCAGAGCTTATCAAATGGGTTCTTCGTTGATCGCATTCAGTCCCATCGACGCTGTTATCAGACTTTCTCAATAGGAGCCAGATCGTCCTTATTTAAAAAAAAAAAAAAAAGTGAAGGGAAAGTGCTCCCCTGTGCAATGCACCACGCCATGAAGGCGTATAGGGAGCGTGGGGTTAGGGCCTCACACTTTCTTGATTACGGCCGAAGGTGGGGGTGATGTGATCAGCACCACGTCCCTTGCCGCCTTTACCCCCAGAGTTTCCTCCAGGTACCCACTTTATACGACGATGGGTGGACGCCGGAGCTGCCTGAACAGGTGAAAAAATTTCCGGTTCTCCCCCGCCTGGAGAACCTTATTAAGTCTTTGAATTATATTAATTGTGTTGTGTCATCACCCAAATTTTGGAGCTCTCATCTAAGTTCGAACCCGGGACCGCAGATAATACGCAGGAGACCTTTTCATGGTAAGAGTATGATAATTACAATGGAATGAGAACCCAGGGGCTAGATATTTGGCACCCTAGTGGTAGGGTGCCCATAATATTTTGACCCCAAAACGGGACATCCCAAGGAGATCAGTGTACCTCCTCCCCTCCTGAAAAATCAGTTAGGCCTAATTATAAATTTATTGTTATAATTAAAGTATTATTATTATTTTATTATTTGAAATATGATCTCTCATTGTCAAAAGCTATTATTTATTATAGGTACCGGTAATCTCGGTGTGACTTACACAGTATTTCTGGTTCCTTCTGATCAACCTTTGATGTTAGCCCTACGCAGAAGTTGGGGAGTGCCAGAAGTATGTATCAGAACAATCAATCTTCTTGAGAGCGGCTTTATTTTTCACCAACCGTTTGTAAATCTCCTCAAAAACCTTACCCCACACATCTGACGCGAGATTTCCCACTTCAGTTTGTGGTTTGTCCCAAGTTCATATTGAAACTGCATATACGTTTCTTGGGCATACTTATGCACTCTCTACAAATAACGGAATACACGCAAAACAATACAACTTTTTTTTTTTTTTTAGCATGAAATATCTCAACTTTATACTTGGTTTTCAAGCTAACCCCTAGGCTTTTCTAAAACGGTACAAATAGTGGTTTTTAAATAATATCGAAGGGACGACCGGGACACGCCTCTCAAACAGGACTGTCTCGTTCAAAACGGGAAACGTCCGTTTCCATGGTGAACAACAAGCACGGCAAACTCTCTAAATAATTGTTTGTTATTATACCTCTAAACATTTAGTTAAAGCAACCACGATGTAGATAATATTTTCGCATTGAGTTTACCAATATATGTACGTAATTGTATCTGGGCTGAAACTCCTTATTATGTAGATGTCACCCTCGTTTGATCCACCTTTTCAAAGCCAGGAGTTGATTCAGCTGTGTGTTGTAGATCTGTGAGAAATATAATGTATCTCCACAATTAAGAATTGAAGGAAACAGTGTGTGCTGCAAAAAATGTCCGTGGCAACGGTTGCTAAGGACGTGAAAAAAGAAGGGCTATTTGAGCTATTTTTGAATGTTCTCGGCCTTTTGGGACGATTTCATGGGGTGTCGTAGTTGGGCATTTCTCGCCTCCTGGGGTTCCTTCATGGAGAACATTTGTGTCAGTGAGTCAGTCAGTGGTGGGATTGGGGCTTTATATATATTGGATAACTCGGCCTTTCATGTACAATTTTCTGAAACTTTGAGTGAAGTTACGAGCTAGGCACATTGTAGCTCTGTTTGTATACTCTGTCCCGAGAGTGACTCGAGAGTGCTCGACCAATTAATGCGTGAGAGGGAACAGGGAAAATGGGAGAAAAAGGAATTTTAAATTCGTCGTTGAAATCTTCAGTGATACTTATTCTAAAGGTAAAAGGTAAACATAATCTACGTGGATTGAATCATGCTGTGAAGGTACACAGGGGTCAAAGGTGGAGCTCTCCCACCGTTGAAAGACCACAAGCTGAATGCAACGCGGTCCTGGAAACTCTCCCTTCTGAAGCATGACGTCATATGAGTTGCAGAGGCGGGTCCCGTTCCTCTGTAGGCAGAGAAGAAGTGAATTGGTGTTTGCAAAACAACAATATTTCATGAGCTTTAGAATATTAGGAGGGAACATTTAAGAAAGTCAACATCTTCTAAAGTCCAAAATTTAGCACTAAAATATTTCTCTAGAGCACGGTTTACTTTCATTGCATTGTATGGGTCATACGTAGATAGCTCGGTGGTCGAGCGTGTTCAGTGGTAAACTGGCGACCTAGGTGCCAATGGATCCGGGTTCGATTCCCTGTGTGAGGTGTAAGGCGTGACGTTTGTGAAGAGTACGAATTCCACGCAGTAAAACCCTGGACCGCATTCTGCAGAATAATGAGGATCTGGAGCCCAGATGCACGGACAGTATAATCCTCTGCGGTTGCGTGTTGGCGCCCTGCATGCTAAGTTGCCCTTCGCAACATCTGTTTTTAACTAGGGTGTACAGACTTGAGTCTTCAGACGACGGCAGTTCTAGTATTTGCCTCGACTGTACGTAATCACTGGCGTAGGCCGAGGGGGGATGGTTGAAGGGGCTACGGTCCACTCCGAAATTTTAAGAAAACCAACATTTTCAAATGAAGGCAGTGAAGAACTGGGAAATGGGGGACCAGAGTGAGTGTTAAATGTGCTGACGTGTCCATAATTTAAATAAATCAATCAAGTATTTTTAAGTTCCGGCCTGCATGAGTATACCTTTGTAAGTGTAACTCATAATTCATCTTCGTCGTCGCCAATAGTGGCTGAAAAGCGATGTAAATATTAATGAATGCAAACATAAATTCTAGCTCTACGCTGTAGCAATTCTGACCACCTCTCGTACATAAATCAATTTTGTATACTTTTTCTCCATGTCGATGCTTCTCAACAATATCTGGTTAGTAAAGGTAGAATGAGAATGAGAGAAAGGGAGATGTTTCCAGATGTTTCCAGCTTTGGCTGCAAATCGCTTCTCCCATCTCGCTAGAACTCGAGAAAGACCAAACTGTTAAAATTCAAATTTGGAGGCATTACGGGAAATATAACTTTCATTATTGTAGTGGTTGTTTCTACATATTTTATTTTTTGAGGACACATTCAAGGGTGGTCAGGCACCATTGGCACCCCCCGTGCGCAAGACTATGCCCTCACATATCAATTTTCATTTGCTTCATCTGTAGAAGAAAGTATTGACGGTAACCAAAATTAGCGATGTTGTTTGAAAGTGTGTTAATATCGGGTCTGTTGTAGAAGAAAAGAAAGCATTATTTACACTGTTACTCTTCCTTGCACTCGTATTGTGTTTCGTTTGTTAACTGGGACCTCCCCGTTGGTGTAGTGGTAACGTCGTCGCCTTGTAATCAAGGGGTCCCAGGTTCGATAGCGGATGAAGGCATAGGAATATAGTGTTTCGGGTTCCACCTTCAACTGTAGGTCTAGTCCCGATTAGCCACACTGTGCATAAAGTGTACTTAAAACAAAGTCAATCAATGAATCGTTTGTTTACTGAACGATGCTATTCGAATATGAGCAAAGGCTTTCGTTACTTACGAAAAATGCTTCTACTTTAACAGAATTATAATCGAACCTTTTTATATCTTTCAGCTATGATTGCTTGGAAAAGTTAAAGGACGTTAGGATTGTAAAATCTCGGTGGACTCATTATCTTAGCACCAAAAATTCTGGGTTGGAATTCCTATGTCAGTTTCGTATCTCTAATGAGGCAAATAGGAAATAATTTGGAAATATGCTCTGCCCCAGGTTTCTCTGCAGCGGCCGAACGAAAGCAAGTCTCTGCGCAATCAGTCAATATGGAGGACTGACTAACGAACGCGTGCGAGGGAACGGGATTGTGGTAAAGGTGAACAACGACCACCCTTTCCAGCAGCGCTCCGCTTACTCACTCTTCCCCTTTCTTGCGCAGCCTTGCTCCATAGATACCCGGGACAGAGTATAGAGAGAATTGGAAGAGACAGCAAACGTGCCATTTTGGTGGCAGAAGTCCTCACTGCATCTACGCACAGTATCGGCAGTTTTAAAAAAAACAATGGCATCTATTTGCGTTGGTAATACATCAAAAGGTGAAGAAAAGCAAATGCTGTTATTCACTTTGTTGATGTCTGGTTAAGTATTTTCCTATCTCGTTGTTGTTAACTTTATCGAAAGAGATTTTTTTTTACTCTGCAAAAGATAAATCGTAATTTTGTCACGCCTTGCATGTATCCTGCAGCTAAATATTGACAACAGTAAAAACGCAACAAAACCAGTGTAACAAAGGACTTTGGCCACGTGTGTAGAAATGAACGTTCCTTTCAACGAAACTCGCACGACTCCACCGCTAACTTTTACTGGCGCCTAAGAGTCTGGACTCTGGAGTTGTTTCGCCCAGACATGTGTGCTGGATCTGCTGTGAGAGCTCGAGTTTCGGGTTCACTTCCAAGTAAACGAGAGTAATGTATACACCCAAGCATCAGTGGCGTGTGCAGGGGGTTAGTTATAGTTGGGAACGCAATACCCCCAATTGATTCAAGTTCGCTGCACAATTAACGTGAACTGCAAAGAAAGATGGGGAAATAGTATGACTGCTGTCCACTATCGCAAGTCACGTAGTGGTAACGGTATCACATGTAACGATGCGGCGGTCCGGCGTTCGAGCCTCAGTGGTTCAGTTTCCACTGGATGATATTCATTGCGCGAAATCACACCCACCGTCATGGCCACGATTTCGGCAAACATTTCGGGGTGTTTTTTTAACACGCTTGATAGGCATTGCGCCTACAGTATTTATGGCAGTGACTGAAGGTACGCATATAACGATTACATTCATTTTGTTTTAGTCTCGTAAAGATTAACAGACTATCTAAAAAGATGTGTAAGGCCTCACACACTCTTCGATCCCGGCCAATTTGGAGGTGATGTGATCAGCACTACGTTCCTGTCGCCTTTACACCCCAGAGTTTTACCTCTAGTTACCCACCATTTATTTGAGGCTGGATGAGCTCCAGTCGCTTTACGCGGGGACAACGACGGAAACATTTCGACCTTAGATCATCCAAGGGACTCCCGTGTGGCAGACAGGCGCCCTACTGACTAGATTACATTATATTGTGCATAACCATTATTTATTTGGAATCAGCCCCTCCCCCGCGCCCTTAATTAAAATGATATATTGTTAGCACTAGCTTACCCGGGGGGGGGGGGGGAGGGATTCCAGGCCAACCAAATTCTCAACTGTGGACATTTGTATTTAAAAAATGAAAATAAATTGAAATACGTTGCAATGGTCCCTACCAATATTTCTGAATTACTTTTGCTCATACAATGATGAAGGTAACGTACATAGGAGGAAAATTCACGCTGTGGGCCTATCAGTATGTTCCGCCATGAAACTTGTGCCTGTAACAGTGTACAATTGGTTGATAATTATGGTAATTAATGTAGTTATTATAATTACTTGAGAACAGCACATACGAAAACAAGAAATACCATTGATTCAACATTAACATGTAATTTTGAGATCTACTGAATGATAAAATGTGTGTGAGACTCGTGTAATAATTGGTTCACATGATGGTCATTTTGCAATTATTATATTTGTTATATAAGTTATGTGAAAAACAAAAGAAGAAATGATTCATTAAAAAATTGTTCCATGAATTTTAATTTTAATGTTAAAAAGGAAAAAAATGTCTGGGCCTCTGAGGCCCCCTCAGGTATGTTAATTTCTTGTACGCCAGGGGAAGCTAGGGATAAGAAAAACCAAACTTATTCCAGTCTTAACTGTAGTTCTTTTGTAAAACAATGGTTTTATGCTTGCAATCATGTATTATATGGTATTGCTTCAAGGGTTCTTCGCTTTGGTCAGATTCCCATTCATTCAACAATTTGGCTGCCAACTTTCCTCTTCTGTCTTTTACTCCTGAGCTAGAATACAATTCAAATGTAGTCGAAAAAAGGTATAGGCTAGGTGATGTAATTTGTACCTCTTTCATCTTCGATTCCTACAGATCATAAAATTCTAAAGTCACGACTTCAATAACACAAATAATTTTCGTCGGAATAACAGTTTTAAGTAAGGTATAAAAATGGCTACAAATTGGCCGTGCTTCAACTCTAGATATTAGAGAACCAAGTTATATCATTTGAGCAGGTAAAAATACAAAATACGTATGTTGATAGGATATACGTATTGTAGAACAAAGTGAAAACTATAAAAACCAGTGAAATTGAAATAAATCTACATTTCTCAAGTAAGCATAAAGGAAAGGAAGAGTAACGCACAATTCTTGCAGTAATGATAAAATATTACTAATTTCGAGAGCTTAACCGTGAAACGATTGCCCCGCCATCGATATGGAGACACACGGGAACGAGTCATACAATTCGACAAAGACTGCTAGGCCTCTATTTTGACGTGAAATAAGCTTCGTAAGTTCTTTTTAACAAACATTGTTTCAATGTGCGCGAGCTACACCTCCGCAGTTCTATTCACTGGGAATGACCTACTAAAAGCGCGAATTTTCATGAAAGGCTACTATGTGAGTCAATGTGTGAAGAACCCCGTCTCCTCGGATTAAAAGCGCGGAGTTAGAGTAGAACCCAGAGCCCCCTGGTAGCAGCAGATTTTTTGGCGCATGGAGTGGGGGAGGGTTGCACGTAATATTTCGTTTATACTGTAGGAAAGTTCAAGTCCGTGCTTCTGAAGTAAGACATGGATGCCGAAATATTGAGGACAGCGACAGAGTGCTGAAAACAACTTTTCCCACCCTCTTTTTTTACTTTTTTTACTAGCGTTTTGGATAAGATTGATTGATTATTTTTTTGTTTCAAGTCCACTTTATGCACAGGAAGGCTAATCGGGTTTTGGATAAAAGTATTTACATTTTGAAGCCATAGTTTCCCTTCCCTTGTAGGAATAATGCGGTGAATTCAGCAGTCCTACATAAAAGTAAAACATTTTACCAGTAGTCTTTAGGTGAGCCTACATACAAAGATTTAATTTTCCATAATTGTAATTGCTAGTCAGTTAACAAAGCATACACCCTTAATCCACCATCGTGGAATTAACATTTCTTTTCGCATGCATATCTCAAAGTTCGACTACAAAAACACAATTAATTGACTTGGTGTTTTAAGTCCACTTTATTCACAGTCAGGTTAATCGGGACTGGACCTACAGTTAAAATTGGGATCCGAACCACTAGTGCCTCCACCGGGTATCGAACCCGAGACCCCTTGATTATACAGAAACACTATGACAGAAAATATGGGAATAAATAATATCACCCATGAAACAGCAAAATCAAGTTAAGGTTTTGCAACTGATGTGGTGAACGCTCCGTGCAGACTTGAAGACGCCAATGCAACAGTCTCTTTTCATCTTCCCAGTTATATCGTTTACGTCTCGGAAATCACTCCCGCAAGCCGGCTCTGTGGCTGAATTGTTAGCGTAGCGTGCCAGAAAACACACGGCGTCCTAGGTTCGCATCCCGGTTAAAAAACCTGGACATGAAGTTGTGTTTGTTCCAACAGCCTGTTTCATCATTCATCCTAGCCTTCACATTATATGCGACATTTGCATGAAGACACAACATTTGCTGCTGTTATCTACTTATTGATTTGATTAGTTTACATCTCGCTTCTGTCTCTCTTAGTCACGCGAAGATTAGGGTGAAATTGAAGCCAGGCAATGACGAACACGCATGGGCGGTTAGCGACACACAGACTGAGTGTGAGTCTAGACGCCAAAGCCCCGTTTGTCTGCAAAATGCACACTCTGTACTAATAGCACTTGTATAGTTTAAAATATCGATACATCTGATTAAAAATATTCATTAAACTTCGTTGTCCTTTAAAACTGCCACTTTCAATATATATTTCGCCATATAACACAAATACCGCAAACGCACTAAAGGAAAACAATAGCCACACTGGACGCGAACCAAGAAACAAGGATGTTGATTTCAGCCTTCAATATCTCTCCACTTGACTTTTAATTGTTGGCATTCAAAATGTTTACATTCTTATTTCGAGGAACAATTGTTTATATTCGAGCAATAAAATTGTACATATTGTTTGTATCACGTGACCTTTGAAAATATGGTCATGATGTAAGAACTTATTTAAGCGCTAGATACTCCTTCGTTCATGAAATTAGCAAGAAAAAGGATTTGACATGTTCTATTCTGCTATTATAACAACGTTAAGACATTTTAATAGTCCATGGTCTTCTTCACTTCTGCTCCTTCAGCTTCTCATTTTTGTGCGGCCCTAGGTATCTAGTACCAACCCCCCGCCCCCCTTCCTTGAGTCCATCGTGTCATACCTAAAAGAGACGTTGTCATTTAGGCGCTTGAAGGAAAGTCATCCCTTACACCCCGCTCCTGTTTGTGGGTAATATTCCCACCCTTTCAGTGGCGTGCCTATAAATGTAGTAAAGGGATGTGAGCATAAGGAGATTATGAGTTATTTCTTACCACTCCTAGATCATGCATTGTTTTCCTAAATTTGACGTTTTCTTAAAAGGAAAGTTGCTCTAAAACCCCTTGTACGAGTAGATAGGCAGCTGTTCCATAACTTTACAGCTGGCATATCATAACCAAGTGACAGAATTCGGCTCTGTTTAGCGTGAAACACAATACAAGCTGACGTAGTAGTTAGGATAACAGACTGATTCTTCAATATTTTCCCGCTCATCTTATCAATTAATCATCTATATAACAGTCACGATGAATAAACTCCGTGGCGAAACTGCCTTTGAATAACAAACGCCTGTTGATTGGTTGACACGTGATCAGAACATCGAATCGCATTGCCGCTGTTATCTGGTTTTCTCGATCGGATCCCACTAATTCACGTAGCTTCCCAACTGGCTTCAAGAGCCAGAAATGTTCGAGCTCCCACCGGTAAATAAATCTGTTATCACGCTAACTTGATTTCTTAGTTTACTTTATGCTAAGATGGGCTAATCAAGACTGGACCTACAGTTTAAAGTTGTATCCGAACCACTGTGTGTCTCCCCCGGGTATCGAACCCGGATCTCCTTGATTACAGGCCGAAGAAATTACCACAACTACATAGGGTTGGCCGTATATGTTAGGCAATAACCGTTCGACTGCTTCAAAGCACTTTGAAAATCGTGGGTTGAGTACGGAAATAATATTGATAAAGCAAACACAGTTACAGTACCTAATCTTTGCAGTAATGAATTACCAGTAAATCTTTTGAACAAACCAAAGAAAAGTTTCGCAAAGATACTCCGTCAGCACTGAAAGATGGGTCAAACGTTTCTTTTGTAGCATTTTGACTATCTATTCCGTCCGCACCACCTGACACAGGTCTTCTTGTACTGCATGTACAATGTAGTTTGGCGAAAGGAAAAAAAAGCACGCAGTTCTTATCGCTTTCTTGCAGGAAGGCAAAGTGACAGAGCAGAAACGTTTTTCATCCTCTTAGCTTCTTATTTCTTACACAAGGCATGATTTTTCCTGCATTTACTTGGGTCTCCCCCATGGCGCAGTTGTAGCGTCGTCGCCTTGTAATGAGAGGTCCCGGGTTCGATACCCAGTGGAGGCACACAGTGGTTTGGATCCCACTTTAAACTGTAGGTCCAGTCCCGATTAGCAGAAAGTGCTATTCAAACACCAAATCAATCAATCCTGCATTTACTTGAAAGGTGAAAACGTATAAGCATCAAAGGACGGAATTAGCCGAAGAATGATTGAAAGTCGAACTTCAGCTAAGAAAAATAGAGAGAATGAATTTGATGTTTAAGCTTGACCAAGATGAGAAAAATCCACTGGCCCTGTTATTTAATTTTCAACAATAAGGGAGCGGTCGGAGAGTGGTGACGCAATGAGCTCTTTACCATGTGATCCTGCCCCTGCGTTGCCAAAATGTTCAGCATTCTTCAACAGATGGTCGTCACCTTTATTCAGTGCTAAGCATTATCATTATGAACGTCACACACCGAAAGTCAAGATGTAATATTTATCGTTGTTGAAGCTTTTGATAACGAAGGAGTGAAGGAAACTGGCAACACGGCGGTACTCGGGTAAATGCGGAAGAGAGAGGAGAAAACAAATGACTGCCAGAGACGGATCTACATATTTTGGGCCCATGGCAAGCATCACTTAAGGCCCCTTCAATGTAAAATGAAATGTCAAAACCTTTCTGCTATTCCGTTTCTTCAATGTATGTATATATTGTTCGTGCGTGCGGGCCCATGGAAAAATTAGATTTTGTTATTTAGCGTCGCCTACAGAGTGTGTCTAATCGCGACGATGAGGATGATAGGATGAAATTACGGAGTGGATGCAGCAACACTCGCAAAGAATAGCCATGCCCAGCAGAGATGCGAACCCGTTACCACTGGCGTCGTAAACTCTGTGCTAACCACTTCGCACGGAGGTCGGTATATCTCTGGATTTTTTACGGATAGTTTTAAGTCCATTTTTATGCACAGGTAGGCTAAATGAGACTGGACCTAACGTTTTAAAATGAGATCCGAACCACTATGTGCCTCCACCGGGTATCGAACAAGGTATACCTCTGAAGAGGAAGGTGGAATTGGAAAGGTAGAGTTTTGCAAAATCATGGACAGATGAAACTTTTGATAAGTCACTTATGAGAGATGTCTAAAGATAAAACTCAGCTGGGAATGATGGACCAATAACTGTTTCTTAATACATTTCATTCTACATTTGCTCGTTATTTCTTTTAATTTGTCAAGCTTTGGGCTGGGTATGCAGTAGTGTTTAGGTAAGCAAATCATGTTTGATGGTTCCCAACGTAAATAGTAATTTCTTTCTATCCACGGGATTTTCGTCCCTTGCTCCGCCTGTCTGTTGCAATTATTACTCATTCATTTTACAAACCATTCGTAATATTAATACTATGCAGGTTCTCTCCAAGAACCAAGTACGAAGGTTAACTTTTGCATTCCGAACTCAGTCTCCCTTTGTCTCGGGGGATTTACAATTTCAAATAAGGTATTCTTACTTTTCTTTGATTGTCGTTGTAAATACAAGATTTAGAAAAATAATAAAATAATAATATTACATTTAGAAAAACTGGGAATGAAACGTTCGACCACAGGTGAGTTTCCTAAGTAAACTGTCACAGAAAAACCAACGCTGTTATTCACTACGTTAATTCATAGTTCATAACTTTGCTATCCCGTTGTTGTTAGTTATTGCGAAAGAGAAAAGTATTTCACTCCGCAAAAGGGCAATCATAATTAATCTCTAATAATAATCGTCATGTTATATGTGGCATTAGGTATAATTTTGTTGCCCGACCCTGTGGCCGAGTGGTTAGCACATCGCGCTGCGACGCCAAGGGTCCCGGGTTCGAATCCCGGTCGGGTTTGGTTGTTTGTAAATGTCCATTCATCAATTTCATCATTTCATCACTCATGCCCATCTTCGCAAATTAGCCAAGAGGCAATTTTTACGCGAAGTAAAATAAACTAAATCAATCAATCATGTTACACCTTGCTTGTAGCCCGAAGCGAAAATTAGATACCAGTCAAAATAATTCTTACGCACTACTCTCGCAGCCAAACAAGTGGGAGAAGGGGAAGGACTGTAGATTACGGCAGCAGATAACACCCACTTGCGCAAGCAGTAGAAACACTCTGCCGTTGAAATATCGAATTGGGACGTTAGTACAGTCACTGACACTACTGGTTTGTAATTGTCCAATTGAAAGTCAATGAAATCGTTACAACCCAGAACTGTTCGTGACTGTACAGCTGTCATGATGCAAGAAAGGCCAAGTACAAAGCAGGTTTTTCTGGGATTCGAAACCTGAAACGTTACCCTTGCGCGCTGCACGTAAATAAAGACGGACTGGAAGTAAAATTTAGATCTGACATTTTTGTTAATCAGGTTCACCAGAATATGACGAAGAGAAACACTCGTGTTTTAATTCTTAGTTGAAGTTTGTTGTGAAGGAGAGAGTATAAGCAACATATCTTTGGTCTTTGGAAACACTCATGTAGTCTGCAGGCCATGCTAATTTCGTGTTAAAGAAAGGAACATACTAGTATTACATTTTCGGGTTAGTGTACTATTTTTTTTTATTTGTCCCTAAGTAATTTGGAGTTCTCGATTATAATTTGGCTGGTGTGTCTTTAGAGGCTCTCCCCGATGGTGTAGTGGCAACTTCGTTGTCTTGTAATAAAGATGTCCTGTGTTCGATGGAGACACATAGTGTTATGATTCAACTTTAAACTGTAGATCCACCATGACTAGCCTATTTCTACACAAAGTTGATTTATAATAAAAGCTCAAGTCAATTTAAATCACCTGGTTCGTCTAACCTATTATGCACAAAACATCAAGAAAACATAGGACAGCTCTATTATTCAGAAATCCTGGTAACGACGAATTGTCCATCGCCAGAGGTGCCAAGGGGGGTACTTCCTCCCTTTTTTTGCAACTTTTATGCTAAACCTTATATACGAAGGGAAACTAAACTGTCCTTGCCACCTTCCCCCCAGTTTTGGCATCTTTCCCCCCGTTTTGGCACCTTGCACCGCAGTTTTGGCGCCCAATTGCCGCCACTATCCATCACCATTTTCATTCAGTCTGTATTACACAGTGTGATAATAATAAATTGAAATAATGACATCAATAAGCAGAGGCCATTGCCCGCTTCGAACTAACGTAGTTTACTCCTAGAAACAACATAGGATGTACACTAGAATGAAAATGTAATGAAAATAGCGTTGGGCAATTTTCCTACCATTATCTTTGCCGTTGACTGTGCCTTGGAAGTGTCAATCCCAGAATAAAATGCGTAGGACAGCCAGTTATGGATTTTAGATACCAGGTTTCGGTGTATCGAAATACAGGTCACATCGAAGATGCAGAACATATTTGTTTGATGCCAATACTTGGGGGTCTGCTATATTGATATTTCCAGCAGCCGTAATAAGTATCACGTTTCTTACAAGTTGTATTTATATTGCAATCAGACAACGTCCTGCATTTCTGCACTTCTGTGGGTCCAGTTCCGATTAGCTTATCTATGCATAAAGTGGCCTTAAAATACAAACTCAAAACTAAAAATATATGGGGGGTGAACGTGCGTTCGTTTTTTTTTTTTACTAAATTGGGAATCAACGCAAAAGGGATAAGCTTTATGAAAATAATGCAACTTTAGACAAATTAAGTATTACTTCTATTTATACTAAGTAATTTTATGGCACTTTTGTTTGTATTGGGTTAACCGTGACGATCTTATATACTTCTAAACTGTGAATAATGTGAGTAATGTTTTACAAATATATTAGTTTAAGCGTATCCTTCTCTCACTGACATTCGCCAGAATGCACAGTCAAACAGCTAAACCATAGGAAGGGGGAAAGGGGCGTGACTTTTCGTGATAGGCAAACGACGGGTCAATTTTCCATTTCGGCTTATTATAACAAACACGGGCCTGGAATCGCTTTTTATTTAACGTGAAGGGGGACGGACAGTGACCATGTAAGTACTGCATAAAGCATGACGTCCACTGAGACGCGGAGAAACTCAGCAAATGAACACGACAGACCCGTTTCCGGCGTCTCAGTGGGCGATAATCTGTAACATAGCCTGCCAAAATTTTCGTGCTTCGGTTTCGCGCGTTTCACTGTAGTGGGCGTTACACCATTTGATTTAAGTAGAAGCAGACAGCAGATCTGTTGCCGGAAATTTCCATGTTTCGCCGCGTCTCAGTGGGCGTCAAGCTTCAGTCTCTTCCTTGTAACGCGATCAGCTAACCCGCGTGGCTGAGCGAGCCGGTTTATGTTTGCAGGCAATACCACTGCAAATAGGGGAACTGAAAGGTCTGCACATGTAAATATGTTGTAGAAATTAATTCCATTCTAAGGTGTTAAATGCATTGAAAGACATGAACTTAAGATACAAAAATGTTAAAAAAAAACAAACGCAAGTGGTGCTTGCTCAGTTTCCTTTACCGCACGCTTCTGAAAAAAAGGGGGGTGGGGGATGTTTTCCCAGTGCGTCTCGGTCATCAGTTGTGGCTCTTTCTACACAACTCAATCGCCCTTCTGCTACTCGCTGCCTGTTGGGGCAAAGAATATATACAAACCATAATAATATTAATAGTGATAATAATAAAATCGTCTTTACTAGAGCGGGCGTTTTTCATCCGTTTCTAGCCCGACCCTGTGGCCGAGTGGTTAGCATATCGCGCTGCGACGCCAAGGGTCCCGGGTTCGAATCCCGGTCGGGCTTGGTTGTTTGTGAATGTCCATTCATCAATTTCATCATTTCATCACTCATCCTCCATCTTCGCAAATTAGCCAAGAGGCACAAAACGCGAAGTAAAATAAACTAAATCAACTCAAATCAAATCAAATCATCCGTTTCTATCATAAATATAACAATGAGTCGAAGTGGTTGGTAGATGAGAGCAAATAAATTCAGACGCGCACAAATATTCTCGTAGGGCCTAACGTTAGTGCCTCTACTCTTCAACCTTACAAGATATAAATGAATGTCACCATTAAAGAGAGTACTTTATGTTGGTTACCGAAGATACCGAAAATGTAGGTTCTCAGTATATCGATATTTAGAGGTCATATTTTCGAGTACAGATAACGGATATCGATGGTTTCAGCAACCGTCCTCCGTGGCGGAGTGGCTAGCACAGCGCGCTACGAAGCCAGGGGTCCCTGGTTCGAACCCTGGCCAGAAATTGGCTGTTTGTGCGAGTCTCTTGATCAATTTCATTAGGTTATATGATCACTCGTCCTCAACTCAATTAACCGTAGGTGGCAGAAAGCGAAGTAAAATAAACCAAATAAATCAATAGTTTTAACAGCACAAAATATATCCCCTTTATGTGACCATTTCAGGATATTTTTTTTTAATTTTGCCTGCTTTACGGTGCACTATATACACCAGCAAGTTAAAAACAAGGAAATGAAGTAATTAACTCGAAGCGGATTACATAAAAAATAATTCCATCGTAGATTCCAGCCGAGGCCACTCCCTAAATATCGTGCCACAGTAACCATCAGCCATGGAATCACTTCTTGGTGAACAAGGGCAATTACATTAACATATTATTATTAATAATATTAACTAGAATAGGATTATACACAGTGGCGGCGATTATGGGGGCGTGGGGGTAGTTGCCTCCCCTCAAATTTTGGCACTTCTTGTCCCCTCAACTGCGTCCTCTAACGAAATTTCCTGACACTTCACTCATCTCCACTTCAAAAGCAATGGAAAAAAGAAATAAGTAAGTTAAGAATGGATGACCATAATTAGAGGCAAACCAAAAGAGTGATCATGTGAGAAGTCGACCCCATCCTTGAAATAATTTGATTTCGATCAGTCAAGTATGAGTTTTTAAACATTTAACAACGTTTTAGATGAAAATCTTTTTATTGCATGAATGCGTGCGTTTTGTTGGTTCTCTTGCTACCGCGTTTGCCATTCGTTTCTCTGCAACGTAAAGGTTGGGGGACGTTCGAGATTCGAACCCGACGCTTTGTCCAGATGGCTCGTTTTGTCCCGACGGTAACACTAAAAAAGTAGCTCCCTCTCCTATCAGGGGAAAGAAAACCTCGCGAAGTGACACCCCGGAGACTTCGTGACGTGAGGTGATGCTCATTACTAGGGCTAAAAGGGGCTAGAACATCACCCTAGTTGTTGCCATCAATGGCAGAATTGCGATCCAGTCCCATGTCTTCATCTTTGCTTATGGGCGCGAGAAATCCCCCCCCCCCCTTTTCCTTTCTCTTCTCATTTCAAGTGCTGGAGAGTAAACTTATACCTTGCAAGAGTCAGTCTCAGAATATTACGAGCATAGAGTGAGTTTTAGATACCCTGGTTCAATATCTCGAACTACCGGTTACATCGAAGATGCAGAAAGTACCGGAAAATAACGAAGGTACCTTTTCGATATATCGATATTTCGTTGTTGCCAATACCTGAGATTCCGGAATTTTCAAGTAACGGTAAATCAATAACTCCACCATCTTTAAAAAGTATAACGTTTCTTATCATTCATATTTAATTTCTAATCACACACTTATACTTATGTACACATGTGGAGGTTGTGTGCCTGTGCAGTGCTTCTTTCGGAAGAAAGTATTCAGGTACTGTTTCTAAATTCGTAAGCAACACAAAAGGAAAATCCGAAGTTAATAAACAACTATTTATACTCGGTTATTTACAGCGCGTTTAATTTAAAATTGTACCGCAGTCCGCCCATTTACGAATACCTAACGCAATGCATTTATATGTTTGTAATGGTAACACTACGGCTGCATAGTCACGTAGCTTGGTGTGGAACTTAGAGGCAAGGAAATTGAAAAGGAAATTAATACTTACTCTCATGATGCTTTTCCGGTGGGTTCAATTTTAAATTGAACGCACTGTATATTTTACGTGGCTTTTCTTCCTGTTTTGTTAATCGCGACGATTTTACATTTAGGTACTCCAAATTAATAATTTTGTATATTCACACGTCAACCTGCTATTATCCTTCATATTTAAATGTTTTTATTTTATCAGTGACTCACTGGCAATTGCCATAATGCATAGTCAAACATCTAAGCAAAAAAAAAAGGGCGAAAGAAAATATTATCGCACTACGTCTCGGTTCTATTTAGGGGTGAAACCGTTGCACATTACTCAATCGCGTCTGAACTGAATCTCCTACCTGCCCCAAAGGAACGATTGATTGATTAATTTGCTTTACTTTACTTCCCTTTTTGTGCCACTTTTGGCTAATTTTCGAAGATGAGGATGAGTGATCATATGATGAAATTGATGAATGCACACTCACAAACTTCCGTGCCCAGGTCAGGATTCGAACCCGGGACCCCTGGCGTCGTACCGCGATGTGCTAACCACTCTGCCTTCTGGTGCCGGTCCAGAGGAACGAGTAGAAGTGGATAGTTATCTAAATAACTTACATAAGTTTGTTGGACGAATAAATTGGTCGCTGCAGAAAATGAACATTGCTTTGCGTTGATTAAAATGAGTCTCAAAATATTTTATCATATATACTTGCTTCAAATTAGCAATCTCGTTACATAATTTTGTACAAGCTTCATGCTTTTAGCGTCTTTAAATATGTTGGCTAAAGAAGAGTAGTTGGATAGCCTCAGGCTGATTTTTTTAAAGAAAATACGAATTGATCTAAAGTTATAGTATTTTCTGATCATTTTATAAATGTATTTAATAGTTCTGCTGTACACTCAGCGGCGAAAGAAACAGTAGGCGAATTGTCCACCACCATTTTCATTAAGTCTGTATTACACAATGTGATGGTACTGAATTGAAATAATGACGTCAATATGAAGAGGGCAATGCCTGCTTCGAACCAACATAGTGTCATTCCTTAAAACAGCACAGGATATAGAATAAAAAGTAATGAAGATAGCAATGGACAATTTTCCTACCATTTCTTTGCTGTTGACTGTACAAAGTAAAAAGAAAACACTCTGTGGTGGGTTCCTTTACTTTCCACAGTGGTCTTTCAGAACGCCACAAGCAATAACTATACCACGTTTGGTAGAACCTGTCCCGCTTCCCGCGCTAGATGCTCCCTGGCTTTTCTCGGTGCTGGGGAAAGTCAAAGCCAGGCAGCCAATTAAAATACGCAACGTCGCAACAGCGTCTACGTAAGCGCCTCTCTTCTGGCTTCCATTCGCTCCTCGCTGCCCAGCAGACGATTTTTTCCTCGTTTCTCATTGGCACCGAAACTGTCGAGCGCTCCCTAGCGCGGGAAGCGGGACAGGTTCTACCAAACGCGGTTTTTTTTATAATTCTGTGCAACTTGCTTCGTGGCCTCCCTTGCTGGCAGCGTCTGCGGAGTAAAGAATGGCGCCAGGAAGTCTCATCCCGCGTTCGGAAAAGTTACAGACTCAAAATTGCGTTTGCATTAGCTGCTAGTCACTACGTACTTCGTTTTTGCCATCGTTGGTAATATCTGTACATCAAACTTGGTCCATCATCCACTTAAGTAGGATATAATTGAAGTCAATACATGCGAACTACAAAGCAAAACGGATGAGTGAAGGGTGGGGGGTCAATGTTGTTTCATCGTTTAATATGGCGTACGTGTCAAAGCAAAACTTTGGTCAAACCACATTCATCTGTGGTTTAACTTTGTTTTGAGTCCACGTTTTGCATGATAGGCTAATCGGGAAGGACCTACAGTTTAAAGTGGGATTCGAGCCTCTGATCAATCTACCCCAAGCAGGCATGAAAGTTCGATCTCGGAATCCCTTCATTACAAAGCGACAGCGTTGGGCATGAAACAATCACGGAGGCCCTTATCTTTGAAACGGAAGGCAGAATATGGGTGTAACATCATCATATTGACTCTTCGTCGTTGCCTTGTAATCAAGGGGTCCCGGGTTCGATGCCCGGTGGAGACACATAGTGGTTCGTATCCCACCTTAAACTGTAGGTCCAGTTCTGATTAGCCTTACTGTGCATAAAGTGGACTTAAAACATCAACTCAATCAATCAATACTGACTCTTCTTCTTTTTGCTTCGTGTACATGGTGTGAAATCACTGGTTGAGGTTTACAAAGATCTTAATCTACACGTACGTGCGCGCTAATATGTATACGTAATTAAATACAACATTACTAATTACTAAATCACTAAATATTTAGAAATAACATTATTAAATACATTTAAAGAATTATTTTTTACTTTCATAAATATCAGATTTGCATAAAGTAGCAAACTGATTTCTTTACTAAGTGGTTAAAGATGTCAATTAATTTCAAAATTGATGAAATTGTTTTATTATGGTACAGCTGAAAGATTGATTGATTGAATTGGTTTATTTTACTTCGCTTTTCTGCCACTTTTGGCTAATCGCGAAGATGCAAATGGCTGATGTACAATGAAACCGATGAAGGGACACTCACAAATTATCATGCCCAGGCCGGGATTCGAACCCGGGACCTCAGGCGTCGTAGCACGCTATGCTAACCACTCCTCCACGGATGTCGGCGTAACACTTGAAACATTGTCTTTAGTTTTGCTATTAATATAAATCAATTAGGTTTCATTCTTATATTTATTGTCCTTTCTTGTTTCACTTTAATTGTGAATACGTTGCTATTGCTGTAGATCTGTTAATGATCTTTTGAAAGAGAGATTGTTGTGGAAATGCCACCGTTGCACTGTGCCCTTGGACCTCTTCGCTCCCAATAGTTCTCATGCACTATCATCCGCTGAGAGGAGATCGTTTCGAGGGATATTGAGCAATCCAGTGTTACGGTGAAAAACCTTCCTTCGCTTCACTTCAAGTGACAAGAAAATCGCAAAAAATTAAGTATAAAGAACAGATTGAACTGTTTGTGACATTTTGATAATTTTTGTAAGATGGTACGTATAAGATGTACATGGTAAGATGTCACTTACCATGTTTTACACTCGAGCCCTTCATTTAATGAATTTATTTTGCCTTAACGTCTCAGCCCGGACCTTGGGGTGCACGAGTTTGCGGTGGCAAAATGCCTTATCTTATTTAAATCTTCTTTTCGTCAACATTCGTGAATTGTAGTGATAGCGAGTTGCATGTTATTGAGTAGGAAAGCAAGCAGAGAACAGCAATTTCAGTTAATCAGGCTGTGATTCCGCCCTTTGGAATTATTTCTCACTTATTGCAGACGATTATTTGACCAGAACCTTAGATAACTTGCAGGAAGCATTCCGTTTCTTCCGTTCTGCACGTCCTCTCATATCCGCGTCGTGGTTAACCAGACGGTACAAATTAGTTACCTTCACCTCGTACTAATCCACACAATCCACAATACTTTCACAAAAAAAATACTTGGAACGGTAGCCATATTATTGGTATTATAACCTGAGCATTGCATTGGTTTGGTTTAGAGTACGAGGTCGTTGTATTATGAAGTTTATCTAATTTTGTGTGGTGTCGTCAGTGTCACATGTTGGTACGTACAATGCTGAGGATTTCTGTTTTCCCCTTAGTTGACTTATATTCAATGACAAATTAAGGAAAGCTAAGCACTTGTTTATCGCAGAAGAAAATTGTTATAACAATGTAAAATGTGACAAATCCACAACAAAATTATATGTAAGGTAATTTCGTACTTTGTAAGTCACGCGTATATAACCTATACTGAATGAATGAATAAATACTGCATTTAAATTTCTTTGAATATTGCTAATGTATTAGGGGAGTCTACAGACCCCACCCCCGGTACGCTCTCAGACAAAAAAAAAGTAGAGTAAAAAGTAAAGTTGTTGCGTGAAAATATGGCCATTCTATTCAATTGCTATTGCCTTCGGTTTGTAGACCGATTGATTATAAAAAAAGGTGTTTTCTAAACTTTTTTTCGAAGAGCTTGCATTTTCTGCAGCTTGCGTTTGCAACGTTGCAACCAGGAGACAGGACAACCTTACTGTCAAGCAGGCGATCTTGTTTCTCTTCTATCGGTATCTAAGGTTGCCAGACACTCATCTTTTATGATTAACTTCGCTGCTTTTAAATAACGTTATTTTTTCAACATTAAAGCATAAAGTTGGTTTACAAAGTTTAAATTGAAAATATTTCTGTTATACGTTTCGTGAAGCAATGCTGAGAGAACACGGGAGTGAGCGTTATTAGTTCTCTCTCTTCCCACACGGCCTGAATGTGTTTCTGAAGCAGTGGCAACCATGCCCACTAAGCCCCTCGCAGACAAGGGATGGGGGGGGGGAAACAACTCGGTGTTGCTTTTAGATGTTATATGTAGAAGCACTTCCCAGGTTTCTCTCGCTCTTCCTGTGTAACTTGCGATAAATGCAGAATTCCTGTGTTGTGCGCACAATCGAAGGCAAATGTAATAATAGACAAATTGCTCATCATTATGTTAATTAAGTCTGTGTTCCTCAATGTGATTTTCAAGGATCGGAATCGTCATACAGCTTCTTAAAAAAAAGCCCTGTCTGGGAAAGTAAATAATTGAAAAAAAAACTATTGATATCTTGCCTGCTATAATTTTTGCCGTTGACTGTATACAGCAAAAGGACGTTTTGCTGTGGTCTTGGAAAACGATAGCGTCGCCTTGTAATCAAGGGGTCGCGTCACGGGTTTGATACCAGTGGGGACACGTGGTACAGTGTTTCGGATTCCACTTTAGACTGTAGCTTCAGTCTCGAATAGCCTTTCTGTGCAAAAAGTAGCAATTGAATTCTTCGAAAAGGAGCACACATTTCAAATCTTGGTCGTCTAATACACGAACGAATGTTTGTGGTTACAGTTTCCATGCATCGCCAATACAACACTAAACTAAGGGTTCCAGTGTATTTCTATTTTACGCCCATTTTCTACCTATCTGGTTAATCGCGACGAAGAGGATAAATGACGAACCGATGAAATGGTGATGGATCACACAATGATACATCCACGCCTGACCAGGTACGTAGGAACCTGAGGCTTCACAGCGTGTTACGCCGTTTACTCCGCAACGGAAATCGACTAAGGGTTTCAGATGTCAAATGACAGAATGTAGATATCATCACCAACGGTTCAAGGTTGAACCCCTTGAGTTTATTTCTGCTTTCTATCTTTCTTTTTTTTAGTTTTTGTTTTAATTTTAAGGTCACTTTATTCACATAAAGCATACACCCCTTGTTTGGGAATGACTGTTTTATTTTTGTGTAGTGTATCGTGCAGTGGGTAACACAGTTGCCTTGTAATCAAGGGGTTCTAGGTTCTATTCCCTGCGGAGGCACATTGTGGAGTCCGATCTTTGCAAGAGGTTGACTTAAAACAAATTTTTAAATATTTTTTTTTGTCATTTCTTGTCTTCATCATTCGTTCTCATCGTCGGAATCAATCAAAATTGTCAGAGAGGAGGCGTAAAATTAGGAAAGTTCTAATACGACAAAGACGCTTTTCTGATGTCTTGGCTGATAGTCAACAATTTATTACAAGAATAATTCAATCTAGAGTTTGGTATCCAATGCAAATTACGCTAACCAAAGTGCTTAACGAAAAGTTCTTTCTAGTAGAGGGAAAAGGAAAGAGAGAATGTATGAAGTTGATGTAATCTTAGACGTTATTGTTTCAGAATGTATACAACCAGTATACAGTACTTACAAAAATGTGTACATTTTTACTATTTTATCGCTTGTCGCCACTGTGTTGCATGTTGCGGGGAAATCTCAAATCATTATTATCTTTTCTGGAAGTCGCACATATTTTTCGCTCGTAAGTCTTATTGACCGAGATAAATAATTTGTAAACACATGTCATAAGTTATCGTGAGAATTTGTTTTTAATCACTTTCTGCATTTCTAAGTAAAAATTCTTTAATCTTGAATTCTGAGAATTCTTGAGATGCTCAAAGTTAATAACTTCTGCATTTGTTTTCTTATATCCCTACAAAACAGCTACTTAAGTTGACCGGACAAGGTTTTCAGTGAGATCGTGATGATTACATATAAAGAGATATCGCTGTTCGTTAACAGCATGTAAACCAATCGCCTGTTCTCTGTCACCTTAGCACATTTTAAGTCTAAGCACTTTTCAACTCATTCAGCAAAGTGTCATGATGTTTTAACTTGATTAAATAGCAAGTATTAATATACTAATTAGTTTCATAATTTAAATGAATAATAGAAATATGGGCACACATAATACGTACGCAAAATTCAGAATTATTTAATAAAAGGTGTTCCAAATCGGATGCACTTCAAGAATTCAATCTATCATCATAATTATTTTCTTTCTTTCACTTTCCGGTCTCGGAATGGAGTCTTGGGGCACGGGCCCCTCCTCACGCAGTGTGGTGTGTGCGAAGTCACCTATACCACTAACATTGCGTATATTTTTCGGCTGAAGACAGCACAGAATTGTTGCAGGGGTTCTTTCCATGTAACCTCTATTCGTGCTGAAAGTGTTCGTGTTTAATTATTTTCGCAATTTTTCTACTCATGGGTGTTCATTAATTTTGGTATCGTTTCATTCTGCTTTTCTTTCAAAATTAATTGGACTCCATACACTGACATGGTGTTATTCATTGAAAAACTGCTTGGCAAACCTTGGCTTTCCCAGGGAAGTTGAAGTTTCACCAATCTGTTTAGTTAGCGTCGACAGATTTCCTCCAGGGGCAAAAAGTCTCGTCTCACACATAAAGATCGATATTTAAGATTTCTAGGGGATCGAAAGCCCATTACACCGAAAAAGACTTGATTCAGTTAACATGCATTTATTATTATTATTATTAGACGTATAACATATAGCGAATACATTACATTCAGTTAGAGAAGTTGTACAGTGAATATTGTTTAAAATTTGTGCATTCAGAGAGCCGTAGGTTGAGAATTGTGTGCCAAAGAGAACAACACAATTCGACACACCCTTTACACATCATTAAACTTTTGCTTCTGTCGAAAGTATTATTTTAGAACATATATACTCTATATGAAGAAAAGCTCTCATTGTGAGCCGAGCGAGGAAATTTTCTTTACTCAATTTAGGGTTAAAATGGACAATTTAGACCGGTTTATTAGTGTAAAAAAAATGTACGTGAAATTATCCAATATTTGAAGGCATAGACAACATTTCCAGCTCCCTAGCCTCCCCCTTCCTTGCATTGAGGGAGCTGCTTCTATGCTACTGGTCACCGGTGAAACCTACTTTGTTCTATTTTATGTCTTATATTTGTACAGTTATAAGCCCACGAAATGATCCCCTGTTTAAAAGGGAAGTGGGGGGGGGAGGGTGATGGACTGCGAAATTCATTTGTGGAGTTTATGGACAATACGAAGCTTTGTCGTCTTCCAGGCCAGTGTTGTTTAGAAGCCATTTGTATTTCATATTTATTTTATGTCGCTTTTCTTCCACTTTTGACTATTCACGACGATGGATCATGATTATGCTAAATGGATGAAGAGACACTCACAAAACAGCCTCGTCCAGGCTGACGGGACTCGAACTCGGAGTGTACGGTCACTCAACGCACTCGTCCACAGAGTCGAACCTTTAGAAGTGGGGAAATTAATCTTTTCACACCATATTTCTCAGGAAATTACGTTACGACTATGCGTCAATCAATGATTGAAAATATGAATATATTTTAACTGACATTAAAAGTGTTGTTGAAAAGCCGTAATTTATTTCTATAAAAATATGTTTCAAAATATGGATATTGGTGTAAGAATATAATTTAATCGGTAGGTTTTTATAACTACAATTCGTATATAGTTTAAAACTTTGTTGAAGAGTTTCTTTCATTTTCTAAGATTAATCTTTCATATTAATATGATACTTTTGGAGGTTAAGGCTTTAATTTTCAAACCTAAAATTCCCAATCGGTTGTTCGGCGTAAAAAACAGAACACTGAGCGGCGCATAATATGTTGACTTATTACGGTAACGTTGCGCCATTTGGGACGCACTACTGTACTTTCTGTGACGTCACCTGTGCTGTTTGGGTCCGTGACATCGATACAAAGAGATAACGGCCAAAGAAATTCAAGTCGGTAGAAAAACAAAATCACCAAGAAGAGCTTGAAATGTAATGCATGCACATAAAACAGCACATAAAAATTCGGAAGGAAAAATTTAAATACTTCATTTTTGTTTTCAGCCACTGCCAACTGCCATACATAATCCTCTGTGGGGTTTGCGTTATATGTTTCTGATCGTCCCTTCTCCACTTCTAACATTCATTTGCATCCTCGCAATTAGCCAGAAATGGTAGAAATCCGACGCCAGATAAACTAAATGAACTAACAATAAAATGCTCTCAGTGTAGCATAAACTGCATAAAATATATATGACGCTTCGAAAGGTGGTAGTTTAAATTTAGTAATCCCCCTCCCATGTCTTGCATTGCCTCGAATGCAAGTATTCCTTACGTTGCTCAAGTAACATTTTCCCCTAGGATAGTGAAATGATCCACATTAATGAAGCGACAGTAAAAATTAAACGTATAGCCTATTAATGTTAATCTGAGTCGCTTTTCTTTAGTTAATCGTTAATGACCATTAATGCTGGAATGCAGATATAAATGATAGAAGGAACACAATGGCATACCTTACTCATGATTCTAAATTAGAACTTCTGGCTTCGTAGCCACTCCTTCCTGAATGCAGCAAGGTAAAAAAATGAACAAAATAAAGTGGATTTGATTAGATTATTATTATGTAGCTTCGCTTTTCTTACCCATTTTGGCTAGTCGAAACTATGGGGATGAGTAATGATACGATGAAATTTATGAAAAGCATCCACAAAGGAACACCGAAGTAGCGTCGTAATGCGATGTGCTAACCTTTCCGCCACGAAGGTTAGCTGCAATAGATTGACGGATTGATTTACTTTATTTTACTTCACTTTGTGTGTCACTTTGGCTAATTTTCGACAATGGGAATGATGATGATATGATAAAATTGATGACTGGACACTCACAAACATCTATGCTCAGGCCGAGATTCGAACCCTGAACCCCTGCCGACGTAGCACGATGTGCTAACCACTCAGCCATGGGGGCCGTTAGCAATAGAGTCGAATTTACTGAATGATTGATTGATTGATTTAGTTTATTTTACTTCGCGTTTTGTGCCTCTTGGCTAATTTGCGAAGATGGAGATGAGGGATGAAATGATGAAATTGATGAATGGGCATTTACAAACAACCAAGCCCGAGCGGGATTCGAACCCGGGACCCCTAGACAGCGGAACTAAGGAAGATGGAAGACATACAACTGAATTTTAGTCACCATCCAGGTTTATATGCCCCCCAACTCCCTCCATGTGTTTAGTGCTTCAGTGTGTTCATTGATTAGTGTGTTTAGTGTTGAGTATATTTACTAAGCGCGCTAAGGAAGTTAACGCCTGGAGTGATGAAATTAAAAATATAGAGTAACAATAAAATAATAAATAAATAACGACAGGGTAGGTAGTTTCTTGCCATGTGTAGTAGGCAACATTGGTTACAACAAGAAAAAATAAATTTCTGTACGGTACAAAGAGTTATTGAAAAAAATCGTATTGTATCTCAACAAATCTATTCTGGAAGCTGGCCCTCAACGTATTCCGGAAAACGTTTATAAACCGTTGATGTCAGATACCTGGGCCTGGATGTATAAATATTGTATGTTGAAACCTCACCTATAAAGCACAGTTCTATTAATTATATATATATATATATATATATATATATATATATATATATATAAAAATCCACTGTCGGTTTTATTTACTGTTTTGCTTTTGACGTCAGTCCACAAAAAATTCATCTTCGAATCAATTTTGTATAACGCTACATGGTGCCTTGTACCGGGAGTTCCTTCTGATTATTTTTTGAGATAATACATTTAACTTAAGAAATCTTGTTAATAATAAGTTGAGATAGGATTATTTGTGTGTAAGATATTTGTGTCCTGCGTAAGAAAGTGAAAAAAAGCTGTACAGTTTGATCGGGTGAGCAGGCTCTTTCGTTGTAGCTGTACAGGATTAAGGGATTAGCGAGCTACCGATAAGTTGGTCAGTGGTGCAAACATGGTTCGAACGTTGATCTCTCAGTCTCAGGACGAAGCAGCCGAAATAGGCTGGAATAAAATACTTGAATGCTGCGTCAAGGAACTTTGTTATGAGGGGGCAATAGAATGTAGTTTTTGTAAAAAGTGGTACCATAAATCTTGCACGGGAATGAGCGAAGAAGAATTTACGAAATTTGAGTTGCATTTAGAAGAATTTTTTCCTTGAAGATATGCTGCGCACTGTCAGAAAAGCAAAATATCAAGGAGGAAAAGTAAAATTACACAGGCTGTTCAAAAATTAACTGACGAAAATGAAGAGAGCGTTAGCCTCACGACACGTTTGTAATTTATGAAGCAGAGTAGAGAAGAGGATAGGCAAGAGCAGCTTAAATTTAGAGAAGAGGATATCTTTGGCTGCAAGTCGTTTCACTCTTCTGGCTTTAACTTTAGAAAGGTCCGACCATTAAATTCAAATCTCGAGACAGCAGGGGAGACATTATTTTCATTATTATAATGGTTGTCTCTACATTCTTAATTTTTTGAGGACGCATTTGGAGGTGTTCATGCACCACTGGCAACCCACGTGCGCACTCCTATGCCCTCACAAATCAGTTTTAATTTGCTTCATATGTAAAAGATGTGTTTTGAAATTGTTTTAATATCGGGTGTTTTATAGATCAAAAGAAAGTAAATTTATATATCTAGGCTATTTGTGCCTGGAGAAGTTAAAGGACGTCGCGATTGTTAAATGTCGGTCGACTCATTATCTGAACACAATAAATTCTAGGTTCGAATTCCTATGTCAGTTTCATCTGTCTTACGTGGCAAATATATAATTAATTAGAGGCAGAGATATATATATATATATATAAGGAGACAGTAAACATATCATTTTGGGGGCAGGGGTACTGACTGCATTTACGCACAGTATCGGCAGTATTAAAAAAAAGGTCGGTAATTGCTTTGGTAATATATCAAAAGGTAAATAAAAGCAAGGCCTGTTATTCACTTTGTTGATTTCTGGTTAAATATTTTTTTTTACTATTTAGTCATTAATTTTATCGGAAGAAAACATTCTTACACTCTGCAGAAGAGAAATCGTCTATTAATTTCCGAATAATAATTAATCACCATTTTATATCATATGTATATCATTAACATTCTTCTGTTAAGTCTTGCATGTATCCTGCAACGAAATACGGACACCTGTCAAAATACTTCAACGCAACCAAAGCAGTGGGACGCCACGACTGTATAAATGCATGTTCCAACGAACGTCAGTGGCTCAACCGTTATCTGTTTCACGGCTCCTGGAGTTGTCTCGCTGAGAGCTCGAGTTTCGGTTTCGCTTGTAAGTGAGTGAACACTTATATACACAAGCAACAGTGGCGTCTGCATGGGGGCAACTAGTTGGGAATGCAGTACTCCCAATATGGTTCAAGTTTGCTGTACACCATTAGAGCCTCAGCGGCTGTTACCATTGGATGATATTCAGCCAACAACTTCCCCCACAATTGTTTGCGCGAAATCACACCCATTGCAATGATTCCGGCAAACGTTTCGGAGCGTGTTGTAAACACACTTTATAGGCATTACACCTACAGTGATTGTGGCAGTGATTGAAGGTGCAAATATAACGATTATATTCTAAATGTAGTCCTGCATTTTGTTTAGTCTCTTAACAATGACCAGACTATCTAACAGAATATATAAAACGATGTGTAGGGCCTCACACACCCTTCAATCACTGATAATTTGTAGGTGATGTGATGTGAACAAGAAAAAGCATTGATTCAATATTAACATATTATTTTGAGGTTTAGATAATAATAAAAAAAGTATTTCAGGTCGGCTCTGTGGCTGAATGGTTGGCGCACCGTGTTACAAAACTCGGGGTCCTAGGTTCGCATTCTGGAAAACCTTGACATGAAATTGTGTTTGTTCCAACAATCTGTTTCATCATTCATACTATCCTTCATGTTATATTATATATTTGCGATAGGAATCTTCAATTTGAGGAAGGCACAGCTATTTTCTGCTGTTATCTACAGATTGATTTAACTAATTTCACTTCTCGCTTCTGATTCATTTGGTCAATCGCTAAGATTAGGATGGAATTGATGTGAGGGCAATGACAAAAATGTTTGGACAGTACGCAACAAACAGACTGAATGTGAGTCTAGACGTCAATGCCCAAATTGTCTGCAAAATGCAGCCAATGCAGAGCGGGATAGTAATAGAATTTGGGCCCCTAGGTTATCTTTTCTTTCGGGCACTGTAGACATTTTTATTAATAATTTTGATATCATGGTACTTTATTTTCACTAACTGCATGCTCTGTACTAATAAAACTTGTAAAGTTTAAAACATTGGTGCAATATCGGTACATATTGTTTGTATGATCTAGGTGACGTTTGAAAATAGGTCATTGTGTAAGAACTTATTTAAGCGCTAGATAGTCCTTCGTTCACGAAATAAGCAAGTAATAGGATTTGACATGTTTTAATTTGCCATTATCACAACATTAAGAAATGTTAATAGTCCATGGTCTTCACTTCTGTCCCTTCAGTGTCTCATTTTTGTGTGGCCCTAGGTTATAGCCTAGGATAACCTAATGGCAACCTTCCCCCCCCCCTGAGTCCAGGACGTGGAAGAGAGGTTGACATTTAGGCTCTTGCAGGAAAGCCATTCATTACACCTCGCTCCTGTTATCGTTATGTAAGGAACCCTCTCCATTTGCAGCAGTATTCCCCACGCTTCCAGTGGCGTACTCACAAATGCAGTAAAGGGATTATGAGTTACTTCTTACCACTCCTAGATCATGCCATCTTTTCCTAAATTTGACGTTTTTTTTAGGAAAGTTGAGCAAAAATAAGACTACCTAGCTCTAAAACTCCTTCTAAATACGCCACTGTTCTTAACTTTACAGCTGACATATCATAACACCCATCTATCACCCAGTAACAGAATTCACCTCCGATTAGCGTGAAACACAATAATAGCATGTTTTGTTAATATTTTCTCGCCAATCTTATATAAAATTAATCATCTCCATAACAGTTACGATGAAAAAACTCCGTGGCGAAACGGCCTTGAATAACAAAGGCCTGTTAAGTGGCTTTCTTATAAGTTGACACGTGGTCAGCACATCGAATCCCTTTGCCCCTGTAATCTTTATCCTCTACTTCACGTAGCTCCCCAATTGCCTTCAAGAAACCGAAATGTTCGGTAATGGAACCTGTGATCACGCTAAATTGAGTTCTAAGTCTACTTTATGCAAAGATGGGCTAATCGGTGCTGACCTATAATTAAGAGTGGTATGCGAACCACAACGTGCATAAGTCCAACAGTAAGGGAGCGGTCGGAGCGTGGGTGACGCAAGCAGCTCTTTACAATAGAATCCTTTCCTTGCGTTGTCAAAATGTTAAGCATTCTTGAACAGATGGTCGTCGCCTTTATTCAATGCTAAGCATTTGTATCATCATGAACCTTAGACATCGAAAGTAGAGATGTAATATTTATCGTTTTTGAAGCTTTTGACAACGAAGCACTGAAGGAAACTGGCAACACGGCGGTTCTCGGGTAAAAGCAATGCGGAGGAAGAGAGAGGAGAAAACAAATGACTGTCATTGACGGATCTACATATCTTGGGCCCATCTCAAAGCATTATTGAAGTTACCTTCAATGTAAAACACACATACTTGTGATAAAAATGTCAAAACAAAAATGTCAAAAATGTCTTCAGTGTATGTATGTTGTTTGTGTGTGTGTGTGTGTGTGTCTGGAATGATTCGATTTTGTTATTTAGCGTCGCTTTTCTATCACTCTGGCTAATCGCGACGATGAGGATGAGTGATGATAGGAAGAAATTAGGAAGTTGATGCAGGAACACTTACAAAGAACACCCACGTCCAGGGGTTGATGCGAACCGTAACCATTGGCTTCGTAAACTCTCTGCTAAGCACTCCGTGCGGAGATCGGAATATCTCTCGAGTTTTTTTTAATGTATAGTTTTAAGTTCACTTTTATGCACAGATCGGTAAAATGGGACACAACCTACAGTTTTAAAGTGAGATCCGAACCACTATGTGCCTCCACCGGGAATCGAACATGGTATACCTCTGGAGAGGGAAGTAGAATTGGAGAGGTAGAGTTTTGCAAAATCATGTGGAGATGAAACTTTTGATAAGTCACTTGTGAGAGATGTCTGGGGATACAATTCAGCTGGGAATGATGGACCAATATCTATTGCATAATATTTCTACATTTGCTCGCTTTTACTTTTAATTTGTCGAGATTTGGGTTGGCTATGCAGTGGTTGTTAGGTAACTACATCACGTTTGATGGTTCCCAATGTAAATAGTAATTTCGTTCTATCCACGGGATTTTCGCCCCTTGCTCCGCCTGTCTGTCACAATTATTAATCATTCATTGGACAAACCATTCGTTAAATTAATATTACGCACGTTCTCTCCAAGAACCAAGTACGAAAGTTAACTGTTGCATTTCGAAGTCCTTTGTTTCACGCTACGGGTTAAGAATTTCAAATAAGTAGTCCTTATGTTTCTTTTTTTTTAATTTTCTTTGTAGATACAAGATTTAAATAATAATAATAATAATAATAATAAAATAATGAATTTAAATAACTGGGAACAAAATATTGGATCACTGGTCAGTTTCCTGAGTAAACCGTCAAAGAAAAGGAAACGCTGTTATTAATTTCGTTGATTCATAGTTCATTGTTTGCTATCTTGTTGATGTTAATTTTAACGAATAATTAATCTGTAACAATCCCCACTTGAGGTGGAGTGTAAGGGGTGGCCTTCAACGTAGTACACCCAATTGTCAAGTAGTACACCCTACACTACATTTTGCAGACGAACGAGGCTCTGGCGACTGGCACTATGGCTAGTATAATTTTGTGTGTCTTGTCCTGTTTTTTGTCCTTGTGTGTGCTGAGTTCCACTTTGCAGCCTCAGCTTTTAACGAAAGCCAGAAAATTTTTGTAATTTAGTAACAAGACAGTGCAATAATGCTATTTTAGTTACGGTAAGGAGCTGGACCCCGTATATTGTGACGGGTGCAAAATAGCCTAAGTGCTGACGCACCCAAAATTTTTAAATTCAAATTCAATATCACATGAGGTATGATTTTGTTACACCTTGCTTGTAGCCAGCAGCGAAAATTGCATACCAGTCAAAATAATTGAAAGCACTACTCTCGCAGCCTGGCAGGTGGAACACGGGAGTATAGATTACTGAAGCAGATAACATACACTCCTGCAAGCAGCAGAACAGTTCTGCCGTCGAATTCTGTCGAGCTGAGACATTTGTACATCTTATCATGATGCAAGAAAGGACAAGTGCAAAAACATGCTTTTCTGGGATTCAAACCCTGAAACTTTAACCTTGCGTGCTACACGTAAACAATGACGGACTGCAAATAGAGAAACGCTCGTGTTTTACTTTTTAGTTGATGTTTGTTATGAGGGAAAGGGTATATGCAGCAGATCTTTGGAAACACTCATATAGTCTGCGGGTAATGATAATTCCATGTTAAAGAAAGGATCATATTAGTATTATATTCTGTGAAGTAAGGTAATTTTTTTTTCGGATTAGTGTAGTATTTTTTTTATTTGTCACCAAGTAACTTGGAGTTCTAAATTATTTGACTGCTAAAGTCCGTTCAAGGGAAACGAAACTAGCTGGAAAGTACGATTCCAAACGCGAGAGGGGAAGCAGGTAGAACACTCACCAAACCACCCTGTGCCTTTTGCTTGCTAAGGTTCGCTTGCTGTGTTTATTACTGCTTTCTGTGTTGTGTTTGTGATATCTCTTACAATTCGTAACAAACCGTTTCGAAGTGGAACAAATAAAACTGTGACGCTTTGGTCCCTGTTGCACATTCTACAAACGCCCTCGATACAATACAGAATGCCAAAAAACATTCAGTTACTACATTTTCTTTATTGTGAACACTATTACTAGTGAATATTATCCTGATTACTGCTGTGTGCATTTGTGCTGATTATACGATTTACTAAGGAGACCAATTTAAGTGAATGATCCAAAATAAAGTTCCTGGTTTACAAACAAGTTTATCTACTAATGTGACGTAATGAATACTTTCCTGATATGTTCCGTTTGCGTATATAGTAGTATATGGATGGTTATTTTTTTTTTCATTCTGTACCCTTACATAATTCGTAAACATCTCTACGTATTTTGATGGTGATGTTACTACGTTTGAAATTTCATTGTTGTTTCCACAGCAGACAATTTTCACGAAACTCACTTCCTGAACATAGTTCCGTCACTCCTATTTTGCCAATGAACACGTCCAGTTGCGACTTGCACACGTCGCGAAAATTGGTTGCTATTGATAAGAACCTTAAATCTGTGATTGTCCCTTCATTAATTTCTGACATTCGTTTGCATCCTCGCAATTAGCCAGAAGTGGTAGAAATGCGACGTCAAATAAATTAAATCAACTAACAATAAGTACTTGTATAAAAACTAGTGCACAAAACATGTATGACGCTTCGAAAGATGGAATTTTGAATTTAGTAATCCTCTCTCAACAGTGGCGTAGCAACATATAGCGACGCCCTGGAAGAGATTAGAATGCGAGGCCCCCATCCAGTGGCGGCAATTAAGGGGAAATGGGGGGCGAGTAGTCTCTCCCCTCTTTTTTTCCACCTTTGCGCCAGCACTATGCTAAACCTTATCTACCAAGGGAAAGTAAACTGTCCTTGTAATTTTTGTTTTATAATCATTGATGCCTGTTTACAAGACATTTAATTTAGTCGAGACAGTCCATTCTTACAAATCCCTGTCCCAATTTATTTCAAACTTAAGTCGTATTTACGAAAATGTTTCGAGTTTTATTTGTGGGGGTGGGGTGTTAACCCACATTTAGACATGTTCTTCATTTTAATAATGATTGCTAATGTATATCATTTCATTTACAAATGTATTATTTTCTAACCATAGAATTTTCACGGCTGCTCAATGGTGCTGGTACAAGAACATTTCTAAAAAAATAAAATATTGTTAGTTTGCGGAAGACAGAAATATTCGAATACTTCTGAGAATTGAACGTAAACAATAAGCACCAAGCTGTACGCCTTGTGACAACTTTAGTCTGTAAGCGATTGCGTTGCTGAATGCTGATTGTCGGATAGGGGGGAGGGGGTTATCAGTGAGTTGATTTTTCCCGATACTTTGGACCGTAACATTGCAACTCTACAATTCTACAACTAGGAAAGATAATAGTAGGCAATTTGTTCACCACCATTTTCATTCTCTCTTTACTCTACAACTTGCGTTGTTCTACGGGGTCATTAATTCTTTTCATGCGAAGTTTATGTTGACATCTGCGTTTCTATTTCAACCCATTATCATGACACTGTGGAAAACAGACTGAATGACAATTCAAAGCAGATGGACATATTGCTTTAACCGTTGGGTGTACACTTAGCATTGTATCTACGAGCTAGCACTAGCTCGTACAATAATACTACCATAACATTGGTGGTCACATCCTATACTCCCAAAAGGGTCCCGGGTTCGAATCCCGGTCGGGCTTGGTTGTTTGTGAATGTCCATTCATCAATTTCATCATTTCATCACTCATCCCCATCTTCGCAAATTAGCCAAGAGGCACAAAACGCGAAGTAAAATAAACTAAATCAATCAATCAATCAAACCTATACTCCCAACAGCATTTCGCCGACCAGGGTCGACCAACTGGACGGAGTGGTTAGCACAGCGCACTACGAAGCCGTGGGTTACGGGTTCGAATCCAGGTTTGAGCATGGATGTTCTTTGCGAGTGTTCCTTGATCAATTTCATCATATCGTTACTCATCCTCATCATCGCGATCAGCCAAAAGTGTCAGAAAATCGACGTAAAATAGCCTAATTCAACAAATCCAACAGCATTTCGGATGTTCTCTTTTGTTCCACATTTTCGGATTTGTCTCCAACCACTTCAAAAATATCTTGGGTACAGGCCTGTTCTAGGAAGGAATGAAAAAACGGGAGCATTTAAATGCCTCACGCTTACTTCGTGGCAGTTGGAGGTGTTTGTTGTTAACTTATTAAATTCGGGAGTGAAAGGTAAAGAGAAAGAAGAGAATACAAGACAACGGGCTTTTTATTCAATGAAAGAATAAATGGGTAAAAATGTCTAAGCAAGTTATCGTGAATTTTTGCTAACTGTTTCACGTGAGAAATACGACGATCATTTTTTACTTCTTTCGTGCCCCTTAGGCTTAAGACCTGCCTGCCTGTATGTTATGCTTCTGATTTGACGTATTCATTCAAATTATAACGTTTAATTAGAATTTAAAACCAGATAAATAATAAATAAATGTTTTAATATTATTTCCCGCAAAAATAGCATTTTCCATGTCCCCCCCACTTCTGTTTATAACATTTTTCGTTTCAAGCTCATTCGACGCGAGGCACCTTTACGCGCGAGGAGCCATGCGGTCGGGCACTTCCCTCACCCCTTGCTACACCACTGCCTCTTAATGACTTGGGTTGCCTCGAAAGCGAATATTCTTCACGTTGCTAAACTAACATTTTCCCCCTAGGATAGAGAAATGATCCACATTAATGAAGCGACAGAAGAATGCGACGTATATTTACGTTAATTTTAAGCGTTTTTCTACGTCGTAGGTTAATCGTTAATAAGAATTAATGGTGGAATTAGAACGAACACGATGATATATCCATTCCTCACCCAGGATTCAAAAGTAGGGCTTCTGGCTTCGTAGCTACTTCTTCATGGAGGCCAGAAGGTAACAAATGAATACATTGGATTAGATTATTTTTAGCGTCGGTTTTTTTCATTTTTGGCTAATCCAAACGACGAGGATGAGTAAGAATATGATGAAATTGATGAAGGGCACCGTCAAAGGAACACCCATGAGCAGGCCGGGATTCGAACCTGAAACCACGTATCGTCGTAACGCACTGTGTTAACCTTTCCTTCACGCAGGTGAGCTGCAATAGAGTCGAATCTACTGAATATGTTCGTTTTAAGGAGACTTCCCTTTATAATGCTTCATCAGAGCGTGGTTTTTGATCGATTGATTGATTGGAATTTTAAGTCCACTTTATGCACAGTAAGGCTAATCGGGACTGGGCCTACAGTTTAAAGTGGGATCCGAACCACTGTGCCATGTGCCTCCACCGCGTGTCGAACCCGCCACCCCTAGATTACATCAGAGCGTGGTGTTGATCATTCATGTCTCTTTCACTACGGCAGAGATCGAGAATGTGTGGAGCCATATCATTTGCTCGAATGGTGTCACGGCACGCTGCCATACACAGGGGAGAACACAGGCAGTCGCCACATATATTTTGATGGCATAAAATCTTTGCTGTCCCTTCAAGTACATTTGCTTCTGTAACTTTGTAAATATTGTTATATAAAGACCACACTGAGGGAAGGAATACGCTATCGTTCACTAAACCTGAATACTTTGTGACCATTTACTTAATTTCATTATTAATTATAAAGTGCAATCAAATACACGGCTATAAATTGTCAGGTTTAGAAACGGGAAGAGTATTTATGTCGTTTACATTTTATTTTGCCATCTAGAAAGTAATGTTTACTACAGTGGATTTAATATTTTCGTTAAGGTCATAGAAGCCAAATATGTTGTTTCCAGGCATTATATAAAAAATTGAATCGATGTCTTCAACTCGAGCTTTTTCCCTTAAAGTTTTCTGGTGGGGAACATTATCAAATGTACATGTCATTGTTCTCTCGGTTGTTTTATGCATAAGATGGCGCAGTGGTAGCGTCGTTGCCTTGTAATCAAGGGATCCCGGGTTCGATAACCGGTGGAAGCTCATAGTGGTTCGGATCCCACTTTAAACTGTAGGTCCAGTCCCGATTAGCCTTATTGTGCATAAAGTGGACTTAAAACACCAAATCAATCAATCAATTATGTATAAGCAAATGCGTTATACGCATATAATAATGCGAATATCTCTGCGTAAGCATTTGTATGTTATCTTTTTACATTTGAACTATGAAGAAACACACGCAAACTGAAGTGACGAGCAGGACACAGTTCCTACTTTGTGAAAATAACGCAATGGAGAGATCAAGCGTAAGATACCGTGACAACAGACACAGGGGGAAAATGCGCGGTTAACTTACTACAAGCAAGGAAGCGATTGTTTTGCCCCTGCGACGTTGTCGGGTGAAGACTTTCCCCTCTCGTTTAGTCGCACGTTAAACAGAGCGAGCGAGTACAGAAGACGTCAAATACGTGTAGCATGCAACGTCGCAAAAAGACATCCACAGCTCTCTGTCCTCGGTTTCGGCGCGGCTGCAGAGGCGAGAGTGAAAACTTCGCTTCACTTATCAGTGTTGCCAAACACGACTGTTAAAAAAAGAACTGCATTGAAATTAAATGTAGTTAAGGATTGCAATCAAGCCGTTAACTTTGAGAAGTATAAACGTTTGTCTTCGTGTTCTACGAATAGGGATCCTATGTTCGAATACCGTACGAGTCTTGGGATGCTTTCAGACCGAAGCGAGACACGACACGTGTCACTTGGAAACAAACACTCAATAATATATGCTATGCTGCACGGGTAGTGTTACTTCAGTGAGAAACCCCTCGTTGCTCGTCGCTTCGTCCCAATGGAACTTTCGTACCGAAGCGATAAATGGCTTTGGAAACAAAAATTCTTAAATAAATAAAACTTTCTAACAAATGTGATATGACAAACTACACGTGCCACTTGCATGTTTCACGCACTAGGGACGTTATCGTGTTGCTTCGGTCTGGTGGTCATGCCTACGCATTGAATGCTTTCTTGCCGAGAGATTTTAAACCGAAACGACAGGCAACAAGTAGCAAACGACGGCTGCAAATGACACTGAAGTTCATACCGAAGTGACAAGCGAAAAGAAAGACAAGCCACTTCAGTCTTCAAGTAAGCATTCACTGTTAAAGCCCGAACACCAGACCTAGGCGACCCAATTCAGGATATTGACAAACGGAAGTAACAGGCGAGACTTGCTTCTTCGTTTCGAAACGTTTCGCTTCTCGGCTTCCGCTTCTGAAAGTCATGGATGTCATGCAGCGTGTCGCCTTGGTCTGTTAGAGCATTTGAGAAAAACGCTTGCTTGTAGACAGAGGTATCGTGTCACTTGTCACTTCGATATGAACCCCCCCCCCCCTTTTGCCGGATCGCTTGTCGCCTTGGTCAGAAATCTCCATTCTTATCCTCATCATGGCCGAAAGGAGACAAGTAACGAGTTTCTACTGATAACATCTGATAACTCTACTCTTTGTTTCCTGGTAATGGAAGAAAATGAGCTTTACAAATGGATTTCTGTTTACCAGTATTATAGTAAAACCCAACTAATAATTTGTTATAGGCACATATAGAACGGTCACATTTGGAGGAATAAATTCTATTGTAGCATTTTGTTTGATTGCAGGATTAAAGCCGACCCCCGTGGTGGAGTGGTTAACACATCGCGCTACGACACCAGGGTTCCCGAGTTCGAATCCCGGTCTGGGCATGGATGTTGTGGGAGTCGATTCATCAATTTCATGATATCATCACTCATCCCCATCTTGGCAAATTAGCCAACAGTGGTACAAAAAGCGAAGTAAAACAAAACAAATCAATTACAATTACACTTGGAGGGTTAGAAGATAATAGAAAAACAGATCTGGTTCCAAAGTTTTAAGTTGGCAACTTTGACAGCTCGGAAGCAACAAGACGGCCAGGCGAGAGGGGAACCCCGTCGGCATTTGCACGTACCTTTCCTCGCCTCTCATCCCCCTGGGATGTTCGGTACCAATACATGCGAAATAGATCCAAGATTTTACACACCCACACTTCACGGTACCAAGGGATGCGATTAAACACCACAGTTTTACACAGCCTTGAAGGTACCAGCTTTCACCAGCAGGTGGCAGAGTGTAACACAGCGACATAAACACTAATCCAACAAATATGAACTTTTTGGTACCTTCGAAATACTTCGCGTACAGGTCGCAAGGGCTCTCAGGAGTCTCGAAATGCCTTTTCCTTATTGGGACCGGCAAAAAGTCCCAACATTTTTTTGGGTCCCATTAAGAAAGGTGTTTAAAGATACGCCGGTCCTAAGAAGAATATATTTGCGTACCCACACACACACACACACACACACACACACACACATATATATATATATATATATATATATATATATATTCTTTTGCTCTGACAGAAACAAATGTCAATGTCAATTGCAAATATTTGTCACGTGGTTGCATATATATAGGTTAGAAAATGCTTTTCTTCAACATTTCGGAACCAAATAGACAAATTCATCTACCCACAATCTCCTATACAACCCCAACATTTTTTCAGTATCGACGAGGCCTTCTGGCTCACATTTCAAATGCGTACACTTATTTGACCAAAAATGTTATAACTCGTAGACTGTTTTACCAATCTATTTCGGGAAACTTTTGTTTTGCAGCTAGTAGTGTAAACTTATTGTTTCTACGCCACACTTTGTAGGTATGCATTTGTAGCCTCTTTTTTTTTATCAATTGAATATCAGTTTTTGACATATTTTGATAATTTTTTGTCGATGTTTTAGCGTTTAGCGATGTTTTAGTAAAATTTCCCTTTTTTTCCCACTCGCACTTGGTAGGTATGCATTTGTAGCCTGCCTTTTTTTTATCAATTGAATATCAGTTTTTGACATATTTTGACAATTTTTTGTCGATGTTTTAGCGTTTAGCGATGTTTTAGTAAAATTTCCCTTTTTTCCCACTCACACTTGGTAGGTATATCACGATCTTACGTGATATAACTTAACCTATTCATTTTTTTTGTGCTAAACTACACGAGAGCCTCTACGTGCTTTGACCTACTTTAATTAGTAGTGGAAGAAGCCCGGTTCAGCAACCGAAAATGGGGCTCGGAGTGGGGCTCGGTGGAGCTCGACTTAATGGTTTTCTCTTGTAAGGCATAAGCCTCATTTTCTCGCAGTGTTGTCAACACCTCACTCGATCACGATCTTACGTGCTATAACTTAACCTATCTTACGATTTTTTTACGATCTTCAGTGATATAACTTAACCTATCATTTTTTTAAATTTGCACACCGAACTAACTTACATTATATTTTATATAACCTAAAAAAAATGTGTTGATTTTTTTTTAGTATGTGGCAATTTTTTTAGGATTTTTTTTTAAAACTACTCCGTGACCCTCTCGTTCTTCACGTCGTGGATGAAGGACTTCTCGGCGACCAGGATGACGCTGCACACGGTGTCCTCGGGCAGCGCGTCGTGGAACTCGCAGACGACCTTGATGTTGGGTCGATCGTTGACCACCACCTGCTTCACCAATGTACCTTTCGCATCTATATGGTCTGGGGGTTTGGATGCAGTGCGGAGGTTTAAGTTTCCTCCTGTAGATAGCACCGTTGTCTTTGTCAACAATAACCAGGAAACTGAGCTGTTATATTGTTGTGCTGGAAAATTGTGTGCTTTTGCGTAATTGTTGTGTTGAAAAGTTGCGTAATTGTGATCAGGTCACACAGTAAGAATGGTGTACTCCTTGCAGGAACGTGTGTTTATCGTGAAAAGTTTTTGGAAAACTGATTCTGTTGTTGCTACGCAAAGGACATTTAGAAACAAATTTGCCTTACGTTCTGCCCCAGACAGGAACACAACATTGTCGCTAGTGAAGAAATTGGAAGAAACAGGATCGCTTCTCTGTGAGACAGGGAAGCATCGGACCCCGCGGGCAGGTGTTGTGGAAGATGTCAGTGCTCGACTCTTGAGGTCGCCCAAGAAATCTCTCCGTTGTTTGTCACAAGAAACCGGCTATAGCTATTCAACATGTCAAAAAGCAGCGAGAACTGCGAAACTAAGGGCGTACAAAATTACAGCTGTTCAAGGATTTAGATAAAGTTAAACGAGTAGATTACTGTAATTGGTTTTTAATGTTTATTGTGCGTAATCCTGATATTCTGGAAATAACGTGGTTTACTAATGAAGCCTAGTTTCATCTCTCTGGGTATGTTAATTTTCAGAATACACGGATATGGGCAGCTCAAAATCCACATAGTGTAATCGAAATTCCGTTGCACTCACAGAAAGTTGGGGTATGGTGCGCTGTCTCAGCATCACGTATAGTGGGTCCAATCTTCTTCAATAAAACAGTGAACACAGAGCGGTACAGGGCAATATTCATGGAATTTGTAGAAAGTTTGGACAACATTGAACTCACACAGGGTTATTTTCAACAGGATGGTGCTACATACCATACATCGCATGACAGTATGGCTCTGATTGAAAGTTTCTTTGCGAATAGGGTTATTTCAAAGGGATTGTGGCCTCTGAGGTCTCCAAACTTAACTTCACTTGACTTCTTTCTGTGGGGCTTCCTAAAGGGACGTGTGTACACAAACAACCCTACATCCCTGGAAATGTTGAAGCAGAACATTATCACTGAAATTGCGAACATTAGCGCAGAAACACTATGTCAGACAGTCTTTAACATGGAACGGCGTGTTCGACTTTGTTTACAGGAAGGAGGTCGACACTTTCAGCACCTTATTTAAAAGTGAGATGTTATGTCATATGTCTGTGCCATAATTTTTATGTTTTATTTATGTTTGAGTGAATACAAAAAAAAGAACTCATTTTCATTAATTCAGTTTAGCAAAAATCCAATACTTCAATGTTATTGTAGGGTACACTGGTGAATATTTGCTGTTTCTGTTGAGGCGTGGACGATATTACCCGGGATGCATATAAACCGGTAAACATACTTCAATAAATCTCCCATCCTTCCTTATTCATTTGCCACAAACCGCATGGAAATAATACTTCATTTACAAATTTTACACAAGAAAGAAAACCATGAGTTTTAAAAAAATCACCCTGTATAATATATAATGTAAGTTATTTCGTTGTGCAAATTAAAAAAAAATGATAGGTTAAGTTATATCAATGAAGATCGTAAAAAAAATCGTAAGATAGGTTAAGTTATATCACGTAAGATCGTGATCGAGTGAGGTGTTGGCAACACTGCTTGAAAATGAGGCTTATGCCTTACAAGAGAAAACCATTAAGTCGAGCCCCACCGAGCCCCACTCCGAGCCCCATTTTCGGTTGGTGAACCGGTCCACCACCACTACTGGTTAAGTTATATCACTGAAGATCGTAAAAAAAATCGTAAGATAGGTTAAGTTATATCACGTAAGATCGTGATCGAGTGAGGTGTTGGCAACACTGCGAGAAAATGAGGCTTATGCCTTACAAGAGAAAACCATTAAGTCGAGCCCCACCGAGCCCCACTCCGAGCCCCATTTTCGGTTGCTGAACCGGGCTTCTTCCACTACTAATTAAAGTAGGTCAAAGCACGTAGAGGCTCTCGTGTAGTTTAGCACAAAAAAAATGAATAGGTTAAGTTATATCACGTAAGATCGTGATATACCTACCAAGTGTGAGTGGGGAAAAAAAGTGTTCCCCTGTGCATAGCACCACGCCATGAAGGCGTATAGGGGGTGTGGGGGTAACGCCCCACACTTTCTTGATCCGGTCGTGAGTGGGGGTGATGTGATCAGCATCACGCCCCTGACCGCCTTTACCCCCCCGGTACCCATGTTATTCGACGCTGGGTAGGCGCAAAAAAGGGAAATTTTACTAAAACATCGCTAAACGCTAAAACATCGACAAAAAATTGTCAAAATATGTCAAAAACTGATATTCAATTGATAAAAAAAAAGGCAGGCTACAAATGCATACCTACCAAGTGTGAGTGGGAAAAAAAGGGAAATTTTACTAAAACATTGCTAAACGCTAAAACATCGACAAAAAATTGTCAAAATATGTCAAAAACTGATATTCAATTGATAACAAAAAGAGGCTACAAATGCATACCTACAAAGTGTGGCGTAGAAACAATAAGTTTACACTACTGCAGCTAGAACATCAGGGCATGCAACCATGCAGAAATCAATACGCCAAAGACAATAAGAGGGGTTGAGTGGGCAGCGGCCCCCAACTTTCAATGAAAAAAAAATGAAAAAAAATGGGGAGTTTTTTCAAATATTCTATAATGTAATGCACCCAAAAACATGAAATGAAATTCATTCGGTTGAGAATGAACGATTCTATGAAAATAAGGCTAAAGTTTGCCTCCCCTTCCAAAAATAGCGGGGGAAGAGGGGGTAAACTCCCCATTTTTTATTTTTTCATTGAAAGTTGGGGGCAGCGGCCCACTTAACATTTCTTATTGGTTTTGGAGTTTTGATTCCTGTACGGTTGCATCCCCGGATGTTATAGCTGAAAAACAAAAGTTACTAGAAGTAGATTGGTCAAATAGTCTACGACTTATAACATTTTTTGTCAAATAAGTGTACAAATTAAAATTTCGCGCCAGCTTCCATACATAACTTTGTAGACGGGGGTAGAGGGTGTCGTGGGTGGTGGGTTTTCTTCCACATGACATTTCAAAGTTTTATCTCAACATCGTTTAGCGTTTACAACCTCACATGCAAGTATGAAGGTCCTAAAAGCACATTAACTTTTTAATCAGCACGATGGTCCACCAGTGGACCATCTGCGGACTACGCCTATATTTTCGATGGTCCACTGGTGGACCATTGGCCGACTAAAGTTTAATAACGACAGCTAGGGAAAAGGGGTAGCAAATGTGTATTTACAAGTCGGATAATGCTGTCATTGAAACTTGACGCAGAAATATTACAATTCAGTATGTCATGACACATTGGTGGCCGCGGTGGCTCAGGGGCGGCCCCTGTGGCGGAGTGGTTAGCAAATCGCGCTACGACGCCAGGGGTCCCGGGTTCGATTCCCGGCTCGGCCATGGATGTTTGTGATTGTCTGTCCTGAAAAGTCTTGAAATTGAAATATGAATGAAATGATATGAGTGAATGAAGTGTGATGGGGGAAGCTTCCGCATAGGGGCTTTCCTTTTGTAAAAAAAAAAAAAAAAAAAGTCGGTAACGCGTCTGACTACCATGCTCAAGGTCCCGGGTTCGACCCCCGGCCGGTTCAAATCCGGGAACTTTTCTAACGGTGGAAGCGGCCCCGGCGCCCACCCAGCGTCGAATAACATGGGCACCTGGGGCAAACCCTGGGGGCCAAAGGCGGTCAGGGGCGTGATGCTGATCACATCACCCCCACTCACGACCGGATCAAGAAAGTGTGGGGCGTAACCAACACACCCCCTATACGTGGTGCTATGCACAGGGGAACACTTTACCTTTTTTTTATAACACATTGTATCTTATTTATGTTGAATCGTTAAGAAAACCTGTTGAATATCCTTCTGATCTCGGGTATAATTATTTAAAAATAATTTTATTTAATTTCATTGAAACAATACTTCAGCTGATTTCAATTTCAACATAACGAATCAACCACAAGAATGAACTTACGATTGGCACAGTATAATTTTCATATTCAAAGCATGTGGTATAAGCAACAATACAGAAATAGTTTATATTTTAGAAAAACATGATCACAGAAGTTCAAATGCGTTAACGTTTCAACACGGAAAACATATACTTTATATAGAGGGCAAGATATAGATTTATTAAACGGTATATTTTAGGATAAATTTACAAGAACACTAAAGTGATTCATACCAGTGGTTTCATATATGTATTTTTCCTTTCACTATTTTTATTTTCCGTTAGAGTTAAATGTATAAAATTAAAACGATCTATTTGTATCAGAATAAAACATTAATAATATTTTCCATATAATGTAGATATTCTAATTTTAAAATATAACTCACTTACTTCTTTTAAGGCATAGGGCAACTGTGGATACAACCAAAACTACTGCCACGATGCTGATTCCAATTGCAACTATTATTCTCATATCTCTGATCATTGGCGATGAACTCTCATTTCCTAAACTCATGTCTACAGACGATATAATGCCTGAAATGGACCACATGGCAAATTAAACTGGCATGTAAATTTCCTGTAGTTATAAAGTATTAACTATATATCGCACGGTATTAGAAACTACTCTATAATTATCCTAGTACATTACGTCAAATTATGGAACGTATTGCAAAAATAACCCAACAAGCAATAATACTAGGAGTCCAAACCTATAATATGCTTTACATTATGTAAAAACCCTTATTCATATATAACATCTGGACAATTCATTTTTCATGGAATACTGCATAGAAATACATCTTAAATATATATTGAAACTAAAATACTAATCATCTATCATCTACATTGTTACCATATAGTCCAGGTCAGTGGAGGCGAAACACTGATCGCATTACCTTGTATGGCTGACATGTAAGAGGTTTTAAATATGTTAAATATATAATTATATCCTGCTTACAGAACACACACCATTAAAAGGTTTAAGAAAACCGAAAGAACCAATTTAATCATTGAAATGGACAGCTCGTTTTCAACTGTGGACGAAATTCTGCTTTTTGGCATCTAAATAAAACGAATCGTACATTTGGGAAGGACTTTGATTGAAGATGGCTGCACTCTCGATGTATTACTTCTAGTGATAGGTGATATTATGGTTGGACGTTGACAACCCTTGCATGAATTACTTTATCCTCATTAACTTTTATCAATTTTAATGCATAACTACTTATTTCCTAATCTGTGCAGAATTTGTTGTAAAAATGAAGTATGTATTTGTAACAACTATTTTTAACATAACTAGATAATTGCCATTAGTTTTATTTTAAATTTGCTCCCCAGATATATTTCAGAACACAAAAGCATGATTGTCATTTGTATTCGACCACTTGAGTTACATGTGAGTAAGAATGGCGTTTATCTAGACACTTTCTTCACACGGACACACTTCTATCCGCTACAACTCAGTAAACAAATCAGCAGTCTTTATTAACCAAATGGCGCCAACTGTAGAAGTTTTGGATGCAGATGGCCGATGAACGTGTTCTCCAATATTTTGGATATCGCAGTCATGAACTCCTGGATCTTATACAATGAAGTGACGACCGAGAAATGTTATCGTAAAGATTAGTTTTTCAAATTATAAGAAAAATTGTCTGCAACTTATGTGCTGAAAAGGAAACCGATTCTTTTCAAGCCAATCAATGCAACCTCTAAAGAGTGAAAATTGCAAGACTTGCGAGACAGTAGGCTTTAAAGGAAAGTATAAATCATGAAACCGTTGTATGAACCGTAATAAATACGTATGTGCATTTTTAATATACTTCTGTTCGATGCTATGATGTCCATAGTGGTTTTGATTAATTAAAATCCAGTGATTTACGTAAATATAAATAACACAATATTTCTGTTACTAAGGTCTTATATATCCCACTGTGGAAGGTATTATTTGTAAAAAATTGTCACAATGATTTGAAAATAGGAAAAATGAAGAAACAGAGAAGCTGTTTTACTCTAAGAACAACAGTGAAAAATATTACAAGGAATATCTAGCCATCATAATGACGGTTAATTCTAATTGTGCCGTCCTCCTAGTGTTTAGTACTTAGTAAGTCGACTTAGGTGCTTGTATACTTCTGTTCAGAGAAACTGGCACACTCGTTTGAGTTGAAGTCCAGCTTCGTGTCCAGCAGTACAGCCGAAGTAAGTGTTCGAAGAGCAGCAGTGTTGATTACTATCAAACATTTTAATCACATGCAGGGAATATTGTGCATTTGGTTAAAATGGTACACTTCTGTTCAGAGAAAGTTGCACACTCGCTTGAGTTGAAGTCCAGCTTCGTGTCTGGCAGTACAGCCGAAGTAAGGGTTCAGAAAGTAGAAGTGTTGCTTACAATCAAACATATTAACCACATGCAGGGAATTTTGTGACTCTCAGACTCTAAGAAAAGGACTAACGGAAAGATTGCAGCGTAAATATTAATTTACTGGACTGTCCACGTCTACAATCAAAGTAATGTAAATGCAAATAATTCGTGAAATATATATAAAAAAACGCATGTTTGACGTTCGTGACGAAGTGGATATCACAACGCGTTAGAATGCGAGGGCCCTGGGTTTGAATTTGACCTGCGCATGGGTGTTCTTTTTCAGTCTCTCTTCATCGTCGCGAGTAGCCGAAAATAGATGAATATCAACACCAAATAACCAATTTTGTTATCCTAGTCCACGATAAAACTTCAAGAAAAAAAAAATTCCTTCCCAGTACACATTGGCAAACAGAATCGCGAAGTTGGCACTGAATATGCGATCGCAAGAAATATAGAAATCCGAAAGGAAGAAGAGTTTATGTCACAGCCAGGAGTTAGGAGGCCACATGAGAGGAGGTACCCCCACCCCCACATCAGTCATCCAGGATATTGAAAATAAGTCAATGGTTGTCCTCTCATTTAACTTTAACAGTAAATGGATTTTTTGTAAAATATAAACTGTGGGGCTTTATTTTTTTACACGTGCACGTTGGTTTCGTAATGGAGCACAATAATAGAATGATGAGTCTCGTAAAATTTATACCGACTGAATGAATGCCTCCGTAGATTCCAGAATAATGACTCTTCATTTTGAAATAAATAGTTTAAAATAATATAATATATGTGCCGTTGGTTGTGTTCGTCGTCACATAGCAGAATCCGCTATGTTGACGGAAGGTAGATCACGATGGTAATTTAGGGTTCGAAACATTAACCTTCCAGAAAAGCACGAATTCCCAACGTCTTCATTAATTTTCATGCACAAGCTTCACTTGTATTCTGTCAGCAATGTGCACAGCAAATCATAACTCAGCTACATCACGTAACGCAATGTTAGTTCTGCGTTTGGGATCGAACCACGAAACTTAAGATTGTATTCATCTCTTAGCCTAAAGTATAATGTATGCGAAAGGTTACATTTAAAGGAATGGCGATAGAAATTAATTTAAGTTAAATATGGGTTTTATACCCTCCATGAATGAACCGATATGGATTGGTTTAGAAATGGATATTACTTGCCGTACAAATAGATGAAGATTGTTCCTACACTTGTCTTCTCAACTGTCACTTGTCTGACCTCCCTGTCTGACATCGATACAATCACACACCATCATCCAATAATATTTTTCCACTTTTCTTCTCTCTCACAATCCGCAGACCTTACTCTCTCTCGTATTCTCGCCAACTGCCAACTTTCCACCGTATTCCAACGATCATTCCATACCCGTCTCCCAAGTCACTCACCTAACGTTTGCCAAATTCGTTATTCCGCATTCCTTTCTCTGCTTTCTGCTATGCTAAGACTTTATACTTCTTACCCAATACCTTGGGTACGATACGTTACTCTACCCCCCAAAAATAAATTTGATTTCCACTTAAAGATGAAATATATTAAAGTTTTATTCCATATCGATTGCTTCGATGGAGAGATTTTATAATTACAAAATATAGTCTGAAATTATTGATTTAACATACCATAACCCCATAACCGAAAGCATGTAATTTGATTAATATAATTCCTGAAAAATGAAAGAGGAAAGGAGAAAATAAAAATAAATATACAATGCTTGTCAGCGTATGAAAGGTAAACACTAACACGTCAGTTCGTTATGCTGACTCATGCATGCAATGACTAACAGTCGTGTGCCGCACAACTAAGTTCTATTATGACGTTATGATTGTCCATGCATAAAATATGTAAATACACACCACGTGTCACAATTTTAAGGTCATTGTTCCATCAATAGAGACCTAGTTAAAAGTTTATGTCACAATGACGCACTAATGAGGTAGTATGTAATCAATCCTGTAAACACTGACACTGCACAACACTAATAAATATTTTGAAGTTAATATTTACAAAATCAGCAAAGTTTGTAGTACTCATCCGAGTTACACGTGCACATCTGTATCATATTGTCGAAGTAAATTTCATCGTCTCTTACTATAGTGTATCATGTAAATATCGCTATCGTTGTTATTCATAATATATGTCAACAGTAAAAATTTCATTAGAAAATTTGAAGCTACTCAAAATATATACACTGTATCAGTAACTGTCCTTGAGTAATAATATATGTACATGAATTGAAAATAAGAATATCATAGGGTTCGATATATGAAATGAAAGCACTAACATTTGTCCATAAAAATAATCCTTGAGTGATCCTGATTCTCACAAAGAGTTCAAGTAAAATACCATAATTTTACTCCCGTTAACATCACTTAATAGTCTCTGTCTATAGTAATGAGGTTTCTTCTTGAACCAAACTACGTATATCTATGAACTAGTTCCCTGTGGCAGTGAAACACGTTTTTTTTCACTTGATGAATTAACTTTGCAGCTACAAATATTGTGATTGATGAAAAACATACAGTAGAGAACTGCATATCGTTGAATTATGAATGGAAAGTAATTGTAATATTAATTGTATATAAATATTTCTTCAAATCGATGTGTGTATTATCAGCGTTCAATATCAGGTCTCACTACCACATTAGTAAAAATTAAGTATAACATAATGAATGTGATTCGTGCTGGAAGATGTGGTGCTTATCAACTGATTTCGCTGGATTGTGTTATTAATACTGATGAAAGGTCTAATTGTAATTCATGTTTCCACGTGTCGAAAAATCAAAAGAAAAATCTCAGAAATAAAAATCTTGAGAAATTCTTAAAATAAATTCGTAGGACAAATTATTCCTCTGTGTCCTTCTGGTGTAAATCGTGTTGATTTCTTATTTCTCCAAGGTTATATCTGGTGACCATCTTTGAACGTTGACAACTGTGAAAAGGCTGAACTGAGGACTTTTTACATGGTTCCATAATATTGTTAAAATGTCCATTTCACCATTAAAATTTGAATTATCTGTGAGGCAACTCAGGTAGGTTTTGGTAAGGAAATTTGCATGATATACCGAAAAGGCATATCCTCCTGATCGTTAGTGTGATGTTGTATGTGAGAGAACTTACTACGATGTGTCGGTATGTGTAGAGGTTTTGTTGAGACAAGGGCGCATCTAAGTCATCCTTATTTTAAAAAGTAGCACTTGTAAATATTACAAGTTTGAAAAATCTTGTAGGTGAGGGTTGTTATATTAAACGAAAAAGAAATTTGGAACGGAATACCAATTCAGTCAGGACATTTACTCTTACTATAAATTAACCCAATTTCTAATTAATGCCATCTTCAACACACGAAATATATTTATAATATTGAGAAGAAAAAATAAATATAACTTCTAATAATTACTAAAAACAAATTGAACCTTTCGGTTAGAACGAAAGTAATATTGTAAATAATCTTGAAACTTTATGAGTGTCTACCACTGCAGAATTTAAATTGTAATTGATTTCTGAAAATATATGAATGTTTAAATTGACTGAAAATAATTAGAAATAACAATTGAATTAAATGTAATACTCTAAATATTACCCAAAAATAATGTGTCGAACGATCGTCCTTCTGTTAGTATAATATTGATAAAATAACGTCATTAATAAAGATTAATTGTAAAATTTCCTTTGCACTTGCTAGTTTTGTCCATACATTGAAATACATAAGATAACATTCTCGGAATCCGAAATCTGGTTATCCATTAATGACTCTCCCCCCCTGATGATATTGCAATCAGCCTAAGAATATTCAAGGAAAGTAATATATAATTGTGTATAGAAAAAAATAACAATTTGTAGTGTTTAACTATATATATATATATATATATACGTATATATATATATATATATATATATATATATATATATATATATATATATATATATATATATATATATTCACCTAACATTAAGTGACATAAAAAAATGAAAACTTAATTCCAATGTAGATTCCAAATGTTGTCACACAAAGAAATATCGTTCTGAACAGACATAAAATTACATGCAATTTTGTATTTTTGAAGCCGATAGCCTGAGTTGGAAGGATGCCCTGTCGGCAGTTTACTCAGTTCCCCGTGGAATCTGGAATGTGAGATATCTGCCGTTTAATTTGAAACGTGTTAGATTCTTCATGTCAAGGAATAATTTTCTCCCGTCGATGTCACAAGGTAGCGTTGCAGCAAGAAACGAATAGAATACCTGACTTGCCTATTTCTTCAGTTATTCTGTCTTCCTGAAAGTAACTCAAGTTTCCCCGTTGCTTAAAGAGGAAGAACACCCTAGTTGAAATTTATTCTTTTGCTGACGAAAGGTAACTTACCTTAAGGACGTTTGAAGCTGACTTTTGATATCGTTCTCAGAATGTGAAACACATGTAAGGAAAATTTTATGTGTGAATTTTACAATACTAGAAATAAAAATCTTAGGAAGTACTCTAAGCAGCTTGATTATAACATTCAATAAACTAATAGTAGTGTGATATTTAGAATGAAATATCCCAAATTAGGTGGATCATTATAATGTACATGTTTAATAAACATACTTTACTTCTTGAAAACTGTCATAATTCATCTCATGACTGTGACGTAAAATTGGTAATACAATCTGACAAGTGGCTGCTGATAACTCATGATCGTAGCTGTATCTATAACATATTACTTATTTCTCCTATGGTCTTAATTGATTTATTAATCTTCATATTAGCTTGTAAGAAAGATATACAAAATAATTAAATCTTGATGTAGAATACGTATAATTATAAAGGCAATCTTTATATTTATATTATTTCCATGTGAGATATTTTATTTAAGCTTTATAATTATCCAAGAACTGAATATGTTCACTATTCGTTTTTATTTTATATATATTATAATTCTTATTATTCCAATACTTATTTTGTCATAAATGGTCTGTAGCTCGTTCTATTGACTAATTTACTGCCTGTACGCATACTCAGCTCTTGTTATAACTGCTCTTTATTCTAACGTTTAAAAGACTGATACTTTTATATTTCTATCATTTTTTTAATTAACAAAATTATAATTGTAATTGTTTCTTAAATTTAGCAATTGAAATATTAAAATGTGTACTTGTTTAAACCCTATTTTGACTAACCACGCTAAATCATAGAGAATATAATTCTCACTTTCCTTACTGAATGTGTTTAACACATTTAATTCATAAAAAAAATACTAAAGTCTATTATCGATTTACACTATTTATCTTTTGTAGATCCCAAAAGATTATGTCCATCAGTTCTCTGCAAGCCTACAGAAACATGAAAAAATTTCTTACGCGCTGCTTACATTCATCAACATTCCCCTTGTTCATTATTCGTGAATACATAATATCAATTATTATAATTTTCGCCCGTTATTGTACTTTTTTATTATAAATATGAAATATCGATGTCTACGAGTTTTGACTAATGATTTTAATGTGGTAATAATTAGCTTTACACTTCCGTGTAATTATTAACGGCTAAACAATAATATTTCACATACATTTAGCGTTTTATTATTTAAAAAAATATTTGCAAGATGTAAAATTTATTTAGTGCATTAGAGTAGTGAAGACGAAGTTTTATACATAGTAAAAGGTATGTTCTAATTCATTCTCTCCTGACTTTTCCTGTTCTTCATTCTCATCATCCCAATTTACATTCCCCTCGCCGCTACCGTGTTCCGAAGCGTAGTACTTCTTCAATCTTTGGACTGAGATAGAATCAACAATTTTCTTGCCTCGTTTCGTCTTAAAGTCTGCCGTGTAGACATTAGGGTTTTCCTTTGCTATAATTATTGCAGGTCCTTTGTAAACCCATCGAAAATGAGAACCAATTCTCCTGGCGTAAATTCAATGGACTGGTGGCGCTTATCGTAGTTCTTTTTTGCTTGTCGATTGTGTTTCTGTAGAGTATGATGGGCCGCTTCTCGCGCTTTTCCGAGATCTTTGAATCTTATCTCGTTATTTACATGTTCACTGGGTCTTAAGTGTAGCCCACTCTCCCAAACCAATCTGGGCGTAAATCCAAGAAGAAGAAAAAATGGACTGTTCTTAATATTCTCCTGGTAGTTGGCATTATACGACCATACAGCCGATTGAAGATATAAAGCCAGTCTGTGTGTTTTTAATTCACAAAGTTTTTCATAATTCCCTGTAAAATGCCATGTGATCATTTCAACAAACCAATTAAATTATGATTAGTTGCTCGATCAAATTTCAGTCGGATTCCACATTTCTCCGATAATTCTTTAAATAAACTAGCCGTAAATAAATGACCACGATCTGGACAACACTATCGCAAAATTACATTTTCGAAAAGGAAGTTGGCTGCTGTCTCACTTGAAGTATCTGCTACTGATTGAGCAATTAAAAATCGAGTGCCATGATCGATTGCGCTTATTATATATATCCATGGCGAAGAAAACCACTTGGTGGATACAGTTCGCTGAAATCTAAGTTGATTCTATCTTATGGTTTCTGTTAACTGAACGTTAAAAGTTCCCCATATGGCGCTACTTTCATTCGTTTATTCTGTTGACAAATCATACATTCCTTGACCATTTTCTGAATATGAATTTTCATGAATAGAAAATAAATCCTATCCAGCGAATTTTTGTATGCTTTAGTGAAGCCATAATGCGCTCTTCCAGCTGGAAAAACTGTGCACTGTGTCAATAACAGTGTTACGAAGTGACTTCGGTATGCATAACATATTTTTAGTCGTAGCTCCCAGTTTATGTTGTCTATAAGGAAGTCAATATTCCATAAGATAATAGCAGGCTTGTCTCTGCATGCAGGGGTTGGGTGGGTTGTTGACCCCTCGTATTCATTTACTTCCAAAATAATAATGATGTTTCCAAAAAAAGAATCCTCTCGTTGGTTAATAGTACCATCAATCGTGTCATCTAACAACAACAATGTACGCCGCGCTGTAAGCTCCTCGTCCTCATCCTGTGGATCATGTTCTGCCTCTCTGCTTAAAGCATCCGCCATATTTTGTGTAGTTTTACAGTGAATTGGCGTAAAATCAAACTTGGACATCAGCATCGACCACCTAAGTAATTTATTTGAAAGTTGTGTTGAGGACCGAATGAATGTGATGGCTTTATTATCGGTAAATAAATCAAAATTTTTGCCTCGTAGAAAGAATCTGAATGACTTAAATGCGTGTATGATTGCCAACAATTCTTGCTCGATGGTTGAAAGTAGAGATTCATGGTCTTTTAACACCCTACTGCAATACAAAATAGGCTGGAAATCACCATTTGCATTTGGTTGTAAAATCACCACGCCAATAGCCTTACTGCTCGCATCAGTGTACATACAACCTTAATTCTTTTGACGGATCATATGCCACCAATATTGGAGCTGCAAGTAAAGCTTCTTTCAACCTCTCAATCGTCGTTTGCTGTTCTTCATTCCAGACGAATTTCTTCTTTTTCCCGATCCATTTTTTGCAAGGGAAGTAAATATCTCTGAATATGATTTTAAAAGAATCCTGATATAAGATGTTAATCCGATGATAGTCCTGGCATAATCTATAACCCCCCATTTGCCTTTTTTACAAGGATAACTGGAAAGTTGAAGGGTGACTGTGTAGCAGAAATGACCCCTTGCTTTAATAAAGTCTCAATCTGATTTTTAATTTCATCACGAAGGTGAACTGGAATCGGGTAGGAGTTTAAGTGAAATTCTGTGTCATCTCTTAGTTGAATTCTACTCGTATGTTTATAATTCGTGGCTCTACCTATATCATCCTTTGAGCACGTAAAAGCATGTGGATATTTAATTAAAACAGTCAAAATTTACTCCTTTTGCTGGGGTTCTAATTTCGGACTCACATCAAACTGACTAGGGTCCGCCCGTGCATCATTCACGTTAATTGACTCTTCCGTCGCGAAAACCTGTGCTTGTTCACCAATTGATTCCTTATTCTCAACATTATTGTTACTCATGATTGGCCTATCCCATGTTTCAGCTTTCCCGATAATAGTGCCTTTCTTAATTGTAACATTAAAATTTAAAGGATTTGTAATCCAAATAAGATTCAAATCCGGATAAATAATAATTGCTCTGCCAACCATCAATCCGGTTTTCTTTTGAAACTGTATGTCCGGATCTAAGAGTCTTTGTCACATGAATTAGCCAATTTCAGTGGAATACACAAATGTGTCCCAGGTTTCACTTTTATCCTTTTAGCAGCTACAAATTCTCGTTGCGAAACATGATGTAACAAATATGCAACTTTGATTGACACATTGAAGGCTTTTCTAATCTCAGTTTTAATTTTGTTTCTAGGAGGTGTACCAAATCTATGTAATGTAAGTTTATTTTTCTCAAAATTTAACTTAGCCTTGTGTCCCTTCAAGGAATCGTTTTCTAGTATAGTACGTTGATAAAAGTCCTGATCGATTCTAAATGGGTGAACAAATCTTTGGCCATGTATTAAATATTGTAGTAACACAATTTTCTTATCCGTCAGTTGACTATTATTGACCCCTCTAATCACAGTATTTATATTAAATCGCTTGGCATTGTCTGGTATGTTCTTATTTCCCGTTACCGAAATTTGACTTCCACTATCCAGGATGAACTGACGAATTTCCCCATCTACTTTCACATTGATGCTAAGTCAGTTCTTCAGAAGGAAAAGTAGAGACCGTTAAAGTTTTAACCGAAGGCCCTGCACCTAGGTCCCCGTCATATGTAGGTCTTACTCGTTTAAAATTGCTTCTGTTCTTACGAAAAGTAGAGTGATTTGCATTTACAACCTGATTATTGTGGATACTTAAATCTTTGCGCCCTTGTTGTTGCTCAAGAAATGTTCGCTCCAAAAAAGATGAGAAGTGCGAACGCCGAGATCCAGGTTTCCCGCCATTGCGCCATCGCCCCGTATGCGAGCGTTCCGACTGTGTGTTAAAGTTATTATTGCGGTTGTTATGCCAAGTATTTCTATTCTGAGCTCTATGATTACGATTATGATAATACGTTCTCCTATTGTTTCTCTCTTTAGGATCATTTTCTGTAAGTGTATATGAAAATGATCACTCAGTGAATGAATGTTTCTTCCGATGTTCTTCAAGTTTAGTTACTTTAGCCTCAAGATTCTGAAAATGCAATTCTATATCTGACTAATGAGACAGGAGTTCCGTGTTTAACTGTAATTGAGCGAGATCTTGTTGCAGTACATTTAATCTTTCCTCGATCTCCCGATTAACCTGATAATAATTTATGTCTACATGACCATTGACCGTGCGCTGCAACGTGATAGCTTGCTGAGTCCGCATGTATGCTTTACTCGATTCAGAACACGATAGAGCTTTCATTGTCTCAAATTCAGTTTCTAGAATTTTACTTTCTTTGGGCAAGATATTTGAATTGTTCAACACTTTATAAGATGTCGTAACATTTCATGCAATCATTCATATTCCTTGTTATAAACATCTTTCATAAAGTCAGGTTGTAAACCCCCGCTTATTTGCTTAATTTGTTCACTAATTCCCATGGCAGGGTCTAATTTTAATAACAATAACTGTTTTTCTCTTACATAAATTGAAACGGGTTCATTTTCCTGATGGAGACGTAAACGGATTTGTTGTTCTAGTTTAAAGGTGTACCCCGATCCCGTAAATTCTTCAACAATTCTAGTTTTTAAAGTAGTAAAATCTATATCCTATGCTTCCTGGGCTCGACTCCAAATATTTTGCCATCCCAATGCTGAATCACACAAAACTTACGGTAGTATTTGCCTTTTCTTTATGTCATTAAACTAATTCAGAATGGCTAAACTTTCAAATTTGTCAATTAATTTTATGAAAAAAGACACAATCTGACCAAAGCAGAAATGTATTTTATTATAAAACATAAACTAAACGTAACGTTTCAACCTTCTAGCAAGGTCTTCTTCAGACTCTGCACTAAGTACAAATGTAACAAGGTACAAAACAGGACGATATATGTACATATATACAAAAACATTACTCCCCTCCAGACTATTAGAAAGTTGTTCTGGAACAGTGGCAAATCAGTTGGTTATCACTCGCTTAACCTAATGTATAATGTATGCGAAAGGTTACATTTAGAGGAATGGCGACAGAAATTAACTTAAGTTAGATATGGGTTCTATACTCTCCATGACTGAACCGATATGGATTGGTTTAGAAAAGAATATTACTTGCCTTACAAATAGATGAAGATTGTTCTTACACTTGTCCTCTCAAATGTCACTTGTCTGACCTCCCTGTCAGACATCGATTCAATTACACACCATAGTCCAAAAATAGTTATCCACTTTTCTTCTCTCACAATCGGCAGACCTTACACTCTCTCGTATTCTCGCCACTGCCAACTCTCCACCGTATTCCAACGATCATTCCATGCCCGTCAACTAAGTCACTCACCTAACGTTTGCCTATTTGCTTATTCCGCATTCCTTTCTCTGCCTCCTGCTATGCTAAGACTTTATACTTTTTACCCAAAACCTTGGGTACGATACGATATAAACCCTATGTGATGAAGAGTATTGCTTTCAAATGAATGCAATTAGCGAGAAGACACATAAAAAGTTTCGAGCTGGACAGGAAAAGATGCAATCTTATGGAGATATTACCGAATATGTAGGTTTCTTCACCGTGGCTTATGGCCATGTCGGTTAAAGGCCAGCTTTTTTAGCTGAAATCTTACGTTCGATTCCCCCCCGTGGTCGATTTTTTTACCAACTTGTAACACATTAATTTTTTCATTGTCTATGTATTTTAGTGTTTTAAAGTGTGAGGCAAACCACTATGTGCTTTGGCCAAGTATCGAACATGGGACCTCCTGCCTGATTACAAGTCGTCACACCGATTGTAGCTTTATATTATGTTATTGCTCGTGTGGAAAGATGAAAATAAAATTATGACACCCACAGATCTTCTGACAGTCAAGATAATTTTGATTGAAAAGCTTGTTTTATTTTCTTCTTCGTGTTGCATCTAAAACTCGCCCCTTACAATAATCAATACTAAAAACGAGTTGTGAAATACAACCGAAAATGAAACGTTCAATATTCATTGGAAGAGGTGTCACTGAAATTAACTGCATAACTTGTGAGTTAAATACATAGAAATATTGTTTCGAAATATATTTTGCAGTTAGCTAGATAATATATCATGATGTAGCAGACGGGGGAGATATATTGGCTTTGCTTCTAATTGCTAATTTTGATTTGCCTTGCGAGCGTGAATATGCGTGCCTACCCAATGGCCTACTGGCAACGCCGTTTCAAGATTCAATCCACCTAGCTACGGATCCCATTTTAAACATTACGCCCAGTTACAATTACCCTATATGAACACTAGTGATTTCATAAAAAAGTTTTTTTCGTGGAAATTGTATTGTATTGCCCTTAGTACCTAATCTACCATTTCTTCAGTTTCTGCCTCACTTTTAGTTGTTACTTTGCTCCAGATTATGAAGCCAAAATCGCAACTATTTCCGGGACGGCGTAGCAACCGGTGTGCAATCACAGCGTAGAACGATTGTTGACAAATTCCTGTTTCCCTACTAGCTGCTTTGGGGAGGGGGGGGGTTAACGTTGTCGCTTCTTGCCCAAACACTAGGCCTAATTGGTAGACATCTGGTTGGGTGGGCATGACTCACTGCAAGAAAGAATGTCCACTTATCCGACCTGCCACATGTCGGGATCCAATCCGTCGACACACTGTACATGATGGACAGACACGTGCTAACGTCATCCGTGTTTGGTTCCTTGCTGGGCGGGATCAACGTGCTTCCAACTGCTGTCGCGAACTAACGACTCAGTAGTGTATATTAATGGGTTCTAATTCATTCCAAGTAGGTATCCCCTATTTCTATGGATTTAGCCTCAGTTGTATCATATTTTGACGATTTTTTTTGTGGATTTTATGGCGTTCGACGACGTTCCAGTACAATTTTCACCGCAACTCGGTTTCTTCCACCTCATACTTTGTAGGTATGTTACAATCTGACGTGATAAAACTTAACCTATTTACTTTTTACGACCTTTTACGGGCTAAGTTGTTTATAATATTTTTATCTGGTTACATTCTTTTTTGTTACGACTTATTACGATCTCATGTGATATAACTTAACAATATATTCTTTTTTTTACGACCTTTCACGAGGATATATATATATATATATATATATATATATATATATATATATATATATATATTTACGATCTTTTACGGACTAATCTAACCCAAGGTCCGTTGACTTGTTTGCCGCGTGCTTTGGAAGGTCTGTTCATAACGACCCTTTTCAGCTAGCCGAGGTGGTTGTAAAACTGTGACGTCATAGTAATGACAGATCGCTGGGAAAAGTTTGGTATCCGCTAGTTTTAGCAAGGGAAACTTGTTTCTCTGTTCTTTCCTTACGCTTACATTCGTGTATTTCCAGTATTTTTTATGCGTTTCATATTGTAGTGTCTGGGTGACAATAAATATTGTCTCACTGTGCTGCAAGCGCATAAATATATATAAAAAAACGGAAAATTCCCATATTGTTTACCGCATATTTTCGTCCGATGAGAAGTTCCAAGCAAATGCTATTAAAAGGCAAATTTCAGGTTGCTATTTTTCTTTTTATACCAGTGTGTTACGAATGTGATTTATAATCCGAATTAGTAGGAATTACAGCAAAGAAGAGTCTGAAGAAAGGCGCTGTTCCTACAGTGATAATCCCAGTTACGCTAGCTTAGTGACGATAAGAGTGTTCTTGCAAGACGTGTAAAGATGGGGTTGACAAATGCGGACTTTTTATTTTTACGGAGTATATGATCTGACTATCAATCTGGAGACTCGGGTTCGATCCCCGGTGGTAGAACCGGGATTTTTTTTTTGCACATCTTCAAGCTGCTCCGGCACACAGCCAGCATCGTATAAATGGGTACTTGGAGGAAACTCTGGGGGACAAAAGCGATACTTAAAGTGCAGCAAATTGAGAGCTTTGTTAATAAATTTGACCTGAAAGATGGAAAGTGGTTATATGTAAACCTCTATCCCCGAAAATAAGATAGTAAAATTTCCGAATCGAGATTTTAGATTTTTCGGAATCTGCATATTTTTTGGCCATCCTTAGTGTGAAGGCAAGATTGCTAGGAAAAATGCTCTGAGTGTGTCTGTCAGATCGAGAACAAGTATGTGCAAAAAATTGCAATTTTTTTAATGGTGCAATAAATGATATGGAGAGAATGCACCTATTTGTTGTCACCAATTCTCTATGTTGATACTTTTAGTTGTCATCTATCACTCATCGTTATGGCACTTCTAAACCTATTTGACATTTCCCCACTACCCTTATACCTATTTTCTAACTCGTGATAATGAAGATTTTACATTTTGAGTTCCTTTTCGCGATAGAATTAAATCTCCACCTTTGCCGGGGTTCGAAGGTAAGGAGATAAACTGATTACCCATCTGCATTATCCCTCCCTTACAATACTCGATTGGAGTACAAATAATGTGGAGTTTAAAAATTTTAGATGTATGAGAAATGCAGTTGCCGATCGAATAATATATTTAAACGTAGAATACAATAGATTGCGTGATCGCCGACGGGTATACAAACGGTGTTTTTTCTCTTCTTTCCTATTCAACGACATGATTGTACATGATTGTAATGTATACTTGTAATGTAGAATCTTCGATACCTGGTGAAGGTGCAGGTCACTATAAAATCTGCATGTCCAGAATAAATGTATCAATTCATTCATTACCTTCAAAGATGCAATAATTTGTGCAGGGATAGTAGTTTTCACTCTCAGCCTCATGACTGTTACATCCCAACACAATTTCCTGAAGCCATAACAATCTATTTCCGTGCCACATCACACCAAGAGTATATGATTCGTAAATTGTTACACAGACACTAAGAAAAGTCACTGGGTGGACCATACAAGTACAGTTAAAATATAATTTTAGAATTGCATGAAATGATTCCTGGCAATAATATGTTAAATTTTTGTGTTTTTTTTACAATGTCATCTCTTGTGTTATGTCTAGCAATTGATTAAATCAAGTACCGAACATTATCGAAAGGCAATTCTCGAAACGTTAGACTGAAATGATAAAATTATATATATATAAAACAATCATTTGACACCTTTCTTCTTCTGAAATGTCTTTGCATGGCCGTTCCAGTCTTATCGTTGTTTCCAACACGGTCAAAAGCTAGCGGAGAGAATAACAAATGCAAAAGATTCCGGCCGTGTGATTTGCAGAGTATTAGATATATTGAGATGCAAAAGATTGAATATGTTTTGTTCAGGGATAGAGTGACAGATGGATGGCTTATATTACTAAACCTCCGAGGTTTTAAGAAAGCAAAATAATTAATTGGTTAATATAGAAAGGAATGGTCAATTAATATATCAATTTACCGAGTTATTAGGATTTGGCATCCTCGAATCTTCCCCGAAGTCGCAAGCCCCCACCCTCTACGAATTTATTTCCGACACGGTTCCCACTCTCGTCATAGCTCATGCTTTTTACAGATAACATCAAAAGCCGTGGCAACCGATTTCTCTAGTTTTTGAACATGCCCCTTCCATTCACAACACGGAAACTCATCTTAGCATATCGTGAAAATTATTCTACTCTTAACATCGCAACGATGGGGATGAATAAGGATGGTCAGTACCAAGTGGTTTGGTGAATCTCAAAGCTCCAGGAAAATAAACCTCCGGAATGTTTCCCATATAACAATAAAAACAAGCTAACACTGTAAATTAAACTTCGTGTAATTTTGATATTATTGAACAGCAATCAGAAACCATGTTGCAAGCAGTGTGAAAACTAGAGCTGCTATGAAAAAACATTTATTTTAATGTTAACATTTCAATCTAACGTTTTCGTGAATTGTTTTTCGGTAATATTCGGTACTTGATTCAATCAATCGTTAAACAAAAAAAAACACAACATTTAAACATTATTACCAGAAATATTTTTATTCAATTCTAAAAAAAAATACTAACTCTTGCACAATATGTTTTAACTCTATTTTTATGGTGGAAATCGGAATTTATCTCAGGAAGGCCTATTTATTGATGAAATATCAATGAGTATGTGCTTGCCTATCTGAAATGACTAGAAAAAACTAGAAAATTCGCTTGCTACGGTTTTTGGTGTTTTCTGTAAAAAGCATGAGCTATGACGAGAGTGGGCACCGTGTCTGAAATAAATTCGTAGAGGTTGGGGCTTGCGGCAAGGAGGTTGATTGATTTGGTGTTTTAAGTCCACTTTATGCATAGGATGGCTAATCGGGACTGGACCTACAGTTTAAATTGGGATCCGAACCACCTGTTCCTCCACCAGGTATCGAACCACGGACCCCTTGATTGCAAGACGGCGACGCTAGCGGCATGAAGATTCGAGGTTGCCATATCCTAATAACTCGATAAATTGATATATGAATTGACCATTCCTTTCTATATTAACCAGTTAATTCTCTTGCTTTCTTAAAGACTCGAAGGTTTAGTAATGGAAGCCTTCTATCTGTTACCCTATCCCTGAACAAAACTAATTCGATCTTTTCCATCTCAATGTATCTAATTCTCTGCAAATCACACGGCCGGAATCTTGTGCACTGGTTATTCTTTCCGCTACCTTTTGACCGTGTTGGAAACAACGTGAAGACTGGAACGGCCATGCAACGACATTTCAGAAGAAAGATGTTAAATGAATTTTTTTTTTGTGATAATGTTAAAATTTCAGTATAACGTTTCGAGAATTGCCTTTCGATAATCCTCGGTACTTGATTTAATCAATCGTTGGACATAACACAAAAGATGACATTGTAATATTATTATTAAAAAAAAAACATTATTAGCAGGGATCATTTCATGCAATTCTAAAATTATATTTTAACTGTACTTGTATGGTCCACCCAGTGACTTTTTTAGGGTCTGTGTAAAAATTAACGAATCATATACTCTTGAGTGATGTGGCACGGAAATAGATTCTTATAGCTTCAGGAAATTTCGTTGGGTTGTAACAGTCATGAGGCTGAGAGTGAAAACTACTATCCCTGCACAAATTTTTGCATCCTTGAAGTTAATGAATTGATACATTTATTCTGGACATGCAGATTTTATAGTGACCTGCACCTTCAACAGGTATCGAAGATTCTACATTACAAGAATACATTACAATCATGTACTCATTCATGTCGTTGAATAGCAAAGAAGAAAAAACCTCGTTTGTATATAAGTCGGCGATCACCCAATCCTTTGTGTTCTACATACAAATATGTTATTCGATCGACAACTGCAAATTAACATTTCTCATAAATCTAAAGTTTTTGAACTCCACGTGATTTGTAATTAAACCGAGTATTGTAAGGATGGGGGAAAATGCAAATAGGTGATTTGTTTATATCCTTATCTTCGAACGCCGGCAAAGGTGGAGGTTAATTTCTATCACGAAAAGGATCTCAAAATGTAAAATCTTCATTATCAGGAGTTAGAAAATAGGTATATTAGGAGTGGGAGAAATGTCAAGTAGGTTTAGAAGTGCCATAACGGTGAGTGATAGATGACACCTAAAAGTATCAACATAGAGAATTGGTGACAACAAATAGGTGCATTCTCTCCATATCATTTATTGCACCATTAAAAAATTGCAATTTTTTGCACAAATTGACAAAATTAAAGAAGAGACAAGTAGCAATTATTCACATTATTTTTTAGCACCATCAAAACAAAATTTCATTCGCACCAATACTGATTGCGAATAATGTTCTTTCTTTATTTTTTCAGGTGCCGAAATCAACTTTTTATTCCCCTCTTATCACACTAGGAAAATAAATATGCAACTTTAATTATTACACATTCCATTCATCCATGTTAATTAACCAAGATCCATTAAGAATATGCTATTTCTGATTAGATTCTATTTCTCCCCATAAAATAATTGGATGAGTATGGCTATTAATGTTAGGATTGAACTATGATTAAAAGGACGGTGTAATTTGCAGGTATGTTATTTATAAGAGATTTTCTTGTGGAACAGAATATCAGAGGAAGCTTATATTCGGTCAGGTCGAGACAACACACTAATTCACTATAAAATACCTAAACACCTTCGAAAGACGATTGAAAACAAGTTTTTGCACAACGGTTAAAAGGAAGGTGAAATTTGCAGGTGGAGACAACACATCCGAAACAAAATATCGTGCAAAAAAAAAAAATATATAGAATAATTCAAACATCATAAAATGGCGACCGAAAGTGGGCGTATCTCGGAAACGGTAAAATATAGTACAATATTAACTCGAAAAATCCCACCCCGCAGACCTCTCTGTCGATTTCGGCAACATAGAGTACGTGTACAAAATTTGGTGGTTCTAAGGTCAATGCGTGGGCCAACTTCATATTTTTTTTCGATCGCTCGTAACTTTCGAAAGGATGATCGTAGGAACATGAGTTTTTTTGCGTTAGCATCGTCTCGACGTCCTCTGTCCTATCCTACCGAAATTGGTATAGGTCGTCATGGAACCAAATTTACCTCCTCTGAAAATTGTTTGTCCAGTGTTATAAAACCTAAAATTGCGAATATCTCGAAAACGTTGAGAGATAGGGCAAAAATAAATCGAAAAAGTACCCAATAGGGTGCCGTTGGGTAACCCTTGTCTATTTTGGTGATGCAGAGTACGTATACCAAAATTGGTGGCCCTAAGTTCAAGGGGGAGGTTTTTTATTGTCCAAACACCATTTGCCAATTATTTGTTTCATTGCTCGTATCTTCCGAACAGATGGTCGCAGAGAGCTCAGGTTTGGTGCGTTAGCATCGTCTCGGTGTCCTCCCTGACTGTAAGAAATTCAAAATGGCGACCGGAAGTGGATGTAGCTCGAAAACGGTTATACTTGGTCAAAATCTGTTTTTGCGATAACAAAAACATGCATACGAATAGGTCAACTGTTTCCCATGTATGCTAGATTAGTCCGTAAAAGATCGCTAATATATATATATCCTCGTGAAAGGTCGTATAAAAAGGGGAATAGGTAAAGTTATATCACATCAGATTCTAAAAAGTCATAAGAAAAAAAAGGATGTAACCAGAAATAAAATAATAAACAACCCTTGTAGGTTAACTTAGCCCGTAAAAGGCCGTAAAAGTAAATAGGTTAAGTTATATCACATAAGAACGTAGCATACCTACAAAGTAGGAGGTGGAAAGAACCGAGTTGCAGTGAAAATTGTACTGGAAAATCGTCGAACGCCACAAAACCCACAAAAAATCGTCATAATATGGTGCAACTCAGGCTAAATCCATAGAAATAGGGGATTCCTACTTGGGATGAGTTAGAACCCCTTAATATACACTACTCGACTCACGCCCACGCTGGAGCGGGTCTTCGCAGTTCATCAGAAACTTTAAGTGTGCACAGGAGATAATTTGATGATTTCTGAGGAGACGGTTCAGAATTGTTATTGAAACCTACATAAGTAGATTCAGCGTTAAAAATCATGTGCCTGAAATTATTATTTCAAATTCCGTTCCAGTACAAAATAAATTATAAGAGTAAGTAGCAGGATACACAAAGGACCGAGAAGAGTCACAATTTTCAAGTTTGGCGAAATGACGTAGTGGTTGTCGACCTCCGTGGCGAAGTGGTGTCGACCTCCGTGGCGAAGTGGTTAGCAGAGCGCGCTACAACGCCAGGGGTTCTGGGCTCGAGTCCCTCGTAAGGCATGGGTATTTGTGTTCGTCCAGTTAATAAGAAACAATGAAAAGTGTAAGAATTGAAATGTGTAAAAGTGAGAAAAAGAGTGAATGGTGGGGGATACCTCCGTGTAGGGGGGGGGGTATTTCCTTTTTTCTAAAAAAAAATAGTGGTTAAGGCAGGTGCTTGCGATAATAAGGGTCTTACGTTCGATCCACACTTAAGGCAACTTTATTTTCAAAACTTTTTTAAAGTGTCGTTGCATTTCTATAAGTAACTAGAAAATATTGGTAAATTAAGTAAAAGAAAATATAACTAATTTACCATTATAATGAATTCGATTATATTTCTTTAAAACTATTCTCTTAGCAATGACCTAAAAGAAATTCTGGTTGTAAAAGCAAACATTTATTATATGGATGTTTAATTACGAATTTGCCGACATGTGTGGCGGAGTGGTTTGCAGCAACAGCGTGCAACGATTCTAGGAATTCCAGGTTCGAATATCCCATCCCGAGCATAGCTGTTCTTCGTAACTGTCGCTGCATCAGTTACCATATCATCAATCATCCTCATCGTCACATTTGCCAAATGTAGCTAAATCAAAATAAATTGCGTATTTATCAAAGAAGAAAGAATACTGTTTTTTATATAAATTCTGACGCCTTTTTAGTATTTTTTACAAAATGCAACAGGGGAATATTTTATTTCGTAGGTTCAAAAGTTGTCAGTAATTCGATCAATATGAAATAGCCTGGATGTTGGGCTGTCTGGCTGTCTACAATCACAACATAAAAGAGACTCTGAATTGGTCTCTAATAACAATAGAAATTAGAGTTGAAATTTCAATCGGTTTTGGACCATGCTATAGCCGCAGTAGAGATTTGTCCTGTTAAATTTGAATCCTACCATAACAACTTGAATCGAGCCATACTACTAGTAGTGACATCAACCCGGTTCTGCACCATCAAGTGAGCCGATTTTTTTTTTTTAACAATTTAACCTCAGTGATAGCCTTTTATGACGAGTTTTTTGTGGTTCTTACAGTGTTCAACAATATTTTAGTGCAATTTCCACGGCAACTAAACGCCTGTTTCTGCAACATCAAGTGAGCCACAGTGTTGCCAACCCACGTAAATTTTAGCATATGATATTTCACAGGCGAAGCTAACCTACAAATAGGAGTTGGCAACACTGATACGGCCTAGTGATATATATTTATCCGCTTGAGCAACTTCAAGTGAGCCGCAGTGTTGCCAACCCACCCCAAGAAAATTTTACCATGTAATATTTTACAGGCGAAGCTAACCTACAAATAGGAGTTGGCAACACTGACTAGTTGCTTCACAAACCTTTTGATTTTTAAACATTTTGCTATATGATATTTCAGAGGCGAAGCTAACCTACAAATAGGAGTTGACAGCGTAGCCTTCTAAGAGATTATAAGTATGCGGTAAGATGAAGAAGAGTTGGTGACGCTAACTGGCAATAGTGGTGGTGGTGCAGTGTTAATGCTTCCCCCCTCCTCTTCTCCCTCCCCTTCTCCTTCTTCTTTTTCTTCTTCTTCTTCTTCTTCTCCTCTGTATTTTCTAGCATACTGATCTATTGCATGCTAACTAAACCTCTTAAGCAATATTGGGGGAGGCAGACTCTTTTAACGCCACGGGTCCTCCACATGTATGTATGTAATGCGATTTGGGGGAAGAGGGGGGGGGGACAAATTTTGAACTTACGGCTGGAAAAATGTTTCTATAACATGTTTTCGTTCGAAACAAATTCATAGATAGATATTGTTAATAAATATTAATATTTTGCTATTAATTGTAAATATATACTTATTGTATTGTAGCAATTAGTTTTTGGTATCGAAAAGCGACGTTATCGTATTTGAAAATTATTTTTCTGTGGACATCTAGAAAACTACAATTTCGTGCTAACAATGTTGACCGAATACAGAATGAAAAATAGGTAGGGTCTTGGGACGGCGGAAGTTATACTTCCTGGCTTTTCAGTAGCTGAACCTTGGACGGCGAAAGTTACTTCATGGTAGTTCAGTAGCTGAACAATAAATATGGAATTCCTCACTGGCGTAAGTAGTGTTATTTGTGGTATTATAAACTCGAGAAAGTATGAACCCCCCTCTGGCAGATTTGCCTACACTTAAAACTTGCTCAACATGCCCATATGAGCTTTTTGCTCAAGTGTGGAACCCCGTCTAATCCAAGATTTTTGTAAAAATGCCCTCGGGAATTTCCTGAGAAAGTATGACCCCCCTCAGATTGATTTGCCTACACTTATAAAAGGCACTTCTGTGAGATTGTTGTCCATAAACCTGTCAAAAATATGCCCCTCTTGATATTTTTTTTGGCCACACCTAAAACTACGCAAACGTATTAACACACACACACACACACACACACACACACACACACACACACACACACACATATTTACTTCCGGTTTAAGTTCAATTGGGCACCAGGCTCAACTTGTATATCTAGTATTAAGATAATGTAAATCTTCTAGAATTGCTCTGTGACTCTCTCATTTCTTACATCATAAACATATGATTTTTCACCTATGAGAATAACACTACATATGGTGTCATCAGGGAGTGTATCGTGGAATTCACAGATAATTTTAATGTTTGTCCTGTCATTAACCACAACTTGTTTCCTTTTTGAAGTGTTGATGACAAACATGGGTCTCTGTGCTTTGAATTCATCTGGTGTGTAATACATGTCAGTATTGCCCGAGCCTGGCTGATATTTCTACAGCACTGATGAGCAGGGATTTGGAACTGCATGTAAAACAAGACATGAAATTTGTTACACTGATGAGAAGATCCTATTAAAAATTAAACTTGTTAGAATTGATTACTGACAAGAATAATAATTATGAAGAAACGCAGTCCCTATCTCTGACAGAGCAATGCTGTGATGAGGTACAGGCTTCAGAAAATTATACCCAAGCAGATTTCAACTACAAATATCTTGCCTCTTCCTGCATACAGACCCGAGCCTGGCTGATATTTCTACAGCACTGATGAGCACGGATTTGGAACTGCATGTAAAACAAGACAGGAAATTTGTTACACTGATGAGAAGATCCTATTAAAAATTAAACTTGTTAGAATTATTTTCTTGCATCGATTATACAATTGTTAGAGCATATAATCATAGAACATGTGGCAGAGTGATGGCAATGTTGCAGAGAGAAACAAGATTGTAACAAGAGAGCCTGAAAAATACAGAAACATAAAATCAATAAAACATCTCATACATCCAGATTGTTGCAGGTTGTCATATCTTATAGAGGTTTATTCAGAAAATTATACCCAAGCAGATTTCAAACAAATATCTTGCCTCTTCCTGCATACAGACCCGAGCCTGGCTGATATTTCTACAGCACTGATGAGCAGGGATTTGGAACTGCATGTAAAACAAGACAGGAAATTTGTTACACTGATGAGAAGAGCCTATAATTGTAGAATTGATTACTGACAAGAATAATAATTATGAAGAAACACAGTCCCTATCTCTGACAGAGTTATGCTGTGATGCTATTATTATGTACAGGCTTCAAAAAATTATACCCAAGCAGATTTCAACTACAAATATCTTGCCTGTTCCTGCATAGAGATCCGAGCCTGGCTGATATTTCTACAGCACTGATGAGCAGGGATTTGGAACTGCATGTAAAACAAGACAGGAAATTTGGCAGATATTGTTATAGTGATGGCTGCACAGAGAAACAAGATTGTAACTAGAGAGCCTGACATCCAGATTGTTGCAGGTTGTCATATCTTATAGAGGTTTGTTCTGAATATAATTATATTTTATTGATTATGACTAATGTAATAATTATGAAGAAACACAGTTTCTATCTCTGACAGAGCTATGCTGTGATGAGGTACAGGCTTTAGAAAATTATACCCAAACAGATTTCAACTTTGCCTCTTCCTGCATACAAACCAGAGCCTGGCTGATATTTCTACAGCACTGATGAGCAGGGATGGAACTGCATGTAAAACAAGACAGGAAATTTGTTACACTGATGAGAAGAGCCTATTAAAAATTAAACTTGTTAGAATTGATTATTGACAAGAATAATAATTATGAAGAAACACAGTCCCTATCTCTGACAGAGCTATGCTGTGATGAGGTACAGGCTTCAGAAAATTATACACAAGCAGATTTCAAACAAATATCTTGCCTCTTCCTGCACACAGACCCGAGCCATTTCTACAGCACTGATGAGCAGGGATTGGAACTGCATTCAAAACAAGACAGGAAATTTGTTACACTGATGAGAAGATCCTATTAAAAATTAAACTTGTTAGAATTGATTACTGACAAGAATAATAATTATGAAGAAACACAGTCCATATCTCTGACAGAGCTATGCTGTTAGGTACAGGCTTCAGAAAATTATACCCAAGCAGATTTCAAACAAATATCTTGCCTGTTCCTACACACAGACCCGAGCCTGGCTGATATTTCTACAGCACTGATGGACAGGGATTTGGAACTGCATGCAAAACAAGACAGGAAATTTGTTACACTGATTTGAAGAGCCTATTAAAAATTAAACTTGTTAGAATTGATTACTGACAAGAATAAAAATTAAGAAGAAACACAGTCCCTATCTCTGACAGAGCTATGCTGTGATGAGGTATAGGCTTCAGAAAATTATACCCAAGCAGATTTCAACCTTGCATCTTCCTGCATACACACAGACCCGAGCCTGGCTGATGTTTCTACAGCACTGATGAGCAGGGATTTGGAACTGCATGTAAAACAAGACAGGAAATTTGGCAGATATTGTTATAGTGATGGCTGCACAGAGAAACAAGATTGTAACAAGAGAGCCTGACATCCAGATTGTTGCAGGTTGTCATATCTTATAGAGGTTTGTTCTGAATATAATTATATTTTATTGATTATGACTAATGTAATAATTATGAAGAAACACAGTTTCTATCTCTGACAGAGCTATGCTGTGATGAGGTACAGGCTTTAGAAAATTATACCCAAACAGATTTCAACTTTGCCTCTTCCTGCATACAAACCAGAGCCTGGCTGATATTTCTACAGCACTGATGAGCAGGGATGGAACTGCATGTAAAACAAGACAGGAAATTTGTTACACTGATGAGAAGAGCCTATTAAAAATTAAACTTGTTAGAATTGATTATTGACAAGAATAATAATTATGAAGAAACACAGTCCCTATCTCTGACAGAGCTATGCTGTGATGAGGTACAGGCTTCAGAAAATTATACCCAAGCAGATTTCAAACAAATATCTTGCCTCTTCCTGCACACAGACCCGAGCCATTTCTACAGCACTGATGAGCAGGGATTGGAACTGCATGTAAAACAAGACAGGAAATTTGTTACACTGATGAGAAGATCCTATTAAAAATTAAACTTGTTGGAATTGATTACTGACAAGAATAATAATTATGAAGAAACACAGTCCATATCTCTGACAGAGCTATGCTGTTAGGTACAGGCTTCAGAAAATTATACCCAAGCAGATTTCAAACAAATATCTTGCCTGTTCCTACACACAGACCCGAGCCTGGCTGATATTTCTACAGCACTGATGGACAGGGATTTGGAACTGCATGCAAAACAAGACAGGAAATTTGTTACACTGATTTGAAGAGCCTATTAAAAATTAAACTTGTTAGAATTGATTACTGACAAGAATAAAAATTAAGAAGAAACACAGTCCCTATCTCTGACAGAGCTATGCTGTGATGAGGTATAGGCTTCAGAAAATTATACCCAAGCAGATTTCAACATTGCCTCTTCCTGCATACACACAGACCCGAGCCTGGCTGATATTTCTACAGCACTGATGAGCAGGGATTTGGAACTGCATGGAAAACAAGACAGGAAATTTGGCAGATATTATTATAGTGATGGCTGCAGAAAGAAACAAGATTGTAACAAGATAGACTGAAAAATACAGAAACATAACATCTCATACATCCAGATTGTTGCAGGTTGTCATATCTAATAGAGGTTTGTTCCGAATATAATTATATTTTATTGATTATGACTAATGTAATAATTATGAAGAAACACAGTCCCTATCTCTGACAGAGCTATGCTGTGATGAGGTACAGGCTTCAGAAAATTATACCCAAGCAGATTTCAATCTTGCCTCTTCCTGCACACAGACCCGAGCCATTTCTACAGCACTGATGAGCAGGGATTTGGAACTGCATGCAAAACAAAACAGGAAATTTGGCAGATATTGTTATAGTGATGACAATGTTGCAGAGAGAAACAAGATTGTAACAAGAGAGACTGAAAAATACAGAAACATAACATCTCATACATCCAGATTGTTGCAGGTTGTCATATCTTATAGAGGTTTGTTCTGAATATAATTATATTTTATTGATTATGACTAATGTAATAATTATGAAGAAACACATTCCCTATCTCTGACAGAGCTGCACTGATGAGCAGGGATGGAACTGCATGTAAAACAAGACAGGAAATTTGGCAGATATTGTTATAGTGATGGCTGCAGAGAGAAACAAGATTGTAACAAGAGAGCCTGAAAAATACAGAAACAATAAAACATCTCATACATCCAGATTGTTGCAGGTTGTCATATCTTATAGAGCTTTGTTCTGAATATAATTATATTTTATTGATTATGACTAATGTAATAATTATGAAGAAACACAGTCCCTATCTCTGACAGAGCTATGCTGTGATGAGGTACAGGCTTCAGAAAATTATACCCAAGCAGATTTCAACCTTGCCTCTTCCTGCATACACACAGACCCGAGCTATTTCTACAGCACTGATGAGCAGGGATTTGGAACTGCATGCAAAACAAGACAGGAAATTTGTTACACTGATGAGAAGAGCCTATTAAAAATTAAACTTGTTAGAATTGATTACTGACAAGAATAATAATTATGAAGAAACACAGTACCTATCTCTGACAGAGCTATGCTGTGATGAGGTACAGGCTTCAAAAAATTATACCCAAGCAGATTTCAACCTTGCCTCTTCCTACATACAGACCAGAGCCTGGCTGATATTTCTACAAGGCAGGGATTTGGAACTGCATGCAAAACAAGACAGGAAATTTTTTACACTGATAAGAAGATCTTATTAAAAATTAAACTTGTTAGAATTGATTACTAACAAGAATAATAATTATGAAGAAACACAGTCCCTATCTCTGACAGAGCTATGTTGTGATGCTATTATTAGGTACAGGCTTCAGAAAATTATAGCCAAGCAGATTTCAAACAAATATCTTGCCTCTTCCTACATACAGACCCGAGCCTGGCTGATATTTCTACAAGGCAGGGATTTGGAACTGCATGCAAAACAAGACAGGAAATTTGTAACACTGATGAGAAGATTCTATTAAAAATTAAACTTGTTAGAATTGATTACTGACAAGAATAATAATTATGAAGAAACACAGTCCCTATCTCTGACAGAGCTATGCTGTGATGCTATTATTAGGTACAGGCACACAAGCAGATTTCAAACAAATATTTTGCCTCTTCCTGCATACAGACCCGAGCCTGGCTGATATTTCTACAGCACTGATGAGCAGGGATTTGGAACTGCATGTAAAACAAGACAGGAAATTTGTTACACTGATGAGGAGAGCCTATTAATAATTAAACTTGTTAGAATTGATTACTGACAATTATTGAATACAGATATGTTTGCATCGATTATACAATTGTTAGAGCATATAATCATAGAACATGTGGCAGAGTGATGGCAATGTTGCAGAGAGAAACAAGATTGTAACAAGAGAGACTGATAAATATAGAAACATAACATCTCATACATCCAGATTGTTGCAGGTTGTCATATCTTATAGAGGTTTGTTCAAAAAATTATACCCAAGCAGATTTCAACTACAAATATCTTGCCTGTTCCTACACACAGAGCCGAGCCTGGCTGATATTTTTACAGGGGCAGGGATTTGGAACTGCATGTAAAACAAGACAGGAAATTTGTTACACGGATGAGAAGAGCCTATTAAAAATTAAACTTGTTAGATTTGATTACTGACAATTATTGATTACAGATACGTTGTTAGAGCATATAATCATAGAACATGTGGCAGATATGCAGAGAGAAACAAGATTGTAACAAGAGAGCCTGAAAAATACAGAAACATCTCTTACATCCAGATTGTTGCAGGTTGTCATATCTTATAGAGGTTTGTTTAGTACCCAAGCAGATTTCAAACAAATATCTTGCCTCTTCCTACATACAGACCCGAGTCTGGCTGATATTTCTACAGCACTGATGGGCAGGGATTTGGAATTGCATGTAAAACAAGACAGGAAGAGAAGAGCCTAAACTTGTTAGAATTGATTACTGACAAGAATTTTATACTCAATGTCCCTATCTCTGACAGAGCTATGCTGTGATGCTATTATTAGGTACAAGCTTCAGAAAATTATACCCAAGCAGATTTCAAACAAATATCTTGCCTCTTCCGACACATAGACCCGAGCCTGGCTGATATTTCAACGTATGTTGAAACGTTGTAGCCAGGCTTGGGTCTGTATGCAGAAACAGGCCAGATATTTGTTTGAAATCTGCTTGGGTATAATTTTCTGAAGCTATAAGATATGAAAACCTGCAACAATCTGGATGTATGAGATGTTTTATTGCTTTTATGTTTCTGTATTTTGAAGGCTCTTTTGTTACAATCTTGTTTCTCTCTGCAACATTGCCATCACTATAATAATATCTGCCACATGTTCTATGATTATATGCTCTAACAACAGTCAGTAATCAATTCTAACAAGTTTAATTTTTAATAGGCTCTTCCTGTCTTGTTTTACATGCAGTTCCAAATCCCTGCCCATCAGTGCTGTAGAAATATCAGCCAGGCTCGGGTCTATGTGTAGGAAGAGGCAAGATATTTGTTTGAAATCTGCTTGGGTATAATTTTCTGAAGCCTGTACCTAATAATAGCATCACAGCATAGCTCTGTCGGAGATAGGGACATTGAGTATAAAATTCTTGTCAGTAATCAATTCTAACAAGTTTAATTTTTAATAGGCTCTTCTCTTCCTGTCTTGTTTTACATGCAATTCCAAATCCCTGCCCATCAGTGCTGTAGAAATATCAGCCAGGCTCGGGTCTGTATGTAGGAAGAGGCAAGATATTTGTTTGAAATCTGCTTGGGTACTAAACAAACCTCTATAAGATATGACAACGTGCAACAATCTGGATGTAAGAGATGTTTCTGTATTTTTCAGGCTCTCTTGTTACAATCTTGTTTCTCTCTGCATATCTGCCACATGTTCTATGATTATATGCTCTAACAACGTATCTGTAATCAATAATTGTCAGTAATCAAATCTAACAAGTTTAATTTTTAATAGGCTCTTCTCATCCGTGTAACAAATTTCCTGTCTTGTTTTACATGCAGTTCCAAATCCCTGCCCCTGTAAAAATATCAGCCAGGCTCGGCTCTGTGTGTAGGAACAGGCAAGATATTTGTAGTTGAAATCTGCTTGGGTATAATTTTTTGAACAAACCTCTATAAGATATGACAACCTGCAACAATCTGGATGTATGAGATGTTATGTTTCTATATTTATCAGTCTCTCTTGTTACAATCTTGTTTCTCTCTGCAACATTGCCATCACTCTGCCACATGTTCTATGATTATATGCTCTAACAATTGTATAATCGATGCAAACATATCTGTATTCAATAATTGTCAGTAATCAATTCTAACAAGTTTAATTATTAATAGGCTCTCCTCATCAGTGTAACAAATTTCCTGTTTTGTTTTACATGCAGTTCCAAATCCCTGCTCATCAGTGCTGTAGAAATATCAGCCAGGCTCGGGTCTGTATGCAGGAAGAGGCAAAATATTTGTTTGAAATCTGCTTGTGTGCATGTACCTAATAATAGCATCACAGCATAGCTCTGTCAGAGATAGGGACTGTGTTTCTTCATAATTATTATTCTTGTCAGTAATCAATTCTAACAAGTTTAATTTTTAATAGAATCTTCTCATCAGTGTTACAAATTTCCTGTCTTGTTTTGCATGCAGTTCCAAATCCCTGCCTTGTAGAAATATCAGCCAGGCTCGGGTCTGTATGTAGGAAGAGGCAAGATATTTGTTTGAAATCTGCTTGGCTATAATTTTCTGAAGCCTGTACCTAATAATAGCATCACAGCATAGCTCTGTCAGAGATAGGGACTGTGTTTCTTCATAATTATTATTCTTGTTAGTAATCAATTCTAACAAGTTTAATTTTTAATAGGATCTTCTTATCAGTGTAAAAAATTTCCTGTCTTGTTTTGCATGCAGTTCCAAATCCCTGCCTTGTAGAAATATCAGCCAGGCTCTGGTCTGTATGTAGGAAGAGGCAAGGTTGAAATCTGCTTGGGTATAATTTTTTGAAGCCTGTACCTCATCACAGCATAGCTCTGTCAGAGATAGGTACTGTGTTTCTTCATAATTATTATTCTTGTCAGTAATCAATTCTAACAAGTTTAATTTTTAATAGGCTCTTCTCATCAGTGTAACAAATTTCCTGTCTTGTTTTGCATGCAGTTCCAAATCCCTGCTCATCAGTGCTGTAGAAATAGCTCGGGTCTGTGTGTATGCAGGAAGAGGCAAGGTTGAAATCTGCTTGGGTATAATTTTCTGAAGCCTGTACCTCATCACAGCATAGCTCTGTCAGAGATAGGGACTGTGTTTCTTCATAATTATTACATTAGTCATAATCAATAAAATATAATTATATTCAGAACAAAGCTCTATAAGATATGACAACCTCCAACAATCTGGATGTATGAGATGTTTTATTGTTTCTGTATTTTTCAGGCTCTCTTGTTACAATCTTGTTTCTCTCTGCAGCCATCACTATAACAATACCTGCCAAATTTCCTGTCTTGTTTTACATGCAGTTCCATCCCTGCTCATCAGTGCAGCTCTGTCAGAGATAGGGACTGTGTTTCTTCATAATTATTACATTAGTCATAATCAATAAAATATAATTATATTCAGAACAAACCTCTATAAGATATGACAACCTGCAACAATCTGGATGTATGAGATGTTATGTTTCTGTATTTTTCAGTCTCTCTTGTTACAATCTTGTTTCTCTCTGCAACATTGTCATCACTATAACAATATCTGCCAAATTTCCTGTCTTGTTTTGCATGCAGTTCCAAATCCCTGCTCATCAGTGCTGTAGAAATGGCTCGGGTCTGTGTGCAGGAAGAGGCAAGATTGAAATCTGCTTGGGTATAATTTTCTGAAGCCTGTACCTCATCACAGCATAGCTCTGTCAGAGATAGGGACTGTGTTTCTTCATAATTATTACATTAGTCATAATCAATAAAATATAATTATATTCGGAACAAACCTCTATAAGATATGACAACCTGCAACAATCTGGATGTATGAGATGTTATGTTTCTGTATTTTTCAGTCTCTCTTGTTACAATCTTGTTTCTTTCTGCAGCCATCACTATAATAATATCTGCCAAATTTCCTGTCTTGTTTTCCATGCAGTTCCAAATCCCTGCTCATCAGTGCTGTAGAAATATCAGCCAGGCTCGGGTCTGTGTGTATGCAGGAAGAGGCAATGTTGAAATCTGCTTGGGTATAATTTTCTGAAGCCTATACCTCATCACAGCATAGCTCTGTCAGAGATAGGGACTGTGTTTCTTCTTAATTTTTATTCTTGTCAGTAATCAATTCTAACAAGTTTAATTTTTAATATTCTCTTCAAATCAGTGTAACAAATTTCCTGTCTTGTTTTGCATGCAGTTCCAAATCCCTGTCCATCAGTGCTGTAGAAATATCAGCCAGGCTCGGGTCTGTGTGTAGGAACAGGCAAGATATTTGTTTGAAATCTGCTTGGCTATAATTTTCTGAAGCCTGTACCTAACAGCATAGCTCTGTCAGAGATATGGACAGTGTTTCTTCATAATTATTATTCTTGTCAGTAATCAATTCTAACAAGTTTAATTTTTAATAGGATCTTCTCATCAGTGTAACAAATTTCCTGTCTTGTTTTACATGCAGTTCCACTCCCTGCTCATCAGTGCTGTAGAAATGGCTCGGGTCTGTGTGCAGGAAGAGGCAAGATATTTGTTTGAAATCTGCTTGGGTATAATTTTCTGAAGCCTGTACCTCATCACAGCATAGCTCTGTCAGAGATAGGGACTGTGTTTCTTCATAATTATTATTCTTGTCAGTAATCAATTCTAACAAGTTTAATTTTTAATAGGCTCTTCTCATCAGTGTAACAAATTTCCTGTCTTGTTTTACATGCAGTTCCATCCCTGCTCATCAGTGCTGTAGAAATATCAGCCAGGCTCTGGTGTGTATGCAGGAAGAGGCAAAGTTGAAATCGCCACAAGCTCTACTGCAGTAACAACGATCCGGGGGTGGCAGTTTTGCCCAAACCTGGCACTGTAGAAACATTTCACTTGCACAGTGCCATGGTAGAGCACCCTGCTCTCATCATCGCCGATTTCGAGGCCTTCCTCAAACTTATGTCCACATGCAAGCCCAATACCAACGTTTCCTCTACTACCCCTCACCAACTCCACGAGGCCTCGAGTTATGCTTATGTTGTGGTGTGGCGAGACCAACGTGTTGACCCCGAGCCCTATGTGTATCGCGGTCCCGACGCAGTCAAACACTTTCTAGAGAGGATGGTTGTGGAAGCCAACAAGATAGGGAAGTTCCTGTTGACCCCCAAGTATATGAAATCGCTGTCTCGTGACGACAAAATCAAGCACAATGGGGCTACTACCTGTCCTGTGTGCACCTGGGAGTTTAGCACCAACAACCGTAAAGTTAAACATCATGATCACTTCAACGGCAAATATATTGATCCTTGGTGCAACCGGCGTAATTTGTTGGCCCGGGACCCGCGCTTCATCCCTGTGTTTTTCCACAATGGCTCGGGGTACGACTTCCACCATCTGGTGCCACATCTTGGGTACGACGACATGCAAATCAACGTCCTGGCGCAGAACGAGGAGCGTTATATTAGCTTGAGCAAGCAGGTGCGAATCCCAGAATCAGGCTCTTGCATCGAACTTCGTTTCCTCGACTCCCTGAGGTTCCTCCCGGCCAGCCTCGATGCCCTGGCGAAAATGCTCAGCGACGAACAAATGCTCATCACCTCTGCCAACTTTCCAAACTTGGACGCCGGTCTCTTCAGGCGTAAGGGGGTCTACCCCTACGAATACATCACCGACTCTACCTAGTTTGCGGAGAAGTCGTTGCCTCCTCGAGCTAAGTTCTACAGCAAGCTGCGAGGCTCAGGCATCTCTGAGGACGACTACAATCATGATCAGTCGATGTGGCGGGAGCTGGATTGCCAAAATCTTGGGGACTACCACGATGCCTACTTAAACTCGATGTGACGCTCCTCGCTGATGTGATCCAGGCATTTCGTGCAACTGCGAAGACCATCTACAAGTTGGACCCTGCATATTTCTACAATCTTCCTGGACTGGCATGGTTGGCAATGCTCCATGTTACAAAAGTCAGGCTTGAGCTTCTTTCGGACGTGGACATGATGCTGTTCGTAGAACGTGCCGTCCGGAGTGGAATGGTCCAGGTGTCGCAGCGACACTCGCACACCAACAATCACCAGATGGCCACCGGTTACGACCCCTCCCAACCGTCCATCTACATCATGTACACAGACGTCAAAAACCTCTACGGAGGGTTCAGGTGGGCTGATCCCTCCAAATTTAATGTTGAAGGTTTCAGCGATGTGGAATGCGGGGTTTTTGCCGAGGTGGACCTTGAGTTCACCGAGAAGCTGCAGGATTTTTTCTGCGACCTTCCCCCAGTCCCGGAATTAAATTCCGCCTGGCTCGAACCAACGAAATCTCGTCATGGACTTCAAGCCCAAAGAGCGTTATGTTCTGCACTACCAAAACCTCTGGTGGTTGATGGAGCAAGGAGTTACCGTCCGCACAGTACATCGAGCTGTTATGTTCGAGCATTGTCTATGGTTGAAACCATACATCGACCTCAACACCAAACATCGCACAGTCGCTACTTCTGATTTCGATCGCGATTTCTTCAAGTTAATGAACAACGCAGTGTTTGGGAAAACCATGGAGAATGTGCGGAATCGTGTGGATGTGAGGCTAATATCAAAAGAAGAACAATGTCGCAAGCTTGTAGCAAGCCCGTTATTCAAGTCACGTACTATTTACAATGAGCAGCTTGCTCTGGTGCATATGAGGAAGAGCGAGGTGATACTCAACAAGCCAATGTATGTTGGTGCCACAGTATTAGACCTGAGCAAGCTGCACATGTTTTATATATATTATAAGACACTACGCCAGCACTATAACGACAATATCAGCCTACTCTACACGGACACAGATAGTTTGGTGTACCACGTTCGCACGGACGACGCATATAGGGATATAGCCACGGTACCAACTTTTGTGAACCTATTTGACACGTCAGGCTATTCCCAGCCGAACCGATACAAAATCCTGGCTCGCAACAAGAAGGTGCCTGGAAACTCAAAGACGAGAAGGACGGAGATGTAATTCTTGAGTTTGCCGGTCTTCGCGCCAAAGCCTATGCTATTCGGGCAGAGGGTTCCATCACAAAAAAAGCTAAGGGTGTGGGCAGGCAGGTCGTCCAAGAGCACCTCAAGTTCGAGGATTACGTCAAGACTCTTCAAACTAGGACGCCAATTGTAGGAGTGGAGCAGCGGATCCAGAGTGTCGACCATGTGTTGACAACCAACAAGGTGAGAAATGTTGCCCTGGACGCACGCGACAACAAGAGGTGTGTTCTGAAATGTGGGATTCACACGCTCGCGTGGGGCCACTATCGTCTATAAACTAGTAAGACATGCCTCAAAACTCATGTAACAGAAGTTCCAATTTAATATAGTCAAGATACTAGAACAATAGTGTTTATCTTCAAATGCAAACAAGTGGAGGTTTGGGATTTTTTTAACGGAACTAACTCCCTGCCATGTCCTACGGGGCGAAAAAGGGACACACGCAGGGCCAAAAGAGGAAGTTTCTTTTGAGCGCTCAAGTGTGATTATTTCTAAAATGCATCAAAATTAAATTTTATTATTTTTTTTCCAGATTATCTGCAAAAAATTTTCTCCACAAATGTAAGAAGATGTTCTATGAAGTATGCACAATTATCAACCTCCACTCTTTGCAGTACATCCTGGACACTGCGTTGCAGGTTAACAAAAAATCTAATATTTGAAACCTACGGTCAGTATATTTTTTATAGAATTATGCGTTTTTTTTTCTTGTACTTAAAACTTTTCGGTCACTCTTTCATTCTTGACATCATACACAAAAGTTTTCTCTGCAATAAGGATGACGCTGCACAGGGTGTTGGCGGGCAAGGCATCGTGGAACTCACAGACGATTTTGAAGTTGGTGCGATCGTTAACAACCACCTGCTTTCTCTTCGATGTGTTAATGACGAACATGGGTCTGCGAGCTATGAACTCTTTGGAGTTGTAGTACACGTCCACATTGCCGGAGGTCACTCTCTTGTAAGCTGTGTATGCCTCGTACAGTTTCAGGTAGTCGTTGTTTGCAATGTTCAGGTTGTAGTTCTCACGCGGGAATATCTCGTTCCTGCCATTTTTGAGGTAGATGTTCTTGATCTTGCAATTGTCGAACTGGCTCGAATCTTTTTCGTGGTTGTTGTCCTCCCCTGTGTGGAAGAGCACGACCACAAACTCTGGCATATCGTACCGGATGCTGTTAAACTGTGTGGTCACGTCAAATTCAAAATGGTTGCCGGAAGCAGGTTTCTGCACGCACTGGTAACCGTAAAATTGGATGGGTACTTGGGGATTCTTCAAAATGTCTGCTTTGTACTTGAGAGCGTAGTTAGTTTCGTATTCCACTACGGGCATGCGCAGCTCCATGGACTGGATGATGCACTTTGCAGGATCAGGTAGTGTGTTGGGAAGTGCTGAACCGTCTGCACTCAAGGTGTTGTAACGCATCAGCGCATCGTTGTCATTGGCGCTTCTGCGAAAAGTGACGCGCAAACCACCATTCCACATAATCTCTGTGTAGTCGGAGAAGAAGCCAGGAAGCAGGCGCATGGGAAACAGTACTGTGAGACTTTGAGTTTTGATTTTTGTACCTGCTTCGAATCCCCCTGCCTGGTAGTATGCTGCATCGGTCTTGGAGAGTTTCAGTGTTCCCACAGCTGTAGAGGTAATCCCGGGGTAGTCAACCCTATCGATGACGGTGCCATGCTTTCTAACTTCCACCTGCGAGAATAGGTACGGCACAAAATTATCTACAAGTCTTAAATTTGCATTGGCAAGAAATGCTTCGCCGTTGTCTCTCTTCACTACATCAAACTTAATATACAATTAAGTTCTGTGAGGGTGAATGAATCCATCCCCAACGTCCACGTCGTATTCTACCTCTCGATTCGCTTCATTGAGGTTAGCAAACGTGGGAGGGAAGGACTGATCTCGTAACTTTCGATTTGCTCCATAATGGTTATTTATTATATGTTAATCTCACGACGGCAGTGGTAGTGGCTCATGCAAAATCAACCACCTCTCTTCTCGTTCGTAATTGCCAATTCTATGTTGTCTATGCGATTACGAGATACAGGAAAGTATATCGGTGGGGAGGGTGTGTAGATAATTGGCTCCATGAACTCAGAGTTTGGTTTGAACGTAGCGATAATACCTGTTTGCTTGTGACTCCCTGGGATGCCGTCCGAGGATTTGGTGATCATACCTTCTGCCACATTGCAATGTATGTTCAGAGTCTCGATGGCTAGAAATTTAGGAATATTAGCACCGATGTGCTTGATGCCAGGTTCGAGCTTTGTGTTCTTCTCGAATCCCAAAAGCTCTCCAATGGTACCCAGGTCTACGGTTTCCGTGGCAGACACCAGTTCCACCCTGTGAGTTACAGAATTTTGCGACAGCAGCACACTTCTTGGCAATTGAGCCTGCAAGGTAGACAGATTGTTTTGCCAGGGGTGATGCTGATTTTTTCGCTGCCAATTTTGATGGTATTGTTGTGTACCGTCACGTTAGGTATCAGGTACATGCTGTAGAAAGCACGAAGAGCAATAGATTTAGGATAGATGATATCGTCATGCAATGTGAGTTTCAGAAGCGAAGTCTCGTTTGTGAGATGGAATACTCCCATAGTGCTTTAGGTACCACAATGCTTTCTGGAAATCCTCGATCGTTGGGTTATTTAATTGCGAAAGGAAAACAAGCTTGGAAACGCAGAGATGGCCACAGTTCACATCGCTGAAACCCTGAATGCGTTCGTCATTGTAGTAGAGGTTGACAACACTGAGATACTTTACCAACCCAGCAGGTGGTATGCCTCCGAATGAATCGAAAAAAATGCTTTGTTGTTGTTGGCTTTGAGGTAGCATATCCAATGTGTACCTGGATTTTCGTAACTGTCTAGGTTAACCACGCCACACTCTTTTTTCTTTAAAACAGAAGGTAGAGAATCAGACATGAAAACGCCCCTGAAGTGCTTGATCCCCAAAGATTCGATCAAAGATTCAATATCGAAGTTGGACAGGGACTCTTTATAACCACCCTGCCTGAAGTTATCAAACACATTTCTGGTTATACAAATAAAAAAAATACAGTTGAAGTAAGATATATGTAATAGCTCGCTTTCATACAGCATACACTTACATTTCTGCAAACGCACAAGCAACACCTCGAAGCAACCTTGCACGTACCGAACTATTTTTTTCACTTGACACTGGTACAAACGAAACAGGTAACCTCTCGCGCATGCGCATTACACAAAATCCTGTACGACAGGAAATGGTCATACATCCCTCTCCTTCAATGAAAAATTTCACGAAGTGTTTAAGTGAAATTTTACACTTTTGACATCTTCCATGAATAGTTATTACATGCATAAGTTCTAAATGTTTAACACTTAGGTAATTCAAAATAAAATTAAATTTCCATGATACACAAAAATTAACTCAAATTTTTGTTTCTTAATTTTTAAAGATGATTGATTAATTCATCAAAAGAATTCAAGTCTTGTATCAACCCAAAAATAAATCATGATTATCATTATAACAAATATCTGTGTTTACAAACAAAATATCAAAATATGTAGAATACGTATCTGCATACAACATATTTATCTATACTTTCATTTGAATAAATGCTTGTATAACTCTGCGTTTAACTTTAGTAGTGTAATTGATGATACTACTGGCGCACTTATAGCGTAGAAAAGAAGAGGTCATTTGATTAACCCTTTACCTGCCAATGTTCCCAATTGGGAACATCAACTAATTTTCCATTTAAAACTATACTGAAAAAAAAAAATCAAAGTTTTCTTGTTTCATCTATTAATTTAGGGTGTATATTTACTATTAACAACATTTAATTAATATTTTCATTATTATCGTCTGGATAGTATACTATGAAATTACACAAAAATGGTTAAAATTGCATTCATAATATTATATATTTTTTATTTACACCCTAATAAATTACTTTTTTCTTCTCTGTACAATATCGGGCAGAACATAATGCTAGTATTACATGAAATGCATTAGAATGGGTTTTTCATTTATTTCTATTAGTCTGGACGTAAGTATATTATCATGTTCCCAAATGGGAACATTGGCGTTTTGCATGAACAATGGTTACAGACAACAAATAACTCGCACAAAAAACTGAAGAGAAATTTTCCTCTCTCACAGTTTTGAGGCAAGATTGTTTTGTAATTTGGTCAACAATGGAAATAAAATCATGCTTATTGTTGGCTACAAGTACATTTGAAATAATTGTTTTTACATTGTTTGTATAACAAATATCCCGGCGTGTTTTGTGCCACGTTCTGTTAGCTGCTTCTGTTGATTCATGCCGTCTCGTTGTTATAAAATTCAGTCTTTCAACAACATTTGTACGAACAACATGGCATCGAATCGTTTCCTAACATTGGAAGCAGCTTTTCAGTATTTGAATGAAATTTTAGATGACGATACTGAAGACATTGGAGATGTAGTGGATATTTGTCAGTTGCCTCCAGAAGAAACTGCAGATCTTACCGATGAGGAAAAAATTGATGACAACGTTTTTGAAGAAGTGGTTCCTTCAGATGTGTGTGGTGAATTGGTTGTCACAACTAACATGGAACAATCTACTCCGGAGTCTCTTCAGCCAACAACATCAAGAAAGGCTAAAGGGGCATCAAGTAAACAGGTAGGACATCCTTCGTGGAAGACGTCTACGGTTATAGAAAACAATTCGCTCCATTGTGATGATTCATTTCAGTGCTTATCCGACAAACACCCAGAATTACTGTCACTGGAACCTATTGAGTTGTTTCATAAAATTTTACCAGAGACATACCTCGAGCATCTCTCTTCAATGACGTGCCTATATGCAGCTCAAAAGGGCAAAATTGTGTCGATTTTCGAAGAGAAGTAGCCACCTTCCTTATTCGCAAAAATCCACGAACATCTTCGAGGCCAGGACCACGATTTGAAATCCCAGGGTCTATGAGGAAAACTGATGGTCATTTTCTGATTGAAGCAGGACAAGGAAGGTGTGCATTTTGCCAAAAAAATGCTCGCCTACAATGTCGCGAGTGTGCAAGAAATATGCATTTACACTGCTTCCCAGCTTTCCATGGCTTATCACCAGTTTAGGACATTCTGTGTGTGTGTGTATTTTTTTTTTTCATTTTCAAATGTGTAAACTACATATATTTAAAATTTGGTATTGCTACATTTTCAATAAAATAAACCCTTTTCTCCTTGAGTAAAATTTCACAAGGATGTTTCTCATTTTTATACAATTATGTTATCCTATTATGTATTTGTATTAGTATTTTGTATTTTGAAGGTTGTATTGTTGTCTGACTCTCTGTAAGCTTATATGTAATATTTCTGTACATTTACTATGCTAATATATAAATGGAAACCATGCTGGTCCAGTTGAATTATAATTAGAAAACTCTGTAATAATACTTCACATGAAACGCCAATGTTCCCAATTGGGAACACTCCAGTTTACATATAGAGAAAATAAAAAATAACAATTTTTTTGAATAATTCTCTTTAATGTACACCAAAGAGACACAAATTACTGATAAACTCATTAATTTCAAATCCAAAGACAATTCGGCGTGTAAAAGGTTAAACAGCCCGATTTGCCCACACTTAAAATTATGCCAAGATGCCCATATTCCCCAATTCTTCAAGTGTGATATGCTCTTAATTCTAAGAATTTTGAATCCTAGTGTAGAAAAGAAGACTTCATATGCCCCGATTTGCCCACACTTAAAATTATGTCAAGAGGGGGCATATAGCCCAATAGGCCATGTGTGTACATATTTAAATCTAAAGAATTTTGAATTCTAGTGTAGAAAAGAAGAACTCCCCTCAGACAGATTTGCCCATGTGTGTAAAAGCTACATCTCTCAGTTTGTTGTCCATAAACTTGTCAAAAATATGCCCCCCCTTGATATTGTTTTGGCTACACTTAAAAACTAAGGCAAAAAGCTTATATTTTTATCCTCTACAACTTACAGATCAATACAATAGGACAAGAGCAGGTAAGCAAATTGGTTTCATGTTTTTTCTAATCTTTGATCAGTTACATGTCCCGGCCAGCAATAAATTATGCACGCCTGGGAGATTTTATATGCTTGCATGCATGAGATAAAATCTACACTGTGCCCTTTCAGGGAAAATTCCCCATACATGCCATCATGTTATTGACTCCAAGAGAAATTACTAGTAAAAAGAACATTGGCCTCTTGCATGTTGTCATATATGCCTGAATTGGATTCAGGTTTTGTCTTGTTCTGATAATATATACCTAAGTGAGACTTACAGAAATATTCATTGCACATTTCAAAGTCCAACTTTGAAATGTATTTAGCTGATATATAGCTCTCCTGGGTTCTGATGCTCAATAGAATATGGACATAGTCCCATGCCTTATATGATTTATAATCAAAAGCTTCTGGGTTTAAGACCTCTCTATGGAGAAGTGCTAGTCTTGTTGCCTTGTAATCAAGAGGCCCCCAGGTCTGAAACCTGGTAGAGTGTGTGGGCCTCCCCTGATGGCAAAGTGTTGGTATTATTGACTTGTAATCAAGAGGCTCTGGGTTTGAGTCCTGATAAAATGTGAAAGATTGAAATAGATGTGGCAAAATAATATCTCCACACATGAGATTTTGAGAATATTTACTGCTAGCTGATATACAGCTGAGGTTTGAAACCTGGTAAAGTGTGTTGTACAACAGCATAAAAGAGCAAAACTATTTTATATTGGGGATCACCAGAGCCTAGTTATTGCTGTTGTTTGGGTATAAAAGCACCAGCTCAGCCACTAACTGCTGTTATAATTGTTTTGGCATATTGTCCATAGTTCTGTTTTTTTTTGGACCAATAAATTTTATAAAAACAAACAACAAAAATGCCAAATCAAAAATATTGCAATCAATGCAAAAAAAATATATGTAGTTCTAATTGGTCTAGGCATCGCTATATTTGTGACACTAAGAAATGCAGAAAGGCTACAAAAATGTGTCCAAGATGCCATAAAATATTAAGCAAGGCTTATTACAAATGGCATAAGTGTATTTGTTATAAACAGTCATCAATATTGCCCCCACAACCATCTACATCTGGTCTGAAAAGGAAGCATGAAACACCTGTTAATGCTAGACCGGCAAAGCAGCCACGCTATGAACCTATCCATAGCAGTTTTAATGGCCAACTTGGGGATCACCGGTTTGTATCAGAGCCAAAATGTGACATTAAGAATTTTTTGAACAGTATAAATCCAGATGTGCAGGCAATTCTAAATGCACAAAATGGCTCTTATAAGCTGTCCCTCAAATTGTTTACACAATATAAGAAGCCAAATGGCACAAAATTTACACAGCCCCACATAACAGAAACTGTACCGGTATATTTAAATGCAAATTCAGACAAAATAATAAGCAGTTTGATAGATCAATTGAATATTAAACACTCTGAATTTGCAGCAAAAGAGTCTGGATGGAGCCTATGCGGATCTTCACACAAGTTATATGTTAATATTTCTGAATTCAGCCCATTACAAGGATCTACATATTTGCCATTACCTGCAAATATTAAAAACAAACAAGCCGTGGTTAATATAAAAAATAATGATGAGAAATGCTTTTTGTGGTGTATTTTAGCTGCTTTGTATCCAATTTCAAAGGATCCTCAGCGAATAACTTTTTATAAACAACATGAAAATGATTTTGATGAGGCAATGGAGGGTTTAGAATATCCAATGTCTGTTCAGAATATTGATAAATTTGAAAAAAATGCCAGGAATATCAATGGTAAACAATTATCTATTAATGTATTTATTTGTTCTACTGGCCGTGGCAATTGCTTGATAGATCCTCTCAGAATCAGTACCCTTGATGATGATTCTGCTGTTCCGATTGATCTGCTCTTAATTGAAGGGGATGATACATATCATTACACTCTGATACATAATCTTGAAGCTTTAGTCAGAAAACAACTAGACAAAACTCATAGAATATTCAAGTTGTGCAGAAGATGTTTGACTGTATTTGATGGTCAAAAAATGGTGAATGGGGTTCGGGAAGAGAATGTAGAAATTGCTAAAAACAAGTTAATTGAGCATCTGAAATACTGTGGCAACCATAAACCTGTTCATATGATGATGCCTAATCCAAGTGAAAATGCCAAATTCAAAAAATTTGAAGCCTTGTTGGAACACCCAGCATATATAGTCTGTGATTTTGAATCAAACCTCAAACCCCTTGCATTCTGTAGCCCAGATCCTGATGAACCTTCAATTACATCATATCAGCTACATGAACCTTCTAGTTTTTATTATGTGGTTGTACAGGGTGGTGTTGTTAGTAAAGAAGATTTATACATGGGAGCAGATGCCATCAAAGAATTTGCAGATAGAATAGAAAATGAGTGCCGTTGCATAGCATCTAATATCTTATTAAAATCAAAACCTATGATGCCTTTAACAGAGAAACAGATTGAAGATTTCAACAATGCAGAAAAATGCCCGGTATGTGATTCTGAATTTTCAGATACAAATATCAAGGTGAAACACCATTCTCATACAGATGGTAAATTCAAAATGGCCCTGTGTAATAGCTGTAATATTAAGATCCAGAGACCAAAATTTGTCCCTATATTTTGCCATGGTGCATCCAATTATGATTTTCATCATTTGATCAGGTACGAGGGGTTTGACAAGCAGAATTTAAATATTTTAGCTGAAAATAATGAAAAATATATTGCCATTAGCAAAATAATTAAAGTTAATGGAATTCCTATTCACTAAGATTTCTTGATTCTTATAGAATTTTATCGGCTAGCCTGGCTACACTGGCCACTCAATTATCTGATGATCAATTCAAAATCACATGTGCTTTGTTTCCAAATCAGGACCTGAAATTAATTAGGCGGAAGGGTGTATATCCATATGATTATGTTACAGATTTTTCTAAATTTGATGAGTGTTCTCTGCCACCACAACAAGAGTTTTACAGCAAAATCAGAGCATCTGGAATCACTGATGATGATTATCACCATGCCCAGTTGATGTGGAACAATTTAAAATGCCAGACATTTGGTGATTATCACAAGGCATATTTAAAACTTGATGTGACCCTCTTAGCTGATATACTGCAGGCATTCAGAAAATCTTCCATGGAAAATTATAAGCTGGATCCAATGTATTTTTACAGTGCTCCGGGCCTAGCATGGTCTGCAATGTTTTTAAACACTAAAATGCAATTGGATCTGATCCAGGATCAAGATATGTATCTGTTTATGGAACAATGTATAAGAGGAGGCATGGTGCAATGTTCTCAGAGATATGCCAGAGCAAATAACAAATATATTCCTGATTATGATCCAGCACTGCCATCAAATTATATACTGTATGTAGATGCCAACAGCCTCTATGGTTATGCCATGATGAAAAAACTGCCATATGCATGGCTTGAGTGGGTCGAAGATTTCAATATTGAAGATCTTAAGGATTTTGATGACAGTAACTATGGCCTGTTCTTAGAGGTTGATCTGAATATTCCTGATGATTTACACAACACATTTTCTGATCTGCCCCCAATTCCTGAGGTTAAGTGTTCACCTGGCTCTAAACAGAAGAAATTGATGATGACTCTAGAGCCGAAACAGGATTATGTCATATATTACAAAAACCTCCAGTTCCTCATGAAACATGGTGTTCAAGTGACCAAAATTGGAAAAGTTTTGAGGTTCAGGCACTCAAGATGGTTGAAGCCATATATTGATACAAACACAGAGCTTCGAACATCTGCATTGAGCCAATTTGATAAACTTTGTTTAAATTGATGGTCAATTCAGTGTATGGCAAAACAATTGAAAATGTCAGAAAACATATTGATGTTAAAATAATTACTGACCCCAGCCGGAGCAAAAAATTGATTGCAAAGCCCAACTTCAATTACAGAAGAATTTATGATGAAAATATGGCACTTTTCAACATGAAAAAAACAAAGATTAAGTTTGATAAGCCTATTTATGTAGGGGCTGTGATATTGGAATTGGCCAAATTACACATGTTAAAATTGTATTATAATGTGTTGAAGCCTTTTTATAAGAATCGTGTAAAACTGATGTACATGGACACAGATAGTTTTGTTCTTGATATTCAAACAGAAGATGTTTATCAAGATATAACACAGCCTGAATTGTTTAAATATTTTGATAAAACTGAACATTCAAAAATTAAACCCAACAACAAAAAGGTGCCTGGCAAGTTAAAAGATGAGACACTTGGTGATGTTATTGTGGCATTTGCTGGGTTAAGAGCCAAGATGTACAGCTTTGAAACATGTAGTGGCGCTGTTGCCAAAAAGGCCAAGGGCATTGGCAGAGTGACTGTGGACAAAGAGCTTGAATTTGAAGATTACAAAAATTGCCTCAAATCATGTAGCACAATCAGAACATCAGAATCCAGAATTCAGAGTGTGGATCACTTGTTGACTAGCAATATTGTAAGAAAAGTGGCTCTGGACCCACATGGTGATAAGAGATGCATTTTATCATGTGGCATACATACTTTACCATGGGGTCATTGTGATTTGAAAAGTGGTAATCAATGCCCAATTACAGAGCATGATTTGAAATAAATAAACATGCCTATGAACTTATTTGGGTTCAAAAAACAGGCTATTATGGACTTGCCAACACCACAACCCTCTTCTGATATGATATCTAAACTGAGTGCTTTGTTAATTATTCATCTGAACAGCATACTTACAGATGTTGATGATGAAACAGGTAAAACATTGTACATATTTAACAATAATTTAAATCATTACCAATTACCTGTAGGTGGTCAATTGCAATTTATTACAAAACCTGAGGGTAATGTCAAGATTTCAGTGGGGAGAAATATTTATAAAATTAAGCACTTAAACATGATTTCTGGCACTGTATATACTGTTTCTGCTGGTGACTGCTTATATATTGAGGTCCCGGGATCATATGACAAGCTTATACCTTTTTTTATAGAATTAAGAATCAGATATTCAGTAATAAATAACCACTAAAACAAAATGCCTAATGATATATTTGGCCATACAAGGCATGAAGATCACAGTGATGAGATTCTGATGCTTGATGTCAGAGTCAAGAAATTAAGAAGTGATTTACAAGCTTTACAAACCACACTCAATGCCAGTCTTCAACTAGAAATTACAAATTTACAAACACAATGCATGGACCCTCTTCTTAAAATTGACTCAGAACTCAAAGTGCTGCATGAGAAATATACTGACCTGGCAACATTGGATAATTTTCAAAGTTTATAAGAAGCTGTAGCAGCTCTTCAAGCCAAATTTAAAACCCAGGCCACTAACTCTGAGCAATTGAAACAGCAATTGGAAGAGCAGATAAATAATGTCCAGACACAGCTCCAAACAATTGTCAAAAGCATAAAATCACAAGAAGATTTTGATCTAGTGATTTCCACTCTAAAGGAACAGATTCAATCACTCCAGATACCTAATCTGGACCCCTTGAACAATGCTATAGCCGAGGTTAAAGAAAAAATTGAGACACTTGAAAATTTTATGAACAACTTGCCATCTTCTGATGCTTTGAGTGCAATAACTCGGAGTGTTGCCAACATTAAGCTGCAACTTGAAACATATGAAGATTTTGGAAAAATTCAAAGTACCATAACCCATCTTGAGGGTACAATAGCAGCAGTGCAAAGTGATTTGACAAATGTACAAGAATCCCGCCTGCCTGGTATTGTAGACACACTTGTCAGTGTCCAGCAACAGATCACAAAGCTTGAAAACCTTAACACTGAATGTGAACTATCTCATTTTCATCACTTGATCGATGATATCCAAACAAAACTTGAAATTTACAACAATCAACACCCACTCAGGCAGATATAGCCCTGCTCCAAAATGCTATGCAAAATGTGGCTGATGCTTCTGAATTAAATAATATGAAATTGGCACTTGAATCTTTGCAAAATACTGTAACAAATCTGCCTACATCACAGGAACTTAAAAATATAAAAAGGGCAGTGAATCGCATATTGAAATCAGAAGATATCAAGAATATCCAGACAGAGATCAAACAACTCACTCAGACAGTGGCCACTCTACCAACCAATCAACATATTAATGAACTGCATGCCCTGTTTGAGGATATCAGAAGACAGGTCCATGATCTTACTGCTCAAAATTCAAAATTGGCAGTTATTGAAAATTTGCAACAAATTGTAGCTAATATCAAGCAACAGCTAGGGACCATGGAATCCAATCAAGCAAATGCCCTGTCTGTTTTTGCCACACAGCTACAAGAAATTGTGCAACAATACAAAAAACTTGTTGTGGACATAAAAATCAAGCCAGGCCATGATGATGTTGTTAGGACCATCAATGAGCACCTTGAATCTGTAACAAGCAGATTGCTTACAGCAGAAAAAGAAATAACAGGCATAATTGAGAATCCAAAACATACAGTAATTCTTGAATTGTACAGCATCCCCAACAAAGAATATGATTCACCATTTACACCAGGTGGCAAAATATATATGCTGTCCCCTGCACAATTTTATTACCAGTTTTTTGTTGGGGGCACACTGAGACCAATCAAGATCAAATATTGGCTTCAACCACAGGCACACCACTACCCCACCTTATCAATAACAAATGCTGACAACAAACCAAAAATCACCAGTGTAGAGTTAGAGGATTTTACAGATCCCAATACATTGGAAACATCTTTTGCTGAAGATGATGGCTCTCTGGAATTTCATATACAAATAGGAGACAAATTATATTTAGAAAATCCTGTAGTATCAGCTGCTGAACACCCCATAGTTGCAATATTCTTGTTTTCATATTATGTCTAGACAAATTATTGTTGATGAATTACACAGACAAGCCAGACATAATTATAAGAGACTGCCAGTAGTCACAAAAGGCATAGATGATTTATGGCAGTTCGACTTGATTGAGATGGCAAGTGGACAGCTGAAAAACTTAGTCAAAATCAACAAGGGCTACAAGTATCTACTTACTGTAGTAGATACATTTTCAAAATTTGCCTGGGCTGTGCCACTCAAATCCAAGACTGGAAAATGTGTTACAGAAGCCTTCAGGACAATCATCAATCAGAGTGGAAGATCACCGCGCTATTTGCAAACAGATAATGGCAAAGAATTTTATAATTCTGTTTTCCAACAATTTATTAAAAGCCAGTCAATACAACATTATTCGAGTTACAGTGATCTCAAAGCCTCAATTGTAGAGAGATTCAACAAAACCCTAAAAAATATTATGTATAAACAATTTACACTTCAAGGTAATTATAAATGGCTTAATATTCTTCCAGAACTTCTACATAAAAATAACAACTCGGTTCATTCCACAATCAAAATGAAACCCTCTGAAGTAGCTTCATCTGATGAGCAAAAATTGATCAGGACTGTTTATTATCCTAGATATCAGCCAACAACGAGAAAGGCCAAATACAAGGTGGGTGATCAAGTAAGAATCAGCAAATATAAGCACTTATTCAAAAGAGGCTTTACAAGAAACTGGAGCACTGAATTATTTACAGTGGTTCAAATTAAACCTGGGACCCTTAACACATATATAATAATAGATCACCGAGGAGAAATTCTCAAAGGCAGATTCTATGAAGAAGAACACAGCAAAACTAAACAGCCTGACACATATCTCATAAAAAAAATCATCCGCAGAAAAGGCAACAAGTTATTTGTCAAATGGCTAGGACTTCCAGAACACAGCTGGATCGATGCAGACAAAGTGATAATATGAGCACCTGGGATGTTATAAAGAGACTGCCAGAACCTGAACAGCAGATTAAGAGAAATGGCAAGTTGCTGCCTGATAATATTAGATGTCGTATTGTTGGGCCATCAGCTTGTGGTAAAACTACACTAATGATTGATAATTTTTTATTGGCACCCAACTGGTTAGACTGGAAAAACAGGCACTTGTATGTTTTCTCTAAGAGCTTGGAACAATTAAAATATCAGCAGCTGATGAAGCTATATGATGGATTGGATATTGCCACTTTTGAATCAGATGTTAAGCCACTCCATGAATGTCTCGATAATTCTTTTGTTGTGTTTGATGACATTATACTGGATAATCAAAACAAGGTTAGAAATTTTTTTACACAGGGCCGACACAAAAACATTGATTGCTTCTACCTGGCACAGACTTTTTCAAAAATACCGAAGCAGCTGATCCGAGACAACAGCAATTTTATATGTGTGTTTCATCAAGATCATACCAACCTCAAACACATACATGATGAATATGTAGGTGGGGACTTGAGCTACAATGATTTTTCCAAGTTTTGCAGTAGGTGCTGGAACCAGGACAGTTATGGGTTTGTCACAATTGATATGACAAGAAAACCCAATAGTGGCAAATACAGAAATAAAATCAACAATTTTCTAGACATTGAAACATATATAAATAACCATGAAAAGGCCAATCATTGATGATCTTAAATTAAGAGATTATCTTGTAAAAAGATTTAAGGGATGGAAATCAGAGAACCGAGGAATTTATGAACAACACAAACAAACAGAACAGCCTATTATTGATGCTATTAGTGAATTAGGTAAAAATATCAAAACTGTTACAGAGCAAAATCAAAATTTGATCACAGAGCTTGTACCTGTAGCTGCAAGGAACATATTAGATTATCCAATCACCCCACTTTCCAGTATTCATACACCTAGTCCTGTTGCTCCTCGAAGAATTGAAGCTACTCTGGATCCTATTGAATTGGGTCTTCTTGCTCAAAAATATTTAAGCACACCTAAAGACAACAAAGATGAGGTCTTTGGCTTATATGCCGACACAGAGCGTGATGGTAGCATCATACATAGAATTGGCAATTTCAGAGTAACATTTATGGGAGATGATCTAATTGTATATTCAGAATCTCATCTTGGAGAAAAAGGTGGCTTTGTTAAATATCCTGGCACACCTGGATTGTGGGAACTGATGACTAGGAAAAGGCCTGGCAACTATACAGATCAAGATTATGAGCACTACAAAGAAATATTAATAAAATCAGATGCTCTATACCAGAACAATGATCCCACACAAAAAAGAGTCAAGTCTAGCAGTGGAGCAAAATACAACAATTTAATGAAGCCCATATGGTCACTGATCAAGACTGGCAGTGGAATCAAACAATACAACACCCTGCCTAAAGAATTTGTGTGGGTTGATGATGTCAGGAAACTTGTAGATAGGTTATTGGTGATAGCTGGGGAGGAAAATGCTGGCAACCACAATTTTTACAATGAAAAGGTTGGAATTATGGACATGATAAGCACAAAATTGTCTAATTTTATAGTGAATGACACTAAGGGGATTGGATATCTTATAAAAATTATTAATACTCTACCACCTAAATTTTGGAATATTTCTGAGGGTCGGGGGTTGGTTAATGACATTATAAACAAGCTGCCATTTGAACTACACATTTCAGGCTATCAGTATTGTGGTTCAGGCACAAAATTGGACCATAGATTAAACAGAGGTGATCCTGGTGTTAATCCCCTAGATGCTGCTTGTAGAGACCATGACATGGCATACAACACACATTCTGATCTTGACAAGAGACATGTTGCAGACAAGAAATTAGAAGAGGCTGCATTTGGTAGATTTGTAAGCAAAGATGCTTCTTTGAGTGAAAGAATAGCAGCATTGGGGACCACCATAGCTATGAACACCAAACAAAAACTGGGGTGGGGGCTGTGAATATATATATATATAATAAACCTAGAATGAAGGCCAATGGTGTTATGTATCAAATACCTTATGCAGGTCTTAAATCTCTTAAAACTATTGATAGCCTTTTAACCAAAAAGCAGCGCAAGAAAAAAAGCTCTTGTATTGCCAAGGGCCATGGTATGAAATTGTTGCTTAGTACCCCCCAATTAAAAAAATTACAACAATCCAGGAAAAAATCACATGGGGGTGGATTTATATTTACTATCCCGGCCATCTTAGCCGCACTTGGGGCTGTTGGGAGCTTGGCTGGGGGATCAGCTGCCATAGCAAAAACAGTAATAGATGCCAAGAAAAATAAGGCAGAATTAGATGAATTGAAGCGCCATAACCTGGCCATGGAGAAACAAGGCAAAGGTGTTAAGAGAGCCATGAATAAGTTTAAAAAACAAGAGCCGCTTACAAACCAAGATATTGAAGCTTTAATCAAGCCACTGGGCATCAAAAATTTTAGAGGTGTGTACATGTCTGATTCTTTACCAGAACAACCACTCAACAAAGAGTGTCGCATTGTTAATTTGGATAAGTACAAAAATCAGGGCACTCACTGGATTTGTTATCTTAAATATTTAAAAAATGAGGCATTTGTGTTTGATTCATTTGGAGGTGTTCCACCTGAAAATTTAGTAAAATATCTAAAATCAGCTAATCTTTATTACAATAATGCCCGTGTTCAAAACTTCAAAGATGTTAATTGTGGACATTTGTGTTTATCTGTTCTCAGATATATGTCTCAAATAAATAAACCATCAATTGAAAATTTTCAAAAGGCCTTGTGGTATTTAAAACATCATGGGGGTATTCCATCTCACCAGCCAAAATTCAATATTGAAACTCAAATTACATGATGATATAGTGTATCCCAAAACAATAGCTCTCAGAGCATTTTATGGCATGTACTTGATCCCTAATATTACACACCACAACAACAAAATTGCAGTAGGGGATCAAAAAATTGTCATCACTCCAGGGCAATATAATCTGTCCACTCTAAATGCTCAATTACCCAGAGGTATAGTATTAACTCAAAATTCTGTCACTCACAGAGTAGAGATTGTATCTGCCACAGAAACAGTGGATCTGGGTACTATAGGAGAGCTGTTAGGCTTTGAGAACAACACAAAACTTGAACCAGCCATCAAACACACTGCTATTAATATACCTAAATTCTTAGCCATAGAGACTCTGAATATTCACTGTAATGTGGCTGAGGGTATGATCACCAAATCAAATGGCATAGGCACTCACAAACAAACTGGCATCATTGCAACATTTAAACCTAATTCTGAATTTATGGAGCCAATCATCTACACTCCATCCCCAACATTATATTTTCCTGTGTGCCATAATAGAATAGATAACATTGCGTTGATGGTCACTAATGAAAAAGAAGAATTAGTTGATTTTGCTGGAGCCACAACAACTGCAATCATGGAGATTAATATTTAAATAAAAATACATACAAAGAAAATGGAAAATATTGAGAGTTATGAGCTACAATCATTCCCCCCAAACAGGAGGACATTTGCAAATTTAAATCAACCCAACACAGAGATTGAGGTTGATCTTGATGTAGGGGATGGCGTTATACACCCCCACAGAGCAGATCTATACATCAAATTTGATGTTGTAAAGCTCGATGGAACAGATTATCCGGCAAATTCAAATATAAGATTGGTAGATAATTTTGTGCCGCATCTGTTCTCTGAAATTGAGATCAGAAAACATGGTGTTGTTATAAACAGAGTGGATTATCCCGGCATTACCTCCACAGCTTTGGCCACACTAAAATTATCCAAAACCGAGGCTTCTTACTACAAAATAGGTGGATTTGAGGCTGGTGATAAAATTATATCAAAGAGCCACACAGTGCTGTTCCCTATGCGCCTGTTGCCAGGATTCTTCTCAGATTACAAAGATATTATGTGGAAGGGTGTTTTAAGAATCACATTTAGAAGAGCTGCCAATGATAATAATGCTTTGATGAGGTACAGCACATTAAACTCTACAGGGGAAGCTCTGCCCAATACCCTACCTGATGAAGGCAAATGCATTATTCAGACTATGGAGCTAAGAATCCCGGTTGTTGAATATGAGGCCAGTTATGCTCTTAAATACAAAGCTGATATAATAAAAAATCCACAGATTCCTTTACAATTTTATACATATCAATGTGTACAGAAGCCTGCCGCTGGTACTTATTATGAGTTTGATGCTACAAATTCATTCTCCAGTATACAATATGACATGCCGGATTTTGTGGTGGTACTGTTTCAGACTGGAAGACACAATAATCAGGAAAAAAAATCAAGTAGATTTGATAACTGCAACATCAAGAACATATATCTTAAAAATGGCAGAAATGAGGTATTCCCTAGAGAAAATTATAATTTAGACATGTCCAAGGATGATTTCCTTAAATTATATGAAGCATTTACAGCATACAAAAGGGTCACTACTGGCAATACTGACATGTATTACACACCAGATGAATTCAAAGCACAGAGACCCATGTTTGTAATCAACACCTCAAAAAGGAAACAAGTTGTGGTTAATGACAGGACAAACATTAAAAATATCTGTGAATTCCACGATACACTCCCTGATGACACCATATGTAGTGTTATTCTCATAGGTGAAAAATCATATGTTTATGATGTAAGAAATGAGAGAGTCACAGAACAATTCTAGAAGAGCTCTGCTTATTACCGGACCGGAAGTAAATATAAATAGGTGTGGGTGGGTGAGAGTGACTTTTTGCCTTAGTTTTTAAGTGTAGCCAAAACAATATCAAGGGGGGGCATATTTTTGACAAGTTTATGGACAACAAACTGAGAGATGTAGCTTTTACACACATGGGCAAATCTGTCTGAGGGGAGTTCTTCTTTTCTACACTAGAATTCAAAATTCTTTAGATTTAAATATGTACACACATGGCCTATTGGGCTATATGCCCCCTCTTGACATAATTTTAAGTGTGGTCAAATCGGGGCATATGAACTCTTCTTTTCTACACTAGGATTCAAAATTCTTAGAATTAAGAGCATATCACACTTGAAGAATTGGGGAATATGGGCATCTTGGCATAATTTTAAGTGTGGGCAAATCGGGCTGTTTAATCAAATGACCTCTTCTTTTCTACGCTATAAGTGCGCCAGTAGTATCATCAATTACACTACTAACTTTTCTAATTGTTTTAAATAATAATCTCTCTTCTCACTTGAACATTTCCATACTCTCAAGTTATCACTATGATGATTATCACTAATATTACCAGTTTTTAAGTCTATTAACTTGAAGATATTAGTTGCTTTGTTGCAAACTACTAAATATGGACCTTCATAAATTTCACAATATTTTTTGATACGATTCCCTAAAAGATTACTAAGGTAGTGAGTTTTGATAAATACTAAATCTAAAACTTTAATCTCAGCTCTATTTTCTTGCCTTACATTATATCTTTCATTCCTTTTCTTTTTTATCTCTAAGTCCTTAACAGAAGTCATATATAATTTATTTTTCCATTGTGGAACTTCATTGAGGGGTACTTGAAAGTGATTCAGAGTACATGATTCCAGATTTCTATTAAGTTGTAATTCAGATGGAGCATACCCTAAACAATTATGTATGCTATCATTGAGTAAACTCACAATTATATCAATATACTTGGGCCAATCTTGATGTTTTTCTTTACAAAATACACGCATTAGTCTGTTTAGTTCACAATGACTACGTTCAACCAAATTAGAATTTGGATGGTACATAGGAGTGTATGTTAACTTAATACCTAAGTTAGTCAAAGTATTTACATATTTCTTAGAATGGAACACTGCAGCATTATCGCTTAATAACTTATGTGGAATACCAAAGTGTCTTATATATCCTTCTAAGAGGACTTTCACAATGCTATCAGCTGTACTAGATCTCATTGGATAGGCAAGTAAATACCTTGTGTTAGCATCCTGCAATGTTAACAAAAACCTTTCTCCTTTTGAGCTTCTAACCAAAGGACCTTGAATATCTAAAAATAAAACAGTTTCACCTCTGTTATAATGTAACTGAAAAGTTCCTTTAGGCGGATGCCTGTTTGGTTTTGTTTTCATACAAATTTCACAGTCTTTAACATAACTCAAAATATCTTTTCTCATACGAGGCCAGTAATAAATTTTCCTCATTCTTCTAAGAACTTTATCACCACCAAAGTGGCCCATGTTATCATGATAATTTCTTAATAATACAGAAATCAAAGATTGAGGTATACATATCTTCCATGAATTTTCAAAATGAAAATCTCTCATTAACAAAACTCCATTACATATTTTATAATATTTCTTCCAATTTCTACATTCTCTTGGCAAATTCATATTCAAACCTTCAGAATTGTTTAAATAATTAATAATAGGTTGAAACACTTCATCATTACATTGTTCTTGCACCAGTATTTCTACTGGTATATCCAAAATTTCATTTCTCAAGATCATATTATTGTTAACATGAACCAAAACAGGTTCAGATCCTTCAAAATGTCTTGATAATAGATCTGCGAGATCATTATCAGAACCTCTACAATATTCCACTGTAAATTGGTATTTCTGAAGCTGGAGAGACCATCGCAACAAACGAGGGTTCTTTGAGTGATTTAACCAAATAAGACATTTGTGGTCACATACTATTGTGAATTCTATTCCTAGAAGATATTGGCTACATTTTTCTATACAGAATAATAGACTTAGACACTCTAGTTCTGTTATGGTGTAATGCCTCTCATGATTTCTTAATGTACGACTCATGTAACTTATTACCCTTTTTTCACCATCAACAATTTGAAATAAATAACCTCCAACGCCAAGTAAGGAGGCGTCTCCTTGGACATAAAATCTTTGATGAATATCTGGATGGAAAAGTTAAACATCATTTGAAATTGCTTCTTTCAGTAAATCAAAACTTCTTTGTTCTTTCTCTGTCCACACCCACTTCTTGCCTTTCGTTAATAATTTATGCAAGGGAGTACATATAACAGCAAGATTTGGAATACATTTCCTCATCCATGAGAAACTACCAATGATTTTTTGGAGTGTTTTTATATTTTTTGGAGCTGGAAGATCAAGAATAGCTCTTACTCTTTCGGGGTTTACATGAATACCAGTTCTATCAATAATATGACCTAAGTACAGTAATCTTTCTTTACAAAAATATGTCTTTTTCAGGCGTATAGTCATACCAGATTCTTGCAATTTGCAAAATACTTCTCTTAAATGCTTAAGATGAGCTTCAAATGTGCTACTATGTGTTGACATAAATCGTCAACATATATTATTACATTATCAGAGAGTGTATCTCCAAGCACTCTACTCATTGCCATGGTGAAAGCCTGCACACCATTGCAAGTACCAAACACAAGTCTTTTATATTGATATTGTTTCCCCTCAAAAGAGAATGCAGTATATTTTCTTGATTTTTCAGAGAGTAATACCTGATGAAATCCAGCTGACATATCAATCAGAGTAACATCGTAAGGTTTATCCATAAATCCTTGAACTGCATCTTCAATATTTATAGGTCTAATCTGGCTAATCTTCTGATGCTTATTAATATTACGAAAATCTGTACATATGCGTATACTTTTATCTGCCTTAAGTACTACCACAAGAGGATTAAGATATGGGGCATCACACTGTTTAATAATATTCCATTCCAATAACCTATTGATATAATCACGTACAGCTTGTCTGTAGTGGTATGGTATAGGATAAGGTTTCGTAACAAGAGGTTCATCTGTATTAAGTTCTATGTCATGGATGTATTTATTACAATGACCTGGTTTATCATCAAATAAACTTTGAAATTCTACTAGTAAATCAAATAATTTCTCCTTTTCATTGTCAGTTAAAATCTCTGCTTGCAAAGTCTTATTCCTTAAATCACTAATGCTAGCAACTGTTTCACTCATTTCAGATTTTGTCATTATTCTGAGGCAATCATTTTCTAAATTATTTTCAGATTCAACATAAGTGCATAAAATTGGAATTAACTTAACTAAATGAGAACTTTCTTCTGAATTAAACATCATAGCATTATCTCTGAAGTCAATCTGAGCTTCTATACTATATAAAAAGTCTAAACCTAACAACACATCAACAGATAAATCTCTTACAACAACAAACTGGATTAGAAAATCAATGTTATCCATTTCAAGATTTACACAGAATTTACCTAACACCTTTTGCTTTCTTTTACCAGTATAATCAAGTAAAATTATGTCTCCTACAAGATCAAGTTTAGGACTCTTTACTTCAGACGTTATTTCTCTCCATCTTTTGTCTGACATAAGCGAAATTTCACATCCAGTATCCAATAAACATCTATTCTTTACTCCATTAATGTTCGCAAAAAGAAATGTAGTACCTTTTATCATATTTCTTAAATTCACAGGTAACACCATATTACTTGAGTTATACTGTGCTTAATTTTCCAATATATCCTCGTAAAAATCAATATCTATCGTACAAACAGTTTTCAATTGAGCTTCACTCGTCTTCGGTTTAGATATTACATTACAAACCTCCTTTACATGAGTTTCAATGTCAGAATTAATTACAAACACAACACCATTGTCTTCATCTATGCTACTATGTGTCGTCGTAACAGTAGACTCGCATCTTAGTTTAAAGGTTGTTATTGCATGAACAAAGGTGCATTCGCTCTAGGCGAAGAATCTACATTTACTGTTTCTGTGTCTTCAGAACAAGATCTCAGTACACTAATTTGAGAATTTCCTAATACAGACTCTCTCATAAATCTACTATGACTATTATTACTAACATGAATATTGTTATACGGTACTGTATTTGTACTACTATTTCGATAACTAGTTCCACTTGCAATTCTCTCATTACTATCATGTCTAATAATGTCATCATTACTAACATCGTAACTATATCTACTTCTTCTACTTATATTTGAATCATTCCCACTTGTATTAGGTAGTCTATAACTTGATTGACGACGGTTAGGTCTTTGAACCCATGACCTTTGTCTTACATTCCCATTTCGGTTAGACATGTTTTGATCTCTATCAACATTGCCACTATTTTCATTTACATAATTTTTTGAAAAGAGTTTGTTATAGGTAGTTTATTCCTAACTGTATCACCTTGTACAATTTTCACTTGTCTTACACCTACAAATCTACCATCTCTTTTTGTTTCTTGTTCATACCCTGTATATAATGCTTTATGTCTAGCTACAAGCTCAGCTGCTACATTCAAACTTATGTATGGCTGATTTAAAATAGCTTCTTTTACTTTTACAGGTAACTGTATCTTTTGTTGATCACTCATATCAGGCTGTATTGTGTTTAACAGATTAATCTGAGACCAAAAGTAACTCAAAAGAGACTGTTTTAACTCTTTAGAATACCTTTTACACAAAATATTAGCCAAAAGAGTCGTTTTCCATGAAGAACTCTCTAATACATTTAAAAACATAAGCTTAAATTCATCATAACCACATATTTGTGCTTTCTCTTGTAAGAACCAGTTTTTAGCAACTCCTTCTAATAACAATTGTATCTCATGTATTCATTTCTCGACACATTCAACATTTCAAACCTATGTTCCACTTCCTGTAGGAACTTGGAAGCTAAATAATCGGTTCTTGTTGCATTCAACTTAGGAAATCTATCTACATCAGAATATTTTAATATTCCTTGCTTTAATTTTTTCTGACCTTCTAAGCCTTTGTTCTGAATCACTATCAGAACTATTATACTCTGTTACATTTACTTTACTTAACCTACTATCGCGTTTACTTTCAGTGTTTTTGCCATATGGAAATCCTACATTTATATCAGCCTTATCTTTATTTCCTTTCACTTTTGCTTGATATTCAGAACCTGAAGAAATACTTTCAGGATTATATTCCTTTTTCAACATAATTTTGTTTTTTTCTGTACGTAATATGTTCAGATACTTTACTCGGAAAAGATACCTTATTTTCATTCTTAGATTTCGATAAAGAACTTACATCTATTCTGGATTCTCTATCTACGTATGTGTTACAAGGAACATTCATACTAGACGAAATGTTATTTAAACTAAGTTTCAACATGCCTATTTCATTGCTCAAATCTCTTAATTGATATTCCATGCCAACGCATTCCCCTTCTATTAGGTCAATTTTATGTGTAATATCAGAAATTTGCTGAACACAGCCATTTACAGTAGTATCACATTCTGTAATTTTACATTTCGTAGACTGCACACTTTGATTCAAATCTTGAAAAGTATGACCTACTTTTGAATTTAATTCGTTCAATTCTTTAGCAAGATCTTGTAAATGAACATCATAATTATCTGACCTTACTTTTAATTCTTTCGCACTATATTCATTACTCTTAACAAGATCGAACAAACTAGCAAACGTAGCCTGATCTTTATCCATTGCTTTCTTTATTTCAACAAACACAGATTCGTTTTGTTGATTGTCAAAATCTTCTCGTAATTTAATGTTTTGTGCATTGCAATTATCTGCAATCTCATTAATTTTACCTTCTAAATGATTACGTAATTCTAAAACTTGTTGTTTGAACACACCTGTACATTCTTTCATATTTGCTTTATCTTCGGCTATTTTCTTTTCTATTCTACTTTCCAACGACACAAAATCTTCTTGAAGTAACTCAACCTTTGCATTCAGGTTACATTCAATCCTCACTATTTCACTTTTTACGTCATCAATTTCTTGCTTCAACGAGGTTTCAACTTTGCACACACTTGAATTAATTTTTTCTTCAACGTGTTTAGTTTGCTGGATTAACTCCTTACCTTGTTCTCGTAATTGTCCCTGCATTTCGTTGCTCTGCTCTTGTAGTTTTTCGAACATACGAGTTTCCATTTGCTTTAAAAGCTGCTCCATTTCTATCGCCTTCCCTGACATGATTACTGCACTGCAACGTCTTCGCACACAGCTGGCGAGGAAAGAAACTGAATCGCAAAGGTCACGTGGTCGCTACACTGCCAGTCGCTCTCTATCTTAACAGTCCATACGCGCTGAGTAATGCTCGTTCGTTTTGAGTCCCTGTGACGGGTACGCCAAGCTTTGTATAACCACCCTGCCTGAAGCTATCAAACACATTTCGGGTTATACAAATAAAAAAAAAATACAGTTGAAGTTAGATATATGTAATAGCTCGCTTTCATACAGCATACACTTACATTTCTGCAAACGCACAAGCAACACCTCGAAGTAACCTTGCACGTAGCTGGCTTCGTACCGAACTATTTCCTTCACTTGACACTGGTACAAACGAAACAGGTAACCTCTCGCGCATGCGCGATACACAAAATCCTGTACAACAGGAAATGGTCATATCTTCTTTTATTTAAACTTTTTCAAAGCTTCGAGGTTGTTTATTCGCTTTTTGGTCACACCTTTTCCCTTCTTCTCCATAGCCAGGTTGTGGCGTTTCTGCTCTTCTAACTCAGCCTTGTTCTTTTTTGCATCGATGACGGTCTTGGCAATGGCGGCACTGCCTCCTGGCAAGCTGCCTACAGCACCCAATGCTGCCAAGATAGCCGGGATGCTGAATATGAAACCTCCAGTCTTCTGCTGCTTTCGCGAACCTTGTAACCTCCTCAACTGATTAATGCTAAGCAGCAATTTCATTCCATGACCTCTTGCCAAGCAGGAATATTTTTTCTCGCTGCTTTTAGGTGAGCAATCCATCAAGAGCTCCGAGAGACTTGAGGTTTGCGTAGGGTATTTGGTAAAAAACACCTTTAGGCTTCATGGTGATATGCAATGAAGTGATGATAGGTTGGTTATACAAGTTGCTTTTTTTTCACAAGGGTTATTTAGTTACAACCCCCTCCCTAATTTTTGTTTTGTGTTCATAGTGATGGTCGTACCCAATGCAGCAACCCGTTCACCTAGCAAGGCATCTCTGCTGACGAGTCTCCTGAAAGCTGCATGCTCCAACTTCCTATCGGCATCGTGACATGCGTCGAGATCTGTGTGAGTATTATAAGCAATGTCGTGGCCCTTGCATGCAGCATCCAGAGGATTCACACCCTTGTCTTCTCTCTCCAATCGCTGTTCGAGTTTGGTACCGGGGCCGCAGTACTGGTAACCTGGCAGGTGCATCTCGAAGGGTAGCTTGTTGATAATATCGTTCACGAGACCTCGACCCTCGACTACATTCCAGAATTTGGGAGGCAGGGTATTGATGATTTTGATAAGGTAACCTATACCTTTGTTGTCGTTGACAATGAAGTTGGCAAGCTTGGTGCTAATCATGTCCACGAAGGCCACCTTCTCGTTGTGGAGGTTGCGATTGCCTGCGATACACAAAATCCTGTACAACAGGAAATGGTCATAACTTCTTTTATTTAAACTTTTTCAAAGCTTCGAGGTTGTTTATTCGCTTTTTGGTCACACCTTTTCCCTTCTTCTCCATAGCCAGGTTGTGGCGTTTCTGCTCTTCTAACTCAGCCTTGTTCTTTTTTGCATCGATGACGGTCTTGGCAATGGCGGCACTGCCTCCTGGCAAGCTGCCTACAGCACCCAATGCTGCCAAGATAGCCGGGATGCTGAATATGAAACCTCCAGTCTTCTGCTGCTTTCGCGAACCTTGTAACCTCCTCAACTGAGGAATGCTAAGCACAAATTTCATTCCATGACCTCTTGCCAAGCAGGAATATTTTTTCTCGCTGCTTTAGGTGAGCAATCCATCAAGAGCTCCGAGAGACTTGAGGTTTGCGTAGGGTATTTGGTAAAAAACACCTTTAGGCTTCATGGTGATATTATGTTATTTATATATCGTGAGAGGGTAAGGCTTTGCCCCTAATGCAATGAAGTGATGATAGGTTGGTTATACAAGTTGCTTTTTTTCACAAGGGTTATTTAGTTACAACCCCCACCCTAATTTTTGTTTTGTGTTCATAGTGATGGTCGTACCCAATGCAGCAACCCGTTCACCTAGCAAGGCATCTCTGCTGACGAGTCTCCTGAAAGCTGCATGCTCCAACTTCCTATCGGCATCGTGACATGCGTCGAGATCTGTGTGAGTATTATAAGCAATGTCGTGGCCCTTGCATGCAGCATCCAGAGGATTCACACCCTTGTCTTCTCTCTCCAATCGCTGTTCGAGTTTGGTACCGGGGCCGCAGTACTGGTAACCTGGCAGGTGCATCTCGAAGGGTAGCTTGTTGATAATATCGTTCACGAGACCTCGACCCTCGACTACATTCCAGAATTTGGGAGGCAGGGTATTGATGATTTTGATAAGGTAACCTATACCTTTGTTGTCGTTGACAATGAAGTTGGCAAGCTTGGTGCTAATCATGTCCACGATGGCCACCTTCTCGTTGTGGAGGTTGCGATTGCCTGCATTTTCTTCGCCTGCGATAACCAGCAATCGATCTACAAGCTTCCTTACGTCGTCTACCCAAACAAACTTTTAGGTAAGGTGTTGTAGAGTTTGACACCGCTGCCAGTCTTGAGCTGGGTCCATATTGGCTTGATGAGGTTCCTGTACTTTTCTCCACTGCTAGATTTCACGCGATTCTGTGTTACATCGTTGTTTTGGTACAGTGCGTTCGTTATGATCAAAATTTCTGTGTAACTTTGGTAATCCTCGTCTGTATAATCTTTAGGTTGCTTCTTAGTGATAAGTTCCCACAGTCCCACCGTGCCAGGATACCTAGACCAGCTGTTCTTCTCGCCCAAATTAACTTTTACATCGTCACCCTCGAACGTGACTTTCGATTTTCCAATTTTCCAAACCACACCCTCGTTGGTTTCCATGGTCGGGTACAATCCGAATACCTCGTATTTTTCGAATTTCCCACTGCTTAGGTAATCCCTCGCCAACGGACTAAGCTCGACTAGCTTGTCCGAAGAGGTACTCCCTAGGGCCTGACGTCTCGGAGCCGGAGCAAGTTCGAACGGAGTAGTGTGAATACTGGATATCGGTGTGGGTATGGTATAATTTCGAGCAGTAAGTGGCACAAGCTCGTCGATTAACTCTTTGTTTTGCTCGGTGACATCGTTGATTTCTTTACCAAGTCCACTGATGGCATCGATGATAGGTTGGTCCTGACGCTTTTTCTGTTCGTAAATTCCACGATTCTCTGATTTCCAACCCTTAAACCATTTGCCAGGTAGCTACGCAGCTTCAGGTTGTCGTCTGCAAGTTTGCGTTTCATTTTTTTGTATGTAGTTATTTATAATAGGTCAAGACGTTTCTTGTAACGTTGCAACGTTTAGAAAATTATTAATTTTGTTTCTGTATTTTCCGTTATTGGGTTACCTCGTCATGTCTATTGTGACAAATCCGAAATCATCTTGGTTCCAGCATGAAGAGCAAAATTTGGAAAACTGATTGTAGTTTATGTCCCCACCTACATAATCATCGTAAGCGTGTTTTAAATTGGTGTAGTCTTGACGAAACAAACAACTAAAATTAGCATTGTCTCGGAATAGCTGCTTGGGGATTTTGGAAAAAGTCTGAGCAAGGTAGAAGCAGTCCATGCCTCTGTGCCGACCCTGAGTAAAAAAATTGCGAATATCGTTCTGGTTCTCCAGGATCACATCGTCAAAAACCACCACCGAATTCGCGAGACAGCAGTCTAGTGGTATCACTTCAGAAGCAAATATAGCTATGCCTAGTCCCTCGTACAGTTTCGACAGCTGGCGATACTTCGGTTGCTCCAAGCTTTTGGAGAAAACATACAGGTGCCTGTTCTTCCAGTTTAACCAGTTGGGTGCAAGAAGAAAATTATCAATAAGTAACGTTGTTTTTCCACATCTAGAAGGTCCAACAATGAGGCAGCGAATGTTGTCGGGTAAAAGCTCGCCATTTTTCCTATCCTGACGTTCCGATGGAAAATCTGGCAGTCGCCGTACCACATCCCAAACACCCGTTACACAATCACCTCGTTTGCGTCTATCCAACATTTTTCTTCGAGTCCCAGCCATTTCACCAACAGTTTATCACCTTTTCTACGTAATACTTTTTCACTAAGATACGTGTCGGGATATTTTGTTTTAGAAAGTTCATGTTCGTAAAATCTTCCTTTCAGAATTTCGTCGCGATTATCTTTTATTATGTACGTGTGACGGTTTCCGGGTAAGACTCGAACTACGGTGAAAAGTTCCGTACTCCAATTTTTAGTGAAGCCTTTTTCAAACGCACGCTTGAATTTACTGATTCTCACCTGATCTCCAATTTTGTATTTCGATTTCTTGCTTGTAAATTTGTACTTTGGACATTAAACCGTAGAAATTAAACGCCGCTCGTCAGATTTGTTGACGTCAGCTGGTTTCATGTTTATCGTGCAATGCAAACTGTGATTATAGCTGTTAACAAGTTCCGGAAGCATGTCGAGCCACTTGTAATTCCCCTGAAGCGTGAACTGTTTCCATATGCGTGTTTTGAGAGTTCGATTGAAACGTTCCACTATGCTGGCTTTGATGTGACTATAGGTGGAATAATGTTGAATATTTTGTTTTTGAATAAATTGTCGATAAACAGAGTTGTAGAATTATTTTCCGTTATCCGTTTGAAGAAATCGAGATCGCCTGCCACTTTCATCGAAAATAGTTTTAAATGCTTCCACTACACAGGTTCCTGTTTTTGCCTTGAGGAGTAAAGCCCACGCAAATTTTGAAAATGTGTCTATAACGGTGAGAAGATACTTGTATCCCTTGTTGATTTCATGTAAATTTTTTAAGTTGCCACTGCTTATTTCCACAAGGTCAGTTTGCCACAAGTCGTCTATGCCTTTGGTCACTACCGGCAGTCGTTTGTAGTTTCGCCGTGCAGGTTTGTGTAGCTCGTTCACAATAGCCTGCCTAGACATTCCGCGAAAATAAGAATATAGTTTGGATGGGATTTCTGGCCGCAGACAATGCCGGGTTTTCTATATACAGCTTATCACCTATTTCTTTGTCGATAATTTGAGTGGCATCCTCGGCATGGGCAGTCTCGCGAGTTTCGGGGTGGGTGAAATCGACCAACTCCACTCCTCTTACTTTAGGCTCGTCACTGATGTTCGTCACGGTCATGGTTGGGTAGTGGGTTGCGTGAGGCAAAGACCAGTATGAAACCTTGACGAACTGAAGTGTGCCAGCAATGAAAAACTGGTGATAGGCTTTTGCAGGAGTCAGCATGTAGAGTTTGGCACCCGGATGGAAGAGCGAGGAAAATTCCCTGTTTGGAATGCTGTACAGTTCGATGACAGCAGTGGATTGTCGATGGTGGCGTTCAGGGTGTTTACATTTGTTCGAACCTCGCTCTCCACATCCTCCAATCTACCGTTCACCGATTCCAGATGCTCCTCGCTAGCACGGACAACAGTGTCGTAATCGGGCTTGACCTTCACATCGACAATTAGCCTCTTGAATGTTTCGTTTAACTCATGGAGTTGGGTACTGAAATTGGCTATGGTCGATTCCTGGCTCGCCTCGATGCTGCCAATTTGCTCTTTCACATTGGCGATAATCTGCTGTAGACTTTCCACTAGTGTCAACTTGGAGCTCTGGGTTGCGAGGTCGTGGACCTGGGTTCTAATTTCCGCAAACAAGCCATGTAGCTCGCTGATGTTCTGGTTGGTGGGTAAGGTTGCAAAAGACTCCCGAAGCAATTCAATTTCGGTTTGGATGTTTTTGATGTCGTCGGATTTGAGTATTCGGTTGAGAGCCCTCTTCACGCTTTTCAGTTCCTGAGAGGTAGGCAGGGTGGCCACCGTGTTTTGGAGCAACTCCAAAGCTTTTTTCATCACATCCAACTCTGAGGCAGTAGCAGCAGCGCTTATGCCTTCTTGTAATTGTGTTATGTCGTCCTGGGTGGGGGTGGATTGTTGCAAAGTTTCCAATTTAGCCTGTATGTCGTCGATCAAGTGATGAAAATGCGACAACTCTGATTCGGTGTTTAGATTTCCCAACTTGGTGATCTGCTGTTGGACGCTGGCCAGAGTATCCCTGATGCCAGGCAGTTTGGATTCCAGTGCTTCGTGTACGTTTGCCAGATCATTTTTGATGACAGCAAGAGCATCCTCAATATGGGCTATGGTACCTTGCAGCTTCCCGAAATCCTCGTAGGTCTCAAGTTGGAGTTTGATGTTGGCCACGCAACGGGCAATAGCATTCACCTCGCTGGAGGAAGTTAGATTGTCGATGAAGTCCTCTAGCGTTTGGAGTTTAGTTTTGACTTCGTTGATGGCTGCATGCAAAGCGTCTGTATGAAGCTCAGCCTTGATGCTTTCCAACGTAGGAATTTCGAACGATTGAAACTGTTCGTGCAATTTTTCAATACTGGCATTCACGCGATCGTAGTCATCTTGAGTTTTGATACTCTGAATAATGTTTTGCAGTTCAGTCTGGATGGTGCTCGTTTGGTCTTGCAAGTGTCGCTTCAGCTGTTCCGCAACGGAGGTCTGCGCTTGCTGCAGCTTCAAAATTTTTTTCTGCAGCTTGCCTATGCTCAGCGCCAAGTTGTCGAAGTTGTCTATTGACGCGAGGTCGGTGTACATTTGCAGCAGCGATTTGAGCTCGGCGTCGATCTTGAGTACGGGGTCCAGACACCGAGAGTGCAGGCTGGCTATCTCTGACTGGAGGCTAGAGTTGAGCGTGGACTGCAGGGCCCGCAGGTCGCTTCGCAACATCTTGACCCAGACGTCGAGCATGAGAAGCTCGTCGCCGTGGTCGTCGCGCTTGGTGTGACCAAAAATATCGTTAGGCATTGTTACCACTGTGGTTATTTATTATAGGGTACGTGAGTTGCATCTCCACAAAAAGAGGGATGAGTTTGTCGTAGTTGTCCAAGAGCTCCACGTACAGGCGATCGCCAGCAGACACTTCGTACGTAGTGGTACTGTCCATCCTATCATGCTTGATGCGATAGATGTTCTTGCCAGAGGAAACCTTGACCTCCCCTTTGTTCTCAGGGTTCATGTTGAACTGCAGTTTGCCAGAGATGAGAAACCGGTAATAATTCAAGTTGTTGTTGAATACATAGAAAGTTTTGTCCACGTCCTCGTCTTACTGGGTCAAAATGCTATTCAAGTGTATAATTAACAGACCGTTAAGTTTAGATAGCATGGAAGGCAGGAGTTCGTTGAAGCTCGTAGGCTGGACGAGCACTTCCATAGTTTGCTTCCTGAAGCCAAACAGATTCCTAGGCATTGTTATTTTATAGAAACATTTCTAGCTGTAAGGTTAAAATTGGTCAGTGAGGAATTCCATTGTTCAACTACTGAAAAACCCCAGGAAGTATAACTTTTGCCGTCCCAAGGCCTACCTATTGTTCATTCTGTATTCGGTCAACATTGTTAGCACACGCAGGGGAACGAAATTGTAGTTTCTAGATGTCCACAGAAAAATAATTTTCAAATACGATAACATCGCTTTTCGCTACCAAAAAACTAATTGCTACATTACAATAAGTATATACAATTAAAGCATAATATTTATATTTATTAACAACATCTATGAATTTGTTTCGAACGAAAAAACATGTTATAGAAACATTTCCAGCCGTAAGTTCAAAATTTTGGCCTTCTCTTCCCCCCCTCAAATTGCATTACATAGATACATACATACTCATGGAGCGTTACAAGAGCCCTGCCTCCCAATATTGCTTAAGATGTTTGGTTAGCATGCAATAGATCAGTGTGCTAGAAAATACAGAGGAGAAGAAGAAGAAGAAGAAGGAGGAGGAGGGAGAAAAAGAAGGGGGCACTAACACTGCACCATCACCACTATTGCCAGTTAGCATCATTAACTCTTCTTCATCTTACTGCATACTTATCATCATCTTAGAAGGCTACGCTGTCAACTCCTATTTGTAGGTTAGCTTCGCCTCTGAAATATCATATGGCAAAATGTTTTTTTTTTAAAAAAACAAAAGATATGTGAAGCAACTAGCCAACTCCTATTTGTAGGTTAGCTTCGCCTGTAAAATATCGTATGGTGAAATTTTCTTGGGGTGGTTTGGCAACACTGCGCCTCACTTGAAGTTGCTCAAGCGGGTAACTATATCTCACTAGGCCGTATCAGTGCTGCCAACTCCTATTTGTAGGTTAGCTTCGCCTGTGAAATATCATATGCTAAAATTTTCGTGGGTTGGCAACACTGTGGCTCACTTGATGTTGCAGAAACAGGCGTTTAGTTGCCGTGAAAATTGCACTAAAATATCGTTGAACACTATAAAAACCACAAAAACTCGTCATAAAAGGCTATCACTGAGGTTAAATTGTTAAAAAAGAAATCGGCTCAATTGATGGTGCAGAACCGGGTTGATGTCACTACTACTTCTATCCAACATTTAGGAAATTCATTTTCTGATATAAATGAGCGCTTTCAAATGAGCACGACAAACTATTCAGTACAGGCTAAGAATGCTTCCTGTCCTCCTCCGTAGCCGAGCGGGTTAAGGCGTTCACTCGTCTTGAGATCGTTCGTTGCGGGACGGCGTAGGTTCGAATCCAGCACGTCTCGGGCCGGTGGCAACCCACCATCGTGAGAAAATTGGGGAGCTCCGAGTGAGTGTTAAGATGTTAATCTATCGGAGTCGGTGATGAAAATGCCCCCGAATTAGGTTCCGAATCTATATTTATACCCCCGCATGTCAAGCAGAGCGCCTCCCGTGACACAACACTTAAACATAGCTACAGCTGTGATATGCAGAACCAATTTGTGTATAATGGCAATATTCTAAAGATTGAACCGTATGTTCCATAATGTTCATTTTTCTATGTCTAAAACAACAGTTATGATCCTTAAAGTTTCTATAATATTCTGTACTATAAAGTTGTCACATTCTTAAAAACTTCTTTCCAATGTCCATAAGGCTTATATTACAAATAACTCCAACTGAAATTTAGCTCTTATGGCTTACATAATAGTTTGATTCTAAAACTGAAACATATTTTTGACTAATGTCAACAATGAAAGATTTTGCTTTCAAGAAGCTTGCAAATAACAAATTCTAAACTTCTCGAATGACAGAATTAGGTCATTAGTTCAACTATTAAATATATCATCTTTCATAACGTTCTTATAGTGAATATAGAAAGTAAAATAATTAAGAATGATATTAAATATGACCAAATCTTTGATATGGTTCGGGAGGATCATATCAATATCGCCCCTGGTCAAAAATAATTTATTCGGCGTAGTTAACGAAGAAGGAGAAATTATTTCAGCTCACAAAGCTATTTATGAACCGTTTTCACGTAAAAATTTAAATAATCACTTATTCAATCTTCAGACTATAAGTACTTATATACATATATAATGAGAGATGCATTTCTATAGACGTCAGATATTTACAATACGGTCAACTTAACCTACACATAGACTAACACACATATAGACCAGTACGCACATAGATTAATATACACTTAGATTAAGATACACATAGACTAATCATAGACAAAGATGCAGATCTGTATTCACTCCTACGCGCACACATATTTACTTACACCTATTTATTTACATCTATTCACAAACGTATATACCTATTTACATAAGTGCCTGCTGTTTATGCCCCACAGTTAGTGCTTTTCAATTTTTTTTTGCGTCTGAGGCTTGCGAATCCATTCCTTACATTGACATAGCGTAGAATTCGCCTCTTCGCAGCGGACTTACTATAATCGGTGCAAAATTTCTGCATGACTTCATGCACTAAGTCGTCGAATTTTAACTGCTTCTCCCCCCCCCTATGCTTTCAATAACACACTTAAAGTCTTTATTGGGTTCCATCTGGTTTACGGTACGACCACTAATTTGAATCGTCTCACTTGCACCATTGTCGCATCCGAGCGGCACTCCATCTTCTTCTTCTAGATACTTGTCCTCTATAGTATCATTCGTCAAAGTAATTTCTTGCAATTACTTCACGCGTCGTATTATTTTACTATTAATATTAACTTAATAATACTCAGCGGTGAACGACGAGACTCAGTGAAGTACACAGACTCCTCTCAGGTACAGGGATAGAGTTAGGCAAAGACAATATTCACAGCACAGAGAAATAATACCACATTACTGCAGTATGTATAAACTGAAAGGGTTTATTCTTTATTTCTTGCAATTATAATGCAAATGTACTTGAGACGAAGGCGAGGACTTCGCTTTCTCGATGAATTGATTCAACTAAAACACATAAACTCAATGCGTGGCTATCGGCAAGCCTATGATCACATAGACCAAGCTTGCGTCCCGAACTATCACACCAAGAGATATGCGATGATAACTGAGCCAATATTTGCTTTTAGCCTTTTATTTCCAAATTAATCCTTAGGCTAGCTTTATTATTTAAGGTAGAATGGTTGCAGCATTGTGCATATCATCAATACATGGCTATCGGCGTACCTATGATCACATAGGCTTAGCTTGCGCCCCGAACTACCATACCAAGATGTATGCACAACACCGAGGAGTTATTTTAATTTTATAATGCTTCGTCGATCCAAGGCGAAAAAGTGTGATGATTTCTTACGCGACATCCTCGCTTTTATACTATTTTCGAGAACACAGATTAAAGTACAGATGAATCACTCACAAAAGGATACTATCAACAAAACTGATATCTATACATCTTTAGAAATACAAATTCGTATAGTGCACTCTTCCAAACATGAAGATACATTACACTACTCATAACAGAGCATAAAATACAATAAAGATTAAACAAAAGATATATATTACAAACAGGGTGCAATATTACATATAATAACACAACATTTACGTGTCCTTTCATAAAAGTATAATATATCAGTGACATATTTTAAAGTTGTAACGTCACATAAAAAATACGGATCATATCATCTGCCCCTTCCTTTCGGAAACTAAGTTTCAGGAAAGAAGTGATCTACCTGGAGGAAACGTAGTTTTAAAGTACAAACTCTTTGTTTTTATCCTCTGAAAAACTCACCAGTTTTAGGTTATCCAAGTTAACCTTATCATATAATTCTTTAGTCCTTGGAATTAGCAATGCCACAACATTATTTTCCACTTTGTCCACTAGATAAGGTCCTATCCAAAACATAAATAACTTTTGAATGGTCCTATCTAGTGAGGAGCTTAAGGAATCTATTTTACCCATCACGAAGTCTCCAACTGTCACTGTCTTGGCGTTTCCCTTCTGTTTTAAATCCTTTGACAGCTTCTTCTTCTCCCTGACTTGGGCTAAGAATAATTTGGACTTCCAATCCGGTTGGGCTTCTTCTCGTTCGGGCGAATTGAAATGAGTTAGGATCTCTCTGGGTATAGGATGATTGAAGAATAGTTCAGCAAGCGAATATCCAGTGGTCTCGGAAATAGAATAATTAATCAGCAAAACAACTGGAGGCATATGTTACCACCAGGCTCACAAAAAATTAAGGAGCTTATACAAGATGAATATCAAGGCACAGTAACATCTCATTGTTTCACTTTACCAGTTCTTCATTCAGGAGCTTTCTTTAGGCTATAGGTATGGGATATGGAGATCGATACACAGTTTCTGTGGTGGTGAGTTCAATCTCACACTGGAAGTTGTTAATAGTACCTGGTCTCTCGGAAAATACATCTCTATGCTTCAATAAGACTTCTTTAAATTGGCTTCTACCCCCTTCGCAAAAAATCTCATTCGCATTGACCTTCTGAAGAATGTCGTCAGGACTAGCCGTCCACTGATCGACATGGGAATCTTCACGGACTTTTCTTACATACGTCCCTGTCGAAGATTCATTATTCACGAGGTCCTGCTCTACCGGAACTCCGTCTACGGTGAGGGATAACTTCTCGCGCTGTAGGTCAATTCCTGCTTCATATTTCCTGAGGAATGGGTAGCCCTAAATAAAGTCAGCTTCCAGACCTTTCAAGACAAACATGTCCTCCAATAAATTTCTTCCAGCAATCTCTAGATATACTTGTCTACATCCCACAACTCTAGTTTTGTTTCTCCCAGTGAAATCAGTCAGCCTAAGATCTGGACATGTTTGTAACTACAATGACGGCAGCTTCTCTTTAATCTTCTTCCAAATGGCGTAGCTCATGAGATTATATTCGCTGCCAGTGTCCAGAACACAAATAAAATCGACGCCTGTTACAGTTGCTTTAATTAACGGAGCCCTGGGTAAATTTTCCTTTCTAACTGCCTGTTGTAGTGCTCTATCTAAACTTTGTTCTCCTTCATTGAGAGTCAGCACAACAAAAAGATGATTATCTTCACTATTTATAACGCTGTCATCGGTTCCCAGAGAAGTCCAAGATTTTAGCCCAACCGTGATTGGGAACTAAGAAGTAACGTTGGGCGACTGGCTAAATCCGACTGCATACCTCTTGGATTAGCACTAGTCGATGGTGCCCAACAAAAGTCTCTTGTCATGTCGACGCTTTGCCGTTGCTCGTTCGTCAAACATGAAGCAGAAGTTTCAAACGGAGGCGCCGTCGCTCTGAAGTTACTGGGTTCAGAGGCGTTACGTGAGGAGTCACGGGAATGGTCTTCTGGATCAGATCTGGAAAAGACGCGGCCCACGTGCGTAGTTGTTCCTGCCATTCCTTCTCTGAGGATTACGTCGTCTGTTGTAATTGGAATATCCATTCCTCTGGTTCTGCATAACTTGTCTAACTCTGGGTTGTTTGTTTCCAATTCTATTTTGTCTGGGAGCATTTCCCTGGCCAGAACCTTCTCTATTCCACACAGGCTTCCAACTGTCCTGCTCCTCAAGCACCTCGAATCTTTTCAAAAAATCAGCATGCTGTCGTACAGTTCGAGGAGAGTTAGCCAAACTCAAACTGCGGGCTCTATATGGAAGCTGGGAGATGATTAAGTTCACTATCTCTGATTCTACATAACGAGCAGACAGATTGCGGTAGGCTGAGTAAATGGACCAAGCGTATTCCTCCATACTCATACCAGACTGCTTTGAATATCGAAGAGATCTCACTGCCGTCAGCTGCCTTTCTTTGGCCTCTTCAGAAGCATATTGCTTGCGAAAACGGCGGCAGAAATCAGAATAGCACTTGAACTCCAACTGATTTGCTCGAAACCAATGCTCAGCCTGGCCTTTGAATAACCGAGGAATAATTTCCAATCGGTATTCGTATGGAACTTGCATTAAATCAAAGTTGATATTAAGTTCTTTTAAATACTGTTCAGCATTCTGGGCTTCCAGGTCTCCCTTGAACTTGGACAAGGGATTAAGGTCTGCCATCCTTGGGGATCCTGTCGTTGCTGATCGCTGAGTTCGCCGCGGTGACTCATCTGACCCGCTTCTCACATTCCCATGCCTTCGTGTTCGCTTCCTGATATTCGCTTGATACTGAGAGTCAGAGCTGGTGCTGGAAGAGGAGGAACTGCGATCTTTCTTCCTTTCTATGCAACAAGTTATTACGCAATGTTTACGCAACAAGTTATTACACAGACCCGTATCTAGCGTGTTGTTGGATATGACGTAATGGGATGTCTTCTGATTGACTTACTGTTTGGGATGTTTTCATCAGTCAGTATCGTGAGAGTGTTTTGAAGAGTACGGATGTGTTGTTGCAGTGTTAAAAGTTAAGTATTTAATTTATTTTAAAGCTACATACTATTTATTATTTTTAAGTTTAAAAAAGTGTATCAAGTGATATTTTTTCATAGTAATTTCGATCAGCTTGAGTTTTGATGTGATCAGATGTTTATTTTAAAGCTACATAATATTTATTATTTTTAAGTTTAAAAAAGTGTATCAGTGATATTTTTTCATAGTAATTTCGATCAGCTTGAGTTTTGATGTGATCAGAAGCTACTTGTTGTCTCCGGAAATTCTGTATAAATAACATAGCTGAAAATTTTATCGTAATAGCTGAAATTACTTTATTTTGAAGGTGATTCAAGTTGTTTTTTTCACACAGATTGAATTTCTATGAATTTGTATTTGTATTGAAATTTGTATTTTTTCCCCAGAAAATTTATATATAAATACCAGAGCTAAAAAAAATATTATAATTATAACTATTGTCTTTTAAGTTACATACTTTCAATTATCGTAAGTTTAAAAGTGTTTTTTTCTAGTAAATAGAATCTTTATTAATGTTGACTTCATTGTGTGTTTTCTATTTTACCCCGAGAAAATTTATATATAAATACCGAGAAACTTCTATTTAAATAACACCTTGTAAAAATGACAACTTGTATAACCGATTTACCATTTGAACTGCTGCACAAGATTTTTGCTTACACATTCGACGTAGGTGAGGATGTCGCAAGGCTCCTCGACGTAAGCAAAATAGCGCCTGAATTTCGTCCACCGTGCGAGATGATTCTTATGGACAATCTTCGCAAAATAAGCCGTATGAAAAACTTGCAGAATCCTGATTCTCTTTTTCGGGCTGCAGGCAAAAAGTTGGCCGATAGGATGGACGAGCTTTTTGAGGCGAGGGAAGGAAGGAGACGATATACGTACGATTGGTATGAGTCAAACGCGGAAACAGACCGCATCATCACACAACTCGTTGCATTGACTGAGGCGCGAACTTTCTTCCTGTCACGTGAATTGTGTTGATTGGTTCGCCAAGGGGAATTTTCCTGATTGGTAAATTGTGGTTATAAATATAATATATTCTTACTACTTATGTGCGTCTAGTTTTTTACACCACGGATAAACGGTTACACAGTGCAACATTAACTCGTCTATTTTGTTGATTTAGTGTTAAGTAGTGTATTTGGTGTCTGCATGTGTAGTACTACGTTCTGGAGCGGTGTAGTGTGTGGTGTATGGTTACATGGTGCGAGCTAACTAAACAAATGAATGTTTAAAACAGAGGCAATTGTTGAATTTTTTGAACTTGAATACAGCTATTCGTCTATTTGGTTGAATACAGTTCTACTGCACTTGCCTAGCGCTGGGATACATCTGCACTCCACCATATGTCTAAAAGTATAGCGAACTAGACGGGACTAAAAATTTCTTAACTGCAATCATTTTTCCAAAGAAGGTGACTTGAGTTTATGGATGTTTTTAGAGTTTTAACACAAACACACAGCGTAAATTTATTTTTGTAGTGTTTAATTGATTAAATTGCTTTATTTTACTTCGCTTTTTTGTCTCTTGCTGCGACTGTTGAACATTTAAAGAAGGTAAGGAACATGTTTCTAAGAAGTAGGGATATAATTGATCGAGATAGAGATTGTGAGAAAAGAGAAAATGTGTAAGCAGAGGATAAGGAAAATTTTACATTTTGAGTTTCTTATTGTGATAGAACAAGGAGATAAATGGATTATCTTTTGCAGGCAACCAAATCTTATAAAATGTTGATAAAAGATACTCTTTCTATAAAAAATATAATTACTTATAAACATAGAATGCGTGATATTCTAGAAAAACTTAACCCCTCTTTTCTCCCTTCAAGAATTCGAATCCTGATAAAACAAACAAAAAAAATATCAACACGGACAACAAACATGCATCACAAGAAATAATATCATATGAACTAACGATTATTTTTTTAACAAACCTATTTCGTTTAATTAAAAAATTCTAAATCTAATATCTAATGAAAGCACATGATAACAACTTACTTGAACTAGTTTCTAAATTCAAATATTTAGGAGTAATATTAACAAAAGAAAATTATATTAAAGAGGAAATAAAATAAAAAGTAGGCTTAATTCAGGAAATGCATGTTACTTCTCTCTAAGAAACTAAAAGTTGAAATATACAAAACAGTAATTTTGTCTGAAGTATTATATCGATGTGAAACTTGGTCTATTATATTGAAAGAGGAACATAAATTGAGAGTATTTGAAAATATGATTGTTATGAAAATATTTCGACCTAAAAGAGATGAGTGGAGAAGGTTACATAATTTAGAACTACATAATTTATATTCATGTCCAGATATTATTAGAATAATTAAATCAAGAATACTTAGATGGACAGGTCATGTAGCACGAATAGGAGAGGAATAGTTTACAGGATTCTTGTTGGGAGACCTGATGGTAAGAGACCTGTAGGAAGACCAAGACGAAGATGGAGGGACAATGTTGAGATAGACATAAAGGAAATCGGTAGGGATGGAAAAGAGTATATAGATCTTGGTCAAGATAGGGACAGATGGAAGGCCATATTGCTGAAGCTACGAACCTTTGGGTTTAAGAAGGCTAGAGAGTTAGTTAGTTAGTTAGTTATGAAAGCACATGTTACTATAAAAAAATACAATCCCTGGCATAGAATGAATTTTTAAAAGATGAAATTTATTTCCACATAATGAACCTCAACCTATACAATTGTACATTCTTTTTAATCTGCAGTATTTAAATTAAACAGACTTAAATAAGAATTGGCAGTACGTACATAATAGAATAGAATCAACAGTTAAATAATGTATAAACCAAGAAAAAAGTAAGCAATGGTTAATATTAGTCGACATCGTTTACCGGAACGTTGAAATGTTTATATAAAAACGATGGAACGTACTGTCATCCTCATCTTCGCGATTAGTCAAACATGTCACAAGGATGTAACTGCTATTGGTAAACTTACGAGGAAAATGAGTATTGTAGGAATTTCCTTGTCAATATGAATACCATGTTACTACATTTGTGTTTTTTTTTAAATATGTGAAACCATATTACATTGAATATAATTAAGTAATTAATTCTCTAGCCTTCTTGAACCCGAAAGTTTATGGTTACAGTTCAATTTTTCCTTATCCTGAGCAAGATCTATATATATTTTTTATTTTTTAGTTCCTTAGATATGAAACAAGAATACAGAGAAAAGTAACATGAATTAAGCCTTCCTTTCATTTCCTCTTTAATATCATTTTTCATTTGTTAGTATTACTCCTAAGTATTTGAATTTAAAAAACTGGTTCAAACAAGTTGCTAAATCTTGGTTTTGGCCTGTAAGCACATATTTTTAGATTTCTCATTGCTAACTTCCAAACCTATCTCTTTAGCTGCTTTGAAAAAATATTTTAGCATTATTCTTAATTGTATTTACATCATTCCCCAGTAAGTCTACATCATCTGCATATGATAACCGTTTAATTTTAGTACTTCGTTAGTTGCTTTTACCTTCCTAACAGCATATTCTAAGGCAAAATTAAAGAGCAATGGAGATAATGCATCTTCTTTTTTTTAATCTATCAGGAATTGTACATTTGTCAGACATATTAACAAGATTCTTAGGTATTACAAATTCGAATAATTTATCTCTTTAGCATCTTTAACTTCAATCAAGATAGTTTCTGGAACTATAGGTTCTGCTGTCCGTACTTCATTTATTTCTAATTTATCTCCTACATAAACATTTAAAAGGTCATTAAAGCAATTCTTCCATCTATTTAAAATATCGCTTGAGTCAGCCATTTTTTATCAAGTTTACGTTAGGTTGCCATCCCTTTCTAAATTTATTTGCACCTCTGATACTTTTATTTCAATTGTGTTAATTTTACTTTTCTAGTAATCTCTTTTTTTCTGCTACTTCTAAACATGCTGTTCTTTAACCACCTAAGTCTATTTCTATTAGGTTATGCAAACCATTGCTTACTTTTCTTGATTTATACATTATTTAACTGTTGATTCTATTCTATTATGTACGTACTCCCAATTCTTATTTAAGTCTGTTTAATTTAAAGACTGCAGATTAAAAAAAAATGTACAATTGTATAGGTTGAGGTTCATTATGTGGAAATAAATTTCATCTTTTAAAAATTCATTCTATGCCGGGGATTGTATTTTTTTATAGTAACATGTGCTTTCATAACTAACTAACTAACTCTCTAGCCTTCTTAAACCCAAAGGTTCGTAGCTTCAGCAATACAGGCCTTCCATCTGTCCCTATCTTGACCAAGATCTATATACTCTTTTCCATCCCTACCGATTTCCTTTATGTCTATCTCAACATTGTCCCTCCATCTTCGTCTTGGTCTTCCTACAGGTCTCTTACCATCAGGTCTCCCAACAAGAATCCTGTAAACTACTCTTTCCTCTCCTATTTGTGCTACATGACCTGTCCACCTAAGAATTCTTGATTAAATTATTCTAATAATATCTGGACATGAATACAAATTATGTAGTTCTAAATTATGTAACCTTCTCCACTCAACTTCTAGTTTCTTAGAGAGAAGTAACATGCATTTCCTGAATTAAGCCTACTTTTTATTTTATTTCCTCTTTAATATAATTTTCTTTTGTTAATATTACTCCTAAATATTTGAATTTAGGAACTAGTTCAAGTAAGTTGTTATCATGTGCTTTCATTAGATATTAGATTTAGAATTTTTTTAATTAAACGAAATAGGTTTGTTAAAAAAATAATCGTTAGTTCATATGATATTATTTCTTGTGATGCATGTTTGTTGTCCGTGTTGATATTTTTTTTGTTTGTTTTATCAGGATTCGAATTCTTGAAGGGAGAAAAGAGGGGTTAAGTTTTTCTAGAATATCACGCATTCTATGTTTATAAGTAATTACATTTTTAATAGAAAGAGTATCTTTTATCAACATTTTATAAGATTTGGTTGCCTGTAAAAGTTAATCCATTTATCTCCTTGTTCTATCACAGTAAGAAACTCAAAATGTAAAATTTTCCTTATCCTCTGCTTACACATTTTCTCTTTTCTCACAATCCCTATCTCGATCAATTATATCCCTACTTCTTAGAAACATGTTCCTTACCTTCTTTAAATGTACAACAGTCGCAGCAAGAGACAAAAAAGCTAAGTAAAATAAAGCAATTTAATCAATTAAACACTACAAAAATAAATTTACGCTGTGTGTTTGTGTTAAAACTCTAAAAACATCCATAAACTCAAGTCACCTTCTTTGGAAAAATGATTGCAGTTAAGAAATTATTAGCCCCGTCTAGTTCGCTATACTTTTAGACATATGGTGGAGTGCAGATGTATCCCAGCGCTAGGCAAGTGCAGTAGAACTGTATTCGACCAAATAGACGAATAGCTGTATTCAAGTTCAAAAAATTCAACAATTGCCTCTGTTTCAAACATTCATTTGTTTAGTTAGCTCGCACCATGTAACCATACACCACACACTACACCGCTCCAGAACGTAGTACTACACATGCAGACACCAAATACACTACTTAACACTAAATCAACAAAATAGACGAGTTAATGTTGCACTGTGTAACCGTTTATCTGTGGTGTAAAAAACTAGACGCACATAAGTAGTAAGGATATATTATATTTATAACCTAAATTTACTAATCAGGAAAATTCCCCTTAGCGAACCAATCAACACAATTCACGTGACAAGATGAAAGTTCGCGCCTCAGTCAATGCAACGAGTTGTGTGATGATGCGGTCTGTTTCCGCGTTTGACTCATACCAATCGTACGTATATCGTCTCCTTCCTTCCCTCGCCTCAAAAAGCTCGTCCATCCTATCGGCCAACTTTTTGCCTGCAGCCCGAAAAAGAGAATCAGGATTCTGCAAGTTTTTCATACGGCTTATTTTGCGAAGATTGTCCATAAGAATCATCTCGCACGGTGGACGAAATTCAGGCGCTATTTTGCTTACGTCGAGGAGCCTTGCGACATCCTCACCTACGTCGAATGTGTAAGCAAAAATCTTGTGCAGCAGTTCAAGTGGTAAATCGGTTATACAAGTTGTCATTTTTACAAGGTGTTATTTAAATAGAAGTTTCTCGGTATTTATATATAAATTTTCTCGGGGAAAAATACAAAACACACAATGAAGTCAAAATTCAATAAGATTCTTTTTACTAGAAAGAAACACTTTTAAACTTACGATAATTGAAAGAATGTAACTTAAAAGACAATAGTTATAATTATAATATTTTTTTTAGCTCTGGTATTTATATATAAATTTTCTCGGGAAAAAATACAAAATTCAATACAAATACAAATTCATAGAAATTCAATCTGTGTGAAAAAAACAACTTGAACCACCTTCAAAATAAAGTAATTTTAGCTATTACGATAAAATTTTCAGCTATGTTATTTATACAGAATTTCCGGAGACAACAAGTAACATCTGATCACATCAAAACTCAAGCTGATCGAAATTACTATGAAAAAATATCACTTGATACACTTTTTTAAACTTAAAAATAATAAATAGTATGTAGCTTTAAAATAAACATCTGATCACATCAAAACTCAAGCTGATCGAAATTACTATGAAAAAATATCACTTGATACACTTTTTTAAACTTAAAAATAATAAATGGTATGTAACTTTAAAATAAATTAAATACTTTACTTTTAACACTGCAACAACACATCCGTACTCTTCAAAACACTCTCACGATATTGACTGATGAAAACATCCCGAACAGTAAGTCAATCAGAAGACATCCCATTACGTCATAACCAACAACACGCTAGATACGGGTCTGTGTAATAACTTGTTGCGTAAACATTGCGTAATAACTTGTTGCATAACGTGGGTGTGCGTGGGTGTGCGTGGGTGTGGTTTTTTGGTTTTTGTTGTTGGTTTATTATATAAGATTTCTTGGGTTTTAAATCAAAACTCTATACTTAATAAGACTATGACAAGTTGTAAAGCTAATAGCCTACATGCACAAAGGTAGAATAAGTATTGATCTACAGAAGCACTGACCTACAGAATCACTGACCTACTCCACCATGTCGTGATGTGCGTAGAAAGGCAATGACCTAATGCCGGTATTGATCTTGTATATCAAGCTGGGACAGATATCTGCCCGACTCTAAATATGAATAGATTACAACAAATACAAGCTGGATGTATCAAATATCAGACTTCTTTATGCAAAATATAAGATATTTGTTCAATATACCAGAAATATGTTTAATATGAATAATAAGAAATTCTGTATATCAAACCAAACAGCTCTGTAGTATGAGGAGCACTGGAACAACACCTCTATACTCTTCAACTGTTCTCACAATATTAACTGATCTGTAATACGAAAAACCTTTAAGTAGCCTAAGCGCGGACCGCGTTAAAAACATCTGAAACAGTAAGCCAATCAGAAGACACCCATTACATCATAACCAACCAATCAGAATACAACACATGCCTAATAATTTGTTGTATAATATTGAATAATAATTTGTTGCACAACATGATGCAATAGAAGTAGACCAGAAGTAGACTAGAAGTTAACTTGTATGTGTATGTGTGGGTGTGTATAAGATTACACTTTACAGAGTATTACACTAAAAGCAAAAAGCTCATATGAGCTTATTGACTTAGTTTTAAGTATGGCCAAAGCAGTGTCGAAAAAAGCCATATTTTTAACAAGCTTATAAACAACAATCTGGCAGATTCAGGTACAGCCAAATCAATCTGAGGGGGTCAAACTTTCTCGGAAGCTTTTTTTACAAAAATCGTAGGTTATATACAGTAGCAATTAGATTATATAGACATCTTGCCCTAGTTTTAAGTATATTCTATTCAGTCAAAAAACCTCATACTTTCTCGTCCCAGTAATATGGCTTTTTATACTACTCACAGCACAGAGAAATAATACCACATTACTGCAGTATGTATAAACTGAAAGGGTTGATTCTTTATTTATTGCAATTATAATGCAAATGTACTTGAGACGAAGGCGAGGACTTCGCTTTGTCGTTGAATTGACTCAACTAAAACGCATAAACTCAATGCGTGGCTATCGGCAAGCCTATGATCACAGAGCCCTAGCTTGCGCCCCGAACTACCATACCAAGATTTATGCACAACACCGAGGAGTTCTTTTAATTTTAAAAAGCTTCGTCGATCCATGGCGAAAAGTGTGATGATTTCTTACGCGACATCCTCGCTTTTATACTATTTTCGAGAACACAGATTAAAGTACAGATGAATCACTCACAAAAGGATACTATCAACAAAACTGACATCTATACATCTTTAGAAATACAAATTCGTATAGTGCACTCTTCCAAACATGAAGATACATTACACTACTCATAACAGAGCATAAAATACAATAAAGATTAAACAAAAGATATATATTACAAACAGGGTGCAATATTACATATAATAACACAACATTTACGTGTCCTTTCATAAAAGTATAATATATCAGTGACATATTTTAAAGTTGTAACGTCACATAAAAAATACGGATCATATCATCTGCCCCTTCCTTTCGGAAACTAAGTTTCAGGAAAGAAGTGATCTACCTGGAGGAAACGTAGTTTTAAAGTACAAACTCTTTGTTTTTATCCTCTGAAAAACTCACCAGTTTTAGGTTATCCAAGTTAACCTTATCATATAATTCTTTAGTCCTTGGAATTAGCAATGCCACAACATTATTTTCCACTTTGTCCACTAGATAAGGTCCTATCCAAAACATAAATAACTTTTGAATGGTCCTATCTAGTGAGGAGCTTAAGGAATCTATTTTACCCATCACGAAGTCTCCAACTGTCACTGTCTTGGCGTTTCCCTTCTGTTTTAAATCCTTTGACAGCTTCTTCTTCTCCCTGACTTGGGCTAAGAATAATTTGGACTTCCAATCCGGTTGGGCTTCTTCTCGTTCGGGCGAATTGAAATGAGTTAGGATCTCTCTGGGTATAGGATGATTGAAGAATAGTTCAGCAAGCGAATATCCAGTGGTCTCGGAAATAGAATAATTAATCAGCAAAACAACTGGAGGCATATGTTACCACCAGGCTCACAAAAAATTAAGGAGCTTATACAAGATGAATATCAAGGCACAGTAACATCTCATTGTTTCACTTTACCAGTTCTTCATTCAGGAGCTTTCTTTAGGCTATAGGTATGGGATATGGAGATCGATACACAGTTTCTGTGGTGGTGAGTTCAATCTCACACTGGAAGTTGTTAATAGTACCTGGTCTCTCGGAAAATACATCTCTATGCTTCAATAAGACTTCTTTAAATTGGCTTCTACCCCCTTCGCAAAAAATCTCATTCGCATTGACCTTCTGAAGAATGTCGTCAGGACTAGCCGTCCACTGATCGACATGGGAATCTTCACGGACTTTTCTTACATACGTCCCTGTCGAAGATTCATTATTCACGAGGTCCTGCTCTACCGGAACTCCGTCTACGGTGAGGGATAACTTCTCGCGCTGTAGGTCAATTCCTGCTTCATATTTCCTGAGGAATGGGTAGCCCTAAATAAAGTCAGCTTCCAGACCTTTCAAGACAAACATGTCCTCCAATAAATTTCTTCCAGCAATCTCTAGATATACTTGTCTACATCCCACAACTCTAGTTTTGTTTCTCCCAGTGAAATCAGTCAGCCTAAGATCTGGACATGTTTGTAACTACAATGACGGCAGCTTCTCTTTAATCTTCTTCCAAATGGCGTAGCTCATGAGATTATATTCGCTGCCAGTGTCCAGAACACAAATAAAATCGACGCCTGTTACAGTTGCTTTAATTAACGGAGCCCTGGGTAAATTTTCCTTTCTAACTGCCTGTTGTAGTGCTCTATCTAAACTTTGTTCTCCTTCATTGAGAGTCAGCACAACAAAAAGATGATTATCTTCACTATTTATAACGCTGTCATCGGTTCCCAGAGAAGTCCAAGATTTTAGCCCAACCGTGATTGGGAACTAAGAAGTAACGTTGGGCGACTGGCTAAATCCGACTGCATACCTCTTGGATTAGCACTAGTCGATGGTGCCCAACAAAAGTCTCTTGTCATGTCGACGCTTTGCCGTTGCTCGTTCGTCAAACATGAAGCAGAAGTTTCAAACGGAGGCGCCGTCGCTCTGAAGTTACTGGGTTCAGAGGCGTTACGTGAGGAGTCACGGGAATGGTCTTCTGGATCAGATCTGGAAAAGACGCGGCCCACGTGCGTAGTTGTTCCTGCCATTCCTTCTCTGAGGATTACGTCGTCTGTTGTAATTGGAATATCCATTCCTCTGGTTCTGCATAACTTGTCTAACTCTGGGTTGTTTGTTTCCAATTCTATTTTGTCTGGGAGCATTTCCCTGGCCAGAACCTTCTCTATTCCACACAGGCTTCCAACTGTCCTGCTCCTCAAGCACCTCGAATCTTTTCAAAAAATCAGCATGCTGTCGTACAGTTCGAGGAGAGTTAGCCAAACTCAAACTGCGGGCTCTATATGGAAGCTGGGAGATGATTAAGTTCACTATCTCTGATTCTACATAACGAGCAGACAGATTGCGGTAGGCTGAGTAAATGGACCAAGCGTATTCCTCCATACTCATACCAGACTGCTTTGAATATCGAAGAGATCTCACTGCCGTCAGCTGCCTTTCTTTGGCCTCTTCAGAAGCATATTGCTTGCGAAAACGGCGGCAGAAATCAGAATAGCACTTGAACTCCAACTGATTTGCTCGAAACCAATGCTCAGCCTGGCCTTTGAATAACCGAGGAATAATTTCCAATCGGTATTCGTATGGAACTTGCATTAAATCAAAGTTGATATTAAGTTCTTTTAAATACTGTTCAGCATTCTGGGCTTCCAGGTCTCCCTTGAACTTGGACAAGGGATTAAGGTCTGCCATCCTTGGGGATCCTGTCGTTGCTGATCGCTGAGTTCGCCGCGGTGACTCATCTGACCCGCTTCTCACATTCCCATGCCTTCGTGTTCGCTTCCTGATATTCGCTTGATACTGAGAGTCAGAGCTGGTGCTGGAAGAGGAGGAACTGCGATCTTTCTTCCTTTCTATGCAACAAGTTATTACGCAATGTTTACGCAACAAGTTATTACACAGACCCGTATCTAGCGTGTTGTTGGATATGACGTAATGGGATGTCTTCTGATTGACTTACTGTTTGGGATGTTTTCATCAGTCAGTATCGTGAGAGTGTTTTGAAGAGTACGGATGTGTTGTTGCAGTGTTAAAAGTTAAGTATTTAATTTATTTTAAAGCTACATACCATTTATTATTTTTAAGTTTAAAAAAGTGTATCAAGTGATATTTTTTCATAGTAATTTCGATCAGCTTGAGTTTTGATGTGATCAGATGTTTATTTTAAAGCTACATAATATTTATTATTTTTAAGTTTAAAAAAGTGTATCAGTGATATTTTTTCATAGTAATTTCGATCAGCTTGAGTTTTGATGTGATCAGAAGTTACTTGTTGTCTCCGGAAATTCTGTATAAATAACATAGCTGAAAATTTTATCGTAATAGCTAAAATTACTTTATTTTGAAGGTGATTCAAGTTGTTTTTTTCACACAGATTGAATTTCTATGAATTTGTATTTGTATTGAAATTTGTATTTTTTCCCCAGAAAATTTATATATAAATACCAGAGCTAAAAAAAATATTATAATTATAACTATTGTCTTTTAAGTTACATTCTTTCAATTATCGTAAGTTTAAAATTGTTTTTTTCTAGTAAATAGAATCTTTATTAATGTTGACTTCATTGTGTGTTTTCTATTTTACCCCGAGAAAATTTATATATAAATACCGAGAAACTTCTATTTAAATAACACCTTGTAAAAATGACAACTTGTATAACCGATTTACCACTTGAACTGCTGCACAAGATTTTTGCTTACACATTCGACGTAGGTGAGGATGTCGCAAGGCTCCTCGACGTAAGCAAAATAGCGCCTGAATTTCGTTCACCGTGCGAGATGATTCTTATGGACAATCTTCGCTAAATAAGCCGTATGAAAAACTTGCAGAATCCTGATTCTCTTTTTCGGGCTGCAGGCAAAAAGTTGGCCGATAGGATGGACGAGCTTTTTGAGGCGAGGGAAGGAAGGAGACGATATACGTACGTTTGGTATGAGTCAAACGCGGAAACAGACCGCATCATCACACAACTCGTTGCATTGACTGAGGCGCGAACTTTCTTCCTGTCACGTGAATTGTGTTGATTGGTTCGCCAAGGGGAATTTTCCTGATTGGTAAATTGTGGTTATAAATATAATATATTCTTACTACTTATGTGCGTCTAGTTTTTTACACCACGGATAAACGGTTACACATTGCAACATTAACTCGTCTATTTTGTTGATTTAGTGTTAAGTAGTGTATTTGGTGTCTGCATGTGTAGTACTACGTTCTGGAGCGGTGTAGTGTGTGGTGTATGGTTACATGGTGCGAGCTAACTAAACAAATGAATGTTTAAAACAGAGGCAATTGTTGAATTTTTTGAACTTGAATACAGCTATTCGTCTATTTGGTTGAATACAGTTCTACTGCACTTGCCTAGCGCTGGGATACATCTGCACTCCACCATATGTCTAAAAGTATAGCGAACTAGACGGGACTAAAAATTTCTTAACTGCAATCATTTTTCCAAAGAAGGTGACTTGAGTTTATGGATGTTTTTAGAGTTTTAACACAAACACACAGCGTAAATTTATTTTTGTAGTGTTTAATTGATTAAATTGCTTTATTTTACTTAGCTTTTTTGTCTCTTGCTGCGACTGTTGTACATTTAAAGAAGGTAAGGAACATGTTTCTAAGAAGTAGGGATATAATTGATCGAGATAGAGATTGTGAGAAAAGAGAAAATGTGTAAGCAGAGGATAAGGAAAATTTTACATTTTGAGTTTCTTATTGTGATAGAACAAGGAGATAAATGGATTAACTTTTGCAGGCAACCAAATCTTATAAAATGTTGATAAAAGATACTCTTTCTATTAAAAATATAATTACTTATAAACATAGAATGCGTGATATTCTAGAAAAACTTAACCCCTCTTTTCTCCCTTCAAGAATTCGAATCCTGATAAAACAAACAAAAAAAATATCAACACGGACAACAAACATGCATCACAAGAAATAATATCATATGAACTAACGATTATTTTTTTAACAAACCTATTTCGTTTAATTAAAAAATTCTAAATCTAATATCTAATGAAAGCACATGATAACAACTTACTTGAACTAGTTTCTAAATTCAAATATTTAGGAGTAATATTAACAAAAGAAAATTATATTAAAGAGGAAATAAAATAAAAAGTAGGCTTAATTCAGGAAATGCATGTTACTTCTCTCTAAGAAACTAAAAGTTGAAATATACAAAACAGTAATTTTGTCTGAAGTATTATATCGATGTGAAACTTGGTCTATTATATTGAAAGAGGAACATAAATTGAGAGTATTTGAAAATATGATTGTTATGAAAATATTTCGACCTAAAAGAGATGAGTGGAGAAGGTTACATAATTTAGAACTACATAATTTATATTCATGTCCAGATATTATTAGAATAATTAAATCAAGAATACTTAGATGGACAGGTCATGTAGCACGAATAGGAGAGGAATAGTTTACAGGATTCTTGTTGGGAGACCTGATGGTAAGAGACCTGTAGGAAGACCAAGACGAAGATGGAGGGACAATGTTGAGATAGACATAAAGGAAATCGGTAGGGATGGAAAAGAGTATATAGATCTTGGTCAAGATAGGGACAGATGGAAGGCCATATTGCTGAAGCTACGAACCTTTGGGTTTAAGAAGGCTAGAGAGTTAGTTAGTTAGTTAGTTATGAAAGCACATGTTACTATAAAAAAATACAATCCCTGGCATAGAATGAATTTTTAAAAGATGAAATTTATTTCCACATAATGAACCTCAACCTATACAATTGTACATTCTTTTTAATCTGCAGTATTTAAATTAAACAGACTTAAATAAGAATTGGCAGTACGTACATAATAGAATAGAATCAACAGTTAAATAATGTATAAACCAAGAAAAAAGTAAGCAATGGTTAATATTAGTCGACATCGTTTACCGGAACGTTGAAATGTTTATATAAAAACGATGGAACGTACTGTCATCCTCATCTTCGCGATTAGTCAAACATGTCACAAGGATGTAACTGCTATTGGTAAACTTACGAGGAAAATGAGTATTGTAGGAATTTCCTTGTCAATATGAATACCATGTTACTACATTTGTGTTTTTTTTTAAATATGTGAAACCATATTACATTGAATATAATTAAGTAATTAATTCTCTAGCCTTCTTGAACCCGAAAGTTTATGGTTACAGTTCAATTTGTCCTTATCCTGAGCAAGATCTATATATATTTTTTATTTTTTAGTTCCTTAGATATGAAACAAGAATACAGAGAAAAGTAACATGAATTAAGCCTTCCTTTCATTTCCTCTTTAATATCATTTTTCATTTGTTAGTATTACTCCTAAGTATTTGAATTTAAAAAACTGGTTCAAACAAGTTGCTAAATCTTGGTTTTGGCCTGTAAGCACATATTTTTAGATTTCTCATTGCTAACTTCCAAACCTATCTCTTTAGCTGCTTTGAAAAAATATTTTAGCATTATTCTTAATTGTATTTACATCATTCCCCAGTAAGTCTACATCATCTGCATATGATAACCGTTTAATTTTAGTACTTCGTTAGTTGCTTTTACCTTCCTAACAGCATATTCTAAGGCAAAATTAAAGAGCAATGGAGATAATGCATCTTCTTTTTTTTAATCTATCAGGAATTGTACATTTGTCAGACATATTAACAAGATTCTTAGGTATTACAAATTCGAATAATTTATCTCTTTAGCATCTTTAACTTCAATCAAGATAGTTTCTGGAACTATAGGTTCTGCTGTCCGTACTTCATTTATTTCTAATTTATCTCCTACATAAACATTTAAAAGGTCATTAAAGCAATTCTTCCATCTATTTAAAATATCGCTTGAGTCAGCCATTTTTTATCAAGTTTACTTTAGGTTGCCATCCCTTTCTAAATTTATTTGCACCTCTGATACTTTTATTTCAATTGTGTTAATTTTACTTTTCTAGTAATCTCTTTTTTTCTGCTACTTCTAAACATGCTGTTCTTTAACCACCTAAGTCAATTTCTATTAGGTTATGCAAACCATTGCTTACTTTTCTTGATTTATACATTATTTAACTGATGATTCTATTCTATTATGTACGTACTCCCAATTCTTATTTAAGTCTGTTTAATTTAAAGACTGCAGATTAAAAAAAAATGTACAATTGTATAGGTTGAGGTTCATTATGTGGAAATAAATTTCATCTTTTAAAAATTCATTCTATGCCAGGGATTGTATTTTTTTATAGTAACATGTGCTTTCATAACTAACTAACTAACTCTCTAGCCTTCTTAAACCCAAAGGTTCGTAGCTTCAGCAATACAGGCCTTACATCTGTCCCTATCTTGACCAAGATCTATATACTCTTTTCCATCCCTACCGATTTCCTTTATGTCTATCTCAACATTGTCCCCCCATCTTCGTCTTGGTCTTCCTACAGGTCTCTTACCATCAGGTCTCCCAACAAGAATCCTGTAAACTACTCTTTCCTCTCCTATTTGTGCTACATGACCTGTCCACCTAAGAATTCTTGATTAAATTATTCTAATAATATCTGGACATGAATACAAATTATGTAGTTCTAAATTATGTAACCTTCTCCACTCAACTTCTAGTTTCTTAGAGAGAAGTAACATGCATTTCCTGAATTAAGCCTACTTTTTATTTTATTTCCTCTTTAATATAATTTTCTTTTGTTAATATTACTCCTAAATATTTGAATTTAGAAACTAGTTCAAGTAAGTTGTTATCATGTGCTTTCATTAGATATTAGATTTAGAATTTTTTTAACCTTAAAAAATAGGTTTGTTAAAAAAATAATCGTTAGTTCATATGATATTATTTCTTGTGATGCATGTTTGTTGTCCGTGTTGATATTTTTTTTGTTTGTTTTATCAGGATTCGAATTCTTGAAGGGAGAAAAGAGGGGTTAAGTTTTTCTAGAATATCACGCATTCTATGTTTATAAGTAATTACATTTTTAATAGAAAGAGTATCTTTTATCAACATTTTATAAGATTTGGTTGCCTGTAAAAGTTAATCCATTTATCTCCTTGTTCTATCACAGTAAGAAACTCAAAATGTAAAATTTTCCTTATCCTCTGCTTACACATTTTCTCTTTTCTCACAATCCCTATCTCGATCAATTATATCCCTACTTCTTAGAAACATGTTCCTTACCTTCTTTAAATGTACAACAGTCGCAGCAAGAGACAAAAAAGCTAAGTAAAATAAAGCAATTTAATCAATTAAACACTACAAAAATAAATTTACGCTGTGTGTTTGTGTTAAAACTCTAAAAACATCCATAAACTCAAGTCACCTTCTTTGGAAAAATGATTGCAGTTAAGAAATTATTAGCCCCGTCTAGTTCGCTATACTTTTAGACATATGGTGGAGTGCAGATGTATCCCAGCGCTAGGCAAGTGCAGTAGAACTGTATTCAACCAAATAGACGAATAGCTGTATTCAAGTTCAAAAAATTCAACAATTGCCTCTGTTTTAAACATTCATTTGTTTAGTTAGCTCGCACCATGTAACCATACACCACACACTACACCGCTCCAGAACGTAGTACTACACATGCAGACACCAAATACACTACTTAACACTAAATCAACAAAATAGACGAGTTAATGTTGCACTGTGTAACCGTTTATCTGTGGTGTAAAAAACTAGACGCACATAAGTAGTAAGGATATATTATATTTATAACCTAAATTTACTAATCAGGAAAATTCCCCTTAGCGAACCAATCAACACAATTCACGTGACAAGATGAAAGTTCGCGCCTCAGTCAATGCAACGAGTTGTGTGATGATGCGGTCTGTTTCCGCGTTTGACTCATACCAATCGTACGTATATCGTCTCCTTCCTTCCCTCGCCTCAAAAAGCTCGTCCATCCTATCGGCCAACTTTTTGCCTGCAGCCCGAAAAAGAGAATCAGGATTCTGCAAGTTTTTCATACGGCTTATTTTGCGAAGATTGTCCATAAGAATCATCTCGCACGGTGGACGAAATTCAGGCGCTATTTTGCTTACGTCGAGGAGCCTTGCGACATCCTCACCTACGTCGAATGTGTAAGCAAAAATCTTGTGCAGCAGTTCAAGTGGTAAATCGGTTATACAAGTTGTCATTTTTACAAGGTGTTATTTAAATAGAAGTTTCTCGGTATTTATATATAAATTTTCTCGGGGAAAAATACAAAACACACAATGAAGTCAAAATTCAATAAGATTCTTTTTACTAGAAAGAAACACTTTTAAACTTACGATAATTGAAAGAATGTAACTTAAAAGACAATAGTTATAATTAAAATATTTTTTTAGCTCTGGTATTTATATATAAATTTTCTCGGGAAAAAATACAAAATTCAATACAAATACAAATTCATAGAAATTCAATCTGTGTGAAAAAAACAACTTGAACCACCTTCAAAATAAAGTAATTTTAGATATTACGATAAAATTTTCAGCTATGTTATTTATACAGAATTTCCGGAGACAACAAGTAACATCTGATCACATCAAAACTCAAGCTGATCGAAATTACTATGAAAAAATATCACTTGATACACTTTTTTTTTAAACTTAAAAATAATAAATAGTATGTAGCTTTAAAATAAACATCTGATCACATCAAAACTCAAGCTGATCGAAATTACTATGAAAAAATATCACTTGATACACTTTTTTAAACTTAAAAATAATAAATGGTATGTAGCTTTAAAATAAATTAAATACTTTACTTTTAACACTGCAACAACACATCCGTACTCTTCAAAACACTCTCACGATACTGACTGATGAAAACATCCCGAACAGTAAGTCAATCAGAAGACATCCCATTACGTCATAACCAACAACACGCTAGATACGGGTCTGTGTAATAACTTGTTGCGTAAACATTGCGTAATAACTTGTTGCATAACGTGGGTGTGCGTGGGTGTGCGTGGGTGTGGTTTTTTGGTTTTTGTTGTTGGTTTATTATATAAGATTTCTTGGGTTTTAAATCAAAACTCTATACTTAATAAGACTATGACAAGTTGTAAAGCTAATAGCCTACATGCACAAAGGTAGAATAAGTATTGATCTACAGAAGCACTGACCTACAGAATCACTGACCTACTCCACCATGTCGTGATGTGCGTAGAAAGGCAATGACCTAATGCCGGTATTGATCTTGTATATCAAGCTGGGACAGATATCTGCCCGACTCTAAATATGAATAGATTACAACAAATACAAGCTGGATGTATCAAATATCAGACTTCTTTATACAAAATATAAGATATTTGTTCAATATACCAGAAATATGTTTAATATGAATAATAAGAAATTCTGTATATCAAACCAAACAGCTCTGTAGTATGAGGAGCACTGGAACAACACCTCTATACTCTTCAACTGTTCTCACAATATTAACTGATCTGTAATACGAAAAACCTTTAAGTAGCCTAAGCGCGGACCGCGTTAAAAACATCTGAAACAGTAAGCCAATCAGAAGACACCCATTACATCATAACCAACCAATCAGAATACAACACATGCCTAATAATTTGTTGTATAATATTGAATAATAATTTGTTGCACAACATGATGCAATAGAAGTAGACCAGAAGTAGACTAGAAGTAAACTTGTATGTGTATGTGTGGGTGTGTATAAGATTACACTTTACAGAGTATTACACTAAAAGCAAAAAGCTCATATGAGCTTATTGACTTAGTTTTAAGTATGGCCAAAGCAGTGTCGAAAAAAGCCATATTTTTAACAAGCTTATAAACAACAATCTGGCAGATTCAGGTACAGCCAAATCAATCTGAGGGGGTCAAACTTTCTCGGAAGCTTTTTTTACAAAAATCGTAGGTTATATACAGTAGCAATTAGATTATATAGACATCTTGCCCTAGTTTTAAGTATATTCTATTCAGTCAAAAAACCTCATACTTTCTCGTCCCAGTAATATGGCTTTTTATACTACTCACAGCACAGAGAAATAATACCACATTACTGCAGTATGTATAAACTGAAAGGGTTGATTCTTTATTTATTGCAATTATAATGCAAATGTACTTGAGACGAAGGCGAGGACTTCGCTTTGTCGTTGAATTGACTCAACTAAAACGCATAAACTCAATGCGTGGCTATCGGCAAGCCTATGATCACAGAGCCCTAGCTTGCGCCCCGAACTACCATACCAAGATTTATGCACAACACCGAGGAGTTCTTTTAATTTTAAAAAGCTTCGTCGATCCATGGCGAAAAGTGTGATGATTTCTTACGCGACATCCTCGCTTTTATACTATTTTCGAGAACACAGATTAAAGTACAGATGAATCACTCACAAAAGGATACTATCAACAAAACTGACATCTATACATCTTTAAAAATACAAATTCGTATAGTGCACTCTTCCAAACATGAAGATACATTAAACTACTCATAACAGAGCATAAAATACAATAAAGATTAAACAAAAGATATATATTACAAACAGGGTGCAATATTACATATAATAACACAACATTTACGTGTCCTTTCATAAAAGTATAATATATCAGTGACATATTTTAAAGTTGTAACGTCACATAAAAAATACGGATCATATCATCTGCCCCTTCCTTTCGGAAACTAAGTTTCAGGAAAGAAGTGATCTACCTGGAGGAAACTTAGTTTTAAAGTACAAACTCTTTGTTTTTATCCTCTGAAAAACTCACCAGTTTTAGGTTATCCAAGTTAACCTTATCATATAATTCTTTAGTCCTTGGAATTAGCAATGCCACAACATTATTTTCCACTTTGTCCACTAGATAAGGTCCTATCCAAAACATAAATAACTTTTGAATGGTCCTATCTAGTGAGGAGCTTAAGGAATCTATTTTACCCATCACGAAGTCTCCAACTGTCACTGTCTTGGCGTTTCCCTTCTGTTTTAAATCCTTTGACAGCTTCTTCTTCTCCCTGACTTGGGCTAAGAATAATTTGGACTTCCAATCCGGTTGGGCTTCTTCTCGTTCGGGCGAATTGAAATGAGTTAGGATCTCTCTGGGTATAGGATGATTGAAGAATAGTTCAGCAAGCGAATATCCAGTGGTCTCGGAAATAGAATAATTAATCAGCAAAACAACTGGAGGCATATGTTACCACCAGGCTCACAAAAAATTAAGGAGCTTATACAAGATGAATATCAAGGCACAGTAACATCTCATTGTTTCACTTTACCAGTTCTTCATTCAGGAGCTTTCTTTAGGCTATAGGTATGGGATATGGAGATCGATACACAGTTTCTGTGGTGGTGAGTTCAATCTCACACTGGAAGTTGTTAATAGTACCTGGTCTCTCGGAAAATACATCTCTATGCTTCAATAAGACTTCTTTAAATTGGCTTCTACCCCTTTCGCAAAAAATCTCATTCGCATTGACCTTCTGAAGAATGTCGTCAGGACTAGCCGTCCACTGATCGACATGGGAATCTTCACGGACTTTTCTTACATACGTCCCTGTCGAAGATTCATTATTCACGAGGTCCTGCTCTACCGGAACTCCGTCTACGGTGAGGGATAACTTCTCGCGCTGTAGGTCAATTCCTGCTTCATATTTCCTGAGGAATGGGTAGCCCTAAATAAAGTCAGCTTCGAGACCTTTCAAGACAAACATGTCCTCCAATAAATTTCTTCCAGCAATCTCTAGATATACTTGTCTACATCCCACAACTCTAGTTTTGTTTCTCCCAGTGAAATCAGTCAGCCTAAGATCTGGACATGTTTGTAACTACAATGACGGCAGCTTCTCTTTAATCTTCTTCCAAATGGCGTAGCTCATGAGATTATATTCGCTGCCAGTGTCCAGAACACAAATAAAATCGACGCCTGTTACAGTTGCTTTAATTAACGGAGCCCTGGGTAAATTTTCCTTTCTAACTGCCTGTTGTAGTGCTCTATCTAAACTTTGTTCTCCTTCATTGAGAGTCAGCACAACAAAAAGATGATTATCTTCACTATTTATAACGCTGTCATCGGTTCCCAGAGAAGTCCAAGATTTTAGCCCAACCGTGATTGGGAACTAAGAAGTAACGTTGGGCGACTGGCTAAATCCGACTGCATACCTCTTGGATTAGCACTAGTCGATGGTGCCCAACAAAAGTCTCTTGTCATGTCGACGCTTTGCCGTTGCTCGTTCGTCAAACATGAAGCAGAAGTTTCAAACGGAGGCGCCGTCGCTCTGAAGTTACTGGGTTCAGAGGCGTTACGTGAGGAGTCACGGGAATGGTCTTCTGGATCAGATCTGGAAAAGACGCGGCCCACGTGCGTAGTTGTTCCTGCCATTCCTTCTCTGAGGATTACGTCGTCTGTTGTAATTGGAATATCCATTCCTCTGGTTCTGCATAACTTGTCTAACTCTGGGTTGTTTGTTTCCAATTCTATTTTGTCTGGGAGCATTTCCCTGGCCAGAACCTTCTCTATTCCACACAGGCTTCCAACTGTCCTGCTCCTCAAGCACCTCGAATCTTTTCAAAAAATCAGCATGCTGTCGTACAGTTCGAGGAGAGTTAGCCAAACTCAAACTGCGGGCTCTATATGGAAGCTGGGAGATGATTAAGTTCACTATCTCTGATTCTACATAACGAGCAGACAGATTGCGGTAGGCTGAGTAAATGGACCAAGCGTATTCCTCCATACTCATACCAGACTGCTTTGAATATCGAAGAGATCTCACTGAGGTCAGCTGCCTTTCTTTGGCCTCTTCAGAAGCATATTGCTTGCGAAAACGGCGGCAGAAATCAGAATAGCACTTGAACTCCAACTGATTTGCTCGAAACCAATGCTCAGCCTGGCCTTTGAATAACCGAGGAATAATTTCCAATCGGTATTCGTATGGAACTTGCATTAAATCAAAGTTGATATTAAGTTCTTTTAAATACTGTTCAGCATTCTGGGCTTCCAGGTCTCCCTTGAACTTGGACAAGGAATTAAGGTCTGCCATCCTTGGGGATCCTGTCGTTGCTGATCGCTGAGTTCGCAGCGGTGACTCATCTGACGCGCTTCTCACATTTCCGTGCCTTCGTGTTCGCTTCCTGATATTTGCTTGATACTGAGAGTCAGAGCTGGTGCTGGAAGAGGAGGAACTGCGATCTTTCTTCCTTTCTATACGCTTCCTCTTTGCCCCTTCTTCATAAGGACGATGCCGTGCCCTGCGAGATTCACGCTCTCTGTAACCTCTATCATCGCCCGAGAGACTAAAGGTAGGTGGAACTGCAAAGGCCACTTCATTAGCTCTTGAATCAGCAGTACCTCGTGGGCGACAGGCTTGTTTGTCTTTCCTACTTCTCTCTCCGCCGTCTCTGTCCATTGCTTCTTTTAGTTCAATGTTCATTGTTGGCAACACTGCACTCTCAGCAACTGCAGACGGGTGACCAGCTGTTCGAGATCCAATTTCTATTTCCGTTTGCCGGGAAACGTGCATACTCTCTAACTGATTTGTCAGTTGTTCTACTTGAGTCTTTATTTCCTCAACATCCTTGCTTCTTTGAGACACACCTACTGAAATCTGAATAATATTTTCTTGGGCCTCAGCCCGGAACTGTATTTTGTCAGTTTCGGCATCGGCCAACATCTGTTCTATTGTCAGCTGTTTTTCAATAATCCTATTGCACTCTCCAGTGAATATCGAGTTAATGTCCTCCACATCTGTGCGAACATTTTCAGTGGCTTTATTTACATCGGTTGTCAAGCTATGCCAGAACTCATCAAAGTCTATCTCCCTAGCCTACCGGACTTCCTCAGAGAATCGCGCCCTAGTTTCCTCGTTCTCAGACTTCAGTTGTTGAATCTCACAGGCAATCTCTCCTATTTCAGCTCTTAATACTTTCATAGATTTATCGTACTGCTTACCGATATCATCCTTTAGCAACGCATATTGTATGAGGATATCTTCCTTTAATATTTCAGATTGTCTACAGTTATCAGCCATCAAGTTGTTAATGGAAACAGCTTGCTGTTTAATATCAGCCTGTAATGTTTCAGACTGTTTGCTAATATCAGCCTGTAATTGTGCCATACTTTCGACTTGTTGCTTGTTAATTCCTTCAATCATGGCTTTTAATGCTTGAACATATTTAATGGATCAGATGAACTATCCGTAGACAATGATTCACAATCTTTACAAACCAAATCGGTAGATTCGTGGCTTTCAGTTAGAATATCTAGGCCACAACATTCATAATGTAGTAGTTTTGTACATTTCTTGCACACAAATGTGGTTCTTTCTTTATCAATGTCCCGACAACAATCGGTAACATTAAGTCCTGAACTCGAAGTAAGATTTTTATTTGCGCTACGCAAATGCTTCTTGTCCATATCGAAACAAAATATAACTGTGCTTTTCTATAAGTATGAAAGTTCAGTGCTCTTGCACAATTAATCTCAACTTTAAACAATTGGCTTGCCCTTGTACACTACAATATCGAGCCAACACGTTGAGCTGCCACTTGATACGTTCCTGCCGTTACTTCACGCGTCGTATTGTTTTACTATTAATATTAACCTAATAATACTCAGCGGTGAACGATGAGACTCAGTGAGGTACATAGACTCCTCTCAGGTACAGGGATAGTGTTACGCAAAGACAATATTCATAGCAGTAGTATAAAAAGCCATATTACTGGGACGAGAAAGTATGAGGTTTTTTGACTGAATAGAATATACTTAAAACTAGGGCAAGATGTCTATATAATCTAATTGCTACTGGAATACTCTGTAAAGTGTAATCTTATACACACCCACACATACACATACAAGTTTACTTCTAGTCTACTTCTGGTCTACTTCTATTGCATCATGTTGTGCAACAAATTATTATTCAATATTATACAACAAATTATTAGGCATGTGTTGTATTCTGATTGGTTGGTTATGATGTAATGGGTGTCTTCTGATTGGCTTACTGTTTCAGATGTTTTAACGCGGTCTGCGCTTAGGCTACTTAAAGGTTTTTCGTATTACAGATCAGTTAATATTGTGAGAACAGTTGAAGAGTATAGAGGTGTTGTTCCAGTGCTCCTCATACTACAGAGCTGTTTGGTTTGATATACAGAATTTCTTATTATTCATATTAAACATATTTCTGGTATATTGAACAAATATCTTATATTTTGTATAAAGAAGTCTGATATTTGATACATCCAGCTTGTATTTGTTGTAATCTATTCATATTTAGAGTCGGGCAGATATCTGTCCCAGCTTGTTATACAAGATCAATACCGGCATTAGGCCATTGCCTTTCTACGCACATCACGACATGGTGGAGTAGGTCAGTGATTCTGTAGGTCAGTGCTTCTGTAGATCAATACTTATTCTACCTTTGTGCATGTAGGCTATTAGCTTTACAACTTGTCATAGTCTTATTAAGTATAGAGTTTTGATTTAAAACCCAAGAAATCTTATATAATAAACCAACAACAAAAACCAAAAAACCACACCCACGCACACCCACGCACACCCACGTTATGCAACAAGTTATTACGCAATGTTTACGCAACAAGTTATTACACAGACCCGTATCTAGCGTGTTGTTGGTTATGACGTAATGGGATGTCTTCTGATTGACTTACTGTTCGGGATGTTTTCATCAGTCAGTATCGTGAGAGTGTTTTGAAGAGTACGGATGTGTTGTTGCAGTGTTAAATGTTAAGTATTTAATTTATTTTAAAGCTACATACTATTTATTATTTTTAAGTTTAAAAAAGTGTATCAAGTGATATTTTTTCATAGTAATTTCGATCAGCTTGAGTTTTGATGTGATCAGATGTTTATTTTAAAGCTACATACTATTTATTATTTTTGAGTTTAAAAAAGTGTATCAAGTGATATTTTTTCATAGTAATTTCGATCAGCTTGAGTTTTGATGTGATCAGATGTTACTTGTTGTCTCCGGAAATTCTGTATAAATAACATAGCTGAAAATTTTATCGTAATAGTTAAAATTATTTTATTTTGAAGGTGGTTCAAGTTGGTTTTTTTTCACACAGATTGAATTTCTATGAATTTGTATTTGTATTGAATTTTGTATTTTTTCCCGAGAAAATTTATATATAAATACCAGAGCTAAAAAAAATATTATAATTATAACTATTGTCTTTTAAGTTACATTCTATCAATTATCGTAAGTTTAAAAGTGTTTTTTTCTAGTAAATAGAATCTTATTGAATTTTGACTTCATTGTGTGTTTTGTATTTTTCCCCGAGAAAATGTATATATAAATACCGAGAAACTTCTATTTAAATAACACCTTGTAAAAATGACAACTTGTACAACCGATTTACCACTTGAACTGCTGCACAAGATTTTTGCTTACACATTCGACGTAGGTGAGGATGTCGCAAGGCTCCTCGACGTAAGCAAAATAGCGCCTGAATTTCGTCCACCGTGCGAGATGATTCTTATGGACAATCTTCGCTAAATAAGCCGTATGAAAAACTTGCAGAATCCTGATTCTCTTTTTCGGGCTGCAGGCAAAAAGTTGGCCGATAGGATGGACGAGCTTTTTGAGGCGAGGGAAGGAAGGAGACGATATACGTACGATTGGTATGAGTCAAACGCGGAAACAGACCGCATCATCACACAACTCGTTGCATTGACTGAGGCGCGAACTTTCTTCCTGTCACGTGAATTGTGTTGATTGGTTCGCCAAGGGGAATTTTCCTGATTGGTAAATTGTGGTTATAAATATAATATATTCTTACTACTTATGTGCGTCTAGTTTTTTACACCACGGATAAACGGTTACACAGTGCAACATTAACTCGTCTATTTTGTTGATTTAGTGTTAAGTAGTGTATTTGGTGTCTGCATGTGTAGTACTACGTTCTGGAGCGGTGTAGTGTGTGGTGTATGGTTACATGGTGCGAGCTAACTAAACAAATGAATGTTTAAAACAGAGGCAATTGTTGAATTTTTTGAACTTGAATACAGCTATTCGTCTATTTGGTTGAATACAGTTCTACTGCACTTGCCTAGCGCTGGGATACATCTGCACTCCACCATATGTCTAAAAGTATAGCGAACTAGACGGGACTAATAATTTCTTAACTGCAATCATTTTTCCAAAGAAGGTGACTTGAGTTTATGGATGTTTTTAGAGTTTTAACACAAACACACAGCGTAAATTTATTTTTGTAGTGTTTAATTGATTAAATTGCTTTATTTTACTTCGCTTTTTTGTCTCTTGCTGCGACTGTTGAACATTTAAAGAAGGTAAGGAACATGTTTCTAAGAAGTAGGGATATAATTGATCGAGATAGAGATTGTGAGAAAAGAGAAAATGTGTAAGCAGAGGATAAGGAAAATTTTACATTTTGAGTTTCTTATTGTGATAGAACAAGGAGATAAATGGATTAACTTTTGCAGGCAACCAAATCTTATAAAATGTTGATAAAAGATACTCTTTCTATTAAAAATGTAATTACTTATAAACATAGAATGCTTGATATTCTAGAAAAACTTAACCCCTCTTTTCTCCCTTCAAGAATTCGAATCCTGATAAAACAAACAAAAAAAAATATCAACACGGACAACAAACACGCATCACAAGAAATAATATCATATGAACTAACGATTATTTTTTTAACAAACCTATTTCGTTTAATTAAAAAAATTCTAAATCTAATATCTAATGAAAGCACATGATAACAACTTACTTGAACTAGTTTCTAAATTCAAATATTTAGGAGTAATATTAACAAAAGAAAATTATATTAAAGAGGAAATAAAATAAAAAGTAGGCTTAATTCAGGAAATGCATGTTACTTCTCTCTAAGAAACTAGAAGTTGAAATATACAAAACAGTAATTTTGTCTGAAGTATTATATCGATGTGAAACTTGGTCTATTATATTGAAAGAGGAACATAAATTGAGAGTATTTGAAAATATGATTGTTATGAAAATATTTCGACCTAAAAGAGATGAGTGGAGAAGATTACATAATTTAGAACTACATAATTTATATTCATGTCCAGATATTATTAGAATAATTAAATCAAGAATACTTAGGTGGACAGGTCATGTAGCACGAATAGGAGAGGAAAGAGAAGTTTACAGGATTCTTGTTGGGAGACATGATGGTAAGAGACCTGTAGAAAGACCAAGACGAAGATGGAGGGACAATGTTGAGATAGACATAAAGGAAATCGGTAGGGATGGAAAAGAGTATATAGATCTTGGTCAAGATAGGGACAGATGGAAGGCCTGTATTGCTGAAGCTACGAACCTTTGGGTTTAAGAAGGCTAGAGAGTTAGTTAGTTAGTTATGAAAGCACATGTTACTATAAAAAAATACAATCCCTGGCATAGAATGAATTTTTAAAAGATGAAATTTATTTCCACATAATGAACCTCAACCTATACAATTGTACATTCTTTTTAATCTGCAGTATTTAAATTAAACAGACTTAAATAAGAATTGGGAGTACGTACATAATAGAATAGAATCAACAGTTAAATAATGTATAAACCAAGAAAAAAAGTAAGCAATGGATAATATTAGTCGACATCGTTTACCGGAACGTTGAAACGTTTATATAAAAACGATTGAACGTACTGTCATCCTCATCTTCGCGATTAGTCAAACATGTCACAAGGATGTAACTGCTATTGGTAAACTTACGAGGAAAATGAGTTTTGTAGGAATTTCCTTGTCAATATGAATACCATGTTACTACATTTGTGTTTTTTTTAAATATGTGAAACCATATTACATTGAATATAATTAAGTAATTAATTTTCTAGCCTTCTTGAACCCGAAAGTTTATGGTTACAGTTCAATTTGTCCTTATCCTGAGCAAGATCTATATATATTTTTTATTTTTTTAGTTCCTTAGATATGAAACAAGAATACAGAGAAAAGTAACATGAATTTGTTAGTATTACTCCTAAGTATTTGAATTTAAAAAACTGGTTCAAACAAGTTGCTAAATCTTGGTTTTGGCCTGTAAGCACATATTTTTAGATTTCTCATTGCTAACTTCCAAACCTATCTCTTTAGCTGCTTTGAAAAAATATTTTAGCATTATTCTTAATTGTGTTTACATCATTCCCCAGTAAGTCTACATCATCTGGATATGATAACCGTTTATTTTAGTACTTCGTTAGTTTCTTTTACCTTCCTAACAGCATATTCTAGGCAAAATTAAAGAGCAATGGAGATAATGCATTTTCTTTTCTTTTAATCCATCATGAATTGTACATTTGTCAGACATATTAACAAGATTCTTAGGTATTCCAAATTCGAATAATTTATCTCTTTAGCATCTTTAACTTCAATCAAGATAGTTTCTGGAACTATAGGTTCTGCTGTCCGTACTTAATTTATTTCTAATTTATCTCCTACATAAACATTAAAAAGGTCATTAAAGCAATTCTTCCATCTATTTAAAATATCGCTTGAGTCAGCCATTTTTTATCAAGTTTACTTTAGGTTGCCATCCCTTTCTAAATTTATTTGCACCTCTGATACTTTTATTTCAATTGTGTTAATTTTACTTTTCTAGTAATCTCTTTTTTTCTGCTACTTCTAAACATGCTGTTCTTTAACCACCTAAGTCTATTTCTATTAGGTTATGCAAACTATTGCTTACTTTTCTTGATTTATACATTATTTAACTGTTGGTTCTATTCTATTATGTACGTACTCCCAATTCTTATTTAAGTCTGTTTAATTTAAAGACTGCAGATTAAAAAAAATATACAATTGTATAGGTTGAGGTTCATTATGTGGAAATAAATTTCATCTTTTAAAAACTCATTCTATGCCAGGGATTGTATTTCTTTATAGTAACATGTGCTTTCATAACTAACTAACTAACTCTCTAGCCTTCTTAAACCCAAAGGTTCGTAGCTTCAGCAATACAGGCCTTCCATCTGTCCCTATCTTGACCAAGATCTATATACTCTTTTCCATCCCTACCGATTTCCTTTATGTCTATCTCAACATTGCCCCTCCATCTTCGTCTTGGTCTTCCTACAGGTCTCTTACCATCAGGTCTCCCAACAAGAATCCTGTAAACTTCTCTTTCCTCTCCTATTCGTGCTACATGAACTGTCCACCTAACTATTCTTGATTTAATTATTCTAATAATATCTGGACATGAATATAAATTATGTAGTTCTAAATTATGTAACCTTCTCCACTCATCTCTTTTAGGTCGAAATATCTTCATAACAATCATATTTTCAAATACTCTCAATTTATGTTCCTCTTTCAATATAATAGACCAAGTTTCACATCGATATAATACTTCAGACAAAATTACTGTTTTGTATATTTCAACTTCTAGTTTCTTAGAGAGAAGTAACATGCATTTCCTGAATTAAGCCTACTTTTTATTTTATTTCCTCTTTAATATAATATTCTTTTGTTAATATTACTCCTAAATATTTGAATTTAGAAACTAGTTCAAGTAAGTTGTTATCATGTGCTTTCATTAGATATTAGATTTAGAATTTTTTTAATTAAACGAAATAGGTTTGTTAAAAAAATAATCGTTAGTTCATATGATATTATTTCTTGTGATGCATGTTTGTTGTCCGTGTTGATATTTTTTTTTGTTTGTTTTATCAGGATTCGAATTCTTGAAGGGAGAAAAGAGGGGTTAAGTTTTTCTCGAATATCACGCATTCTATGTTTATAAGTAATTACATTTTTAATAGAAAGCGTATCTTTTATCAATATTTTATAAGATTTGGTTGCCTGCAAAAGTTAATCCATTTATCTCCTTGTTCTATCACAATAAGAAACTCAAAATGTAAAATTTTCCTTATCCTCTGCTTACACATTTTCTCTTTTCTCACAATCTCTATCTCGATCAATTATATCCCTACTTCTTAGAAACATGTTCCTTACCTTCTTTAAATGTACAACAGTCGCGACAAAGAGCGAAGTAAAATAAAGCAATTTAATCAATTAAACAACACAAAAATAAATTTACGCTGTGTGTTTGTGTTAAAACTCTAGACACATCCATAAACTCAAGTCACCTTCTTTGGAAAAATGATTGCAGTTAAGAAATTATTAGCCCCGTCTAGTTCGCTATACTTTTAGACATATGGTGGAGTGCAGATGTATCCCAGCGCTAGGCAAGTGCAGTAGAACTGTATTCAACCAAATAGTCGAATAGCTGTGTTCAAGTTCTAAAAATTCAACAATTGCCTCTATTTTAAACATTCATTTGTTTAGTTAGCTCGCACCTTGTAACCATACACCACACACTACACCGCTCCAGAATGTAGTACTACACATGCAGACACCAAATACACTACTTACCACCAAATCAACAAAATAGACGAGTTAATTGTTGCACTGTGTAACCGTTTATCTGTGGTGTAAAGAACTAGACGCACATAAGTAGTAAGAATATATTATATTTATAACCTCAATTTACCAATCAGGAAAATTCCCCTTGGCGAACCAATCAACACAATTCACGTGACAGGAAGAAAGTTCGCGCCTCAGTCAATGCAACGAGTTGTGTGATGATGCGGTCTGTTTCCGCGTTTGACTCATACCAATCGTACGTATATCGTCTCCTTCCTTCCCTCGCCTCAAAAAGCTCGTCCATCCTATCGGCCAACTTTTTGCCTGCAGCCCGAAAAAGAGAATCAGGATTCTGCAAGTTTTTCATACGGCTTATTTTGCGAAGATTGTCCATAAGAATCATCTCGCACGGTGGACGAAATTCAGGCGCTATTTTGCTTACGTCGAGGAGCCTTGCGACATCCTCACCTACGTCGAATGTTTAAGCAAAAATCTTGTGCAGCAAAAAAATCATGTGTTATTTAAATAGAAGTTTCTCGGTATTTATATATAAATTTTCTCGGGGAAAAATACAAAACACACAATGAAGTCAAAATTCAATAAGATTCTATTTACTAGCATAAAACACTTTTAAACTTACGATAATTGATAGAATGTAACTTAAAAGACAATAGTTATAATTATAATATTTTTTTTTAGCTCTGGTATTTATATATAAATTTTCTCGGGAAAAAATACAAAATTCAATACAAATACAAATTCATAGAAATTCAATCTGTGTGAAAAAAACAACTTGAACCACCTTCAAAATAAAATAATTTTAGCTATTACGATAAAATTTTCAGCTATGTTATTTATACAGAATTTCCGGAGACAACAAGTAACTTCTGATCACATCAAAACTCAAGCTGATCGAAATTACTATGATAAAATATCACTTGATACACTTTTTTAAACTTAAAAATAATAAATAGTATGTAGCTTTAAAATAAATTAAATACTTAACTTTTAACACTGCAACAACACATCCGTACTCTTCAAAACACTCTCACGATACTGACTGATGAAAACATCCCAAACAGTAAGTCTATCAGAAGACATCCCATTACGTCATAACCAACAACACGCTAGATACGGGTCTGTGTAATAACTTGTTGCGTAAACATTGCGTAATAACTTGTTGCATAACGTGGGTGTGCGTGGGTGTGCGTGGGTGTGTTTTTTTGGTTTTTGTTGTTGGTTTATTATATAAGATTTCTTGGGGTTTAAATTAAAACTCTATAATTAATTACACTATGACAAGTTGTAAAGCTAATAGCCTACATGCACAAAGGTAGAATAAGTATTGATCTACAGAAGCACTGACCTACAGAATCACTGACCTACTCCACCATGTCGTGATGTGCGTAGAAAGGCAATGACCTAATGCCGGTATTTATCTTGTAAAACAAGCTGGGGCAGATATCTGCCCGACTCTAAATATGAATAGATTACAACAAATACAAGCTGGATGTATCAAATATCAGACTTCTTTATACAAAATATAAGATATTTGTTCAATATACCAGAAATATGTTTAATATGAATAATAAGAAATTCTGTATATCAAACCAAACAGCTCTGTAGTATGAGGAGCACTGGAACAACACCTCTATACTCTTCAACTATTCTCACAATATTAACTGATCTGTAATACGAAAAACCTTTAAGTAGCCTAAGCGCGGACCGCGTTAAAAACATCTGAAACAGTAAGCCAATCAGAAGACACCCATTACATCATAACCAACCAATCAGAAAACAACACATGCCTAATAATTTGTTGTATAATATTGAATAATAATTTGTTGCACAACATGATTCAATAGAAGTAGACCAGAAGTAGACTAGAAGTAAACTTGTATGTGTATGTGTGGGTGTGTATAAGATTACACTTTACAGAGTATTACAGTAGCAATTAGATTATATAGACATCTTGCCCTAGTTTTAAGTATATTGTATTCAGTCAAAAAATCTCATACTTTCTCGTCCCAGTAATATGGCTTTTTATACTACTCACAGCACAGAGAAATAATACCAGATTACTGCAGTATGTATAAACTGAAAGGGTTTATTCTTTATTTATTGCAATTATAATGAAAATGTACTTGAGACGAAGGCGAGGACTTCGCTTTGTCGATGAATTGACTCAACTAAAACGCATAAACTCAATGCGTGGCTATCGGCAAGCCTATGATCACAGAGCCCTAGCTTGCGCCCCGAACTACCATACCAAGATTTATGCACAACACCGAGGAGTTCTTTTAATTTTAAAAAGATTCGTCGATCCATGGCGAAAAAGTGTGATGATTTCTTACGCGACATCCTCGCTTTTATACTATTTTCGAGAACACAGATTAAAGTACAGATGAATCACTCACAAAAGGATACTATCAACAAAACTGACATCTATACATCTTTAAAAATACAAATTCGTATAGTGCACTCTTCCAAACATGAAGATACATTAAACTACTCATAACAGAGCATAAAATACAATAAAGATTAAACAAAAGATATATATTACAAACAGGGTGCAATATTACATATAATAACACAACATTTACGCGTCCTTTCATAAAAGTGTAATATATCGGTGACATATTTTAAAGTTATAACGTCACATAAAAAATACGGATCATATCATCTGCCCCTTTTTTTCGGAAACTAAGTTTCAGGAAGGAAGTTATCTACCTGGAGGAAACTTAGTTTTAAAGTACAAACTCTTTGTTTTTATCCTCTGCAATTTACGCACACAAAATTTACGCGTCCTTTCATAAAAGTATAATATATCAGTGACATATTTTAAAGTTGTGACGTTACATAAAAAATATGGATCACATCATATGGTCGAAATAGGATAAAATATATCAATTCAGCCTAGCCACAACATCAGTGGAATAATAGATTCCATAAATATCACACCATTGTATCAAATACAATACACTCATAATTTCCCCTTTCTCAAAGGAAAGACATTCATTTATACACCGACATGTTCAACCCTGAAAACATCTGCGTGAATGTTCACTGAACTGAAAATGTACATATATACTCCATAAACAAATTAATTAAGTTGAGATAATAAACATATGATTTCAACATGCAACGCAAATTAACTGAAATACATGTCAATACAAAGTAAACTCGTCACATTTCTCTACAACATCTGATATTTTATTTCTGAGAAATATATCTCATTATTTGAACTAGAAGATGTATACATACAATAATCACAATACGCCCCAAACGCATTGTACATTGAAAGCATGCCAACTTCCACATTGACGTAATTCTTAATTGCAAGCGGGACGATTATCAAATCTTTCTTGACAGCATATTTCAATATGTCTGTCAAAAGCAACATTATAAATTAACCTGAGTACAACGGTCAATGTATTTACATGAGAATGTATTTGACCCGTCAATCTTATTAACACAACCGTGAATAGGCTATTCGTGAGCACTCCCAAATATGGTCATGTCACCTTCAATATTTTTGAAATATAAGGTGTTCTTTACAAATTGTGCATTACAAATTTGAGGTGAGATTAACGTCTGATAACAAATATGCCCAAATTATATTTTTGTAATTGATTTCCAATCGTTTTATTTTCGAGATATTAGAAAATTCAATTTTTCACAGTAATGGCGTCCTCCGCCATAGCGCTTGACCTAGCGGAACGAAACGATGATTTAATCCTTTCCCATATGACACACGTTTCACACGCTAGCATGCTTTGATATGCGATGGCAATATGGGTAGATCTACCAACTAGTGCCTTTACATGAGCTCTTATAACAAAAAAATGAAGATAATTCAACTTACCTCCATTGTGCGGTAGCGAGACAAATATCAGTCCCTCATCCTATCTTATAATTTCATCCGCAGTCAAAGTCCAGCTGACGCCACAAATGTTCCGCATTTGTTAAATCATTCTCTCGACGTCCCTGGTCGTAAGGCAATGTATAATCAACACACAGCTACTGTCTGCACGCAGAATTCAAAAGCTTTGCATCACACCTTCTTCATTACGATGCACTTCCATTGGCATCCTTTTCGCGGGAACCTCTAGCCGTGTCCCTTCCTCTTTTTTTCACAGCACGTTTTACCAACGTTAACACGACGTTTCAATAAATGCTTTATTGAACACCATAAACCTACGTGTGTGTATTACGGTCCTTTGTTTAATCTTAACATAAATAATTCTAATTTTCAATTTATGTTATAGCATGGAGTGTATATCACTGTACAATTTAATATTTGAATTTACTTGTACAAATTGCAGAACCCGGTAAGTTTACCCTCAACGCGAAACGTCCCTGTGCATACGCCGACAGCAAGTCTTTTGAGATTATGATTTGGCAAATGAGAAATTCGATAAACCCAAAAAAAATATACTGCCGTGGAGCATAAATAACAATGAAATTGATTTTGTCTTATAATTGACAGACAGGTGAGACGTAATTTGAGCATTTTCGGTTTATTTATGTTGAATTGTCAGTGCCACCTAGCAGCCTTTTTTGGTACTGCGCAAGCAAAGATGTTTTCTTTTAGCATGTTTACCCCACCTACCGTGAATTCTCCGAGCTATACGTGCGCATGGTCTTTGGACGTGAAAAGTTTCATATAATCGTCCGACCCACATACATAAAACTGTAAGATAACTAAGCCTTATGACAATACTTGTCATAATGTGTCGTTGAATTAAAATATTAACAAATACATTTTAAAGGGTAATAGGAAAATTATACCTAGGCTTGTTGGAAAATGTAAAATTGGGTTAAGATATGTTGTCAACTACTGCATCTAATAAAAATTGAAATATCCTCAGGCCAGTATTATTAAATAAATTTGGTAAGTGCTGTTTTTCATTTCCATGTTGCATTTGAACATCGAAAATTCCAATTTACGAATTGTGAAAGCGACGAGAATAGTATTTTACTCGGAAATCAGATCAATTTTATTGTTTTGATTTTAATAATGCTGATTGGAGAACAACTACAGTGAGAAAAATATTTATGCATTACAATTCCCTATTCTGCTCCGTAGCCGTGCAGCCGGACCCTGTGGCGGAGTGGTTAGCACATCGCGCTACAACGCAAAGGGTCTCGGGTTAGAATCCCGGCCTGAGAATAGATGTTTGTGAGTGACCATTTATCAATTTCATCACATCATCACTTATCCCCATCTTCGCAAATTAGCCAGAAGTTGCACAAAAAGCGAAGTAAAAAAAGCAAATCATTCAATCAATAATTCCCTGGTCGTGTTGTCTGAGGCGCTTTGCTATGGATTCCGACTGCGGTACGGCATGGGATTGAGTCCGCCTGCTTTTAGTCTCTGGGTTTTCGGTCTGTGTATAGTACCGGCAGCAACCCACAATCGTGAGGTAATTGGGGAGCTACGAGTGAGTAGCGTAACCCGGTATCGGAACCCTCCTATAACGGTTGAGTTTTCGACAGGCTGACCTCCACGTAACCCTATTACTGGTTGAAGCGCTCCGCACGACTAGGTAGAATTGTTTGAAGGAGACTGACAGTCGAGAGATATGCCAAGGCCTTTACAGGCTTTAGAGCCACGGGTTATTATATTATTGTTGTTGTTGTTGTTATTATTATTATTAATAATACATATTATTCACTAGTTTTGTTAGCTGAACAGAGAAGTAAGTGGCAGAAGAACAAGTCAAACTGCCGACGAAACACATTTCATATCACACACCAAATGTTTATGTGTGCAAAGTATTATTTGTATTTGTTAATGCAAATTGCTGCCGAAACTAAAATAACAAATTTCAGGAGAACCTCACGCGGACTGGTGTAAGTGATGCCAGGGCGCGGCCCAGCGGCTGAAAAACACTGGTATAGTATAGACGGAACTTCACTGTCCACAGGCTCACGTGTCGCGACACAACCATTGGTCAAGTAGCACATTACAACCCATATCTCGGCAAAAGTAGTCCCTCACCGCGTAGCTACTAGACCGTCCTGTGGCCTAAGCATCGATAAACTACTAAAATTCATACTTGATTTTGGGTTATGGAATCTGCCACAATCTCATTGCTCGTCTGGACGGAAAAGGGGCCCTTGTAGGGAGAATGGAAAGTTTTAGAGACGCTAAAAAGAAATAGTAGTTTCTGGAGAAAAAAGGGACAAATTTATAAATATCCTCCGTGATTTCACAAAATCGGGTTAGGATAATGACCATTTCTCGGCTTCGGTTTGAAATCCTGGAGTTTCGAAGTGGAATATGTATTGGGTGGATTGTAGTGAAACGATAGAAAAGGGAACACAATAAACAGAATAATAATAACAACATTAAAGATAATAGTAATGCAAAATAAGTCACTCGTACTCTCAATAACTTCCATTACAAAAGTATAGAAAATAGTTAATATAGATTAAGAAGAGACGGAGAAGCATAATTGAACTTTTATACATAATTATTGATTGCAGATATGTTAGCAACGTCGGATGTTTCACCATGTGGTGTTACGACTGTAACATATAGTCGTATGCATACACACACTCCCCAAAACATACACGTTATTGTGGCATACACTCTGTATGTGCCGGCTACCGTGGAGGAGGGGTTAGCACAGCGCGATGAGACACCGCGTTTCCCGGGTTCGAATCCCTTCCTGGGCATGGGTGTTTTCTGTTAGTATCCCATTATAAATTTCATCTAATCATCATTCATCCTCATCTTCGCGATTAGCCCAACGGCGAAATTTTGTGGTTTCCACTGGTATCCGAGCATGTGGCCGGTCGTCAAAGGAGAGAGCGCTAACCATTTATAGCCCAGTGTAAATTGATAAGCAATTGAAATTTAAAACTTATCCCTTTTCGAAAAGTGAACTGCGAAGTTTGGGGGACGGCTTGAGAAGGCTATAGGCCTGGACCTCGATATTCAAGATTATTCACTGGTATTGCTATGATGATCCGGAAAATGGTGGAAAACGATTTATTTTAAAAACTGCAATATTACAAAAAATATAACTTGACATCTGACAAAGTTTAGTCTAAAACGTATAACTGAAATCGTATATGACGGGGTAAGGGAAACTCAAGTACATGAAGTAACAATGTATAGAACAGTGGAAGACGATACAAGTAATTAAAAGTAAAACCAATATGTGAGAAATGTTGAAATCAATTATGTTGTGACTACTGACGGTTCGAGAGAAAAGATAGAAAGGATGCGCCGAGAGTGCGGCAATGTTTTCTGGGAAGTAGCTACGTTTCTTATATCCTTACATGCATTACACTAAATTTGTTCTTTCAGATCTCGCACAAAGGCTTCTCCACAAAAATAAGCACTGAGCAATCTTGCATTTGTTGCATTTATGTTGTCTTTTCGAATTATCGGTTGGAAGTCTATTATTTCTCTTCCATTAGTTTTCTGAATATAATTTTCAGTCTGGGCACAGCACAAATAGACATGATTTCAGTTGACAAGAACAACAACCAAAAAGCGCTTTGGAAACACAATAGATTAAAAGAAATCCAACACGCTTAAATCAACAACCTGCTTACTCCTCGCCGAACTTCCACGCGGTGACGTAATGCATCCAAAGACAACCGCGCATACAAATGAACAACCCCTGTCTGTATGCGTCTTTCTAATAATAGTTGAATGCACTTCAGCCGAAACCACCTTCCATACAATTCTTGAAGGCCTGTTGCACAAACGTGGTTTCGTTTGTTTCGCATCTAATATTTCATTTCTGTCGTCTGTTATTAACATTGCAGTGCTTCAACTGCCTTTTATGTCTCTTCGGATGCTTCATAAACGAAGGCCATGTGTGGAAAGATTGAGGATTCGGATTTTCCAAAGTGTTGCTTCCGTTGAGGTATTATTAGAACTCTTTCTCAAGGTCGTGCAGCAAGCGATATATCTTTGTCTTCCAATATAGAAATGGGCTTGCATTCCGCTTCGGCGACCTAACACGTGATAGGAATGATTCTTCGGCTAGGCCATTGCTGTTGCTTAATGTTTGACTCTTTTTCGATTTAATGTCTTCCTGATTCATCTTCATCTTCACATATAACCAAATATTAGAAAATTGACGCAAAAGCAGTAAACTGAGAAATATATATATATATATATATATATATATATATATATATATATAGAGAGAGAGAGAGAGAGAGAGAGAGAGAGAGAGAGAGAGAGGTGGGGGAAGGAAAATGTTGACTTCAACACACTATTGGTATGTTTTCCTTATCGTTAAAAGTGAACTCACACGTAAAATTCATATTGTGTAGACACACAGGTTAGAACAAATTCACGTGAATGATCTGTACGGTTAACCGAAGCGAAAATACGTATTATCACTTAATGACTTGTAATACTGTAACGTTACTATACTGCTGCGCAAGACATCGAAAATGGTCTTTGCTACTCATAACAGACACGTAGTTTCATTTTACGAAACTTTTGTTAAACCATTACCAAAGCAACGAACACAAAACAGACCTAAGTTATTCTTCCCTGAATTCTCACCTGCGTCGTTGACGGTTCCATCTTCCAGGAGGCCTCAAGGGAAGGAGTCGGGGGAAAGTCTTATCTCCTCCCATGGCGCTCAGCTCCACAGGTAGCGATCGAGGGTCGATGTTCTCTTCTAGGGGGTGGGGGTTGAGAACAGACACATCCAAACTATCGTAGTCGGAGCTCAGAAGGTTCTTATGTAGTGTGACGCTTACGTTGTTTATAGTTGACAGAACATAGTCTAGGTTACTCTCTTTGCTCGTGTTAAAAGAAAATCAGAGTTTCAACAAACCACTTATCATTTGCACACTTTGCTATCCCATGTCCAGGGTCTTACCAGTCATTTGATAGGTTGAATTTGCCGAAAAGCGCAACGTTCCACAGTGCAACTGCTGGAAGGAGAGAATATCGACATTCTTCGAGGAGGTACAATGGACAGTTTTAATGTGGTGTATAATGAGAGCCAAGGAGAAGATTTCTGGCATCGGTCACAGAAACTTCCACCCATAGTATTTCAGTATTTTCCGTTTTAAGTAGTGGGGTACTTTGCTTGGCCATTTTTAGTTGACACAGATCATACCGTCTCAACCTTGAGTCGCATGATCTTTTCGATATATGGTGAAATGGCTTGCGAATGGCAGCTCACTGTCACGAACATTTTCCGTTAGCCACGTTTCAGTAAATATTAGGCAGTCATATGTCCTGAGTTCATACGCAAAAGTAGCAAGGTCAGAAAGCTTATTGTTAATGCTCTGTGTATTTTGGTATTACAAATAATAATTTGCCATCGTTTATACAGGTCTCAGTTGCCGCGAGTGCCGAAAACAAAAAAATCTTCTTTTAGCACAACTCCACTGCAATAGTTCATGAGAATCTCTTTGCACAGCGGAGTACACACAGCGGAGTAGCTCTTCCCTTTCGAGTTCAAGACTTAGGTAGCACACTCACGATTTTCACCTTCTCCTCTTTGTGTGCCACGGTATATTTCTCTTTGAATTTGTTTATGGGTTGGTCAAACTTATTCCTGCGATCCACATTTTCTTCAGGATTTTCCATTTCACTATGAAATGACCGCTCAAGATTACTACTCAAAGCAGCTGTGACCTGCCATACCCTTGCTATGATGGCAGGCCGTATTTTCTCAGAGCTCAATTTTCTTATTTTAGATGCCGGTTAAACCTCTAATAGAGCACAATCAATGTGCACATTTTCTAAACTTCCAGAAGGAGGAACATATTTCTTTCTTTCAACAAACCTTAAATTGTAGTCCGTTTTATTAGATATGTGCTCTGGAAGAATATCCTTAAGCCCATTTAGTGATTTTTTTTTGTGAATATTTAAAGGATCGCTGCAATACCGCCCAAAATATAGTGATACTTTAAACGGTACCTAATTTAAGGGTACTTTGAGGTAAAACAATAAACTCTAGAAACAGACATCTGTTGTTCCTCTTCACAAAACTCACTTTTTTCATTTTCTTTAATTCATTATTCCCTGTCGCATAAATACATTTGTAGCAGTCTTCATTTGTCAAAGTAACTGAACACTACGTCTCCATTTCTGGAAAATATAAATACACACTGGAAATCAACCCAACCTTCCTGTGTCAGAGCTACTGGCACACTAACAAACAATAACGCACTGCATTGCAAGTTTCTACCTGTTCAAATTTGTTGAGACCTGCAGGCTTCAAACACTGACAAACAATCCATAACCTCTACACTCCTATATAATTTTTGCAAGTTGAAATTTTGAGAGACATTTTACCAAAATCTTAGTACATGCTTTGCTTCCTGAATGCGATGATGATTTGCAAAAATCATATCTCTCATACAGTGGCGGAAATTGGGAGGAGGGGCAGATGGCCTCCAATTTTTGGCCACTTTTGCCCCCGCACTATAGAAAACCGTATCTACCAAGGGAAATTAAAGTGTCCTTGCGACCTCCCAGTTTTGGAACCCAATCGCCAACACTGCTCTCAGAGAACGCAATAATGTTTTGCAGGGTATCATCAAGAAAAATTATAGATATTTTTTTATTGATTTGGTGTTTTAAGCCCACTTTGTGCACAGTAAGGTTAACTGGGACCTACAGTTCAAAGTGGGATCCAAACCACTGTGTACAGTCACCGGCAGTAAAAATGGGATACCTATATCCTGAAATACCTGCATCCCCTCAATGCGTTATGTGTGTTGCCTAACTCGACGGCAGTGACAGAACTTGCCATTGGAAATTTGCTATTAAAATTCACTCATCGCTGTAGATTTAGTCAACACACAAGACGTATTGCAAAGAAGGTAGAATTTCAGGATCTATTTGTCCCATTTTTATTGACGATCACTGTACACCCACCCTCTATCGAACCTGGGACTCCTGTATTATAAGGCGATTACGTTACCACTTTGCCACGGGTAGGCTGAACTTACCTCGCAAATCGTACGAATTTGTAACTTGATGATATATCAGCAGTGTTTCAATAGTTACTCTTAAAAGTAACTCCTAGTTAATCACTTGAGAACGTAATTCACTTATAATTACTGTTATTACTGTTCTTTAGAATGTACCTAACATAGTCATTATTACAGTTACGTACTTTACTCTAGATTTGTTTTTATCTCGTAAGACTTTGTTCGGAACATGAGTTACAAGCGCAATATCCTTTTCACCACCGATGACCACCTTTAATGCTTAGCATTAAGTTTCATAAAATTATAACTTATTTTTTTACATTTCATGTACAAACATTGATTTAATAAAATTCACAGCAAACCCCTGTAACAAACAATGAAGATTAACATTTAATTTTATTTTCTTGGCCAAACCAAATATTTTTTTAGAATTTTTGTTGAACTTAAAAATTACTGTGTTTCCATGAGGATTGTTGGAGATTATGTATGTAGTCTTATGGGGTAAGTTTTCTACACTTGGGATACATCTAGGCTCTTGGCGAAAAATAATACAAAACTGGTTTTCATGGTCTCATGAATTTAATAATCATCAACACGCCATTTCTTTGAACAGTACATTTGGTTCAAGATATTATTCCTTTCCATGCGAAAAAGTAATGTAATTGTTACTGATACTTCCGAAGATTATACATCAGCTGCAGAACTGAAAACCAAAATAAACAAAATCCGTAAACAACTATGAAACAGACCATTGTGTGGTGGCCAAACGTGCAAATAAATTAGATGCGCTACAAAACTGTATTTAATATTAAACTATTATAAAAATATCAAATACCTCTTCCATTGTGTATCCAGGATTCTTCTGACATTTTTCTTTCAAAATCGCGATATTAAAACTCACATAAATATAAGGATGCAGAATTCCATGCTCATTCACTTGAAGAGCAAAGGATTGAGGGTCGTTAGAGAGCGCTAATATTTATAAATATCTACAAACACTGAAATTTTGCAAATTTATGAAGAAAATCTGGTAACGTCACTGATAAAAGATATAAATGTGTTGAAGTCAACGCAGCATTTGCTTCAAATGTAATTGCAAAATGTTTTCAACTATTTCAATTACTCTCCTTACTTTGTGCATTTCGTGTTTAAAATAACTACAGTTATCTCTGTATTTTCTCTTCTGCTTTCGAACTATTAAAAGAAATATATAATACAATACAAAGGGTTTTATATTTCTATTACGACTATTACTATCTTTCATTGCTGATAAATTGTATTTTTTTCAATAAGAACCTACAACTAAAATCTCATGATAAACAATTACGTTGCTCCATTGCCTCTACTACGGCCTTAAGTAAAATAAAGTAGTGTAAGAAGATGCCCGTGAATGTTCATTCACGTTGGCAGTTTGGGAAAGATTTGCGTGTGAGAGACGTCAAATGCATTGAAAATATTTAAGTAAATTATATCCATGTCTTGTTTGGCACTTGCACAATTATCCGCTTCGGTAAATAGCAAGCAATGATTGTATCATTTTATTAATGAGTGAGAAAACCGTGTTGAGTGAGAGGACTTGACTTCGGGTAGTGATGGGATTGGATGTCTTATGAGGAAATGTATGGAATTTTGAAAGTATGTTGTGTCTCAACTGTCTTCGATAACTGGTTGCGAAGGATGATAGATTGTAGCAGTTTGGTGAAAATAGTCATGCTCTTTAAAACATTACAACTTATTTCCTTAAGTGAATATAATGCTGATTCTCATCTAAAACTGAACCTAGAACGAGAATGACTCTTGCGTGAGCATTGAAGTAAAGAAGAGTGAATACTTGATGTTTATATAAATGAAATGGTAAGTGCGAAGGTAAGATAAAATATGCATGATTACCAGGGTACATTGGAGTTGAAATGCGTGAGAAGAGAGGGGATAAAAATGCACGCCAAGCGAATCTTGTAAAAACTAACCAGTTTTCGATGTATTAGAAATCTAATAGTCCTTTTAGTACCGAATAATATTACAACAATATACAAAAAGTGACAATAAAATTTATAGATTTTGGATAGATATTTTCCTTACCGTTTACTGGACGTTCACTGTGTGGTGCAAAAGTCTGGGAAATGTAAAAAAAAGGAAACGACGCACTTCTAAAATGTGAAATAGTAAAATAAATGTGATAACCAACAAAATTCAGAGGGAATAGAGCATCAAAGTGATCAACTATTGATTATTTTTTCTAACTAGATGTCTCACTTCATATTTTTGTTCTTACTAAACCAATACGTCTTAGAGAACCAGCAATTTTTTAAATAATTATCAATTTGAGAAACAGATAAGTTATAGAAATTTTAGAATGGTGGATCTCTCTCGGCGGCTCAGAAATCCTTATTTTCGCCGCTACTAATAACCTTAAAATTTAAATGTATCAATTATATTAAAAGATTATAGTATGTTGTTTTAAATTTTCATCACGTACCTCCTCTTAATGTCATATTGTAGATGCTGTAATCAACAGATGTGCTCCCAGCGTTGCTTCTAGCTGTGACCTTCATGTGATAAAGAGAAACCCGATCCAAACCTGACACTGTGTAACTTCTCTCTGGCGAAGCACCATTTGTCACTGGAAAGAAAATTCAGATACGTCAAACAAAATAGAATGTGTGGCGTTGGGTTAGTGTGGGATGAAATCACTAATACCCCATTTATTAAAGACCCTTATATTACACATAACAGACATCTTATATATATATATATATATATATATATATATATATATATATATATGTGTGTGTGTGTGTGTGTGTGTGTGTGTGTGTGTGTGTGTGTGTTTGTGTTTTGAAAAGTCCTACAACTCGCCTCAAATTAACATAACATTCAACATAAACTAAAGAGATTTACATTAATTTCATCCTTTTGACATACCATAGTTGGTGACAGGTAACATCTTCTGAACTAAAAATGGTCTAAATTTATAATTCAGTTACGTGTGCATAATGTATTCTGGTGGGATGACGATATATATCCTAGGTTCCAAGAAAACACCCATTTTTGCATGGTGGCCTTGGGCGAATATTTTCAATTAAGCGCAATGTGTCCGTTTATTATCTTAGAAATTATATTTTGTTGCTTTCAATCATGTTTAATTATGTCTCCTCGTACATTCAAGGTCTATTTTAGACAAATAGAAAATGTGTTTGCATTCTTTATATTTTACCATTCTCCATCTGTGAACAAATATGAATTTCCTTTTCGCATTTGGTCATCTGTTCAAATAGGTTTCGTCCGTAACCGTAAAACTACGACTTGCTCCATAAGGTAACCACAGGCATTTCCGTTAACTACGACTTGTTCCAGAATGGGAAATTGAGTTCTTGCTCGTAGTACGTGACATCTAGGATATACTGTGACTCGGATAATTGTGCGAGATACATGTTTTGAGTATGCTTTCTCCAGGCTTGGTAGGTAAATCACCTAAGTCAGGCAGGCTGCTCTCCTTCCCAAAGTGTTCTTCCCGGTCACTAATCAAATAGCAAAGTCAGTCCCCTCCCAGTCTGTCCGCTCCTCTAAACCCCTGTCTCAGGACACTTCCTATACGATGATACGTGAGTTTTAACTTTCCTATTATTGTCAGCTGCTTACTCCTTATTTACCTGTTGTAAACCTTGTAGCCTCAATATATCAGGAAGTCGAAGTCTGCTTAACACTCCACTGTACATAATTCAAATACCTGATAGTAGTAGACAGTTGGCGTAAACAAGTGAACGAACCTTGGTGAATGAAGTTTCCAGATAAAGTTAAAATAAAGTAAAGAATAATCCTATTGATTGACCCGGTATCATATGACACTTGTTGTATGCCATTAGCAATTAGTAAGGTTTAATGTTATTCTGACTATATTTGAGTTGAGGGGGGGATTTCCCGATAACGCGAAATGACTGCACTTAAATTATATATTTTTCCTCCGCGATTTTTGCCATAACCTCAGGCTGATAACCTTCTTTGTAACGAAGAAAACGAAGCGTAATTTGTGACTTTAGCAAACACAGTATATATATATATATACTTTTTAAAAATCTTAAGGGCATTTAAAATTTCCCGCAGCAAATAAGCACGGATTTAAGAATAGATTACTTTTAATCCGAAAGCAGTGCACAATTCTAGTCTCTTGAATGTAATATGAGGGAAATGTTTTCAACTCTTAGGTCCCGTCGTTGCCAACGTGGGAACTAAGAGGGTTCCAATTTCGTATCAAACAAGATTGTAAACAAAATATTCAGGTATTTCTTCAATTTACTTTTTTCCACATAGGCTTATAGCCTAGACTGTAGTGAATAAAATAAGCTATCACCACAACTGCACAGAAAGCCAATATGTTGAACAACAGTTTTATTTCACAAAAGGAAATAAAGAAAACACAGTACACGAATACTACAGCTTTACGAGTATTAACAGCCAGCCCACTTCGAAACACGAATTGCACATAAACATCGTACATCGCTCACAGTCTGTACAGCAAGTGTTTGACGTGAATCACCCGACCCCGGCGGTCAGCTTTTGCCACTTGGCAGTGCTGGCCTCACACAATGGCGGAATTTACATGTACTAAATCAACTTAAATTTTTATCCGGTTCCACAATTCAAGATATTTGTTCATAAATTCATCCAAACAAAATTTCATTTTTTCTACACTACAATTGCATTTTTTAAAGTTTTGTACATGATGATTTTCCGTTACTTTTCCTTACTTAATGCAATTAAACTAAATACACCTTTTCTGAATTCCATAAAAACATAAAATGGACCTTCATATACATTACAATATTTTCTAATTCTTTTGTCAACAAGAGTACTGAGATAATGTGTTTTGAGAAATACCAAATCATGAATTTTGGTCTCAACATTTTTCTGTTGTGTTTCATTATGTCTCAAGTTTCTCATCTTTCTCTTATTTATATCCTGCATAGTTGCTGAAATAAGGTTATCATCCAAATTCCTCTCTTCTGTCTGGGGAATATTAAAATAATTTACTACACTGGCATCTAACTTACGAGTGTACATTAATTCCACTGGTGCATGTCCTAAATTGGAATGGATACTGTGGTTGATTAAATGAAGAATAATATCTATATATTTTGGCAAGTAGTAATGACATTCTGAGCAACACATACGCATCATTCTATTCAATTCTGTATGTACCCTTTCTACTAAATTAGAAATTGCATGATTATTTGGAGTATACATTACTTTAATACCTAGAGAACTTAATGTATCCACGTATTTCTTTGAATGGAATGTTGTAGAATTAACAGAAATAATACCATCTGGAATACCCATATGTCTGATGTATCCTTCTTTCAAACATCTTAAAATACTATCTGTATTACAATTAAAAATAGGATAAACAAAAAGATATCATATTTTTAAATCTTGAATTGTCAACAAATATTTCTTGCCACACTTGCTTCTGACAAGTGGCCCTTGCACGTCAAAAATAAAATAACACCATTATAAGAAGAATCATGAATTGAAAATACATTTTTAGATGGTTGTCTATCAGCTTTGGATCTTTGACATATCTCACAATTCTTAACATATTTCTGCACATCTTTTCTCATTGTAGACCAATAAAATATTTTATTCATTCTTCTGAGCATTTTGTCTGCTCCAAAATGACCCATGTTGTCATGATATCGTGTCATTCTATAAATGGATCAGCATCTCCACCACGTAACGAACTGTGAAGTTCGTGGGATCTTATCAAGAATGTTAAGCAATTAATTGCTGGGTGATGTAACCTATTCATCATTCATCCTCGATGACGAGAGCATTCGTCATTAACATGACGAGTTTACGCTTGGCAGTACGAAAGGTACAAATAAGATTTAGGAACCTAACAACTAGAAAAGACAATGGTCACTTGTTGGGTTTTATGAACCTTTGAATCTGAATCATGGCTAGGTTTAGGATAGTTACCTGTCTATCTGACGAATGAAGATAATTTCGAAGAATAAAAATAAACTAAGTCGTCTGTTGGCTTCTTTACAGGTTGACCAGCGCGTTGTCTCACTTTTGCTCAACTCCTTTCCTAAGCTTTTCTCTCTCCTCAAACCCAATCCAAAGTCAGTCCCCTCTCAGCCTGTCTCACCTCTATATTACCTAGGCCATGGAGCTCTTCCTCCATGCCGAATCGTGATTTTAACTTCCACTAAGCAAACCGCTGACTTCATAGGCAGATGGAACTACCTATTTCCTGAATACCTCAGGAGGTTTGCATAGCACAACACTGTGCATTATTTACATGCCTCAGAGGTTGAGACAACTGAGATAAACAAGTGAATGCCCTGGTCAACATGAAGCATTCAGAGAGGCTTTAAAAAAAATATTATCTTATGGATTGATACGATATGACAATAAAAGTACTGGTACTAATGATATACGTATACACAACTTATAATTATTAATGAAATGAAATTTGCGATACAACAAAATTACATCTTGTAACTTAAAATACTTTTTCCAGTTTCTTGATCTAGGCTCTAAAGTACCTATAGTTATTTTTCCAGATAAATAATCAATGATTGGTATATAAATTCAATTTTCTTTTGTTCGTCCACAATAACTTCTTTTGGTATATTAATAACTTCATTCCTTAATAAATCTAATACATTTACATGCAAGTATTGAGTACTTTCATCTGGAAAATTTCTAGAAAGAAAATCCGCTAACAAATTATCTTTTCCTCTTCATTACTTTACTTAAAAGTCATAATTTTGGAGTTTTAAAGACCATCGCAAAAGACGTGAATTCCAATTTTTTGCATGTCGAAGCCAGATTAGGCAACGATGATCACGCACAATAGTTAAAATGTTACCTAAGATATATTACTTGCATTTATCAATACAAAACAGAGTACTAAGGCATTCTAATTCACTAATTGTATAGCGTGACTCATAATCCTTAAGAGTTCTACTCATGTATGATATTACATGTTTTTCACCATTAATAATTTGGTATAAATAACCACCAAGACCAGCAGAAGATGAATCGGTTTGAATGTAAAATCTGTTTTCAAAGTCTGGATGATTAAGTTTGATATTCTGTACAATTGCTTCTTTAACAAATAGAAGCTAGATTGTTCTATGTTTCCCCAGTGCCATTTTCCCCTTTTTCAGGAACTCATATAAGAGTGAAAATATATTCAAAAAATTTGGAAAAAACTTCCTTAACCAAGTAAAAAATCCAATGATTTTTTGAAGACTTTTAACATCTTTAGGAGGTTGTAATTCCGCTATTGCCTTAACTCTATCAGGGTTCATACTAATACCATTTTTATCTATGCTATGTCCTAAATACAATAGTTTTTCTTTGCAGATAAATGTCTTTTTCAACTTTATGGTCATTCCAGCATGCCTAAGTTTTTAAATACTTCTCTCAGATCTTGCAATGTTTTTCAAAACTTTCACTACGTATACACAAATCATGTACATACATAATAACAGAGTTACTTAAAGTGTTACCTAGAATTTTAGACATAGCCATTGTAAAAGCTTGGACAACGTTACATGTACCAAAAACCAATATCTTGAATTGAAATTGTTTTCCTTCAAAAACAAACGCCGTGTAAGGATTAGACTTCTCTGTAAGAAGTATCTGATGAAATTCAGCGGACATGTCTATTACTGACACATAAGGTTTATTCTTAAATCTTCTTAAAGCAAGTTCAATATTTATTGGACGCAATTGGCTGTTTTTTTATGTAAGTTTATAAGCCTAAAGTCTGTACACACTCTTATACCTCCAGAAGATTTAAGTACAACAACTAATTGATTTAAATATGGAGATTCACAAATTTCAATTATATCCCATTCTAATTTTTTTCAATATCATCTCTCACATCCTTTCTACAACCTTAGTGACAATGAAGTTCGACCAGTCACAAATATAGGAGTGCGTTGTGAAAGAAGGAGAACACATGCATATGCTGAACATATTTTATTCAGCAGGCTACATGGAACAAAGGAAAACATAAATTTCCGCTGCAATGCAGCAATGTATGGTGTCCACACAAAATAAAACATTTTCGTCCATCTACACGTGACATTCAAGTTCGATCACTGTTAGAGGGGATCCTGTTTACCATGGTGTGACGACGCTCCGTCGGCGAATAACTGTGGCAATGCGTCGGGGCATGCTGCGGACGAGTCGTTCAAGGTATTCCACATCGATGCGGTGCCATTCCTCCTGCAGGCAGGGGATAAGAGCAGCCACTGTCGTGGGTCCCCTCTGTTGCACACGTCGCTTAAGAACACGCCACACATTCTCAATGGGCGAGAGGTCGGGACTCGATGGTGGCCATGGCAGAGTTCGCACGTGATGGCGAGTCAATCATTCTCTTGTCAGCCGCGTTGTATGAGGCCTGGCATTGTTGTGTTGAAAGATGAGACGCCGCCTGTGGAACAGGTGCCTTCGCACTGTGGGAAGATGCCGCTCCAGTATGCGTGTACAGGCGTCTGTATTCACAATGCCCTCACAGACGTGTAGTGGGCCAACCCCAGATGCCGTCATGCATCCCCATACCATCACTGACACAGGTTTCTGTACCCGACGTGCATAACATTTTGCTTCATTCTGTTCCTCCTTCCGACAAATGACTGTTTTCCGTATTTTCCCGTACACAACATTGAAAATGGATTCGTCCGTCCACAAAATCCTGTTCCACTGCCAAAATGTCCATCCCCGGTACATTCGTGCCCACCGTAGTCGATTGCCTTTGTTAAACATGGAAAGGAAGGGTTTACGTTTCGCCTTGTACACTCGGTAACCACATCGCTGTAGGCAACGGCGAATGGTTCTGGTTGACACTTCAATGTGAAAGCGTTCTCGAGTCCACAGTCGTAATTCGGCCACAGAAACATGATTGTTGGTCTGGATATAGCGCCTAAATATCCATAGGTCACGCACGCTCAGCAGGCGTTTTCGACCAGGGGCCTTACCTGGCTCTGTAGTACCCGTATTTTGGTGGTGTTTGATGATGCGGTGGACGGTTGACTTGGGTAAGTTCAGTTGGCGCCCGATTTCCCGTTCACTGAGTACATCCAACTCCACCACTCTTCTCCTCATGGTGTTGTCAATAGGTTTGCCCCTGGCCATGGTGACGATGCAGTGCGGTTCCTCGGTGCACAGCACGCGCTTATATACGGCGGACTCCCTTATCGTGTCCGTGACGTCATGCTTCCGTCGAATGCGCCACTATCTGGAATTTACCGTATGGGTCTGGTGCCTGGTCGAAGTTCAATGTAACGCGTATAGTTCCCCGTTTTTGTTCTTTACGTGAACTTGGGTGCAACATGCTGGGATCACGATTCTTGCCTGCTCACACGCCTCCTCTTACACACATGCGTCACTTCTGCGGGTCACCCATTCCACCGCCCATGCCTCTGTGCATTTAATCAAGTATTCCTTTCTGGTCGAACTTCATTGTCACCAAGGTTGTATATTGGTAAGGAATAGGGTAAGGCTTATTTACTAATGGTTTTTGAGTATCTAATTCAATGTTATGTTCATATACATTACACACACCTAGCTTTTCATAAATTAAATCTTGAAATTCTACAGCCAAATTAAAAATTGCTCTTTTTCTTCCATTGACAAAATTTCTGCCTGATCTACCTTGTTTCTCAAATCTGTAGTATTGGCAACCACTTTTGATACATTTTTATTTAATCCAACATTCAAATATTCTTGCAATATAACATCTACATCTTCAGATATACATGGTAAAAGCTTAATAAACTTATTACCTTGAGCCGTCTTGAATAACAATCCATTTCATAAAAAATTAAATTGGGCTCCTATATTGTATAAGAAGTCTGAATCTAATAACATTCAAACATTTAGGTTTTTTACCACTACAAATTCTATTAAAATATGTTCTCTATCAAAACTTAGATTGACAATGATCTTGCCTAATATCTTTTGTTGTTTCTTGCCATAATAATCTACAAGAATTATGTCTGTCACTGGTTGTAAAATTGGTCGTGCAACTTCTTGAGTAATCTCTTTCCATTTATCTTCAGAGAGTAACGAGAGTTCACTACCAGAGCCTACGAGGCATTTATAATCTAAACCATTAGTTTCACAATTAATAAAGCATGTACCTTTTATTGTGTGTCTAACATAAATAGGTAAATTCATGTTTTTTGTACTGAATTTCTTCTATCATCAAGTCATTATAAAAGTCAACATGTACTTAGAATATATGTACATAAGTGTTAAGCTTACGTCTAAACTGTGAATTTATTTCAGTGGTTTTCAATAAAGATTCATCACTATTGCCAAAGTCTTGTATCTTACGTTGGTATGACACAACAGCATTATCTTCGCCTATTGTACCCTGTGTCGTCATACGAATAGGTTCACAATTTAGTTTAAACTTTCATTAGGCAAATATGTAGAAGCTTCATCTTTCAAAGAAGAATTTTCTCTTGCACCACTACTATTATTCCTATTCGGATAATTTACTGCATGCACTACACCAGTATTTTCTTCAAATTCAGTATTAGTACTACTTGTATGCATCAGAGGCATCCTCTGATTAAACCTATTATATGGATTATATCTATTTATATAATTAAATCTACTGTAGTTTTCATTTCTGTAATCTACTTGGTAATCGATGAAATCATTCTGAGATCTATTGCGTACAGTATTATTTCCAGATTGATTATTTGTATTGTTGTTATATCTCCTATAGGAATTAAATGTAGCACGGGTATTGTTACCAAGATTTCTTGCACTATTTTGTACATGTCTGGATGTATTTGGTTCAACATTATCATCAAATTTTCTTACATTTACTTGCCTAACAAACCTACTGGACTGTTTGAATCTACATCATAGGCACTATAAAGAGCATCATGTCTTGAAACCAATTCAGCTGCAATTCCCAATGAGATATTGGGCTTATTAAGTATAGCCTCTTTCACTTTCATTGGCATTTGATGAGCAATGAGTATACGTTTTTGCTGATCACTCATTTCAGGTTGAACTACATTTAACACATTTACCTGTGACCAGAAATAACTTAACAAACTTTGCTTACTCTCCTTGAAAAATTTCTTACCTAGTACATTTGTTAAACAAGTACTCTTCCATGATGGACTTTCAAACACATTTAGAAACAATGTTTTAAAAGTTTCATAATCATCTCTGAACTCTTTGTGTTGATCAAACGAATATTTTGCAACACTCTTAAGAACTTAAGTACTTCATGTAATGTTTAATTGGAATGTCTGATATTTTAAAACTATCTTCAATTTCTTTTAAAAACTGAGACGCTAAGTAATCTCGCCTTGTGGCATTGAAATTTAGCAACTTTCCTATATCAGAGTATCTTAATACACCATGCTTTTTCTTGAACCTTCTATTAATTTCAGATTAAGTTTCACTAGATACATAAACTTTTCAATCTTTATTAAATACATTTTATTTTGTTTACACCAATTCCACTTGTTCTTAAAGAATGACTAAGTCTATTTTTCTTTTTCATTGAACTTTCAGTATGAGAACTAGAAGTATCAGGCTTTGTACTAGTAGTTTTCTTTCTAAATGTAACATTAGAACATTTTTCTCCTGGATATCTCTCATCTATTTGACTAGATCTTGAAAAACGTACATGACTAGCAATACTACTAGGAATTTTATTTTAAATCACTAAGTTTACTGGTGCTTTGCACTTGACTTTTGTTAGTTTTTTTGCTGAGCAATTACCTGCAATGCTCTTAAGTCTTTCGAAATATCTCTTAACTGATAATCAAAGTCAACAAATTTATTTTCTTCTATTTCTACTTTTGACGCAATGAACACAACCCTTATATGTAATTTCACATCCTGCGATTTTATTTGATACTAAATGAACGCTTTGACTCAGGTCCTGCATTGTTTGACCTGTCCTCGATTTTACGTTCTGAGAATTATTCTTGTAGCTCAAGAACACTAGCATTCTTTTCCTATTTTAGTAACTACAGTTTCGTACCTAGATTGGTCAGTACCGATTATGGACTTTATTTCTCCAAGCTCAAGATCATTATGTTTAACGTGTTAATTCAACCTTTCTTGTAACTTGTTACTTTGATCGGAGCAGCATTTTGCAACCTCGTCAAGTATTGTTTCTAACTGATTACGAAATGACTGAAAATTATTATTTACATCAGTTAAAGACTCACTAGTTTGAACACACAAATCAGTAACTCTTTTTTCAACCTTCGCTTCAAGGCGGACAAATTCGTCATTAAAGTTAGATTCAAATTGATGTAGTTTGCTAGACGTTTTCGTCAACATGCAAAATACTAATTTCTATATTGGCAATTTTCTCCTTTACGTTAGCAACACAGTCTTCTACTAACCTTAATTTCCTTGTAACATTTTCCTCCACATTTCCCACTCTCGCACTCAGAACAGTTCAAACCCAACGACGACAGCTGAGAATCCAAATTTTCTTCCCTCGCTGCGACGCTTTCTTTCAGGGGGGCAACATTTTCTTGCAAGCCAGTAATCTGGGATCCAAAGGTAGATAGCTGCTGCTGCAATATGTCTCCTAGTCAAGATTCCAACTGATTCAACGACTGTTGAATGTCTGGTTTTGCTGACATTTTGCTGCAACTAGTAACCTACTTATCCTTTCCACTAAACGCACGTAGCCGGTAGTTAAGGACTTTCCTCAACATTCGCGACCATCACAGTACATTGCACGGAACAGCTGCTTAGTTTCGTTATCAAATCAACTTCTCCCTTCGCAGCTCAATTCGTAACGTAACGGTCAATATCTTCTTTTCTCGTTGTTCGGTATGTTGTTCGGGCGCCACTTCTCACCACACTGCACAGAAAGCCCAGATGTTGAACAACAGATTTATTTCACAAAAAAAAATAAAGAAAACACAGTACACGAATACTACAGCTTTAGGAGTATCAACAGCCAGCCCACTTCGAAACACGGATTGCACACAAACATCGTGCACCGCTCACAGTCTGTACAGCAAGTGGCTGACGTGAATCACCCGAACCCGCCGGTCAGCTGATGTCACTTGGCAGTGCTTCCCTCACACAATGGCGGAATTTACATGTACTACACACCTTATGTTAACATGGTCATGAAGCTATAATTTGTAACTCTAATATTTGTAGTTACCTACGAAAATTCCTATTGAAAGCCCCTACTTTTCTAAATTTCCCTGAACAAAATCACGGCTTTTACACTAGAAAAATAATCCAGTAAAAAAGCCACTACCCCACGCGCAAGTTACTTCCTCAGACAAAATGACAAAGTAATGGGCAGATATTGCAATGTGAATCGTAACTATAATAGAAACCCCATCCTCATTGTGTTCTTTGAAGAACCCACAAATACTATTTTGTAGCAAATTAAAGACAGTAAATGTGGATCGTCACAGAACATTATTACAAGAAAACAACAAAGAAACAAATACACCATTTTTAAGCAAGACTCGTTTTACTTAAAATAAACGAACCTGAAACGCGTTGACTACATTGTGCAAGGTCAGACGAACAGTTATCGGATAGCATATGCCACTATGTTTTGTTAAATCAATATAGCAGAGTATAATATATATTCAATATTATTGGTTTGTTTGACTATTATTCAACTTCCCTAGAATGAAATAGACAAATAAACAATGACAGCGAAATGCGAAAGTGACCTGGAGCGATCAGGATCCAGAACCACTAAAATGTGATTATAAGGGAAAGGGGAAATCGTTCAATGTGAATGATAAGTAAATGTCAAAAGTGGTTTGTCCACCTTACTATGTTAAGTCCTTGCACGTCGTCGCTTTGTTATCAAGGGGTCTCGATACCCTGTAAAGGTATTTTTATCTGTAGGACTTTCCCAATTAACCTTACTGTGCATAAAGTGTACTTAAAGCACAAACCAATCTATTTATCAAGAATTTTAAGTTACCTGCAACATAAATGGCAGAGACTTATTTTTCATTCTCTGTGATAGTTACTAATATACAGTGGTTCCTACATTATGTTTTGACGTATCAGACACCCTGTAGAACGCTTGCTGGTCATCACGACCAGCGTGCAACAAGAATTATTGCAAATATATGTTGGCAACATGGACATGAGCCATTCAAAAGCTAGGCAATTATATTGTGAATTAAGATAAAGCGCTTGAATATCTCATGAAAATCAAAAAAACACTATACCTCCTAAATTTTGTTACATGAAAAACAAGGTCCCTCTCAAAATGCACATACCTAAGTAGCATATTTTGTGGTTCTGGCACCAAACTCGAGAAGCGCTTAAAAAGAGTAGAGTCAGACACGAATCCTCTCGATGCTGCTTGTAAGAAGCATGATATAACTAAGAATGCACACGATAATCTCGATGCTTGCCACGAAGCTGACAGCTATTTACAGCAGAGAGATGTAATATGTGTCAGGGATATTTTTCGGGATATTTATTAGTAGAGATATATCCCTGGGTGATACGCTGGCAGCGCAAGGAACAACAATCGCATACTGTGGTGGAAATAGTAAATAAATACCCAGAACCACAATGAAGCCCAAAGGTGTTAAATAAAAAATCCGTTAAAGAAAATTAACTTCTACATTTCATCCTCACGAAAACAGCGTGACTAGAAAACCAAGTGTCTAAAAAAAAAAAAAAAAAAACATGGCATGAAATTGTTGCTCATCACTCCTCAATGGAAATAGCTCCCGCGTTTGAGATAGTGAAAATTGCGCAGGTGGTTGCATATATAGCATTCCCGGCGTCCTTGCTTCGTTAAATGATGTTTGAAGCTTGCCAGGTGCTAGTGCTGCCATTGAAAAAACGATCATCGATTCTGTGAAAGACAGTGAGGTGTTGCAGGAACAGAAACCCCATAATATAGAAATGTATGGTAAGGCGTCGCAGCGTGTAAAGGATTGATGCATTAAAAAAAATGCACTTCCAGAGCCGAGGCATTGAAGCTTTAGCGATAGCGTTTGACCTCAAATATTTCAGAGAAATGTTCATGCCCGATACTTTGCCATAGGACGGGACTCTTCGATGATGTTATGATCCTAGATGATTCGTAAATTATAGGCACTCATTGTATCTGTTATTGAAAGTAGGGTAAGAGGGCAATGTTTTCCATTCGTCTTGGGGGATGCCTACACTGAAAAGTGCAAAAATATTTTACAGCGACGAGAGAATCCATGATTTTGATCAGGTCAACTGTGGCCATTTGTGTATGTTAAAGCTTAAGGCACTTTTGGTTAATACTGTAAATAAACAATTAAATATCCTCATCATCCTGTATACTCTCTGGCATGTCCGTGTTGCATCAGAAAAGCAATACCTTGAATTCCGAATTGAAGGTTAACAATGACATCATCCAAACTGCTTCAGCTTTGACATCATTTCCCAACAAGTAACTCATTCCCATCATAACGTCAATAAACAACACCTAATCCATTCGAAACCGAAAGAAACCATTCCACCTGGGCAATATAATATATCTACACGGCATAATGAGCTCGCTTCGGGTGTATTCCTCTCGCAAATTTCTGTTACTTACAGAGTGAAGATTATATCTACTGCCGATGTTATTAATTTAGGTACCATTGGGGCACCCTTAGGTTTTCGGGATCCAGTGGATTCGTTTCCGAAATTCTTATCCATCGAGACATTGCATAACCATTGAAATGTGGTTGAGGGAATGCTGGTCGAATACGGTTGTATCGGTTCCGGCAGACATACGGAGACAGGTATCATAACCACCTTCAAAACCAATTGAATCGGTGAGACCAAGAAGGGAAAGATTCCACTCGACCTTACTTTCGGGAAATCATACGAAACGTCATAACAACCAAAACTAACAAAAACTTACAATTAAAAAATTATTCATCATAACCATAGTAACAATATTCCATAAGTGGTTTGTTTTTAAAACCTTTATTTTAGCTCTGATATGCATTCAAAGTATTCATCCCATTATGTTCAAAAATGGAATCTTTCCCTTCTTGGTCTCACCGGTTCAATTTGGAATTCATAGAAGCCATATTCCATGAACCTGCAAATCAAATACAGTAATACATCACTTATTAACATAATTGTATGTGTGTGTGGTAGTATATAGAAATATTAATATTTCAGGTGTCAGTGAAGAGCATAAACAATCATAACATAAATAACTTTACATTTTGAATCCTCAATACATATATGTGATATGCAAATTAATCATAATGTGTGTGTTAACACAACACAACTTATGAAGAACAGCTAAATTAAGAAAAGCTCTGACCTTAAATCGTGGTAATCAACAACTTCTAAGGTGGAAAATGCGCAAAAGGGACTTCCCTCAAGGTATCCATCGAATTCATTTTTTAAATGTTCTAATATGAAAGGTCTCTGTTCAGCGAACAAAGAAAAGAAGGAGAAGGTGGGATTTGAACCCGCGGGGTTTCATGTAGATGACAATTAAGTATACCAGAGTCTCACCAACTGCTCTACATTAATTTACTGACAACATTATTTTAAAAGCATATTGACGTTTATGAAAACATCTACCTTCCTATGTTCCAAAGACATTTTCTCGACAAGTTGTGAAAAATATTATTTTTTGAGAACTGTTCGATATTATGTAAGGTATTGTAAAGAAACGTCCCATAAACTCCTTACAAATTTGCCTCTTTCTCCTCAAACGTAATGGCGATTTCCTCCAGGTGGAGAAATACTTTTTTCAGTGTTTCAAACCCCTTTGCTTTCAAGTCGAGCAAGCAGAATTGTAAAACGTCCTCAAAGTTCTTTATCAAGTTTATTATTTATGTTGGATTGTGTATTATAATAGCGATTTATAGTTTCGAAGTTCATGGAATGTGCGAAATTGAAAACTTTTCACGCCAGCGATTTTCGCTTAGTGGAGAGACCAAGTCAACATTGCCTAATCTCAGCTGGCGCCGAAGTGCAGTGTTTCTAGCCTTAGTGTGAATGAGTGGTCGGGATGTGGTTTACAGTACGAGAAATGTTTGTGGTAAGTCTCAAAATCAGCGAAGATAATGATGATACAGAGAGGGATATAAATCAACTAAGCTTAAGACTCAATTCATTCGAGGTACCACACAGCTTACAGACAGAACTTCGAGCCTCAAACCCCCTATACATTCTCAGCAATGAGTTTATTTTATGATTGTAGATATCATGACATTGAACAAATAGAGAGACTGGGTATATGAACAATTGTGCCATGTGCGAGTTTGGCCACCTGTTTCAAAAATATTGGAAGAACAGAAAAACCTAAAATCTAACAGAATAGTTTAATTAGCTCACTGTTCAGGACGGGAAGTAATAGAAGATTTATTTCATCCAAAAAGCTATTGATCTAGGAGCAAGATCCAGATTTCAAGCGATGATTCTTGAGTTGGAAAACCGTTCTTTATGGTTGTTCAATAAACAAAGTTTTACATCTCATGAGGCTCAGAAACGCCGCCAGCGGATTAGACTTTCCTCTTTATAACAAGACGTGCCTAGTTGCAGGCTGTTTGACTTGTCAATGGTGCCAACATCGTTGGAGTTTAGCAGATTTAAAAGTGACTTTTCAGGTTGCTTAAGGGATGGTTTCGTTCTGCATCGAGGACAGGGTCTGGAGGCTCAGACAATCATTTCTGGTGATAATGTGCACTGATATCTCGATCAATGCGAGATATCAACGGGTGTGTTGCACTTGGAACAAAGTTTCGTTAATAATAAGATTATTAAAAAACATTATTAGAAAACATCTACCTTCCTATGTTCCAAAGACATTTTCTCGACAAGTTGTGAAAAATATTATTTTTTGAGAACTGTTCGATATTATGTAAGGTATTGTAAAGAAACGTCCCATAAACTCCTTACAAATTTGCCTCTTTCTCCTCAAACGTAATGGCGATTTCCTCCAGGTGGAGAAATACTTTTTTCAGTGTTTCAAACCCCTTTGCTTTCAAGTCGAGCAAGCAGAATTGTAAAACGTCCTCAAAGTTCTTTATCAAGTTTATTATTTATGTTGGATTGTGTATTATAATAGCGATTTATAGTTTCGAAGTTCATGGAATGTGCGAAATTGAAAACTTTTCACGCCAGCGATTTTCGCTTAGTGGAGAGACCAAGTCAACATTGCCTAATCTCAGCTGGCGCCGAAGTGCAGTGTTTCTAGCCTTAGTGTGAATGAGTGGTCGGGATGTGGTTTACAGTACGAGAAATGTTTGTGGTAAGTCTCAAAATCAGCGAAGATAATGATGATACAGAGAGGGATATAAATCAACTAAGCTTAAGACTCAATTCATTCGAGGTACCACACAGCTTACAGACAGAACTTCGAGCCTCAAACCCCCTATACATTCTCAGCAATGAGTTTATTTTATGATTGTAGATATCATGACATTGAACAAATAGAGAGACTGGGTATATGAACAATTGTGCCATGTGCGAGTTTGGCCACCTGTTTCAAAAATATTGGAAGAACAGAAAAACCTAAAATCTAACAGAATAGTTTAATTAGCTCACTGTTCAGGACGGGAAGTAATAGAAGATTTATTTCATCCAAAAAGCTATTGATCTAGGAGCAAGATCCAGATTTCAAGCGATGATTCTTGAGTTGGAAAACCGTTCTTTATGGTTGTTCAATAAACAAAGTTTTACATCTCATGAGGCTCAGAAACGCCGCCAGCGGATTAGACTTTCCTCTTTATAACAAGACGTGCCTAGTTGCAGGCTGTTTGACTTGTCAATGGTGCCAACATCGTTGGAGTTTAGCAGATTTAAAAGTGACTTTTCAGGTTGCTTAAGGGATGGTTTCGTTCTGCATCGAGGACAGGGTCTGGAGGCTCAGACAATCATTTCTGGTGATAATGTGCACTGATATCTCGATCAATGCGAGATATCAACGGGTGTGTTGCACTTGGAACAAAGTTTCGTTGCTGGCATGAGGAAATTTATTCTCGATAAGTAGTGGTATTTGTGATATAACCAGGACCACTTACAAGTGTAGAAAGGAAGAGCCTCTCTCATGCAGATTTGCTACACTTAAAACTTGCTCAACATGCCCATACGAGTTTTTTGCTCTAGTGTGGTACCCCGTCTAATCCAAGATTTTTGTAAAAATGCTCTTCAGAAAGGAAGAGCCTCCCTCAGAAAGGAAGAGCTCCCCTGCACTGGTAGTGCAGGCCACACTTAAAACTAGGCCACCTACACCTATACACACCCACACCCACCCACACCCACCCACACATATTTACTTCCGGTCCACTTCCGGTCCACTTCCGGTCCACTTCCCGTCCACTTCCGGTCTACTTCCGGTCCACTTCCGGTCCACTTCCGGTCCACTTCCGGTCCACTTCCGGTCTACTTCCGGTCTACTTCCGGTCCACTTCCGGTATAAGTTCAATTGGGCACCAGGCTCAACTTGTATATTTAATATTAAAATAATGTAATTCTTCTAGAACTGCTCCGTGACTCTCTCATTTCTTACATCATAAACATATGATTTTTCTCCTATGAGAATAACACTACAAATGGTGTCTTCAGGTAAAGCCTCATGGAATTCACAGATAATTTTAATGTTTGTCCTGTCATTCACCACAACTTGTTTCCTTTTTGAAGTATTGATGACAAACATGGGTCTCCGTGCTTTGAATTCATCTGGTGTGTAATACATGTCAGTATTGCCAGTAGTGACTCTTTTAAATGCTGAAAATGCCTCATATAATTTGAGGAAATCATCCTTGGACATGTCTAAATTGTAATTTTCTCTAGGAAATACCTCATTTCTGCCATTTTTAAGATATATGTTCTTGATGTTGCAGCTATCAAATCTACTTGAATTTTTTTCCTGATTATTGTGTCTCCCAGTCTGAAACAATACCACCACAAAATCAGGCATGTCATATTGAATACTGGAGAATGAATTTGTAGCATCAAATTCATAATAAGTACCAGATGCAGGCTTCTGTACGCATTGATATGTGTAAAATTGCAGAGGAATCTGTGGATTTTTTATTATATCAGCTTTGTATTTAAGAGCGTAACTGGCCTCATATTCAACAACTGGGATTCTTAGCTCCATAGTCTGAATAATGCACTTGCCCTCATCAGGTAGGGTATTAGGCAGAGCTTCTCCTGTAGGGTTTAATGTGCTGTACCTCATCAGAGCATTGTTATCATTTGCAGCTCTTCTAAATGTAATTCTTAACCCGCCCTTCCACATAATTTCTTTGTAATCTGAGAAGAATCCTGGCAACAGGCGCATGGGGAACAGCACTGTGTGATTTTTAGATAATATTTTATCACCAGCCTCAAATCCACCTATTTGGTAGTATGAAGCCTCGGTTTTGGATAATTTTAGAGTGGCCAAAGCTGTGGAGGTAATGCCGGGATAATCTATTCTGTTTATAACAACACCATGCTTTCTGATCTCAATTTCAGAGAACAGATGCGGCACAAAATTATCCACCAATCTTATATTCGAATTTGCCGGATAATCTGTTCCATCGAGCTTCACAACATCAAATTTGATGTATAGATCTGCTCTGTGGGGGTGTATAAAGCCATCCCCTACATCAAGATCAACCTCTATTTCTGTATTGGGTTGATTTAAATTTGCAAATGTCCTCCTGTTTGGGGGGAATGATTGTAGCTCATAACTCTCAATATTTTCCATTGTATGTATTTTTATTTAAATGTTAATCTCTATGATAGCAGTTGTTGTGGCTCCAGCAAAATCAACTAATTCTTCTTTTTCATTAGTGACCATCAATTCAATGTAATCTATTCTATTATGGCACACAGGAAAATATAATGTTGGGGATGGATTGTAGATGATTGGCTCCATGAATTCGGAATTAGGTTTGAATGTTGCAATGATGCCAGTTTGTTTGTGAGTGCCTATGCCATTTGATTTGGTGATCATACCCTCAGCCACATTACAGTGAATATTCAGAGTCTCTATGGCTAAGAATTTGGGTATATTAATAGCAGTGTGTTTGATGGCTGGTTCAAGTTTTGTGTTGTTCTCAAAGCCTAACAGCTCTCCTATAGTACCCAGATCCACTGTTTCTGTACCAGATACAATCTCTACTCTGTGAGTGACAGAATTTTGACTTAACACCACACCTCTGGGTAATTGAGCATTTAAAGTAGACAGATTATATTGCCCTGGAGTGATGACAATTTTTTGATCCCCTACTGCAATTGTGTTGTTGTGGTGCGTAATATTAGGTATCAAGTACATGCCGTAAAATGCTCTGAGAGCTATTGTTTTGGGATATACTATGTCATCATGCAATTTGAGTTTCAATATTGAATTTTGGCTGGTGAGATGGAATACCCCCATGATGTTTCAAATACCACAAGGCTTTTTGAAAATTTTCAATTGATGGTTTATTTATTTGAGACATATATCTGAGAACAGATAAACACAAATGTCCACAATTAACATCTTTGAAGTTTTGAACACGGGCATTATTGTAATAAAGATTAGCTGAATTTAGATATTTTATTAAATTTTCAGGTGGAACACCTCCAAATGAATCAAACACAAATGCCTCATTTTTTAAATATTTAAGATAGCAAATCCAGTGAGTGCCCTGATTTTTGTACTCATCCAAATTAACAATGCCACACTCTTTGTTGAGTGGTTGTTCTGGTAAAGAATCAGACATGTACACACCTCTAAAATGTTTGATGCCCAGTGGCTTGATTAAAGCTTCAATATCTTGGTTTGTAAGCGGCTCTTGTTTTTTTTAAACTTATTCATGGCTCTCTTAACACCTTTGCCTTTTTTCTCCATGGCGAGGTTATGGCGCTTCTGCTCATCTAATTCTGCCCTATTCTTCTTGGCATCTATCACTGTTTTTGCTATGGCAGCTGATCCCCCAGCCAAGCTCCCCACAGCCCCGAGAGCAGCTAAGATGGCAGGGATGGTAAATATGAATCCCCCTGTATGCAATTTTTTTCTTGATTGCTGTAATTTTTTTAATTGGGGGGTACTAAGCAACAATTTCATACCATGTCCCTTTGCAAGACAAGAGCTTTTTTTCTTCCGCTGCTTTTTGGTTAAAAGACTATCAATAGTTTTAAGAGATTTGAGACCTGCATAAGGTATTTGATACATAACACCCTTGGCCTTCATTGTAGGTTTATTATATACATATTCACAACCCCCACCCCAGTTTTTGTTTGGTGCTCATAGCTATGGTGGTTCCCAATGCTGATATTCTCTCACTCAAAGAAGCATCTTTGCTTACAAATCTACCAAATGCAGCCTCTTCTAATTTTCTGTCTGCAACATGTCTCTTGTCAAGATCAGAATGTGTGTTGTATGCTATGTCATGGTCTCTACAAGCAGCATCTAGGGGATTTACACCAGGATCGCCTCTGTTTAATCTATGATCCAATTTTGTGCCTGGACCACAATACTGATAGCCTGGAATATGTAGTTCAAATGGCAGCTTGTTTATAATGTCATTAACCAGGCCCCGACCCTCAGAGATATTCCAAAATTTAGGTGGTAGAGTATTAATAATTTTTATAAGATATCCAATCCCCTTAGGGTCATTCACTATAAAATTAGACAATTTTGTGCTTATCATGTCCATAATTCCAACCTTTTCATTGTAAAAATTGTGGTTCCCAGCATTTTCCTCCCCAGCTATCACCAGCAACCTATCTACAAGTTTCCTGACAGCATCAACCCACACAAATTCTTTGGGCAGGGTGTTGTATTGTTTGATTCCACTGCCAGTCTTGATCTGTGACCATATGGGCTTGATTAAATTGTTGTATTTTGCTCCACTGCTAGACTTGACTCTTTTTTGTGTGGGATCATTGTTCTGGTATAGAGCATCTGATTTTATTAATATTTCTTTGTAATGTTCATAATCTTGATCTGTATAGCTGCCAGGCCTTTTCCTAGTCATCAGTTCCCACAATCCAGGTGTGCCGGGGTACTTAACAAAAGCACCTTTTTCTCCGAGACGAGATTCTGAATAAACAATCAGATCATCCCCCATAAAAGTTACTCTGAAATTACCGATTCTATGAATAATACTACCATCAAGCTCTGTGTCGGCATATAAGCCAAACACCTCATCTTTGTTGTCTTTAGGTGTGGTCAAATATTTTTGAGCAAGAAGACCCAATTCAATAGGATCCTGAGTAGCTTCAATTCTTCTAGGAGCAACAGGACTAGGTGTATGAATACTGGAAAGTGGGGTGAATGGATAATCTAATATGTTCCTTGCAGCTACAGGTACAAGCTCTGTGATCAAATCTTGATTCTGCTCTGTAACAGTTTTGATATTCTTACCTAAATTATTAATAGCATCAATGACAGGCTGTTCTGTTTGTTTGTGTTTTTCATAAATTCCACGGTTCTCTGATTTCCATCCCTTAAATCTTTTTACAAGATAATCTCTTAACTTAAGATCATCAATGACTGGTCGTTTCATGGTTATTTATATATGTTTCAACGTCTAGAAAATCGTTGATTTTATTTCTGTATTTTCCAGTATTAGGTGTTCTTGTCATATCAATTGTGACAAAGCCATAACTGTCCTGGTTCCAGCACCTGCTGCAAAATTTAGAAAAATCATTGTAGCTCAAGTCCCCTCCTACATATTCATCATGTATGTGTTTGAGGTTGGTATGGTCTTGATGAAACACACATATAAAATTGCTGTTGTCTCGGATCAGCTGCTTCGGTATTTTAGAAAAAGTCTGTGCCAGGTAGAAACAATCAATGTTTTTGTGCCGCCCCTGTGTAAAGAAATTTCTAACCTTGTTTTGATTATCCAGTATAATGTCATCAAACACAACAACAGAATTATCGAGACATTCATCAAGTGGCTTAACATCTGGTTCAAAAGTGGCAATATCCAATCCATCATATAGCTTCATCAGCTGCTGATATTTTAATTGTTCCAAGCTCTTAGAGAAAACATACAAGTGCCTGTTTTTCCAGTCTAACCAGTTGGGTGCCAATAAAAAATTATCAACCATTAGTGTAGTTTTACCACAAGCAGATGGCCCAACAATAAGACATCTAATATTATCAGGCAGCAACTTGCCATTTCTCTTATTCTGCTGTTCAGGTTCTGGCAGCCTTTTTATAACATCCCAGGTGCTCATATTATCACTTTGTCTGCATCGATCCAGCTGTTTTCCGGATGACCCAGCCATTTGACAAGTAACTTGCTGCCTTTTCTGCGGATGATTTTTTCTATGAGATATGTGTCAGGCTGTTTAGTTTTGCTGAGTTCTTGTTCATAGAACCGGCCTTTGAGAATTTCTCCTCGGTGATCTTTTATTATATATGTGTTAAGGGTCCCAGGTTTAACTTGAACCACTGTAAATAATTCGGTGCTCCAGTTTCTTGTAAAGCCTCTTTTGAATAAGTGCTTATATTTGCTGATTCTTACTTGATCCCCCACCCTGTATTTGGCCCTTCTTGTTGTTGGCTGGTATCTAGGATAATAAACAGTCCTGATCAATTTTTGCTCATCAGATGAAGTTACCTCAGAGGGTTTCATGTTGATTGTGGAATGGACCGAGTTGTTATATTTATGTAGAAGTTCTGGTAGGATTGTAAGCCATTTATAATTACCTTGAAGTGTAAATTGTTTATACATAAGATTTTTTAAGGTTCTGTTGAATCTCTCTACAATTGAGGCTTTGAGATCACTGTAACTCGAGTAATGTTTTATTGCCTGGCTTTTAATAAATTGTTGGAACACAGAATTATAAAATTCTTTGCCATTATCTGTTTGCAAATAGCGCGGTGATCTTCCTGAATGATTGATGATTGTTCTGAAGGCTTCTGTAACACATTTTCCAGTCTTGGATTTGAGTGGCAGAGCCCAGGCAAATTTTGAAAATGTGTCTATCACAGTGAGTAGATACTTGTAGCCCTTGTTGATTTTGTCTAAGTTTTTCAACTGTCCAGTTGCCATTTCAATCAAGTCGCTCTGCCATAAATCATCTATGCCCTTTGTGACTACTGGGAGTCTCTTATAATTATGTCGGGCTTGTCTGTGTAATTCATCGACAATAATTTGTCTAGACATAATATGTAAACAAGAATATTGCAACTATGGGGTGTTCAGCAGCTGATACTGCAGGATTTTCTAAATACAGTTTGTCTCCTATTTGTATTTTAAATTCCAGAGATCCATCATCTTCAACATAGGCTGTTTCTAATGTATTGGGATCTGTAAAATCCTCTAACTCTACACTGGTGATTTTCACTTTGTTCTCAGCATTTGTTATTGATAAGGTGGGGTAGTGGTGTGCCTGTGGCTGATGCCAATATTTGATCTTGATTGGTCTCAATGTGCCCCCAACAAAAAATTGGTAATAAAATTGTGCAGGGGACAGCATATATATTTTGCCGCCTGGTGTAAATGGTGAATCATATTCTTTGTTGGGGATACTGTACAATTCAAGAATTACTGTATGTTTTGGATTCTCGATTATGCCCGTTATTTCTTTTTCTGCTGTAAGCAATCTGCTTGTTACAGATTCAAGATGCTCATTGATGGTCCTAACAACATCATCATGGCCTGGCTTGATCTTTACGTCCACAACAAGTTTCTTGTATTGTTGCACAATCTCTTGTAGCTGGGTGGCAAAAACAGACAGAGCATTTGCTTGATTGGATTCCATGGTCCCTAGCTGTTGCTTGATATTAGCTACAATTTGTTGCAAATTTTCAACAACTGCCAATTTTGAATTTTGAGCAGTAAGATCATGGACCTGTCTTCTGATATCCTCAAACAGGGCATGCAGTTCATTAATATGTTGATTGGTTGGAAGAGTGGCCACTGTCTGAGTGAGATGTTTGATCTCTGTCTGGATATTCTTGATATCTTCTGATTTCAATATCCTATTCACTGCCCTCTTAATATTTTTAAGTTCCTGTGATGTGGGGAGATTTGATACTGTATTTTGCAAAGATTCAAGTGCCAATTTTACATTGTTTAATTCAGAAGCATCAGCCACATTTTGCATAGCATTTTGGAGCAGGGCTATATCTGCCTGAGTGGGTGTGGATTGTTGTAAAATTTCAAGTTTTGTTTGAATATCATCTATCAAGTGATGAAAATGAGATAGCTCAGATTCAGTGTTGAGGTTTTCAAGCTTTGTGATCTGTTGCTGGACACTGACAAGTGTGTCTACAATACCGGGCAGGCGAGTTTCTTGTACATTTGCCAAATCACTTTGCACTGCTGCTATGGTACCTTCAAGATGGGTTATGGTACTTTGAATTTTTCCAAAATCTTCATATGTCTCAAGTTGCAGCTTAATATTGGCTACACTACGAGTTATTGCATTCAAAGCATCAGAAGATGGCAAGTTGTTCATAAAATTTTCAAGTGTCTCAATTTTTTCTTTAACCTCGTCTATGGCATTGTTCAGAGGGTCCAGATTAGGTATCTGGAGTGATTGAATCTGTTCCTTTAGAGTGGAAATCACTAGATCAAAATCTTCTTGTGATTTTATGCTTTTGACAATTGTTTGGAGTTGTGTCTGGACATTATTTATCTGCTCTTCCAGTTGTTGTTTCAATTGCTCAGAGTTGTTAGCCTGGGTCTTAAATTTGGCTTGAAGAGCTGCTACAGCTTCTTCCAAACTTTGAAAATTATCTAATGTTGCCAGATCAGTATATTTCTGAAGCAATAATTTGAGTTCTGAGTCAATTTTAAGAAGAGGGTCCATGCATTGTGATTGTAAATTTGTAATTTCTAATTGAAGACTGGCATTGAGTGTGGTTTGTAAAGCTTGTAAATCACTTCTTAATTTCTTGACTCTGACATCAAGCATCAGAATCTCGTCACTGTGATCTTCATGCCTTGTATGGCCAAATATATCATTAGGCATTTTGTTTTAATGGTTATTTATTATAGAGTATCTGATTCTTAATTCTATGAAAAAGGGTATAAGCTTGTCATAAGATCCAGGGACCTCAATATATAAGCAGTCACCAGCAGAAACAGTATATACAGTGCCAGAAATCATGTTTGAGTGCTTAATTCTGTAAATATTTCTCCCTACTGAAATCTTGACATCACCCTCAGGGGTTGTAATAAATTGCAATTGCCCACCTACAGGTAATTGGTAATGATTTAAATTATTGTTAAATATGTACAATGTTTTGCCTGTTTCTTCATCATTATCTGTAAGTATGCTGTTCAGATGAATAATTAACAAGCCACTCAGTTTAGATATTACAGATTGTAAATCAGGAGAGGCTTGTGGTGTCGGCAGGTCCATAATAGCCTGTTTTTTGAACCCAAATAAGTTCATAGGCATGTTTATTTATTTCAAATCATGCTCTGTAATTGGGCATTGTTTGCCACTTTTCAAATCACAATGCCCCCAAGGTAGAGTATGTGTGCCACATGATAAAATGCATCTCTTGTCATCATGTGGGTCCAGGGCCACTTTTCTTACAATATTGCTAGTCAGCAAGTGATTCTCACTCTGAATTCTATTTTCTGATGTTCTGATTGAATTCTGGGATTTGATGCAATTTTTATAATCTTCAAATACAAGCTCTTTTTCAACAGTTACTCTGCCAATTCCCTTGGCTTTTTTGACAACCGCACTACATGTTTTAAAACTGTACATCTTGGCACTTAACCCAGCAAATTCCACAATAACATCACCAAGTGTCTCATCTTTTAACTTGCCAGGCACCTTTTTGTTGTGGGGTTGAATTCTTGTATGTTCACTGGTATCAAAGTATTGAAACAATTCAGGCTGTGACATATCTTGATAAACATCTTCTGTTTGAATTTCAAGAATAAAACTATCCGTGTCCATGTACAATAATTTTACACGATCACCATAAAAAGGTTTCAGCACATCATAATACAATGTTAGCATATGTAATTTGGACAATTCCAATATTGCAGCCCCTTCATAAATAGGTTTATCAAACTTGATCTTTGTTTTCTTCATGTTGAAAAGTGCCATGTGCTCATCATAAATTCTTCTGTAATTGAAGTTGGGCTTTGCAACCAATTTTTTGCTCCGGCTGGGGTCAGTAATTATTTTAACATCGGTATGTTTCCTGACATTTTCAATTGTTTTGCCATACACTGAATTCACCATCAATTTAAACAAGCTCTTATCAAATTGGCTCTTTGCAGATGTTCGAAGCTCTGTGTTTGTATCAATATAAGGTTTCAACCATTCTGAGTGCCTGAACCTCAAGACTTTGCCAACTTTGGTCACTTGAACACCATGCTTCATCAGGAACTGGAGGTTTTTGTAATATATGACATATCCCTGTTTCGGCTCCAGAGTCATCATGAGCTTCTTCTGTTTAGAACCAGGTGAACACTGAACCTCGGGAATTGGGGGCAGATCAGAAAATTTATTGTGCAAATGATCTGGAATTGTCAGATCAAGAAGCTCTAAGAAGAGGCCATGTTCACTGTCATCAAAATCCTGAAGATCTTCAATATTGAAATTTTCAACCCACTCAAGCTCTGCATATGGCAGTTTTTGCATCATGGCGTGACCATAGAGGTTGTTTGCATCTACATACAGTATATAATTTGATGGCCGTGCTGGATCATAATCAGGCATATACTTGTTATTTGCTCTGGCATATCTCTGGGAACATTGCACCATCCCTCCTCTTATACATTTCTCCATAAACAGATACATATCTTGATCGTGGATCAGATCCAATTGCTTTTTGGTGTTCAAAAACGTTGCGGCCCATGCTAGGCCCGGGGCACTGTAAAAATACACTGGGTCCAGTCCATAATTTTGCATAGAAGATTTTCTGAATGTCTGTATTATATCAGTTGAGAGAGTGACATCAAGTTTCAAATAAGCCATGTGATAATCACCAAATGTCTTGCATTTAAAACTCTTCCACATCAATTTGGCATGGTGATAATCTTCTTCACTGATTCCAGATCCTCTGATTTTGCTGTAAAATGCTTCTTGTGGTGGCAGGGAACACTCATCAAATTTAGAAAAACCTGTAACATAGTCATATGGATATACACCCTTCCGCCTAATTAATTTCAGGTCCTGATTTGGAAACAATGCACGTGTGATTTTCAAGTCATCATCAGATAATTGAGTGGTCAGTGTGGCCAGGCTAGCAGATAAAAATCTGTAAGAATCAAGAAATCTTATGTGAATAGGAACACCATCAACTTTAATTATCTTGCTAATAGATATATATTTTTCATCATTTTCAGCTAAAATGTTTAAATTCTGCTTCTCAAACCCCTCGTACCTGATCAGATGATGGAAATCATAATTGGATGCTCCATGGCAAAATATGGGGACAAATCTTGGTCTCTTGATCTTAATATTACAGCTATTACACAGGGCCTGTTTATATCGACCATCTGTATGAGAATGGTGTTTCACCTTGATATTTGTATCTGAAAATTCACAATCACATACCGGGCATTTTTCTGCATTGTTGAAATCTTCAATCTGTTCCTCTGTTAAAGGCAACATAGGCTTTGATTTTAATAAGATGTTAGATGCTATGTCACGACACTCATTTTCCATTCTATGTGCAAATTCTTTGATGGCATTTGGTCCCATGTATAAGTATGGCTCACTAGCTACACCATCCCGTACAACTACATAACAAAAACTGGAAGGTTCATGTAGCTGGTACGGTGTACTTGAAGATTCTTCTGGATCTGGGCTACAGAATGCAAGAGATTTGAGGTTCGATTCAAAATCATAGACAATATATGCTGGGTGTTCCAACAAGGCTTCAAACTTTTTGAATTTGCAATTTTCACTTGGATTAGGCATCACCATATGAACAGGTTTATGATTCCCACAGTATTTCAGATGCTCAATTAACTTGTTTTTAGCAATTTCTGTGTTACATTCAGGAACACCATTTACCATTTTCCTGCCATCAAATACAGTTAAACATCTTCTGCACAACTTAAATATTCTATTAGATTTGTCTAGTTGTGTTCTGACTATAGCTTCAAGATTATGTATCAAAGTGTAATGATATGTACCATCCTTTTCAATTAATAGCAGATCAATCGGAATTGCAGATTCATCATCAAGTGTACTGATTCTGAGAGGATCTATCAAGCAATTGCCAGTGGAACAAGTAAATACATTAATAGATAATTGTTTGCCATTGATATGCTTGGCCCTTTTTTCAAATTTATCAATATTCTGAACAGACATTGGATATTCCAAACCCTCCATTGCATCGTCAAAATCGTGCTCGTGTTGTTTGTAATAATTTATTCTCTCAGGATGCCTTGAAACTGGATACAAAGCAGCTAAAATACACCACAAAAAGCATTTCTGGTCGGTATTTTTTATATTAACCACGGCTTGTTTGTTTTTAATATTGGCAGGTAATGGCAGATATGTAGAACCTTGTAATGGGTTGAATTCAGAAATATTAACATATAACTTGTGTGGAGAACCGCATAGGCTCCATCCTGACTCTTTTGCCGCAAATTCAGAGTGTTTAATATTCAGTTGATTTATCAAGCTGCTTATTATTGTGTCTGAATTTGCATTTGAATATACCGGTACAGTTTCTGTTATGTGGGGCTGTGTAAATTTTGTGCCATTTGGTTTCTTATATTGTGCAAACAATTTAAGGGACAGTTTATAAGATCCATTTTGTGCATTAAGAATTGCCTGCAGATCAGAATTTATACTGTTCAAAAAATTCTTAATGTCACATCTTGGCTCTGATACAAACTGGTAATCCCTAAGTTGGGTATTAAAACTGCTACGGATGGGTGCATGGCGTGGCTGCTTTGCTGCTCTGGTATTAAGAGGTGCTTCGTGCTTTCTTTTCAGAGCAGATGTTGATGGTTGTGTTGATGACTGTCCAGAGCAAGTATCTTTATGTATATATGTAAAGTATTGCATGTTATATTTTTTATGGCATTTGGGGCAAATTATTGTGGGAGTTCTGTATTTGTCCGGGTTACAAATCTTTTGGTGTCTGGCCCAATTAGAGCTAAATATATTTTTATTGCATTGATTACAATATTTTTGATTCGGCATTTTTGTTGTTGTTTATTATATACAATTTCTTGGGATTCAATTCAAAATTCTATGCTGGATAAAAATAGCAGTTGGGTTCAACACTGTGCTTTGTGTGTGTCAGTATGTGTGTATGTGTGTATACACTTAATATTTTTGGCTTTGGTATTTATATACAATTTCTTGGGATTCAATTCAAAATTCTATGCTGGATAAAAATAGCAGTTGGGTTCAACACTGTGCTTTGTGTGTGTCAGTATGTGTGTATGTGTGTATACACTTAATATTTTTGGCTTTGGTATTTATATACAATTTCTTGGGATTCAATTCAAAATTCTATGCTGGATAAAAATAGCAGTTGGGTTCAACACTGTGCTTTGTGTGTGTCAGTATGTGTGTATGTGTGTATACACTTAATATTTTTGGCTTTGGTATTTATATACAATTTCTTGGGATTCAATTCAAAATTCTATGCTGGATAAAAATAGCAGTTGGGTTCAACACTGTGCTTTGTGTGTGTCAGTATGTGTGTATGTGTGTATACACTTAATATTTTTGGCTTTGGTATTTATATACAATTTCTTGGGATTCAATTCAAAATTCTATGCTGGATAAAAATAGCAGTTGGGTTCAACACTGTGCTTTGTGTGTGTCAGTATGTGTGTATGTGTATGTGTGTGTGTGTGTGTGTATGTGTATGTGTGTATGTGTGTATGTGTGTATGTGTGTATGTGTGTATGTGTGTATGTGTGTATACACTTAAAATTTTTTTCTTTGGTATTTATATACAATTTCTTGGGATTCAATTCAAAATTCTATGCTGGATAAAAATAGCAGAAATAGGCCACAACTTGGCCACAAGTAAACCGGAAGTGGACCGGAAGTGGACCGGAAGTGGACCGGAAGTGGACCGGAAGTGGACCGGAAGTAGACCGGAAGTGGACCGGAAGTGGACCGGAAGTGGACCGGAAGTGGACCGGAAGTAGACCGGAAGTAGACCGGAAGTGGACCGGAAGTGGACCGGAAGTGGACCGGAAGTGGACCGGAAGTGGACCGGAAGTAAATATGTGTGGGTGGGTGTGGGTGGGTGTGGGTGTGTATAGGTGTAGGTGGCCTAGTTTTAAGTGTGGCCTGCACTACCAGTGCAGGGGAGCTCTTCCTTTCTGAGGGAGGCTCTTCCTTTCTGAAGAGCATTTTTACAAAAATCTTGGATTAGACGGGGTACCACACTAGAGCAAAAAACTCGTATGGGCATGTTGAGCAAGTTTTAAGTGTAGCAAATCTGCATGAGAGAGGCTCTTCCTTTCTACACTTGTAAGTGGTCCTGGTTATATCACAAATACCACTACTTCGATAGTTGGAATAACATAATTATATACACTCGCTGGAAGTCAATTAGGAGAGTGTACCGCCTGAAAATTTGTTTCTATACCGATCTTCCAAGTGTGATCTATTAACCTGTGTATTACACTTTGTGCAATGTCCACGATGAATTGTAATCATTTCCGGGTGATTAATGTAAACACATTATGGGATTGTATGGTTTCCTAATGTCATAAGGATTGTAAGCTACTCTATTTCTATCGCACTGCTGGAATCGCAGGATTTCCCTAACATCAGTTAATCCGTATCCACGGGGAGCGGCTAAGTTGAATTGAGTAGAAAAGCAGTTTACAAGATTAGCTGCAAATACATCATGTAATCTGGCGACCATTGTGGGAAATGCGACACAGTAACTCGTGATTTCGAAGATTTTCGTATTTTCCGTATTGATGCTTATTCGTCACGTATTTGCTCTCTTATAATGATATTTTCAAAAATAATTGCCATTTTATCATCCATCTTTATGGCTGATTTTCAACTAGTGGAATCGAGAATTCCTGGTGATATAGACGTTTGTGGTGTTTCCAAATTTCCTCGATTAGGCGATGTGTATATTATCTAATTGTCATATTATCGTCAGGGGATATGCATTTTGATGTTTATGTGTGAAACTAACACTCTCTTTCATGCCACTTCCAAACCTATATATAATCTGCTGATATTCCTTTACGTCTGTATTTAAACTCGTGAAAAGTAAACGAGAAAGTTGATTGGAATTTGAATTTTGAATTTGAATTTAAAATTTTGGGTGCGTCGGCACTAAGGCTATTTTGCACCCGTCACATTATACTGGGTCCAGCCTCTTATTGTTACACATAACAACTCTAACTCAGCATAACTAAAATCATAAAATATTAAAAACTTCTGACTTTCGTTAAAAGCTGAGGCTGTAAAGGAGAACTCAGCACAAATAAGGACAAAACACAGGACAACACAAACAAAATTATACTGACCATGGGGTCAGTCGCCAGAGCCTCGTTTGTCTGCAGTCCAGTGTGTACTACGTGGAAGTGGGGTTGACCATTGGGTGCACTACGTGGAAGGAGCACCCCCTACACCCCACGAGGAAGTGGACATTTGGTGCGAACGACTCCCGGCTTCAAGGATAAATTAGAAAACTGCTTGAAAGAAGAATGAAGTAGTGACTACGGTCACGAAAGTCAGAAAACATCGACGATGTGCTGACCACGTATCACCCAATGAAAAAAGAACCCTAATAGACTCTGTGTCCTAGAAGTGTGAAACACACTATGCACCCTGTGTGCGACAAACTTAATTATTTAAAGTTTCTAATTGACCTTACTCTTTCAGACTAACTTAAGCTTTGTTGAGTTGCTACAATCTCCTAATTATTATTTTTCTCTCACATGTACTCTTCGCAACTTCTTATTTGACCGCCCCGAAATAATTCTAAGTCCAGAATTCGTAAACGTAGCAACATTGCACTTCAGCGCCAGCTGAAGTAGCAAACTTTGAGTTGGTCCCTCTACTAGGCGAAAAACGCTGCGGTGAAAGGTTTTCAATTTCGCACATTCCATGAACTTAGAAACTATAAGCCGATATTAAATACACAATCAAACAGATAGTAAATTGCATAATGAAACTTGAGGAATTTTCACGATTCTGCTTGCTCCTGACGTCGGAGAAGTTTGAAACACTGAATAGGGTTTTTCTCCACCCGGAAGAAATAGCCATCACCTTTGAGCAGAACGAAGCAAATTTATGAGGAGTTTAAGCGACATTTTATTTACAATGCCCTGCAAATATCGAACATTTCCAAAAATTAATGTTTTTCACCACTTTTCAAGAAAATGTGCTTGGAACACAGGAAGGTGGATTTTTTCTGAACGTCAACTTGTCTTTAAGAGGGTATTGCCAGTGAGCTATTATGGAGTAGTTGGTTAGACTGAAGTTCCGTGGAAGCCTTCAGAGAGTGCGGACGCGGAAACAAGTTGCTCCGTGAAGATCAGTGAAACGTTGCCTTCAGGACACAACGAGCGAGAGCGCGTGTGCGTGTTGATTATGGAGGTTGGTGCAGTAGGCTTGAGAGTAAGTAGAATTAGAAAAGTACTTTAGAATAGTAAAAAGATGAATATCATTAGACAAGATACCATCCAGATACGTTTTCCGTTCGGGGCAGAGAGGCCGTCGGCGCGAGAAATTAATGACTTTATGCATGGACAATTTCAACTCCACGTAGATGAGATCTTGGAAATACCTAAGCATTTCCGATGTGTTTTAGTAAAATTTATCAGAGAAGCAATAATGACGCGAATATTACAGAAATATTGTCCGGAAACAAACTTTTGCTATGATAATCGTCAATGTGTAAAAGTGCTTTTGAGTGATGCGGGGAGGGAAACAAAAGCGGTAACTTACCACAGAATTAGATGGTGACTGTATGAAAGAAAAAATTACGGGATTTGGGGAGGTGGAATGTATAGATAAAGAAACGTAGTCTGAAAGCTTCAAATATGAAGTTTACAACGGGGTGAGAATAGTGAAAATGAAACTAAAAAAAAAAGAAGCGATTCCGTCTTTCATTATAGTAAAATCTCATCAGTGCCATGTGATCTACAAAGGACAGCCGATAATGTGCAGGGCGTGTGGAAAGGAAGGCCACGATTGCTGGCAATGTGATAGTCGACAGATAACAACGCTTCGTTTGAACAAAAACCGAAAGAGAAATTAAAGTTATATAATAGTTGAACAATAGTCCTCGTTCGTGAACAATCAGTTCCAGCCAGATAATAATCAAGATAAGTCGGAAGGTCTACAAAAGATGACAAACGAACAAAAACAAGATAAGGGGATAAAGAATGTGCCAAGTGACACCCGCCGGTGGAAATGTTCCCAACAATAAATACGGAGACCACAAAGGAAGAGCAAAACCAGCAAATCCTACCGATGGACACAAAACAACCAGGAACTTCCCACCTAGACAAACAAGAAGGAAATGGAAGTGAAGAAATTAAGGATGATCAGATGCAGGACGAGAGGAACTTAAGTGAACTTCCTCACATCCCAGCGGCAAAGGACAAATGGAGGAGAAGGCACCATCGAAAGATTGTGAGCTGGAAAGTGAATTCAATACAGAAGAAGAAAGTGACGAAAGTGGCACCTCAGTGTCAAAGTGGACAAAATCTCAACAGATTGGGGCAAAAAGACGGACGAAGAATACTTCAAAAGGAAGCGAGAAAACAGACGCGAAGAGATCAACGAGAGAGGTACGAGTTATGAATAGAGAAATCAACAGAAACAGAAATGCTTAAAAGTGAAAGTTCATTTGGTATTTAATTTGTTATTTGTATTTTATGTTTCAACCGTATGAAGGAAAATCGAAAAGTACTATTCACTCTGTAGTGCATAATTCATTTATTAGTGTAACTGCTTTCTTGTGTTAAATTAGCTATGTTTACAACACTCCGAATAGTCACGATTAACATTAATAAACTACAAAACCGGAATAAACAAGAAGCTCTGGGTGACTTTTCACTCAGTCGTCCCTCGATATATCCTTCCTCCAGGAGGCCCAAGTGATAAACTTTGACTTGGCGCCATCCATAGTAGTGTATAATAATGCAAATTTTCAGGCTACAGGGACTGCTCTAATCGCAAAAAATACTGTGCCGATCACTAACGTTGCGCGCCACCCAAACGTGCACATTTTATGTGCGAACGTGGCAAATGTTTGAATTGTAATATATATGCCCATCCGGTACTCATCAGAGACAACAGAGGAATATTTTTTTTAGCGACAAACGTGGCGGAAGAATTGCAGGGTGCAAAGGAACATATCATATGTATCGGGGACTTTAATTGAGTCCTGCTCCCACAAGATCAACGTCCTGGTTTTGCAACATCAAATTCACTACAAAAATTGGTGTCTGGTTTTAAATTGGTGGATGTTTGGACAGATAAACAATTCGATAATACGGAGTATACATACATTAAAGACAATTGTGGGTCCCACTGGACCGGTTCTATGTTACCCCGTTACTGCGTCAGAAAGTAACTTCCATTTATCTCACACCTACATGTTGTTCGGGCCAACTGGTGGTGGTAAAAGCTATTAGCAAAGATGTCCCCCTATTGCCTCGAGGATATGACTATTTGAAACTGAATGCTTCGACTCTTTCTGACGACGATTTCAAACGAGCATTCCACAAGAAATGGAGACTTTGGGAGGCGCAACGCACGCGGCATAGTGACATCATTCTTTGATGGGACGAGTTTCTCAAATCATCAGTCACACGATTCTGTATATCATATTGCAAAGAGCGGTCCTGTGACTGGCGTAATAAATATAATTTTTATTATCACGTCTTGCGGTAATTAATAGAAGATGGATCGGCAGGGCAACCGGTCCACACATAAATTAAACGTATACAAGCCATACTCTTACGCATGACAGCTCACAAACGCCTAGGTGCTAAAATTAGAAGTAGACTTCCACATTTTGACCCTGAAGAATTTGTTTCGATCAGTCACGTTATCCAAGAACGACAAAATACAAAACGACAAGTCATCACTGAACTCACAGATGGTGCTGGTAATAAAGTAATATCGCCCAAGGACATACAAAGTAAAATATATGAGCACTTTGGTACGATGTTTTCGCCGAACCAACCTGACACTTCAAATTATGGAACAGTTTTGGAAGCAGTCTCGGAGGTACTCTCAGACGCTGATCGAAAGATGCTGGATGCGGCTTTCACCTTAGACGAAGTGTATAAGCGGTGAAAGCGGGAAAGCCGTTCTCCGCCCCTGGAGTAGATGGGCTTCATACAAGTTTCTTTCAAACGTTTTGGACGCTAATGGGTCCGACCTGAACCGAGTGGGTTAACGCGGTCTTCCAGCAACATAAAATGGGCAAATCTTCCAATATCGGTATTGTATGGTGCGTACTGAAAGTCGTGACCAACTTTTTATTTCAGACGTAAATGTTCACGTAGAGCGATGCGCTGTACAAGACAGTTAGAACCATCTATTGTGACAACATACACTTGAAAGTGGGGTGATCGGCGCAGTACGTATGCGCATTAGTGAGTAGCGAGTAATGGCTCCGTTTGACACGTCGTTTCGCCAGCGTGCAGTAATTGAATTTCTGTTGAAGGAAGGTGCATCGGCATTAGATATCCACCGCCGATTGCAGGAAGTGTATGGTGATCAGTGTATGGCTGCCAGTAGCATCAGGCGATGGATAAAACATTTTAGAGGTGGAAACACAGACATCAGTAATCTCCCTCGCACAGGCCGCCCGAGAACTGCCTCGAACAACAGGAACGTGGCTCGCGTCCAGGAAATCATCCAGGGGAACAGGCGTGTTTCGGTTAGGGAACTTTCACACATTGTTGGAGTAGAGCACAGTGCTATCCAGGAGATGATTGGTGTACTGGGTTACCGGAAAGTGTGTTGCAGATGGGTCCCAAGGGATTTGAATGCGGCACAAAAACAAAAAAACAGAAAAGATGTTTGCATGGAACATTTGGCGCGGTACCGAGCAGAGGATGGAGGCGAGGGTTTCTTGAAGTGTTTGTTTACTGCAGACGAAACCATTTTCCACCTCTACGAGCCTGAGAGTAAACGTCAAAGCCTGGAGTGGTGACATCAAACATCACCAAGAAAGAAGAAACCGAGGACAATGTCATCAGCTGGCAAAGTAATGGGAACTGTCTTCTGGGAATCGGAGGGTGTTCTTCTCGTGGACTTTCTCACTCCTGGGGAAACAATCAATGCATCTCACTACGTGCGCACTTTGAGAAAACTTCGTCGTGCTATTCGTGAAAAACGTCCTGGCAGGGATAGTGTTATCCTCCAACACGACAATTCCAAGCCGCACACAGCACAGCTAACGAGGGATGAAGTTGCCAGATTTGGGTGGGAACTCCTTCGACATCCTCCCTACAGTCCAGATCTGGCTCCTTCTGACTTTCACTTGTTTTCTTTTCTGAAAGAACACATGCGGGAAAACAGATATGACACCAACAAGGAAGTGGAACGTGCCGTTAGGAGAATACTCAGACGTGCCCGAACGGAGTTCTACAACAGAGGAATTTTCAAACTTCCAGAACGTTGGCAAAAATGTGTCGATTTAGATGGTGATTATGTTGAAGACTAATAAAGGTATGTACTTTAACAGGCATATATTAGATTCTTTTTTGTACAGTTTACTTCCTTCTTGTAACATGTTGATCACGACTTTCAGTACGGACGATAGTATTAGTACCGAAACGTACAAAGCCGACAGAGATCACTCATTATCGCCCCATTACACTACTGTGCGCAGACTATAATTTTTGTTTCACGCTGTATGATTGCACGACTAATGCCTCACTCTGTTAACTTGGTGGGTGACACACAATATGTATATGGCGAAAACAAAAACATCTATGCTGTCCTGCAAACGCTGCGTGAGGTGGTTACCAGTAATCAAAATAAGATAAGTTCACGTGATCAAGCGATTCTAGCTCTGGATTTCGAACGTGCATCCAAATAGGTCACTATTGACCAACAATCGTATCCTTGAGTGAACACGACGCCTTCATCGAATAGATAAGTCAATCCCCCTTCGATGATTACAGATCACAAGAAGATAGCTGTTAGGTGAGAACTAAATAGCATGGGTTCCATGTTGTTGCATGTTGTCCTTTCGTGTTTGATATTGTTTTTTTTTTGTTTTTTTTGGTTAGTCAAACGTGAAATAAATGCCACTTTAACGTTCGCATATTCAAAGGTAAACATGGAATTCTTGGCTTTGATAACAAGTGAAAGCGGATGTGCTTCGTTCCCCTTTAATCTGTAACTTCACTTCCGATTAGACCACACACTTCCAAACAATGTCGTTTTTTTGTCGACGAGTTGTGAACACAGCAGTGAAAATGCCATCTCTCTACCACAAATACTTTCCAAGAAATGAGTATTTGAAGTCCGAGCCCCCAAATTAGTCACTACCGTCAAGCCGTTCTCCGCCCCTGGAGTAGATGGGCTTCATACAAGTTTCTTTCAAACGTTTTGGACGCTAATGGGTCCGACCTGAACCGAGTGGGTTAACGCGGTCTTCCAGCAACATAAAATGGGCAAATCTTCCAATATCGGTATTGTATGGTGCGTACTGAAAGTCGTGATCAACTTTTTATTTCAGACGTAAATGTTCACGTAGAGCGATGCGCTGTACAAGACAGTTAGAACCATCTATTGTGACAACATACACTTGAAAGTGGGGTGATCGGCGCAGTACGTATGCGCATTAGTGAGTAGCGAGTAATGGCTCCGTTTGACACGTCGTTTCGCCAGCGTGCAGTAATTGAATTTCTGTTGAAGGAAGGTGCATCGGCATTAGATATCCACCGCCGATTGCAGGAAGTGTATGGTGATCAGTGTATGGCTGCCAGTAGCATCAGGCGATGGATAAAACATTTTAGAGGTGGAAACACAGACATCAGTAATCTCCCTCGCACAGGCCGCCCGAGAACTGCCTCGAACAACAGGAACGTGGCTCGCGTCCAGGAAATCATCCAGGGGAACAGGCGTGTTTCGGTTAGGGAACTTTCACACATTGTTGGAGTAGAGCACAGTGCTATCCAGGAGATGATTGGTGTACTGGGTTACCGGAAAGTGTGTTGCAGATGGGTCCCAAGGGATTTGAATGCGGCACAAAAACAAAAAAACAGAAAAGATGTTTGCATGGAACATTTGGCGCGGTACCGAGCAGAGGATGGAGGCGAGGGTTTCTTGAAGTGTTTGTTTACTGCAGACGAAACCATTTTCCACCTCTACGAGCCTGAGAGTAAACGTCAAAGCCTGGAGTGGTGACATCAAACATCACCAAGAAAGAAGAAACCGAGGACAATGTCATCAGCTGGCAAAGTAATGGGAACTGTCTTCTGGGAATCGGAGGGTGTTCTTCTCGTGGACTTTCTCACTCCTGGGGAAACAATCAATGCATCTCACTACGTGCGCACTTTGAGAAAACTTCGTCGTGCTATTCGTGAAAAACGTCCTGGCAGGGATAGTGTTATCCTCCAACACGACAATTCCAAGCCGCACACAGCACAGCTAACGAGGGATGAAGTTGCCAGATTTGGGTGGGAACTCCTTCGACATCCTCCCTACAGTCCAGATCTGGCTCCTTCTGACTTTCACTTGTTTTCTTTTCTGAAAGAACACATGCGGGAAAACAGATATGACACCAACAAGGAAGTGGAACGTGCCGTTAGGAGAATACTCAGACGTGCCCGAACGGAGTTCTACAACAGAGGAATTTTCAAACTTCCAGAACGTTGGCAAAAATGTGTCGATTTAGATGGTGATTATGTTGAAGACTAATAAAGGTATGTACTTTAACAGGCATATATTAGATTCTTTTTTGTACAGTTTACTTCCTTCTTGTAACATGTTGATCACGACTTTCAGTACGGACGATAGTATTAGTACCGAAACGTACAAAGCCGACAGAGATCACTCATTATCGCCCCATTACACTACTGTGCGCAGACTATAATTTTTGTTTCACGCTGTATGATTGCACGACTAATGCCTCACTCTGTTAACTTGGTGGGTGACACACAATATGTATATGGCGAAAACAAAAACATCTATGCTGTCCTGCAAACGCTGCGTGAGGTGGTTACCAGTAATCAAAATAAGATAAGTTCACGTGATCAAGCGATTCTAGCTCTGGATTTCGAACGTGCATCCAAATAGGTCACTATTGACCAACAATCGTATCCTTGAGTGAACACGACGCCTTCATCGAATAGATAAGTCAATCCCCCTTCGATGATTACAGATCACAAGAAGATAGCTGTTAGGTGAGAACTAAATAGCATGGGTTCCATGTTGTTGCATGTTGTCCTTTCGTGTTTGATATTGTTTTTTTTTTGTTTTTTTTTGGTTAGTCAAACGTGAAATAAATGCCACTTTAACGTTCGCATATTCAAAGGTAAACATGGAATTCTTGGCTTTGATAACAAGTGAAAGCGGATGTGCTTCGTTCCCCTTTAATCTGTAACTTCACTTCCGATTAGACCACACACTTCCAAACAATGTCGTTTTTTTGTCGACGAGTTGTGAACACAGCAGTGAAAATGCCATCTCTCTACCACAAATACTTTCCAAGAAATGAGTATTTGAAGTCCGAGCCCCCAAATTAGTCACTACCGTCAAGCCGTTCTCCGCCCCTGGAGTAGATGGGCTTCATACAAGTTTCTTTCAAACGTTTTGGACGCTAATGGGTCCGACCTGAACCGAGTGGGTTAACGCGGTCTTCCAGCAACATAAAATGGGCAAATCTTCCAATATCGGTATTGTATGGTGCGTACTGAAAGTCGTGATCAACTTTTTATTTCAGACGTAAATGTTCACGTAGAGCGATGCGCTGTACAAGACAGTTAGAACCATCTATTGTGACAACATACACTTGAAAGTGGGGTGATCGGCGCAGTACGTATGCGCATTAGTGAGTAGCGAGTAATGGCTCCGTTTGACACGTCGTTTCGCCAGCGTGCAGTAATTGAATTTCTGTTGAAGGAAGGTGCATCGGCATTAGATATCCACCGCCGATTGCAGGAAGTGTATGGTGATCAGTGTATGGCTGCCAGTAGCATCAGGCGATGGATAAAACATTTTAGAGGTGGAAACACAGACATCAGTAATCTCCCTCGCACAGGCCGCCCGAGAACTGCCTCGAACAACAGGAACGTGGCTCGCGTCCAGGAAATCATCCAGGGGAACAGGCGTGTTTCGGTTAGGGAACTTTCACACATTGTTGGAGTAGAGCACAGTGCTATCCAGGAGATGATTGGTGTACTGGGTTACCGGAAAGTGTGTTGCAGATGGGTCCCAAGGGATTTGAATGCGGCACAAAAACAAAAAAACAGAAAAGATGTTTGCATGGAACATTTGGCGCGGTACCGAGCAGAGGATGGAGGCGAGGGTTTCTTGAAGTGTTTGTTTACTGCAGACGAAACCATTTTCCACCTCTACGAGCCTGAGAGTAAACGTCAAAGCCTGGAGTGGTGACATCAAACATCACCAAGAAAGAAGAAACCGAGGACAATGTCATCAGCTGGCAAAGTAATGGGAACTGTCTTCTGGGAATCGGAGGGTGTTCTTCTCGTGGACTTTCTCACTCCTGGGGAAACAATCAATGCATCTCACTACGTGCGCACTTTGAGAAAACTTCGTCGTGCTATTCGTGAAAAACGTCCTGGCAGGGATAGTGTTATCCTCCAACACGACAATTCCAAGCCGCACACAGCACAGCTAACGAGGGATGAAGTTGCCAGATTTGGGTGGGAACTCCTTCGACATCCTCCCTACAGTCCAGATCTGGCTCCTTCTGACTTTCACTTGTTTTCTTTTCTGAAAGAACACATGCGGGAAAACAGATATGACACCAACAAGGAAGTGGAACGTGCCGTTAGGAGAATACTCAGACGTGCCCGAACGGAGTTCTACAACAGAGGAATTTTCAAACTTCCAGAACGTTGGCAAAAATGTGTCGATTTAGATGGTGATTATGTTGAAGACTAATAAAGGTATGTACTTTAACAGGCATATATTAGATTCTTTTTTGTACAGTTTACTTCCTTCTTGTAACATGTTGATCACGACTTTCAGTACGGACGATAGTATTAGTACCGAAACGTACAAAGCCGACAGAGATCACTCATTATCGCCCCATTACACTACTGTGCGCAGACTATAATTTTTGTTTCACGCTGTATGATTGCACGACTAATGCCTCACTCTGTTAACTTGGTGGGTGACACACAATATGTATATGGCGAAAACAAAAACATCTATGCTGTCCTGCAAACGCTGCGTGAGGTGGTTACCAGTAATCAAAATAAGATAAGTTCACGTGATCAAGCGATTCTAGCTCTGGATTTCGAACGTGCATCCAAATAGGTCACTATTGACCAACAATCGTATCCTTGAGTGAACACGACGCCTTCATCGAATAGATAAGTCAATCCCCCTTCGATGATTACAGATCACAAGAAGATAGCTGTTAGGTGAGAACTAAATAGCATGGGTTCCATGTTGTTGCATGTTGTCCTTTCGTGTTTGATATTGTTTTTTTTTTGTTTTTTTTGGTTAGTCAAACGTGAAATAAATGCCACTTTAACGTTCGCATATTCAAAGGTAAACATGGAATTCTTGGCTTTGATAACAAGTGAAAGCGGATGTGCTTCGTTCCCCTTTAATCTGTAACTTCACTTCCGATTAGACCACACACTTCCAAACAATGTCGTTTTTTTGTCGACGAGTTGTGAACACAGCAGTGAAAATGCCATCTCTCTACCACAAATACTTTCCAAGAAATGAGTATTTGAAGTCCGAGCCCCCAAATTAGTCACTACCGTCAAGCCGTTCTCCGCCCCTGGAGTAGATGGGCTTCATACAAGTTTCTTTCAAACGTTTTGGACGCTAATGGGTCCGACCTGAACCGAGTGGGTTAACGCGGTCTTCCAGCAACATAAAATGGGCAAATCTTCCAATATCGGTATTGTATGGTGCGTACTGAAAGTCGTGATCAACTTTTTATTTCAGACGTAAATGTTCACGTAGAGCGATGCGCTGTACAAGACAGTTAGAACCATCTATTGTGACAACATACACTTGAAAGTGGGGTGATCGGCGCAGTACGTATGCGCATTAGTGAGTAGCGAGTAATGGCTCCGTTTGACACGTCGTTTCGCCAGCGTGCAGTAATTGAATTTCTGTTGAAGGAAGGTGCATCGGCATTAGATATCCACCGCCGATTGCAGGAAGTGTATGGTGATCAGTGTATGGCTGCCAGTAGCATCAGGCGATGGATAAAACATTTTAGAGGTGGAAACACAGACATCAGTAATCTCCCTCGCACAGGCCGCCCGAGAACTGCCTCGAACAACAGGAACGTGGCTCGCGTCCAGGAAATCATCCAGGGGAACAGGCGTGTTTCGGTTAGGGAACTTTCACACATTGTTGGAGTAGAGCACAGTGCTATCCAGGAGATGATTGGTGTACTGGGTTACCGGAAAGTGTGTTGCAGATGGGTCCCAAGGGATTTGAATGCGGCACAAAAACAAAAAAACAGAAAAGATGTTTGCATGGAACATTTGGCGCGGTACCGAGCAGAGGATGGAGGCGAGGGTTTCTTGAAGTGTTTGTTTACTGCAGACGAAACCATTTTCCACCTCTACGAGCCTGAGAGTAAACGTCAAAGCCTGGAGTGGTGACATCAAACATCACCAAGAAAGAAGAAACCGAGGACAATGTCATCAGCTGGCAAAGTAATGGGAACTGTCTTCTGGGAATCGGAGGGTGTTCTTCTCGTGGACTTTCTCACTCCTGGGGAAACAATCAATGCATCTCACTACGTGCGCACTTTGAGAAAACTTCGTCGTGCTATTCGTGAAAAACGTCCTGGCAGGGATAGTGTTATCCTCCAACACGACAATTCCAAGCCGCACACAGCACAGCTAACGAGGGATGAAGTTGCCAGATTTGGGTGGGAACTCCTTCGACATCCTCCCTACAGTCCAGATCTGGCTCCTTCTGACTTTCACTTGTTTTCTTTTCTGAAAGAACACATGCGGGAAAACAGATATGACACCAACAAGGAAGTGGAACGTGCCGTTAGGAGAATACTCAGACGTGCCCGAACGGAGTTCTACAACAGAGGAATTTTCAAACTTCCAGAACGTTGGCAAAAATGTGTCGATTTAGATGGTGATTATGTTGAAGACTAATAAAGGTATGTACTTTAACAGGCATATATTAGATTCTTTTTTGTACAGTTTACTTCCTTCTTGTAACATGTTGATCACGACTTTCAGTACGGACGATAGTATTAGTACCGAAACGTACAAAGCCGACAGAGATCACTCATTATCGCCCCATTACACTACTGTGCGCAGACTATAATTTTTGTTTCACGCTGTATGATTGCACGACTAATGCCTCACTCTGTTAACTTGGTGGGTGACACACAATATGTATATGGCGAAAACAAAAACATCTATGCTGTCCTGCAAACGCTGCGTGAGGTGGTTACCAGTAATCAAAATAAGATAAGTTCACGTGATCAAGCGATTCTAGCTCTGGATTTCGAACGTGCATCCAAATAGGTCACTATTGACCAACAATCGTATCCTTGAGTGAACACGACGCCTTCATCGAATAGATAAGTAAATCCCCCTTCGATGATTACAGATCACAAGAAGATAGCTGTTAGGTGAGAACTAAATAGCATGGGTTCCATGTTGTTGCATGTTGTCCTTTCGTGTTTGATATTGTTTTTTTTTTTTTGTTTTTTTTTGGTTAGTCAAACGTGAAATAAATGCCACTTTAACGTTCGCATATTCAAAGGTAAACATGGAATTCTTGGCTTTGATAACAAGTGAAAGCGGATGTGCTTCGTTCCCCTTTAATCTGTAACTTCACTTCCGATTAGACCACACACTTCCAAACAATGTCGTTTTTTTGTCGACGAGTTGTGAACACAGCAGTGAAAATGCCATCTCTCTACCACAAATACTTTCCAAGAAATGAGTATTTGAAGTCCGAGCCCCCAAATTAGTCACTACCGTCAAGCCGTTCTCCGCCCCTGGAGTAGATGGGCTTCATACAAGTTTCTTTCAAACGTTTTGGACGCTAATGGGTCCGACCTGAACCGAGTGGGTTAACGCGGTCTTCCAGCAACATAAAATGGGCAAATCTTCCAATATCGGTATTGTATGGTGCGTACTGAAAGTCGTGATCAACTTTTTATTTCAGACGTAAATGTTCACGTAGAGCGATGCGCTGTACAAGACAGTTTGGAACTCAGTGCCCCTCAAAATCCGGATCTCATCTTCAGCATATGTCTTTAAGACACAATTAAAACATTTTTTAATTGAGCACAAATAGTTAGCACATTATATTTGAGTGACAAATTGAATACAGTTAAGCGCCGAAATAACTGAAAACCCTTATTCACCTTAATATTTCAAATCCCTGACTACTGTCATTAATATGTGATTGTGTGTGTGTATACGTATGTGTATGTGTGTGTTTTGTTGTATGCTCGTGAGTATAGGTTAGGCTTTTTCCCGTATGTATTTTTTTCTTATCCTTTTTTGTAGTTTTTCTTTGTAATTTTATATTTCTCTTTCTTTATTTTAATATTTACCTTTCTATGTAATGGTTTGAGTGTTGTTTTCTAATTTTCATATGATCAAATTTCGATGTAAACATGGTTAAGTGGTAGAAAGGGCTACAAAGCCTTAACTTCGCCATGATAAACAAGACGTAATAAATAAAATAAATAAAAAATACTACGGATATTAACCAAAATGAGCAATACAAATATTCAATATTACACAGTCGTATTTAATTCATAACGTATTGTCCAACTAACGAAATGTACACTTCACTATGAACCGAGAGCGCAGAGAAGGACGATATATTGAGACAGTACTTCGCCTCGTCCTTATATATCCTTGAACACAAAAAACAAATTAGTCAATAAAACGCCTGGAGAGAAGTACAACTTCCAAGTCTAATGCTTCCATATCAGAGGCGACTGACCTCAGTAGGTACAGTTACAGTGATCTTCAAAGGTGACGTTTCCTATACTTTCGGCTATACAGCTATTCTACTCTGAACAATAAGTGTACCACCTCCTGACGAAAAGGAAAGGGAGAAGGAACTTGAATTTTCAAGAATATACTATGCACTCTGTCTGAGGCACGCACTCTTTTTCGCATGTTCGATTACATTTTTGACTGTGGGGATTTCAAACGAGTAATTTTTTCCACGAAGATCGAAGTAGTGGACATGATTTGCAAATGAATCTTGATCTGAAACAGCTCTGTTCGAAAATAGACACAGACTACTCGTCGGTTACTGTGCTGTCAAAGTGAATGCACCTTCCTGGATTACGTCGGTTCTTGCCTGAGTAAGCAATTTTGCCTTATGTCATGAAACTGACCACAATTTGTTTTTAAAAAAAATACTGGAATATTCACTTTCTGACTGCAATATGTTTCAAATTAGACTAACCCCTCCCCTCTAAAGCACTTGAGGAGTCGTGAACGTCTTACGCTGAGAGTCGTATTTTATCTTTGCCACATTTTGATAAACAGTTTGCAAAGTTGGAATGAAATGCAACATTATAACCATTTAAAACACATCAAGGACACATTAAAAATATATCATGAATGCATCGATCGCAATTTCTACATAATTTTCAAACTTTCGGGAGAATCATTTGCGCTTGGAAACCTGGCTTGAACAAGTCTGTGCTACCGGGCTGCCAAAGACGTGGTTCAGTGAAGGTATTATCAATATTGCTGGAAGGTCAGATTGTGGCAGGGTTTACGGGCGACCAATTTCACCTGAGGATGTTTCGTATTTTGTGCTTGGGTTGATCTCATTCCCAAAGGACCGATTCAAATGTATCCGATAATGATAATGATAATGTTACATTTTACGGCACTTATGGTAAGCTGTAGCCAAGGAGCATAAGCGCTGAAAGATGTGAGGATGGGGGTTGGGTGGGAGGTGAGATATACAAACACTGGAAATAACATTAGAAGAGTGGTAGAGATAATTGAGGACGGGGGAGAAATATGTTTTTGTCTTAAGTTGGGAATGGGCGCCATAAAGTTTTATCCGCTACTGAAGAGCACCGATTTTATCAACACAGTACTTGCCAGTCTCTCGTCTTGTCTCGAAGGAGACATTTACCTCGTTCTGGGACTTGTCTCCAATTGTAAATGCCTATCGTGTACTGGGTCTCGTCTTGGTGCATAAGCACCAATTCGTTCTTTTCTCCGTCACGATTTTACAGAAGTCTGTTTTATTCTTGGTCTCGTATCGACCAGTGAGGACTAAAAGTGGTAAACGTTGTAAGTGCCAAACGCGCAAGTGTTGGAAAATCTCATCGTTCCGCACATCAGCCCGTACGAACGTGCACAGTAGTGACCTCTTTACACGCCCTTTGAACTACTTAGAGGGCTACCAGCCACATTTCACGTTAACCACATTATGAAGCATGGCACATTTCACAGTTTAACTTGGAAAACGGTGCTTGATTTATTGTGGCACTTACAGCGTTTGCCGATTTTAGTCTTCAAATCTTGGAGGATTTAGTCTCGGTTTCGTCGCTATTCTTAAGATGTGGTCTCGCATTAGTCTTGATTTTTTCCACTTTGAATTTTCCCCCTGGAATTCTCAAACTCCATCTACCGCCCCTTTCTCGAGCCCTTGCATCCTTGCAATGTATAGTTTGTGATGGAAATGAAGGGATTTAAATTAAACTCTTCTCTGCCCTCTCCTCCGCTACTCTCCTTCCATCAGGTACACTAGGTTTATTGTTTCGTACCGATCGCACCTGTACATACAAAGCATGATATCCTAAAAGGAAAACTATAACGGTAGCAGCGAATTCCAACGAGGATAATTTCACGTTCCACTTGATTTGCGAAACGAGGCTGCGAATATAATCTGCACTTGGATCTTTGTGTCACGTATTGTTAGCGAAAATTTGAGTCCACGTTAATTTAATTAATACAAAGGAAAGGTATTTTCCAATTCTTGCAAATCGAATGATAAGTTGGAAAAAATATAGTATCTAAGACACGACCATCGGTGTTAAGAAGCCTATATGATGATAAAAGTTGCCACCCCTCCCCTGCCCCCCCCCCATGTCCCGACGTATCTGCTAGATGCAGAAAAGCGGGAAAACGTGTGCTGAACATAGAAGCAGAGATGGCAAAGCCTATGCAAACTGCAGAAAGAACTCGACTGTTACGATGATGATTGGATTGATTTAATGTTTAAAGTCCACATTATGCACAGTAAGGCTAATCGCGACTGGACCTACAGTTTAAAGTGGTATCCGAACCACTATTTGCCTCCACCGGGTATCTAACCCGGGACCCCGTTACGCTTATAGGGCCAAGATTGTTATGACCTAAAATTCACTAAAATATGCAAAATAGAATATGCTCTTATGACCTATAATTTTACAAAATATGCACTACAATTTGAAAAATATGTGCTGGTAACTAGACTGTTTCAATCATTAATATATAAGTGCTGAGATATTTTCACATATGTACTATTTTTAGTTCACTTTTTGGGCCCTGATGATTTGGAGTGTACAATGAATAATTTCTGTAAATTTTGATTTAAAAATGAAAAATATTTTACTACTGTTAAAAAAATAGCCTCTCGATTAAACATGGGAATAAGAACTAATCCACTTCCAAAATGACTGTATATTTCTTGAAAATACAAAAATATGCTGTATACTACAAAAAATTCATCAAGATATGTTATATCATGCAAAAATGACCAAATATGCCCTTCAAATGTGCCTTAACGTAATTAGTTTCTTCATAATGTGAATTTCTATATGTTTGGGGAACACATCATCCTTACCAAGAAAAATATGCTAGGTCATGAAAATCCTAGCCCTAATGATGTGTATTAAATGGTACGAGTGAGACGTGTATGATTGTAAAAGTGTGAATGTACTTGTAATTGGAGAGCAAGAGGAAATTATACAGCATGGAAGTTCCTTGAATAAGTAAAGCAGTTTTTGTAGTAGAAATAGATTGAAAAATAAAATAACATTAGAAAATTAGTATTCCGAAATTATTCGTTATTTTTGAGATATCTAATATTGCTAAAGACTTGTGCAATGAACAACAATGTATATGAATTATCCAGGTAGTAATGTTGACGTGCAGACAGACGTTCGGACAGGGCAAAACATGTGATACGTGTGCTCACGTGCAAGTTAAATTACCAAAAGTAATCGAGTTAATAAATCTATATATTTTTAAATAATTACTTATAGTTGGTAGAAAAGTTGGTGTAAAGAAATTAACAGCGTTCGTAAACTTTTTGAAAAGTATACGTTTTATTATAAAAGCAGCTGCCGATTACTTTTCTATTGCAGTTTATAGTTATTAAAACTATTTTACAGAACATATATAGCAAATATAACACTACGAGAGCTAGCAGACGCAATATTGAAAGTTTTCGTTTCCAATACGTAATGTGGCACAGTGTTGTGACAAGGAAATCCTTACTTTTGCTCTCTCTGTTATTGTAGGTTTCCTATTTACCTCGTATATAATCAGTATTATTGTAATTATTCTTGAATGTTTAAACAATTTATTTTATCTAGCTATATTTTAACAACATGCATCAAGCTTATGCTAGACGCTAAGATTTAAGAAAATTGAATGTTGTAAACGCAACTCCACTCCATCTAATAATAAAAATTCCGAAGACAACAGGATTCTCGTGAGGAGGCAAGGCTATAGGTCAAACTGCTCAAGTGTGTTATAATTGGTATCCGTTTCCAAATATATGCTCTATAATATTATCTTTCAAAGCGTTCTCTCCACTGTGAATCAACACCCCTTCCTTGGCGCGTCACGTTTCAATGAACCAAATCTGAATTATACATTCTACCTGACATTAAAACTTGAAGGCGGACCTGTTTTTTTATCTGAAATACTATAATCAATTCGTGTTCAATTAAAGCTCACCAACCAATATTTTGTGACTCAAATAATACATTAATAAAAATCTTTACTTTTTAAGTCCACTTCATGCTCTTAACTACACCGTGCAACAGTAGTGTATGTTTAACGCTTCTGCGCCACAAAAAGAATGAGCGTTCTTTTTTTACGATTTAACCTCAGTAATAGCCTTTCATGACGATTTTGTTTGTGGATTTTATAGCACTCAACGATATTTTAGTGCAATTTTCATGGCAACTAAATTTTCACAAAAGGATGAGCCCTTTGTGCACATTTTTTTGCAACGCCTAAGCCTCGTAGCCCTTCATGACGATTTTTTTGTGCAAGTAAATTTTCGTACCTCAATATCTTACGTGATATAACTTGACCTATTCACTGATTACATTTTTTATCGGTCTAAATGAACCTAAGTGTTACCGGGTCATATGGTGCAAAACCCCCCAAACCTTTTTTTTTGACCCAGCACCTTTTGACTTCGAAATTTTTTCGATTGATGAAAATTTGGTTCTAAGATGACCTATACTAATTTTGGTATGGGAGGACAGAGGACACCGAGACTCGACTAACACATTAAATCCGACCTCTCTACGACTACATGTTCGGAAGTTACGAGTGATCAAAGTTTTGGAGGGTGTGCAGAAACACCCCGTACCTTTGAACTCAGGACCACCAAATTTCGTACCCATACTGTACATTCCAAAAATCGACAAAGGGGCTCAACGGGGGAGATTTTTTGATTTATTTTCGGTCTATCTCTCACCGCTTTCGAGATATTCGCCATTTTAGCTCTGGACTTGGAAAATTTTCGACAGAGTGGTCGACCATGATAACCTATGTTTATTTTGTTAGGAGATCAAAAAGAACATCGTGCCGATGCTAACGCAAAAAAACCTCATGTCTCTACGATGATCCTATCGAATTTCCAATCAGGGAGCATGCCAATGCAACCGTCGAAGTTACGAACGACCCTTGACCTCCAAAATTTCATACCCGCATCACCAAAATCGACAAGGGGTCGACGGGAGAGATTTTTTTTTGCTCTATCTCTCACCGTTTTCGAGATATTTGCTGGACTTGTAAAATTTTCAGAGGTTGTGCTTTCCTCTCACAAATTTTTATGCGTTATAACTGTTCCGTCACCCTTTCGTTCTTCACATCTTGGACGAAGGACTTCTCGGCGACCAGGATGACGCTGCATACGGTGTCGTCGGGCAGTGCATTGTGAAATTCGCATACGATATTGATGTTGGTGCGATCGTTGACCACAATCTGCTTCCTCTTCGACGTGTTGATGACGAACATGGGTCTGTGCGTCTTGAATTCGCTTGGATTGTAGTACACGTCCACGTTTCCCTCGGTCACTCGCTTGTAAGAAGAGTACGCTTCGCAAAATTTGAGAGAATCGTCGTCGAGGTTGTAATACTCGCGCGGGAACACTTCGTACCTGCCGTTCTTGAGATAAATGTTTTTGATCTTGCAGTCGTCGAACTTGCTGGAATCTTTCTCCTGATCGTATTCGCGTCCGGTCTGAAAGAGCACTACGACGATATCTGGCATGTCGAACTGTATGTTGTTGAATTGCGTCGTGAAGTCGAATTCGTAATGATTGCCGGAAGCGAGTTTCTGCACGCACTGGTAAGTGTAAAATTGAATGTGCACTTGCGGATTTTTCAAAATTTCCGCTTTGTACTTGAGAGCGTAGTTGGTTTCGTATTCCACCACCGGAATTCTCAGCTCCATGCTGCGGATGATGCATTTTGCTGCTTCGGGCAGAGTGTTTGGTAGAAGTGTGATCCCGTCCGGACTCAAGTTGCTGTATCGCATGGAAACGTTGTTGTCGTTCGAGGCTCTGCGAAAGGTGATTCTCAGCCCTCCCTTCTACATGATCTTCTTGTAGTCCGAGAAGAAACCCGGAAGCAGACGCATGGAAAATATCACCGTGTGACTTTTCGTCGATATTTTTGTTCCCCTGGTAGTATGCTGCATCTGTTTTGGATAATTTCAATGTTCCCGCCACCGTGGAAGTAATTCCTGGATAATCGATTCTGTCGATGACCGTTCCATGTTTCCTGACTTCGACCTGCGAGAATAGGTGAATCACGAAATTGTCTACGAGTTTTAAATTTGCTGCGGCTGGGAATGCATCTCCGCTATCTTTTTTCACCACGTCGAATTGAACGTAAAGGTTCGCTCTGTGAGGATGAACGAATCCGTCGCCTACGTCCACATCGTACTCGATTTCCCGGTTCGCTTCGTTGAGATTGGAGAACGTGCGACGGTTGGGAGGAAAAGATTGCAACTCGTAACTTCCAATCTGTTCCATGATGTATGGTTATTTATTATACGTTGATCTCGACGATAGCCGTAGTTGTGGCACCTGCAAAATCCACCACGTCTCCTTTCTCGTTCGTGACCACTAACTTTAACTGGTCTATCCTGTTGCGACATACTGGAAAATAAATCGACTAAGAGTGTGTGTAGATGATCGGTTCCATGAACTCGGAACTGGGTTTGAACGTGGCGATGATTCCCGTCAGCTTGTGACTTTCTAAAAACCCTTCAGATTTCGTGATCATGCCTTCAGTCTAGTGTCAGTGAATGTTTAACGTCTCGATGACTAGAAATTTATGAATGTTTGCTCTTGTGTGCTTGATGCCAGCTTCGAGTTTGGTGTTATTCTCGAAACCTAATAGTTCTCCTATCTTGCCCAGATCCACCGTCCCCGTCGCGGACACAATTTCAACTCTGTGCGTGACGGAATTTAGAGAAAGGAATGTGACTATAGGTAACTGAGCTTGCAAAGTAGAAAGATTGTATTGACCTGGTGTGATGATGATATTTTCACTTCCGATGCTAATTTTGTTATTGTGCTCTGTAACGTTAGGTATGAGGTACATGCTGTAGAATGAACGTAAAGCTATGGATTTAGGATAGACGATGTCGTCGTGCAAAGTGAGTTTCAAGACCGAAGTCTCGCTGGTGAGATGAAACACGCCCATCGTGTTTTAGGTTCCACAGTACTTTCTGGAAATCTTCGATCGTATTGATATTTATTTTAGAGAGAAACGTGAGCATGGAGAGACAGAGATGACCGCAGTTCACTTCGTTGAAACCTTGAATTCTTTCGTCCTTGTAGAATAGGTTGGAAGCCTTAAGATATTTTACTGAAGTCGACGGTGGAATGACTCCGAATGAATCGAAAACGAAAGTGTTTGCGAATTTGAGGTAGCATATCTAGTGCGTGCCTGGATTTTCGTAATTGTCCAAGTTCACGACTCCACACTCTTTTTTCGTTACGGTGGAGGGTAAAGAATCTGACATGAAAACACCCCTGAATTGTTTGAATTGTAATGGTTTGATTAAAGATTCGATGTCGCGGTTACTGAGCGCTTCTTCTTTCTTTAAACTTGTTCATGACGCCCTTCCCTTTTTTCTCCATGGCCAGGTTGTGACGTTTCTGTTCTTCCAATTCCGCCTTGTTCTTTTCCGAGTCGATGACGTTTTTCCCACTGCACCCAAACTGCCAGAATTGTCGGAATGCTAAATATGAAACCACCAACGTGGTGTGTCTTTTTCTTCGAACGCTGCAATCTTTTCAATTGAGGAGTGCTGAGCAGTAATTTCATTCCGTGACCTTTCGTCAAGCAAGAACGTTTCTTCTCGCGTTGTTTCTTGGTGAGTAATCCATCGAGGGCACCCAGATTTTTTAGATTTGAGTACTGTACTTGGTACACGACAAGTTTGGGCTTCATCGTGGGGAAAAAAATGTATCTCGTAGACTTTTCTTACACAGTACGTGATTTATATATATGTTCCGAGATTTTTTGTTTTTGTCTCGTATTTTTTTTTCACGGTTCTATGATTTTTTTACTGAAGCAGTAACACAAATTATACTACGTTCTTCGTTTTCTTACCAGGAAGTTCCTTTGTCCCCTTGTACACGATTCGAGTTTTGTTCTCGATTGAAATAAATAGCTTCTGGTCAATAACATGCTAGCGTATCGATCTGGTAAAAATATGCTGTATTGACCGTCGATCAACAGACGTACTTTGGGACCATAATGGGTTGTAGAAATTTCACCGGAAGTTATCGTGTAAGGTTTATCCACTTCCAATTCCTGAATTTTCATATACTCCACTGACAAATTTAGCATGTTTTAATGCTCGAGCTTCATCCATTTTTTTTCACGGTGTGTTATTTATACTACGAATTTTTTTATTTGTCTCGCAGATTTTTTTTTCACGGTGTTATTTATATATCGAGATTTTTTTTTGTCTCGTAGATTTTTTTTCAGGGTGTTATTTATATATCGAAGAAATTTTTATTTGTCTGGTAGATTTTTTGGTCGTAGATTTTTTCACGGTGTTTTTAATATATCGAGATTTTTTGTCTCGTAGATTTTTTTCACGGTGTGTTATTTATATATCGAGAATTTTTTGTCGTAGATTATTTCATGGTGTTATTTATATGTCGAAGATTTTTTTGTCTCGTAATTTTTTTTGACACGTACATTCTTTTTTGTCGTAAATTTTTTTTTGAAAATTCTTTTTTGACATGTACATTTTTTGGCACATTTTTTTGGCATGTACATTCTTTTGACACGCACATTTTTTTCCACTTCCGGTAGAAATTCAGCATACGAAAGCCGTGCTGAACACTCATAACACCGACAATAAGTGTTTTATGTGGTGTGTTCTAGCGGCACTTCATCCGGTTCATCGGATAGATCATCCTCAACGGGTTAGTCACTATAAGAAATATATCGACAAGTTTGAATATGCTATGACAGGCATCGAATACCCTGTTGCTATTTCCGGCATAACAAAGTTTTAAAGAAGGGAAGGAAAACGATTAGCTATAAATGTCAATTCATATACTTCAGTTAAGCATTTCGTACATCCCGTCAGGATAACTAATATTGTTGATGCCGTGGAAATCATTTGTTAAATGTCACGGTTGGTGAGAATTCAAGCAACCAAGTATAAACACAACATCGAGGTCTGTCCAAGGTGCTTGACCACGTTCAACGATAAGAAACAAGTCGACTACAGAAAATACACCGGACGTCAAATTGCTGCTCAAAAACTTGCCGAACATAAAGTCTATTGCGGTGTAAACAGACCGGCTCACATGATGATGCCCAAAGCGAATGAAGTGGAAGAATTTAAAATGCACAAGGCCTTGTTGGAACGTCCTTTCATTATCGTTGCATATTTTGAGGCCTTCCTCAAACCTCTTTCGTATTGTAATCCTGATCCAGAACTCTTTTCCACAACACCATACCAGCTTCATGAACCAAATAGTTTCGGATACGTTGTTGTAATACAGGATAAAATAAACGAAACATACATATACCGAAGACCGTACGCAATCAAACACTTTTTTGAAAAGATGGTCGAAGAGGTTGGAAAAATTGGCACAGTGTTGAATAAATCAAAATCGATGCTTACCTTATCTGCTACCGAATTGCAATATCACAATGCAACTGTTGTCTGTCCGGTCTGCAATTCAGGTTTCACGGTTGATAACAGAAAAGTATTTCATCATAATCATTTCAGCGGAAACTACATCACTGGAATTTGTTACACTTGCAACCTCAAAATCCAGAAGCCTAAATGCGTACCAATATTTTTTCACAATTAATCCAATTACGACTTCCATCCCTTAATTAGGAATCTTGGATACAACGCGGAAAAAATAGATATTCTTGCTGAAAATGAAGAACGATATACGTCTATAACTAAGAAAGTTAAGATTCCAGGAACAAAAGAAACCGTAGAGATGAGATTTCTCGACCTGTGCAGATTTCTCTCTGCAAGCTTGGACGCTCTATCGAGTAAACTTTCAAACGAACAATTTAAAATAACTAGAGCTAGTTTTCCTAAGATAAAGATAGAACGTATTAGGCGTAAAGGCATTTATCCTTACGAATATGTAACCGATGAATCTAAATTTAATGATCATGCTCTCCCACCTAAAAAAGAATTTTACAGTCAGCTGAAAGAAACCGGAATCACGGACGTAGAATACGAACACGCGAAATTAATGTGGAAAGAATTGAGATGCGATACTCTCGGAGATTACCATGACGCGTATTTACAACTAGATGTAACAATACTCGCTGATGTTTTTCAAGCATTCAGTAAAACGTCGGTGAATATTTACAAGCTGGATCGAGCATATTTTTACAGCCTTCCTGGTTTGGCGTGGTCGGCCATGTTGCTCCAGACAAGGTTCAAGTTGGAATTGATATCGGACTTGGACATGTTGCTTTTCATCGAGAGGGGGATACGCGGGGGGATGGTTCAATGCTCGCAGAGACACGCAAAGGCAAACAACATTCACATGTCTGAAAATCAATACGATCCAAATCGACCATCAAATTACATACTTTACGGTGATGTTAACAATCTATACGGATTCGCAATGATACAAAAGCTTCCATACGGAGGATTCGAGTGGATAGATCCCATTTCAATTGATATTAATCATTTCGACCATCGTGAATTTGGTGTGTTCGTTGAGGTGGACTTTGAATTTCCAAATAATTTGCATGATACTTTTTCCGATTTACCTCCGACTCCCGAAATCAAATGTCCACCTGATTCTAATCAAAGCAAGCTTTTGCTAACTCTGGATAGAAAAGATAGATACGTCTTCCACTACAAGAATCTCCGGTTTTTGATTGGGAACTGTTCAGATAGTAAATGTGAGAAGAATTCTCAAGTTCAAACATTCTCCATGGTTAATACCGTACATTGAAACAAACACACTATATAGGACCAATGCCAAATCAGATTTGGAAAAAGATATCTTCAAATTAATGAATAATGCGGTATACGGCAAGACCATGGAGAATGTTAGGAATCATATAGACATAAAATTGATTTCAGATAAGAATAAATGTAGAAAATTGGTTTCTGATCCTATATTCAAATCGAGAAAAATATACAATGAGAATTTAACACTTTTTAATCTAGATATAAAATTGATAAAATAGAGAAAACCTATTTACGTTGGCGCCACGGTTCTCGACTTGTCGAAACTTCACATGTTCGAATTTCATAATGAAACCATTCTACAATGATAATATATCACTTTTGTATACAGACACGGACAGTTATATTTATTCTATACAATCACCGAACTTATACGAAGACCTGAAACATCCTGTCATGTTTGATTATTTCGATACATCTTCATATCCTCAACCCAACAGATATGGAATTCCTTCCCTCAACAAGAAGGTTCTCGGCAAGTTGAAAGATGAATGGAATGGTGATATTATTGTTGAGTTTGCTGGCCTGCGTTCGAAGATGTATACATTGAGAACAGAGAGCAGCGTCACGAAGAAAGCAAAAGGAGTGGGCAAACAAACTAGCGTTCCAGGATTACATTCGTTGCCTCTATTCACAGTCGAGTATACTTCGAGACGATATGAGAATACAAAGTTTAGACCACGTGATTAAAACGAATAAAATATAAAAAGTAGCCCTGCATTCACACGACGACAAAAGGTGCATCCTCGAGTATGGGATCCACACTTTGCCTTGGGGCCACTATCGTTTAGAGATAAGTAAAAACTGTATCAAATGTCCATGAACAATAATAATATATATTTAAAAAACACTGACAGTCATTACATTTACCTTCCATATTATCCAAACTCAACGGTCTCTTGATCATTCACCTGAACAGCATTTGGACGAAATTCGACGACGACGTCGGTAAAACTTTTTACGTCTTCGACAACAATTTAAATTTCTACGAAATTCCGATCGACGGGAAAATCCGGATCAGCGTGAATCCGGAGAACGTAGGTGAAATAAAAATTTCTACCGGCAGAACATTTACCGAATCAAGCACGACAAGATGGATTCCGCGACCACGTACGAAGATTCTGCAGGAGATTATCTTTACGTTGAACTTCTGGGAGATTACGACAAACTCATTCCTCTCTTCATGGAATTGAAAATCACGTATGCGATAATAACACGGCAGAAAAGGTAGTGTTCCCACCATGACCTTTATATTGAATCGTGGTGTCCAGAAAGCAGGAAACATTCCTGTGGCACATTGGAACGAAACAAACAACATATATGAAATACACAAAGAGGAAGATCTTTCTGGGTTTGATGTTTGTGCAGGTGATAAACTTATCATTCAAAACACAAGTGAGGTTCCACCCTCTTTGAATCCCATAACGTTAGTTATTCTCTTCAAGCGAAATATTTTACTCAATGTCTAGGCAAGCAATCGTTGAAGACTTGCACAAACCTGCACGTCAGAACTACGAACGTTTAGCTGTAGTAACAGAGGGTATCGACGACCTGTGGCAGGCGGACCTCGTCGAAATGAGCAGCGGTAATTTGAAAAATGTACATAAATTGAACAAGCGTCGCAAGTATCTCCTCACCGTCATAGGCACGTTTTCAAAATTCGCATGGGCTCTGCCTTAGAAAGCCAAGACGGGAACATGCGTAGTGGAAGCATTCAAAACCATTTTCGATGACAGACGTCCTCGTTTTCTTGAAACGGACAACGGAAAAGAATTCTACAATTCGACTTTCAGGTAGTTCATTCAAAAACATAACATTCGACATTATTCGACCTTCAGCCACATCAAAGCCAGCATCGGGGAAAGATTTAATCAAACCTTGAAAACGCACATGTGGAAACGATTCACGCTTCGGGGAAATTACAAGTGGATCGTCATCCTGCCGGAACTCGTTGACGATTACAATCACACCGTTCACAGTACGATACGCATGAAACCAGCGGACGTTAGACAATCCGACGAACAGCGATTAATTTCTACGGTTTATTGTCCAAAATACAGTCCCACGACCAAGAAATCAAAATTCAAAGTTGGAGTCCAGGTGAGGATCAGCAAATTCAAATGCACCTTCGAGAAAGGATTCACCAAAAATTGGAGCACGGAACTTTTTACCGTGGTTCGAGTTTTACCCGGAAACCGTCACACGTATATAATAAAGGATAGTAGCGGTGAAATTTTGAAAGGAAGGTTTTACCAAGAGGAACTCTCTAAAACGAAACACGCCGACACGTACCTCATTGAGAAAGTATTGCGTAGGAAGGATAACAAACTGTTTGTCAAATGGCTGGGACTTCCGGAAAAGAGTTGGATCGACGCGAACGAAGTGATCTTGTGAGTACAGGGAACATAGTGAAGCGTCTACCCGATTCAGAACGTCAAACTAAAAAGAACGGCGAGTTGCTTCCCGAGAGCATCCGTTGTCTAATCGTAGGTCCTTCCGATTGTGGGAAAACCACGTTGCTGGTGGACAATTTTCTCCTCTCGCCGAATTGGTTAGATTGGAAGAACAGTAACCTGTACGTGTTCTCAAAAAGTTTGGAGCAATCTAAATACCAGCAAATGATGAAACTGTATGATGGACTGGACATTGCAACGTTCGCTTCGGAAATAAAGCCACTCGGCGATTGTCACGAAAATTCTGTCGTGGTGTTCGACGACGTCATCCTGGAAAACCAGGATGCAGTTCGCAACTTTTTCTCTCAATGTCGTCACAAAGGAATGTATTGCTTTTACCTAGCTCAAACATTTTCTAAAATTCCAAAACAGTTACTACGAGACAACGCTAATTTCATTTGTTTGTTTCGTCAAGATCACACAAACCTCAAGCACGCGTTTGATGAGTACGTAGGCGGAGACATGAACTAGAATCAATTTTCGGAATGCTGCTCTTCTTGCTGGAACAGTGACGATTTCGGATTCGCGAGGATTGACATGACGAGGAAACGCAACGACGGAAAATACAGAAACAAAATCAACGACTTTTTAAACGTATAAGTAACGTGATGACGAAACGAAAAATCGAATACTACAATCTTAAGCTGCGCGATTACCTCGCGAAACGCTTCAAAGGTTGGTAATCCGAGAATCGTGGTTTGTACGAAGAGAACAAGCGCGAAGGCCAACCTATCATTGACGCCATCAGCGGTCTCGGCAAGGAAATTAAAAATGTCACGGAACAGAACAAGGATCTGATCACGGAACTCGTACCTTTTGCCCCTCGAAATTATGAAGATTTTCCTCCGACGCTTCTCTCCAAATTCACACTCCTCTGGAACTTCGACAACCGCCAAGACGTCAAGCCATAAGCAGCACTTCTTCGGAGAAGATCGAGTTGGGTCCGTTGGCACAAAACTACCTGAGCACGGAGAAATTCCACAAGGATGAGGTGTTCGGATTTTACCCGAGCATGGAAACCAACGAAGGTGTCGTGTGGAAAATTGTAAAATCGAAAGTTACTTTCAAAGGTAACGACATTAAAGTTAATTTAGGTGAAAAAAATAGTTGGTCCAGGTATCCAGGTACAGTGGGACTGGTAACTCGTTGCCAAAAAATATCCGAGAGATTACTCCGACGAGGATTACCAGAGTTAAAGGGAAATTTTAATCATAACGGATGCCATGTACCAGAAGAATGATGCCACACAGAATAGGGTGAAATCCAGCAGCGGAGAGAAGTACAGAAATCTCATCAAACCCATTTGGAACGATATCAAAAGTGGAAGCTGTGTCAAACGCTACAACACCTTACCGAAAGAATTTGTTTGGGTGGACGATTTTAGAAAACTCGTTGGTCGTTTACTCGTCATCGCAGGCAAAGAGAATGCAGGCAATCGCAATTTTTACAACGAGAAAATAGGAATCGTGGACATGAAACTCTCCAACTTCATCGTGAACGACAGCAAAGGAATAGGTTACCTCATCAAAGTCATCAACACGCTTCCGCCGAATTTTTGGAACATGGCCGATGGCAAGGAAGTCTTGAACGACATCATCAATAAATTACCTTTCGAAATGCACATCCCAGGTTATCAGTACTGCGGACCGGGTACCAAACTCGAGCAACGTTTGGAAAAGGAGACAGGGGAATGAATCCGTTGGACGCAGCACGCAAATATCACGACATCGCTTACAACGTACACACCGATCTAGATGCACGTCACGAAGCAGATAAAAAAATTGGAAATTGCAGCCTTCAGGAGATTCATCAGCAGGGATGATGCTTTGGGAGAACGGGTTGCAGCTTTGGGTACGACCGTCGCCATGAACGAAAATTGGGATGGGGTCTATAAAATAAATAACGAAAAAATTCTTATCGTAAAAAAATGATGTATCGTCAAAAAAATATGTTGTCATGGACATCGTCAAAGAAAAAATTTGTCGTGGACATCGTCAGGAAATGTTGCCAATTCGTAAAAATTTGCATCGTTAAAAAATTATGTATCGCCAAAAAAGTCGTGGAAAAATTTGCATCGTCAAAGAAAAGTTGTCGTTGAAAAAATTTACATCAGAAAAAGTTGCCTTATCGTAAAAAACTTGCATCGTTAAAAAAATGATTTATCGTCAAAAAAGTGGAAAAATTTGCATCGTCAAAGAAATGGAAAAATTTACATCGTCAGAAAAAGTTGCCTTATGGTAAAAATTTGCAACGTTAAAAAAATGATGTATCGTCAAAAAGTTGGAAAAATTTTCTTCGTCAAAAAGAAAAGTTGTCGGAAAAATTTACATCGTCAGAGAAAGTTGCCTTATCGTAAAAAAAATTTTCATCGTTAAAGAAATGATGTATCGCCAAAAAAATTCATGAAAAAATTTTCGTCAATCAATCAAAAAGTTGGAAAAAATTTACGTCAGAAAAAGTAATTTTGCATCGTTAAAGAAATGATGTATCGCCAAAAAAATTCATGGAAAAATTTTCGTCAATCAATCAAAAAGTTGGAAAAAATTTACGTCAGAAAAAGTTGCCTTATCGTAAAAAAATTGCATCGTTAAAAAATGATGTATCGTCAAAAAAAAGTCGTCGAAAATTTGCATCGTCAAAAAAAGTTGGAAAATTTACATCGTCCAAAAAAAGTAAAAAAAAAAGCTCGAAGCAGAAAAAGGCGTAAATTTGTTTAAATAAGCGACTAATGTGTGAGGACTTCCGCATAGAGACCAACCTGATCCCTTAGCCTCGAATTCATCGTGTTTCCTAATCAATTCATTGGTAATATTAGAATATAACTCATTCAAATTATCTGCCAAAAATAAAACCTGGTTTTTCGTTCGATGGTAAAACATATTCGTCGTACCATCGGCTTTCTCGTATTCGGAGAACAGATCAACATAAACTTTTATGGAATTGTCTTTCAGTTTACTTTACAGAATATTTATGATAGATGTTTTCATTTCACTCAAGAAACTAGAAATGTCACAGCCTGGTTTCGAAGTAAAAGAGAAATCCTTAAGCTGACCGTCGAATGCAGATCTAATTGGTTTATATTTATTGGATAACTTCATTTGCTTGGAAGTAGAAGCTTCCGTTTCTGAATTATCGATTTTCCTTTTCGTTGCGGTCGATGGTTTGCAAATTTTCAGATGCCTACTTAAATTAGGAACGCTAATCATCTTTCCGCATCGAACACAAGGCTTAGAAGGTAACAAACGATTTTGAGTGAATTCCATTTTGTTTCTCGAGGACAACACGTAACACCAAATCAAGTCAAAATTATAAAAAAAAATAGTTACAAAATACGATAGAATTCTCAGGTGTTATTTAAATACAAGTTTCTCGGGAACAATGTAGCTTTAAAACTATGGTTGTAAAAATACTCGGGCAAGAACAGATCAAATCAAACTTAGTTGAAACTATGGTTGACGGGCGACAATTAAACACTCTATCAAAATAAAAAATTCTTAACCTGCACCAGGGATCAAACCTAGGATATTTGGAGTACGGAGCGACGACACTACCAGTGCACTATCGGATGCTCTCCTGGCTGATTTTCACGGTGCTTGCTGCTTTATATAGTTTCTTCCAACCAATCAGAAGAGACCACTTCATCACATTACGTCATTTTCAACCAATCACTTTATCGCAATATCGCAATAGACTACGCTAGAATTAGGTCAACGTATTACGTAACATTATTGCGTGAGCCGTCGCATTACGTAACATTGTGCAATAGATATGAGACATCACATTACGTAACATTGTGCAAGGCATCACATTACATGCGAAAGACGTTCCAACATTTGCTCCTAGATGACTCTGCCATCCCTGACCGGAAAAGGGGAGGGGGTACACGCACAACCTCTGAAAATTTTACAAGTCCAGCGAATATCTCGAAAACGGTGAGACATAGACAAAAAATAATTCGAAAATCTCCCCAAACACCACCCCTTGTCGATTTTGGGGATGTAGAGTACGTATGCCAAGTTTTGGTGGTCCTGAGTTCAAGAGCAAGTGGTGTTTGTATACCCCCAAAATTTTGATCACTCGTAACTTCCGAACATGTAGTGATAGAGAGGTCGGATTTAGTGTGTTGGTCGAGTCTCGATGTCCTCTGTCCTCCCATAACAAAAATAGTATAGGTCATCATAGAACCAAATTTTCATCAATCGAAAATTTTCCAGGTCCAGCGTTAAAAATTGCGAATATCTACAATACGGTGAGAGATAGAGAAAAAATAAATCGAAAAATCTCCCCAAACATCACCCCTTGTCGATTTTGGGGATGTAGAGTATGTATGCCAAGTTTTGGTGGTCCTGAGTTCAAGGGTAAGGGGTGTTTGTGCACACACTCCAAAATGTGGTCGCTCGTAACTTTCGATAGGATCATCGTAGAGGCATGAGGTTTTTTTGCGTTAGCATCGGCTCGATGTTCTTTTTGATCTCCTAACAAAATAAACATAGGTTATCATGGACGACCACTCTGTCGGAAATTTTCCAAGTTCAGAGCTAAAATTGCGAATATCTCGAAAACGGTGAGAGATAGAGCGAAAATAAATCGCATAATCTCCCCCGTTGAGCCCTTTGTCGATTTTGGGGGATGTAGAGTATGGGTACGAAATTTGGTGGTCCTGAGTTCAAAGGTAAGGGGTGTTTGTGCAAACCCTCCAAAACTTTGATCACTCGTAACTTCCGAACATGTAGACGTAGAGAGGTCGGGTTTAGTGTGTTAGTCGAGTCTCGGTGTCCTCTGTCCTCCCATACCAAAATTAGTATAGGTCATCATAGAACCAAATTTTCATCAATCGAAAAAGTTTCCAAGTCAACAGGTGCTGGGTCAAAAAAAAAAGGTTTGGGGGTACCTCTCTTTTGCACCATATGACCCGGTAACACTTAGGTTAATTTTGACCGATAAAAAAATAATTAGTGAATAGGTTAAGTTATATCTCGTAAGATCGTAAGGTACGAAAATTTAGTTGCACAAAAAAATCGTCATGAAGGGCTACGAGGCTAAGGCGTTGCAACAAAAATTGTGTACAAAGGGCTCATCCTTTTGTGAAAATTAAGTTGCCATGAAAATTGCACTAAAATATCGTTGAACGATATAAAATCCACAAAAAAATCGTCATGAAAGGCTATTACTGAGGTTAAATCTTAAAAAAAGAAGGCTCATCCTTTTTGTTGCGCAGACGCGATAAACATACACTACTTGCAACGAACCCGGAAGCCCCTTGTTTACAAGGCGACGTCGTCAATACTACGCTATTTGGAGGAACTATTTTTATTTTTATTATTATTATTATTATTATTATAATCAATCAATCAATCAAAAGTGCACTGTAGGGACACTGCTCTATTAGTATGTAAAGTTGAAGAACACTTTTGCCTTCGTTTGTATACACTTTTTTGTGCAATCCCCGGGAGCTGATGCATTTTAACTGGTATCAGTGCAAAGTTAAGAAGACACACGTGCGAGTAAATACTTTTCCTGATGGTGTTATGGTTCGAATTTCAATAATACATACGCAGGTCACACATTTCGTTTTTGTGTTGATATGGTTATAGTTGATGAATGTTACTCGTGAAGGCAACATGTTCGTCATGTTCGTAACCTGCAGCAGAAAATAAAGTGTTTTAAACCTTAATGCAAGATGAGCTATTTTGTTTCGCACATTATACATTTATTATGCATTAAAATTTCTACTGGAACTTTTAGCATGAATAGCAGTTATAGCTATTGGAAAATTGCTAACGATTTAATTGTTTGAACTCTAAACTAAATGGCGTAATGCGAAAAATGTAGAGACAAATCCAAATACCATTTGCAAAATCAAAGTAATTTGTAATATGCGTTACGCTTTAAATTCAAGTAGTGGAAAAGCAACGGTGTCTGAAATTCGCTTTATCGTTTATTTCATAATGTGATTGTCATGAAGTGCAATTTATATAAATGAGAGGAGAAATATTAGGAGGGGGAGTTGTCAAAATGGGAAACTAATTTGCACAAGGAAGTGCACAAGTGTGTAATATCTCGTGACAGATCTTGCGCAATATAAAGAAAATCGGGATTCTTCATATTAAAATAATACAATACATAAACATGTAGAAACCGCAATATTAGCGAAATTGAATTTGTATTATGGAATATATTTTATTGGTATACTATCAGGTTAATAACTTGCATTAAATTATTTATACTTAATTGTTTTATTATATATTTATGTTTTATCTTATATTTTTATATTATTCGCGTATTTTTGCAACATTAATTCACAATATATAGACTAATAATTATACTAAATATTATATGCAAATTTTCATTGTTTGTCACATCCAAGAAGGCTAGAGTAGTGTAAGTTTATTGTTTCTAAGTAGCACTTTGTAGGTATCCTCTTTTATTATCAATTGAATATCACTTTTTGACATATTTTGACAAATTTTTGTCAATGTTTTAGCGTTTAGCGATGTTTTAGTACAATTTTCAATGCAACACTTTTTTTTCCCACCTCGTACTTGTAGGTATATCACGATCTTACGTGATATAACTTAACCTATTCAATTTTTTTGTGCTAAACTACACGAGAGCCTCTACGTGCTTTGACCTACTTTAGAGTAGTACTGTAAATGTGCCTTCCACCCCAACCCTGATTTTTTGACCTCTAAGAAAATCGCACCAAAACCTCAAAAACTCACTTTCTCTCCACGTTCCGCGCCTCATTTATTGCGCTGACGATGTTTCACAGCGCAGAAAAGCCGGTACGAGAAAAAACACTTTCTCATCCTTGAAGTACGAATGCACCTTATCGTATTTTTTTTCTAAGTCCGGACCAATGTTTATATATCGTGACCTTTGTAAACCTCTCGGGAACGATGTGATCTCTCTGCCACACACACATATGCGCGCGCCTCTCATTATTTCCGTATTGTGACGCAAGCAAACAAACAAATAATAATAATTGTGTTTTTTTTAGGATTCCTGGTCCCTATAACCCCGCCAGGGTGTGCGTGGTGCCCAACCAAAAAAAAAGGTTCTAACGGCTGCGGTTATAGATAACCACACCTCTGTAGAGTTTCACGTGTTTTTTTTTCTCAAACTTCCATGAAACTCTCTAGAGGACCTCCGTAATGCATGCAACGTGTACTAACGACTCTAGTGTTATTTGATGTTGTATTTTTTGGATATAGAGTTTTATTTGTGAGATAGATAAAAAATTATGTTTATTATAATATTTTCTTGATGAAGATGGAAAATGTGTGTGTGTTACAAATAAAGTTGCATGCTTTTTTTCTAGTGTGTGTATGTGTATGTGTTTTGATGTTCGACAGCATCTGAAACGATAAAGTAAAAAAAAGAATAGAATTTCATTGTTAATTTTCTCATGTAAAAAAAACAACAAAATTTTGTGCAAATTCTGATTGTAACTGATTGTCTCGTGCTATAGTGCAAAAACTGATGAAAAAAAAGATATTGTAACTGATAGGATGAAAAAGATATTGTAACTGATAACTGGCGAAATTCTTATTGTGCATATTATCATCGTGCTAGTACAAATTCTTATTGTAACTGATTGTGCAAGAAAAATGTTAAACCTGTTAAAACTGCTCCGTGACCCTCTCGTTCTTCACGTCGTACGCGAAGGACTTCTCGGCGACCAGGATGACGCTACACACGGTATCCTCGGGCAGCGCGTCGTGGAACTCGCAGACGACGTTGATGTTGGTGCGATTGTTCAGTACGAATTCGACCTTCACCCGCAGTTCGTTAACCAACCGCTCGTGCAGGTGATCGATCAAGCTATCCTGCGCACGTTTATCCGTGAGTATGAAAAAAGAATCCGTGTCCATGTACATCATGCGCGGTCGCGGGTTCAAGGGGAAATTTTCGACCACGTCGCGCGATTTCAGTAGGATGGTTCGCGACAGAAAAGTGACGAGGGACGCGCAAGCGGGGTTCTTCGAAACGAACGAGCCCCACGTTTTTCCCGTACGGCCTTCGAATGTAAGGTTGGTTCACGTGAGCGCGAATTTCTTCGGGAATGTCTTTCAGTTCGTACATCTGACCGTACATGCTGTTCATCATCAATTTCGCCGTATTCTGTTTCGCGTCCATTTCGAGCAATTTGCCCGGCGGCAGGGTCTTGCAGTTCTTGGCTTACGCAAGGTCATGATCTTGCGGATGCACATGGCGTTGAGCGTGTCGGGCGAAAAATACACGTGGAGATCCGCTTCCGTGCAGCCGGTTGGGGATTCGTGCTGCCGCGATAAACGTCCACTTCCGTGCCTGGTGGAACGGACATTCAGGTGTGGAATTCACGCCACTCCCAAAAGTTCACGTTGAAGGGTGAGAGCCCCGCTGCGACCATGACGCTCGGATAGAGGGACGTATGAATCCCGAGAAAATTTTATATATAATAACATACCTGGAAATTATATTCACAGTAGATTGAATTTTGATTTTTGTATCCCCACGAGAAATTCTATATAAATAACATACCTGAAAATTCTATTCACAGTATAGATTGAATTTTTTGAGTTTTGTAATAGCCCCCAAGAAATTCTATATAAAATAACATACCTGAAAATTGTATTCAGAGTAGATTGAATTCTTGAGTTTTGTATTCGCACCCAAGAAATTCTATATAAAATAACATACCTGAAATTCTATTCACAGTAGATTGAATTCTTGAGTTTTGTATTCACACCCAAGAAATTCTATATAAAATAACATACCTGAAAATTGTATCGCTATATAAACTAGACTTTTTGATTTCTGTGATTTTGGAGAAAGCAATGGCATCCACCACCAGTTTCAATCGAAAAAATGATAAAACTGAATGTGTTACTTGTGGGAAGCTAATCTCAAGGAACAATTTATCGGTACACAGGGCAAGATGTAGCGAAACAGGTTCGAGAATTAATCTTTCGTTACCTTCTAAGCCTTGTGCTCGATGCGGAAAAATGATCAGCATTACACAGTAAACACCTCAAAATTTGCAAACCATCGACCGAACAAGGAACATTGAAAAGGAAAATCGATAATTCAGAAACGGAAGCTTCCACTTCCAAGCAAATTAAATTATCCGATGAACGAAAACCAATTAGATCTGCATTTAACCGTCATATTCAGGATTTCTCTTTTACTTAGGAACCAGGCTGGGACATTCTTAGTTTCTTGCGTGAAACAAAAACATCCGTGATAAATATTCTAAAAAATAAATTGGAAAATAATTCCATAAAAGCATACGTTGATCTATTTTCCGAATACGAAAAAGTCGATGGTACAACAAGAGTCTTTTATCATCGTACAAAAAACCAGGCTCTTCATTTGGCGGACGTCGATAATTTGGACGAATTTTATTCTGATCATTCAAATGAACTGGTTAAGAAACATGACGATTTCGAGGCTAAATGGTCGGGATGGTCTCTGTGTGGTAGTCCTCACACGTTAACTGTTTACGTGAACCAATTCTCGCCTCTTCGCGCTTCCAGCTACGTTCCTGTTCCACCGAACATTCAACACAAGAGGGCTGTGTTAAATATACAGAACAGCGATAACAAGTGTGTTCTTTGGTGTGTGTTGGCGGAACTTCACCCGATTCATTGGTCAAATAATCCAGAACAAGTTTATCATTACAAGCAGCACGAACCTGAACTGGAAAATGCAATGTCTGGCATCGAATACCCGATGACCATTTCTGATATATCAAAATTCGAAACACGAGCACGAGATGCAGAAGGAAAACGCTTAATCATCAACGTGTATTCCTACACGTTGGATAAACATGTCGTGCATCCCGTCAGGATAAGCGATGTCGACGATGACGATGCTCGTGTAATAAATCTTCTTCTAATTTCAAACGACAGTGTTCACCATTACTGTCTCATTCGTTCACTATCACGCTTGGTCAGAAGTCAAACTACCAAGTATGCAAACAACATCGAAGTTTGCCCGAGATGACTAACCACATTCAACGATAAAAAACGAGTCGATTATCAAAATTACACCGGACGTCAGATTGCTATCGATAAACTTGCCGAACATAAAATTTATTGCGGCAACAACAGACCGGTTCGAATGTTGATGCCCGAAAAGAACGAAGTGGAAGAATTTAGGATGCACAAGGCATTGTTGGAACATCCAGCCATCAACGTTGCTAATTTCGAGGCGTTCCTCAAACCACTCTCATACTGCGTACCGGATCCCGAAGTTTCTTCCACAACACCTTACCAGCTTCACGAACGAAACAGTTTCGGTTTCGTTGTCGTGCGACAGGGTAAAATAATTGAACCTTACGTATACCGAGGACCCGATGCAATCGAACGCTTCTTCGAAAAGATGATCGAGGAGGTTGGGAAAATTGGATGCATGCTGCAAACATCGAAACCGATGCTTCCGTTATCTGCTATCGAACTTCAAAATTACTATGACACTGTCAAGTGTCCTGTGTGTGATAACCACTTCACAGACGACAATCGTAAAGTGTTTCACCATTCGCATTGGGACGGTCGCTTCATAAGCGGAATCTGTAATGCATGCAACCTCAAAATCCAAAATCCAAAATTCGTCCCCATATTCTTTCACAATGGCTCTAATTACGACTATCACCCCTTAATTAGGAAACTCGGATACGACACTCAAAAAATAGATATTCTTGCTCAAAACGAAGAACGATACATCTCTATAAGTAAGAAAGTTATGATTCCTGAGACTAAAAATACCATCGAGATCAGGTTTCTGGATTCATACATATTTCTCTCTGCCAGCCTGGACGCTCTTGCCAGCAAACTTTTAGACGAACAAATCAAAATTACAAAAGCTAGTTTTCCCAACATAGACATACAACTCGTTAGACGTAAAGTGATTTATCCTTACGAATACGTTAGTGATAATTCTAAATTTAATGACGACGCTCTCCCACTTCCAAGAGAATTTTACAGCAGACTCAGAGAGAAAGGAATCACGAACGAAGAATACCAACACGCGCAACTCATGTGGGAGAAATTAGAATGTAGGACACTCGGAGACTACCACGATGCCTACTTAAAATTAGACGTAACGATACTCGCGGATGTTTTTCAAGCGTTCAGGAAAACGGCAAGGAATATTTATAAATTAGATCCAGCGTATTTCTACAGCCTACCGGGATTAGCGTGGTCGGCAATGTTATTCCAGACAAAGGTCAAGCTGGAACTGATATCGGACATGGACATGTTACTTTTCATCGAGAGGGGGATTCGGGGCGGGATGGTACAATGTGTACAGAGATATGCAAAAGCCAACAACGTGCACATGAAAGAAGATTATGATTCAAATCGAGCATCGAATTACATCTTCTACGCCGACGTTAATAATCTCTACGGACATGGTACAGAGATTTCCTTACGGAGGATTCGAATGGGAAGATTCCGCATCAATAGATATAGAAAATTTCGATGATAGTGAGAATGGCTTCTTCGCAGAGGTGGATATCGAATTCCCCGCCCATTTACACGATCTGTTCAGCGATTTACCACCGGCATCCGAGTTCAAATCTTCGCCTCATTCTAATGAATGCAAGCTTTTATTGACTCTAGAGGGGAAAAAGAGATACGTTGTTCATTACTCGAATCTACGATTCTTGATCGGGAAGGGTGCTGAGGTAGCGAATATTAGAAGAGTCCTCAGGTTTAAACATTCCGAGTGGCTCAAACCGTACATTGAAACAAACACGCAACATAGGACAGTTGCCACTTCCGATTTAGACAAAGATTTTTTTAAATTGATGAATAACGCGGTGTATGGCAAGACGATGGAAAACGTGCGGAATCATGTAGACGTGAAATTGGTTTCAGATAAAAATAAATGCATGAAGTGGGTGGCCGATCCTAGATTCAAGTCGAGGAAAATTTACAATAAGAATTTGGCACTTTTCAATCTAGATATAAAATTGATGAAATTCAGAAAACCAATTTACGTTGGCGCAACGGTTCTCGACTTGTCGAAACTTTACATGTTCGAATTTCATTACGACGTGATGAAACCCTTCTTTAATGATAAGATATCACTTTTGTACACGGACACCGACAGCTTCATTTACAGCATACAAACACCTAACCTCTATGAAGACATAAAAAATCCTTCCATGCTTGAGTATTTCGATACTTCTGCATATCCTCAACCCAACAGATTTGGGATTCCTTCCCTCAACAAAAAAGTCCTAGGTAAACTGAAAGATGAATGTCACGGTGATATTATTGTCGAGTTCGCGGGTTTGCGTTCGAAAATGTATGCCATGAGAACAGAAAGTAGCGTCACGAAGAAAGCAAAAGGTGTGTGCAAGAATACGGTGGAGAACAAAACTCACCTTCCAAGATTACATCGATTGCCTTTACTCACAATCGACGATACTAAGAATAGAACAAAGAATCCAAAGTGTAGACCATGTGATTACAACAAACAAAATTAGGAAAGTAGCATTAGATCCGCATGACTATAAAAGATGTATTTTGTCTTGTGGAATCCACACGTTGCCTTGGGGACACTATCGTTTAGAAATTAGTAAAAATTGTAGGCAATGCAATTGAAAAAAACAACTTTAACTGTCTCACATACACAATAAATAAATAGCAAGGACAATGAATCTTTTTGGCTTCCGAAAGCAAAGCAATATGGAAATTGTACACCGCACGACAGATCTACCTTCCGTGTTAACTAAACTCAACGGTCTGTTGATCGTTCACCTTAACAGCATTTGGACAAAATTGGATGATGAAGTCGGCAAAACCTTTAACGTCTTCAATAACAATTTACATTTTTACGAAATTCCGATCGGCGGGAAACTTCGGATCACCGTGAATCCGGAGAACGCAGGCGAAATCAAAGTCTCCTCCGGCAAGAACATTTTTCGAATAAAGCACGACAAGGTACTTTCTAACATGGCGTACGATGTTTCTGCAGGAGATTGTTTATACGTGGAACTCCTCGGAGATTACGACAAACTCATTCCTCTCTTCGTAGAATTACGAATCGTCTATCCTATTATAAATAACCGTTAACAAAATGCCTAACGACATTTTCGGCCACACCAAGCGTGTCGACCACGCAGAAGAAATTCTCATGCTGGATATTCGAGTTAAAAAGTTGAGGAGCGATTTGATCGCTTTGCAGGAGACAAACAAAAATTTAGAGTCGGAGATCGCTACGCTCCAAACGCAATGTCTCGATCCTATTCTGAAAATCGAACTGAAAACGCTCATAAAAAATTATGTTGACGTACCTACTTACGATAACGTTCAAAATATACAAATGATTTGACCAAATTACAGCAATTTCAATCGAAAGAAGATTTGGAAAAATTGAAACTCGAAATCGAAGAACGAACTTCCGCAATTGAAAAGAATTTCTCTGAACTTCAAACTGTCGTGAATGATATCGACGTAGAACGCTTGCATGTCGTCGTTTCCAAATTACAAGAAGAAATCACCAGCACGTTGGAAGAAATTAAATCCAAGTTACAGACTTTGGAAGATACCATGACGAACCTACCATCGTCAGACGAACTGCAGGTCATCGGTAAAAGCGTTGCGAACATAAAAATTCAATTTGAGGCTTATCAAGATTTCGAACACATTCAAACCACCATCGCTACGCTTCAGGCGTCTTTGGAGTTGATCAACGAAGAAATTAAAAATATTCACGCTCAAGCAAGCACGTTGACGAGTATTGAAGACACGTTAAGCACGGTTCAGCAGAAGATAGAATATTTAGAAAATTTGAACGTGGAATCGAACCTTGCTCATTTTCATCACGTACTGGACAACATACAGGGTGACTTGGAATCGTTACGGACGAGCGTGCCTTCGAAGAAAGATTTGGAAAAATTGAAAACGGCGGTGACGGCATTATCCGATTCGAGTGACATCAAAATTTCATTGAGCGATTTCGAAAGTACGGTGGCCAATCTCCCCACCTCCAAAGAATTACACGCTTTGAAAAGGAATATATCTCGAATGCTGAAACGACTAGAAACGGAAACGGCAAACGTGGAACAGATTCGAGATGAAATTACTTCGCTGGTGTCGACGTTGCCCACTTTGCAGAGCGTCACGGATCTTCACATGCAGTTTACCGAGATGCGAAGTATCGTGAACGATCTTACCGAGAAATGTTCGAAATTGAATCAGGTTGAGAACTTTCAGAACATTGTCGTCAACATCAGAGATCAAGTTGGAGTGTTGGAATCCACGCAGGAATCGACGCTGGCCTCTTTCGGTGCCAAGTTGCAAGAACTGAACGAAAACTACAAGCAGTTGAACGTGGAAGTGAAAATCATGCCGTAACGGATACCATAGTCGAGCATTTGTCGCCCATTGAAAATAAACTTGGACACGTTCACAGTAATCTGCTCAGCGTCGACACTAAAATGGCCAAATTGTTCACCTTGCAAGCCATCGAAATCAACAGCGTACCCAATCAACAGAGAATCTCCACGTTCGTCGAAGGTAACAAACTGTACATGTTACATCCTTATCATCCGTATTACAAGTTTCTCCTAGAAGTGTAATTGATGCTATTATAAACCCGAGAAATGATGAACCCCTATCAGGCAGATTTGGCTACACTTAAAACTAGCTCAAGATGTGCATCTGAGCTTATTGCTCAAGTGTGGTACTCTGTCTAATCCAAGATTTTTGTAAAAATGCCCTCAGGAATTTCCCGTGAAATGATGAGGCCCCTCAGATTGATTTGCCTACACTTACAAAAGCCACATCTGTGAGATTGTTGTCCATAAGCTTGTCAAAAATATGCCCCTCTTGATATTTTTTTTTGGCTACACCTAAAACTAAGCCAAGATGCTCATAAAACCCACACCCACCCACACCCACACCCACCTACACCCACACTTATTTACTTCCGGTCCACTTCCGGTTTAAGTTCAATTGGACACCAGGCTGAACTCATATATCTAGTACTAAGACAGTGCATTGTGTAGAGGCCTTCTAGAATTGCTCTGTGACTCACTCATTTCTTACGTCATAAATATATGATTTTTCACCTATAAGAATAACAGTACATATGGTGTCATCAGGAAGTGTATCGTGGAATTCACAGATAATTTTAATGTTTGTCCTGTCATTAACCACAACTTGTTTCCTTTTTGAAGTGTTGATGACAAACATGGGTCTCTGTGCTTTGAATTCATCTGGTGAGTAATACATGTCAGTATTGCCAGTAGTGACCCTTTTGTATGCTGTAAATGCTTCATATAATTTAAGGAAATCATCCTTGGACATGTCTAAATTATAATTTTCTCTGGGGAACACCTCATTTCTGCCATTTTTAAGATATATGTTCTTGATGTTGCAGTTATCAAATTTACTTGAATTTTTTTCTTGATTATTGTGTCTTCCAGTCTGAAACAGTACCACAACAAAATCTGGCATGTCATATTGTATACTGGAGAATGAATTTGTAGCATCAAACTCATAATAAGTACCAGTGGCAGGCTTCTGCACACATTGATATGTATAAAATTGTAAAGGTACCTGTGGATTTTTTAGGATATCTGCTTTGTATTTAAGAGCATAACTGGCTTCATATTCAACAACTGGAATTCTTAGCTCCATAGTCTGAGTAAGGCACTTGCCCTCATCAGGTAGGGTATTAGGCAGAGCTTCCCCAGTAGAATTTAATGTACTGTACCTCATCAAAGCATTATTATCATTGGCAGCTCTTCTAAATGTGATTCTTAAACCACCCTTCCACATAATATCTTTGTTTTCTGAGAAGAATCCTGGACAAGGCGCATAGGGAACAGCAATGTGTGGCTTTTAGATAATATTTTATCACCAGCCTCAAATCCACCTATTTTGTAGTATGATGCCTCGGTTTTGGATAATTTTAGTGTGGCCAAAGCTGTAGAGGTAATGCCAGGGGAATCCACTCTGTTTACAACAACACCATGTTTTCTGATCTCAATTTCAGAGAACAGATGTGGCAAAAAATTATCCACCAATCTTATATTTGAATTTGCCGGATAATCTGTTCCATCGAGCTTTACAACATCAAATTTGATGTATAGATCTGCTCTGTGGGGGTGTATAAAGCCATCCCCTACATCAAGATCAACCTCAATCTCTGTGTTGGGTTGATTTAAATTTGCAAAGGTCCTCCTGTTTGGGGGGAATGATTGTAACTCATAACTCTCAATATTTTCCATTTTTTTGAATGTATTTTTATTTAAATATTAATTTCTATGATTGCAGTTGTTGTGGCTCCAGCAAAATCAATTAATTCTTCTTTTTCATTAGTGACCATCAACTCAATGTAATCTATTCTATTATGGCACACAGGAAAATATAATGTTGGTGATGGAGTGTAGATGATGGGCTCCATAAATTCAGAGTTAGGTTTGAATGTTGCGATGATGCCAGTTTGTTTGTGAGTGCCTATGCCATTTGATTTGGTGATCATACCCTCAGCCACATTACAGTGAATATTCAGAGTCTCTATGGCTAAGAATTTAGGTATATTAGGCTGGTTCAAGTTTTGTGTTGTTCTCAAAGCCTAACAGCTCTCCTATAGTACCCAGATCCACTGTCTCTGTAGCAGATACAATCTCTACTCTGTGAGTGACAGAATTTTGAGTTAACACTATACCTCTGGGTAACTGAGCATTTAGAGTAGATAGATTATATTGCCCTGGAGTGATGACAATTTTTTGATCACCAACTGCAATTGTGTTGTTGTGGTGTGTAATATTGGGGATCAAGTACATGCCATAAAATGCTCTGAGAGCTATTGTTTTGGGATACACTATATCATCATGTAATTTGAGCTTCAATATTGAATTTTGGCTGGTGAGATGGAATGCTCCCATGATGCTTCAGATACCACAGGGCTTTTTGAAAATCTTCAATTGATGGTTTATTTATTTGAGACATATATCTAAGAACAGATAAACACAGATGTCTACAATTAACATCTTTGAAGTTTTGAACACGGGCATTATTGTAATAAAGATTAGTTGATTTTAGATATTTTACTAATTTTCAGGTGGAACACCTCCAAATGAATCAAACACAAATATGCCTCATCTTTTAAATATTTAAGATAACAGATCCAGTGAGTGCCCTGATTTTTGTTCTTATCCAAATTAACTATGCCACACTCTTTGTTGAGTGGTTGTTCTGGTAAAGAATCAGACATGTACACACCTCTAAAATTTTTGATGCCCAGTGGTTTGATTAAAGCTTCAATATCTTGGTTTGTAAGCGGTTCTTGTTTTTTTAAACTTATTCATGGCTCTCTTAACACCTTTGCCTTGTTTCTCCATGGCCAGATTATGGCGCTTCAATTCATCTAATTCTGCCTTATTCTTCTTGGCATCTATTACTGTTTTTGCTATAGCAGTTGATCCCCCAGCCAAGCTCCCAACAGCCCCAAGTGCTGCTAAGATGGCCGGGATAGTAAATATAAATCCACCCACGTGTGATTTTTTCCTGGATTGCTGTAATTTTTATAATTGGGGGGTACTAAGTAATAATTTCATACCATGGCCCTTGGCAAGACAAGAATTTTTTTTCTTGCGCTGCTTTTTGGTTAAAAGACTATCAATAGTTTTAAGAGATTTAAGACCTGCATAAGGTATCTGATACATAACACCCTTGGCCTTCATCCTAGGTTTATTATATACATATTCACAGCCCCCACCCCAGTTTTTGTTTGGTGTTCATAGCTATGGTGGTTCCCAATGCTGCTATTCTCTCACTTAAAGAAGCATGTTTGCTTACAAATCTACCAAATGCAGCCTCTTCTAATTTCTTGTCTGCAACATGTCTCTTGTCAAGATCAGAATGTGTGTTGTATGCTATGTCATGGTCTCTGCAAGCAGCATCTAGGGGATTAACACCAGGATCACCTCTGTTTAATCTATGGTCCAGTTTTGTACCGGGACCACAATATTGATAGCCTGGAATGTGTAGTTCAAATGCTAGCTTGTTTATGATGTCATTAACCAGCCCCCGACCCTCAGAGATATTCCAAAATTTAGGTGGTAGAGTATTAATAATTTTTATAAGATATCCAATGCCCTTAGTGTCATTCACTATAAAATTAGACAATTTTGTGCTTATTATGTCCATAATTCCAACCTTTTCATTGTAAAAATTGTGGTTGCCAGCATTTTCCTCCCCAGCTATCACCAGCAACCTATCTACAAGTTTCCTGACATCATCAACCCACACAAATTCTTTAGGCAGGGTGTTGTAATGTTTGATTCCACTACCTGTCTTGATCTGTGACCATATGGGCTTGATTAAGTTGTTGTACTTTGCTCCACTCCTAGACTTGACTCTTTTTTGTCTGGGATCATTGTTCTGGTATAGAGCATCTGATTTTATTAATATTTCTTTGTAGTGCTCATAATCTTGATCTGTATAGCTGCCAGGCCTTTTCCTAGTCATCAGTTCCCACAATCCAGGTGTGCCGGGATATTTAACAAAACCACCTCTTTCTCCAAGATGAGATTCTGAATATACAATTATATCATCTCCCATAAATGTTACTCTGAAATTGCCATTTCTATGTATGATGCTACCATCACGCTCTGTGTCAGCATATAAGCCAAAGACCTCATCTTTGTTGTCTTTAGGTGTGCTTAAATATTTTCTAGCAAGAAGACCCAATTCAATAGGATCCTGAGTAGCTTCAATTCTTCGAGGAGCAACAGGACTAGGTGTATGAATACTGGAAAGTGGGGTGATTGGATAATCTAATATGTTCCTAGCAGCTACAGGTACAAGCTCTGTGATCAAATTTTGATTTTTCTCTGTAACAGTTTTGATATTTTTACCTAATTCACCAATAGCATCAATAATAGGCTGTTCTGTTTGCTTGTGTTGTTCATAGATTCCTCGGTTCTCTGATTTCCATCCCTTAAACCTTTTTACAAGATAATCTCTTAATTTAAGATCAATTATGATTGGCCTTTTCATGGTTATTTATATATGTCTCAATGTCTAGAAAATTGTTGATTTTATTTCTGTATTTACCATTATTGGGTTTTCTTGTCATATCAATTGTGACAAACCCATAACTGTCCTGATTCCAGCACCTACTGCAAAACTTGGAAAAATCATTGTAGCTCAAGTCACCACCTACATATTCATCATGTATGTGTTTGAGGTTGATATGATCTTGATGAAACACACATATAAAATTGCTGTTGTCTCGGATCAGCTGCTTCGGTATTTTAGAAAAAGTCTGTGCCAGGTAGAAGCAATCAATGTTTTTGTGTCGGCCCTGTGTGAAAAAATTTCTAACCTTGTTTTGATTATCCAGTATAATGTCATCAAACACAACAACAGAGTTATCAAGACATTCATGGAGTGGCTTAACATCTGATTCAAAAGTGGCAATATCCAGTCCATCATATAGCTTTATCAGCTGCTGATATTTTAATTGTTCCAAGCTCTTAGAGAAAACATACAAGTGCCTGTTTTTCCAGTCTAACCAGTTGGGTGCCAATAAAAAATTATCAATCATTAGTGTAGTTTTACCACAAGCCGATGGCACAACAATAAGACATCTAATATTATCAGGCAGCAGCATTCCATTTCTCTTATTCTGCTGTTCAGGCTCTGGCAGCCTTTTTATAACATCCCAGGTGTTCATAGTATCACTTTGTCTGCCTCGATCCAGCTGTGTTCTGGGAGTCCTAGCCATTTCACCAGTATCTTGTTGCCTTTTCTGCGAATGATTTTTTCTATGAGATATGTGTCAGGCTGCTTAGTTTTGCTGAGTTCTTCTTCATAGAACCTGCCTTTGAGAATTTCTCCTCGGTGGTCTTTTATTATATATGTGTTAAGGGTCCGAGGTTTAACTTGAACCACTGTAAATAATTCAGTGCTCCAGTTTCTTGTAAAGCCTCTTTTGAATAAGTGCTTATATTTGCTGATTCTTACTTGATCACCCACCTTGTATTTGGCTTTTCTTGTTGTTGGCTGGTATCTAGGGTAATAAACAGTTCTGATCAATTTTTGCTCATCAGATGAAGTTACCTCAGAGGGTTTCATGTTGATTGTGGAATGGACAGAGTTGTTATATTTATGTAGAAGTTCTGGAAGGATATTAAGCCATTTATAACTGCCTTGGAGGGTAAATTGTTTATACATATGATTTTTTAGGGTTTTGTTGAATCTCTCTACAATTGAGGCCTTGAGATCACTGTAACTCGAGTAATGTTGTATTGACTGGCTTTTAATAAATTGTTGGAAAACAGAATTATAGAATTCTTTGCCATTATCTGTTTGCAAATAGTGCGGTGATCTTCCACTCTGATTGATAATTGTCCTGAAGGCTTCTGTAACACATTTTCCAGTCTTGGATTTGAGTGGGACAGCCCAGGCAAATTTTGAAAATATATCTATGACAGTAAGTAGATACTTGTAGCCCTTGTTGATCTTGTCTAAGTTTTTCAGCTGTCCACTTGCCATTTCCACCAAGTCGCACTGCCATAAATCATCTATGCCTTTTGTAACCACTGGCAGTCTCTTATAATTATGTCTGGCTTGTCTGTGTAATTCATCAACAATAATTTGTCTAGACATAATATGTAAACAAGAATATTGCAACTATTGGGTGTTCAGCAGCTGATACTACAGGATTTTCTAAATACAGTTTGTCTCCTATTTGTATATTAAATTCCAGAGAGCCATAATCTTCAGCATAAGATGTTTCTAATGTATTGGGATCTGTAAAATCCTCTAACTCTACACTGGTGATTTTTGGTTTGTTGTCAGCATTTGTTATTGATAAGGTAGGGTAGTGGTGTGCCTGTGGTTGAAGCCAATATTTGATCTTGATTGGTCTAAGTGTGCCCCCAACAAAAAACTGGTAATAAAATTGTGCAGGGACATATATATTTTGCCACCTGGTGTAAATGGTGAATCATATTCTTTGTTGGGGATACTGTACAATTCAAGAATTACTGTATGTTTAGGATTCTCGATTATGCCAGTTATTTCTTTTTCTGCTGTAAGCAATCTATTTGTTACAGATTCAAGGTGCTCATTGATAGTCCTAACAACATCATCATGGCCTGGCTTGATCTTTATGTCCACAACAAGTTTCTTGTATTGTTGCACAATCTCTTGTATCTGGGTGGCAAAAACAGACAAAGCATTTGCTTGATTGGATTCCATGGTCCCTAGCTGTTGCTTGATATTAGCTACAATTTGCTGTAAATTTTCAACAACTGCTGATTTTGAATTTTGAGCAGTAAGATCATGGACTTGTCTTCTGATATCCTCAAACAGGGCATGCAGTTCATTAATATGTTGATTAGTTGGTAGAGTGGCCACTGTCTGAGTAAGTTGTTTGATCTCTGTCTGGATATTCTTGATATCTTCTGATTTCAATATGCGATTCACAGCTCTCTTAATATTTTTAAGTTCCTGTGATGTAGGCAGATTTGATACAGTATTCTGCAAAGATTCAAGTGCCAATTTTACATTATTTAATTCAGAAGCATCAGCCACACTTTGCATAGCATCTTGAAGCAGGGCTATATCTGCCTGAGTAGGTGTTGATTGTTGTAAAATTTCAAGCTTTGTTTGGATATCATTGATCAAGTGATGAAAATGAGATAGCTCAGATTCAGTGTTGAGGTTTTCAAGTTTTGTGATCTGTTGCAGGACACTGACAAGGGAATCTACAATACCAGGCAAGCGGGATTCTAGAGATTCTTGTACATTTGTCAAATCACTTTGCACTGCTGCTATTGTACCCTCAAGATGGGTTATGGTACTTTGAATTTTTCCAAAATCTTCATATGTTTCAAGTTGCAGCTTGATGTTGGCAAAACTCCGAGTTATTGTACTCAAAGCATCAGAAGATGGCAAGTTGTTCATAAAATTTTCAAGTGTCTCAATTTTTTCTTTAACCTCGGCTATGGCATTGTTTAGAGGGCCCAGATTAGGTATCTGTAGTGATTGAATCTGTTCTTTTAGAGTGGAAATCACTAGATCAAAATCTTCTTGTGATTTTATGCTTTTGACAATTGTTTGGAGCTGTGTCTGGACATTATTTATTTGCTCTTCCAACTGTTGTTTCAATTGCTCAGAGTTGGTGGTCTGGGTGTTAAATTTGGCTTGAAGAGCTGCTACAGCCTCCTCTAAACTTTGAAAATTATCCAATGTAGCCAAGTCAGTATATTTCTGAAGCAATAATTGAAGTTCAGAATCAATTTTAAGAAGAGGGTCCATGCATTGTGATTGTAAATTTGTAATTTCTAATTGAAGACTGGCATTGAGCGTGGTTTGTAAAGCTTATAAATCACTTCTTAATTTTTTGACTCTGACATCAAGCATCAGAATCTCATCACTGTGATCTTCATGCCTTGTATGGCCAAATATATCATTAGGCATTTTGATTTAGTGGTTATTTATTATTGAATATCTAATTCTTAATTCTATAAAAAAAGGTATAAGCTTGTCATAGGATCCCGGGACCTCAATATATAAACAATCACCAGCAGAAACAGTATATACAGTGCCAGAAATCATGTTTGAGTGCTTTATCCTGTAAATATTTTTGCCTATTGAAACCTTGACATTACCCTCGGGAGTTGTAATAAATTGTAATTGACCACCTACAGGTAATTGGTAATGATTTAAATTATTGTTAAATATGTACAATGTTTTACCTGTTTCATCATCAACATCTGTAAGTATGCTATTCAGATGAATAATTAACAAAGCACTTAGTTTAGATATTATATCAGAAGAGGGTGCTGGTGTTGGTAGGTCCATAATAGCCTGTTTTTTGAACCCAAATAAGTTCATAGGCATGTTTATTTATTTCAAATCATGCTTTGTAATTGGGCATTGATTGCCATTTTTCAAATCACAATGACCCCATGGTAGAGTATGTATGCCACATGATAAAATGCATCTTTTATCATCATGCGGGTCCAGAGCCACTTTTCTTACAACATTTGTAGTCAACAAGTGATCCACACTCTGAATTCTTTTTTCTGATGTTCTGATTGTGCTACATGATTTGAGACAATTTTTGTAATCCTCAAATTTAAGCTCTTTGTCTACAGTTACTCTGCCAATGCCCTTGGCTTTTTTTGCAACAGCACCACTACATGTTTCAAAGCTGTACATATTGGCCCTTAACCCAGCAAATGCCACAATAACATCACCAAGTGTCTCATCTTTTAACTTGCCAGGCACCTTTTTGTTGTGGGGTTGAATCTTTGTATGTTCACTGGTATCAAAATATTCAAGCAATGCAGGCTGTGATATATATTGATAAGATATCTTCTGTTTGAATATCAAGAATATATCTATCTGTGTCCATGTACATCAGTTTTACACGATCCTTATAAAAAGGCTTCAACACATCATAATACAATATAATTTGGCCAATTCCAATATCACAACCCCTACATAAATAGGCTTATCAAACTTAATCTTTGTTTTTTTCATATTGAAAAGTGCCATATTTTCATCATAAGTTCTTCTATAATTGAAATTAGGCTTTGTAATCAATTTTTTGCTCTGGCTGAGGACAGTAATTATTTTAACATCAGTATGTTTTCTGACATTTTCTATGGTTTTGCCATACACTGAATTTACCATCAATTTAAACAAAGTTTTATCAAATTGGCTCAATGCAGATGTTCGAAGCTCTGTGTTTGTATCAATATATGGCTTCAACCATCTTGAGTGCCTGAACCTTAAGACTTTGCCAACTTTGGTCACTTGAACACCATGATTCATCAGGAACTGGAGGTTTTTGTAATATATGACACAATCCTGTTTTGGCTCTAGAGTCATCATCAATTTCTTCTGTTTAGAGCCAGGTGAGCACTCAACCTCAGGAATTGGGGGCAGATCAGAAAATTGCTTGTGTAAATCATCAGGAATTGTCAGATCCACTTCTAAGAACAGGCCATAGTCACTGTCATCAAAATCCTGAAGTTCTTTAATATTGAAATCTTCAACCCACTCAAGCCCTGCATATGGCAATTTATCCATCATAGCATAACAATACAGGCTATTGGCATCCACATACAGTATATAATTGGATGGCAGTGCTGGATCATAATCAGGAATATATTTGTTGTTAGCTCTGGCATATCTCTGAGAACATTGCACCATGCCTCCTCTTATACATTGCTCCATAAACAGATACATGTCTTGATCCTGGATCAGATCCAATTGCATTTTAGTGTTTAAAAACATTGCAGACCATGCTAGGCCTGGTGCACTGTAAAAATACATTGGGTCCAGCTTATAATTTTCCATGGAAGATTTTCTAAATGCCTGAAGTATATCGGCTAAGAGAGTGACATCAAGTTTTAAATATGCCTTGTGATAATCACCAAATGTCTGGCATTTTAAATTGTTCCACATCAACTGGGCATGGTGATAATCATCATCAGTGATTCCAGATCCTCTGAGTTTGCTGTAAAACTCTTGTTGTGGTGGCAGAGCACACTCATCAAATTTAGAAAAACCTGTAACATAGTCATATGGATATACACCCTTCCGCCTAATTAATTTCAGGTCCTGATTTGGAAACAAAGCACATGTGATTTTGAATTGATGAACAGATAATTGAGTGGCCAGTGTAGCCAGGCTAGCAGACAGAATTCTGTAGGAATCAAGAAATCTTAAGTGAATGGGAACACCATTAACTTTAATTATCTTGCTAATAGCTATATATTTCTCATTATTTTCTGCTAACATATTTAAATACTGCTTGTCAAACCCATCGTACTTGATCAGATGATGGAAATCATAATTGGATGCCCCGTGACAGAATATTGGGACAAATTTTGGTCTCTGGGTCTTAATATTACAGCTATTACACAGGGCCATTTTGAATTTACCATCTGTATGAGAATGGTGTTTCACCTTGATATTTGTATCTGAAAATTCAGAATCACATACCGGGCATTTTTCTGCATTGTTGAAATCTTCAATCTGATCCTCTGTTAAAGGCATCATGGGTTTTGATTTTAATAAGATATTAGATGCTATGTCATGGCACTCATTTTCTATTCTATGTGCAAATTCTTTGATGGCATCTGCTCCCATGTATAAATATTCTTTACTAACCACACCATCCTGTACAACAACATAATAAAAACTAGAAGGTTCATGTAACTGGTATGATGTAATTGAAGATTCATCAGGATCTGGGCTGCATTATGCAAGGGGTTTGAGGTTTGATTCAAAATCACAGACTATATATGCTGGGTGTTCCAACAAGGCTTCAAATTTTTTGAATTTGGCATTTTTACTTGGACTAGGCATCACCATATGAACAGGTTTATGGTTGCCACAGTATTTTAAATGTTCAATTAACTTGTTTTTAGCAATTTCTGCATTTTTTCCCGAACCCCATTTACCATTTTTTGACCATCAAATACAGTTAAACATCTTCGGCACAACTTAAATATTCTATTAAATTTGTCTAGTTGTTTTCTTACTAAAGCTTCAAGATTATGTATCATAGTGTAATGATATGTATCATCTCCTTCAATTAAGAGCAGATCAATCGGAACAGCAGAATCATCATCAAGTGTACTGATTCTGAGAGGATCTATCAAGCAATTGACACGGCCAGTAGAACAAATAAATACATTAATAGATAATTGTTTACCATTGATATCCCTGGCCTTTTTTTCAAATTTATCAATATTCTGAACAGACATTGGATATTCTAAGCCTTCCATTGCTTCATCAAAATCATGTTCATGCTGTTTATAATAAGTTATTCTCTCAGGATGCCTTAAAACTGGAAAAAAAGCAGCTAAAATACACCACAGGAAACATTTCTCATCATTATTTTCTATGTTAACCACGGCTCTTTTGTTTTTAATATTATCAGGTAAAGCTACATATGTGGAACCTTGTGATGCGTTAAATTTAGAAATATTGACATAGAGCTTGTGTGGAGTTCCGCATGGGCTCCAACCTGATTCTTTTGCAGCAAATTCAGAGTGTTTAATATTCAATTGATCTATCAAACTGCTTCTTATTTTGTCTGAATTTGCATTTGAATATGCAGCTACAGTTTCTGTTATGTGGGGCTGTGTAAATTTTGTGCCATTTGGCTTCTTATATTGTGTAAACAATTTGAGGGACAGCTTATAAGAGCCATTTTGTGCATTTAGAATTGCCTGCACATCTGGATTTATACTGTTCAAAAAATTCTTAATGTCACATCTTGGCTCTGATACAAAACGGTGATCCCTAAGTTGGCCATTAAAACTGCTATGGATGGGTTCATAACGTGGCTGCTTTGCTGCTCTAGCATTAACAGGTGTTTCATGCTTCCTTTTCAGACCAGATGTAGATGGCTGTGAGGGCAATGTTGATGACTGTGCAGAACAAGTATCTATATGTTTATATGTGAAGTATTCCATGCTATATTTTCTATGGCATTTTGGGCATATTTTTGTGGGTGTTCTGCATTTGTCTGGATCACAATTCCTTTGGTGCCTAGCCCAATTGGGGCTGGTTATATTCTTATTGCATTGATTACAATATTTTTGATTTGGCATTTTTGTTGTTGGTTTATTATATATATTTCTTGGGGTTCAAATCAAAATTCTATGCTTAATAAAAATATCAGTTGGGTTCAGCAGTGTGCTTTGTATACTTAGTGTGTGTGTGTGTGTGTATGTGTGTTAATATTTTTGGCTTTGGTATTTATATAAAATTTCTTGGGGTTCAAATCAAAATTCTATGCTTAATAAACCTATGACAGGTTGTATAAAGCTGATAGCCTACATGCACAAAGATAGAATAAGTACAGAAGCACTGCCCTAGCACAAATGCATGTCTACACAGGCATGTCCCAGAAAAACAATGACCTAATACCATGTGTCATGTATAACAAACTGGGGCAGATATAAACCTTTTGTTCAATGTATTACAAATATGTTTGATATGAATAATAAAAAATTCTGTATATTAAATCAAACAAACCTATAATTCAATTTATACAAATCTGCTATATTTCTGTGTTTAAAAAATATGAGGAGCACTGCAACAACACACCCTTACTCTTCAACAACTCTCACAATACTGGCTGATATGAAATGCAAAATCTCTTTATATAGCCTAAGCACGGACCGCATTGAAAACATCTGAAACAATAAGCCAATCAGAATATAACACATCATCACATTATGTCATAACCAACCAATCAGAAAGCAACACATCCCTAATAATTTATTGCATAATATTGGGTAATAATTTGTTGCACAACATGATGCAATAGAAATAAACCAGAAATAAGCCACAAGTGGGCCGGAAGTGGACCGGAAGTAGACAATCCGGAAGTGGACCGGAAGTGGACCGGAAGTGAACCGGAAGTGGACCGGAAGTGGACCGGAAATGGACCGGAAGTGGACCGGAAGTAAATATGTGTGGGTGGGGGTGGGTGGCTTTTTGGCATAGTTTTAAGTGTAGCCAAAAAAATATCAAGAGGGGCCTATTTTTAACAAGCTTATGGACAACAATCTCACAGATGCAGCTTTTGTAAGTGTAGGCAAATCAATCTGAGAGGGCTCATCATTTCACGGGAAATTCCCGAGGGCATTTTTACAAAAATCTTGGATTAGACAGAGTACCACACTTAAGCAATAAGCTCATATGCACATCTTGAGTTAGTTTTAAGTGTAGCCAAATCTGCCTGAGGGGGCTCATCATTTCTCGGGTTTATAATAGCATCAATTACACTACTTCTCCTCGATGGCACGATTCAGATAAACGAATTTTCGTACTGGTCTCACGGCAGAAAAGCTAGCGTTCCCACCATGACCTTGATATCGAATCGTGGTGTCCAGAAAGCAGGAAACATTCCTCTGGCACGTTGGAACGAAACGCACAACATATATGAAATACACGAAGACGAAGGTCTTACCGTTTTCGACGTGAGTGCCGGCGATAAGCTGATCATTCAAAACACGAGCGAGGTGACACCCTCTTTGAATCCCATCACGCTCGTGCTTCTCTTCAAACGTAATCTCTAAAAATGTCTAGGCAAGCCATCGTCGAAGAATTGCATAAACCTGCACGCCGCAACTACGAACGTTTAGCGGTGGTAACCAAGGGCATCGATGACCTCTGGGAAAGTGACCTCGTGGAGATGAGTAGCGGCAAGTTACAAAATGTACATAAATTAAACAAGGGCAACAAGTACCTTCTCACTGTCATAGACACATTTTCGAAATTCGCATGGGCTCTACCTTTGAAAGCCAAAACGGGATCGTGCGTCACGGAAGCATTCAAATTAATTTTTCTGCACACGGACAAGGGGAAGGAATTCTACAATGCCACGTTCAGGCAGTTTATTCGAAAACACGACGTTCAACATTACTCGACCTTCAGTGACGTCAAAGCCAGCATCGTGGAAAGATTTAATCGCACTCTGAAATCGCGCATGTGGTCACGCTTTACGCTTCAGGGAAGCTACAAGTGGGTCACCATTCTTCCGGAACTCGTTAACGATTATAATCACACGGTGCACAGAACGATAGGCATGAAGCCAGCTGACGTTACGAAGTCCGACGAGCAGCGCTTAATTTCTACCGTTTACTGTCCAAAGTACACACCCACGACAAAAAGACCTAAATACAAAATTGGAGACCAGGTGAGGATCAGTAAATTGAACCGAACGTTCGACAAGGGTTTCACACGAAACTGGAGCACGGAAATTTTTACCGTGGTTCGCGTTTTACCCGGGAACCGTCACACGTATATAATAAAGGACAGTGGCGGTGAAATTTTATTGGGGCGCTTCTACGAGGAGGAACTCTCTAAAACTAAATACCCCGACACGTACCTTATCGAAAAAGTTTTGCGTAAGAGAGGTGACAAACTTTTGGTGAAATGGCTGGGACTTCCGGAAACAAGTTGGATCGATTCAAACGAGGTGATTCTATGAGTACGTGGAATGTTGTGAAACGTTTACCTGATTCGGAAAGTCAAACGAAAAAAAGGAACGGCGAATTGCTCCCCGACAGCATACGGTGTCTGATCGTAGGACCTTCGGGGTGCGGAAAGACGACACTGCTCATTGATAATTTTATCCTCGCACCCAATTGGTTAGACTGGGAAAACATACGCCTCTACGTATTTTCGAAAAGTCTCGAACAACCGAAATACCAGCAACTTATGAAACTGTACGAGGGACTTGGCATTGCAACTTTCGCATCTGAAATTATTCCACTGGACGATTGTCTCGAGAATTCCGTTGTGGTGTTCGACGACATGATGTTGGAAAATCAAAACGAGATCGTAATTTTTTCACTCGAGGTCGTCACAAAGGATTAGATTGAATCTACCTGGCACAAACTTTTTCCAAGGTTCCGAATCAACTGCTACGCGATAATGCTAATTTTATTTGCTTGTTTCGACAAGACCACACCAATTTAAAACACGCACATGATGATTACGTAGGGGCTGAAATGAAATACAATCTATTTTCTAAATTCTGCTCCTACTGTTGGAACCAAGGTGATTTCGGATTCGTGACCATTCACATGACTCGAAAAGCAAACCATGGAAAGTATAGGAATAAATCAAACGTTTATCTAGACGTCTCAGAGGCTAACAAGAGGAAAATTTCAGATTTGCAACGAGAAGAAGAAAATCACAAAAAAATAAAATATCAACGGTCGTGAGAATCTAAAAAATAAAATTTGAATTTTTTTTTCAAACGTCTCAAGCATATATAAAATAACCATTATAACAAAAAAGTGAGTGATAGAAAAGTGGATAGTCTCAAGCGGGTGACGGCAAGAAAACTACGAGAACCAAACGTATAGGCTGAGAATTCGACGTTTCAGAAACGTTCCGACGTATATAGAAAAATGTCAAAACGTCAATTTCAAGAAAACGAAAATCTCAAGTTGCGTGAATATCTAGTGAAACGCTTCAAAGGTTGGAATTCCGAGAATCGCGGCTTGTAGGAAGAGAAGAAACGTCAAGACCAACCTGTGATCGATGCCATCAGCGGTCTAGGTAAAGAAATTAAAAGTGTCACGGAACAAAATAAAGATTTGATCAACGAACTCGTAGCACTCGCAGCTAAAAGTGACACTGTACCCACGCCCATTTCGAGCATTCCTTGAACGCCGTTCGATCTGAAGGACGTACCGGCACGACATCGAGCCATAAGCAGTTCTTCGTCTTCGGATAAGATCGAGTTGAGACCTTTGGCACGAGACTACCTGAGCACGGGGAAGTTCGATAAGGATGAAGTGTTCGGATTGTATCCGAGCATGGAAACCAACGAGGGTGTGATTTGGAAGATTGGAAAATCGAAAGTCACCTTCGAAGGCAACGACATTAAAGTTAATTTAGGCGAGAAGAATAGTTGGACCAGGTATCCGGGTACGGTGGGACTGTGGGAACTCCTTGCCAAAAAGCAGCCGAAAGATTACACGGACGAAGATTACCAGAGTTACAGGGAAATTCTGATCATGACGGATGCCATGTACCAGAACAACGATGCCTCGCAGAATAGGTGAAATCGAGCAGCGGTGAGAAGTACAGGAATCTCATCAAACCGATTTCAAACGAGGTGAAGAGTGGAAGCGGCGTCAAACGCTACAACACGTTACCCAAATAATTCGTTTGGGTGGACGACGTAAGGAAGCTCGCGGACGGATTGTTAGTGATAGCCGGTGAAGAGAATGCAGGCAATCGTAATTTCTACAACGAGAAGGTTGGCATCGTGGACATGATCAGCACGAAACTTTCCAACTTGATCGTGAACGACGACAAGGGCATAGGTTACCTGATCAAAATCATCAACACGCTGCCTCCGAGATTCTGGAACGTGGCGGAAAGGGACTCGTGAACGACATCATCAACAAGTTACCTTTCGAGATGCATTTACATGGCTACCAGTACTGCGGACCGGGTACCAAACTCGAGAAAAGATTGGAGAGAGGAGACAAGGGTGTGAATCCGTTGGACGCGGCATGCAAAGATCACGACATCGCTTACAACACTCGCACCGATCTGGATGCACGTCACGTAGCAGACAAGAAATTGGAACATGGCGCTTTCGAAAGATTCGTCAGCAGAGACGCTTCTTTGGGTGAAGGGGTCGCCGCATGGGGCACCACCATCGCCATTAATACGAAACAAAAATTTGGGTGGGGTATATAAATAACATACAGTAAAAAAAAATAATTACCAACATGTCTTGTATAACCGACTTAGCGCCCGAACTACTATGTAAAATATTCAAACACGCAGTAAACGGAGATGTAGGGAAACTTTTAATCATAGCAAGATCAACGCCGGAATTTCGTATCCCTTGTGAAATGGTTGTCAAGGATTATCTTCGGGAGATCAGTGGCATGAGGTGCGGTGATCTCGACAGTCTTCTTTCGGCTGCAGGGGAAAAATTAAACGAAAAAATGGACGAACTGCACGAGGCGAGGCAGGGGAGAAGACGATACACGGATGATTGGCGCAAGTCTAAACAGGAGACTGAAGATATAATCACGCACATCTTCGCGTTTTCCGAAGCACGAACTTTCTTCCTCTGTGAAAAAAATAATAATATATACGTGTCAAAACTTGATATATAAAAACACACATCGTGAAAAAAAAATATTTTCGGTATATAAATAACACACATTGTGAAAAAAATCAAATTTCTATAACACCCTGAAATTTCTCTTTGATATGAAGTCGACAAACCTTACGCGATAACTTCCGGTTGAATTGTTTCTACCCAGTATGGTCCCAAGGTGCGTCTGTTGCTCAACGGACAATACAGTCTATTTTTACCAGATCGATACGCTATCATGTTATCCGATGAGAAGCTAGCTATTTTAATCGAGAACAAAACTCAAATCGTGTACAAGGGGACAAAGGAACTTCTTGGTAAGAAAACGAAGCACGTAATAGAATTTGTGTAACGAGTGCGCGGAGTATATAAAATAACATACCTTGAAAAAAAAAATTACATGAAACAAAAAAAAATCTCAGAACTTATATATATAAATAACATACCGTGAAAAAAAACATGAAGGCCAAGGGTGTCGTGTACCAGATACCATACTCCAATCTAAAAAATCTAGGTGCCCTGGATGGGTTACTCACCAAGAAACAACGCGAGAAGAAACATTCTTGCCTGTCCAAAGGACACGGAATTAAATTATGCTCAACACTCCACAATTGAGACGGTTGCAGCGTTCGCGGAAACAGCAAAAGATCGGAGGTTTCATATTCAGCATCGCGGCTATCCTGGCAGCATTGGGGGCCGTTGGAAGTTTGGCTGGGGGTAGCGCCGCCATCGCGGAAACCGTCATCGACTCGAAGAAGAACAAGGCGGAATTGGAAGAACAGAAACGTCACAACCTGGCCATGGAGAAGAAAGGGAAGGGCGTCATGAGGAAGCTTAAAAAAAAGAAACAGCACTCACCAACCGAGACATTGAATCTCTGATCAATCCATTACAAATCAAACACTTCAGAGGCGTTTTCATGTCCGACTCGTTACCTTCAACCGTTAAAAGAGGAGAATGTGTCGTAGTCAACTTGGACAGTCAAGAAAATCCAGACACGCATTGGAGTAGTTGTATTTACGGGGGGATAAACTCGAGAAAGTACGAACCCCTCTCCAGCAGCTTTGGCCATACTTAAAACTTGCTCAACATGCCCATATGAGTTTTTTGCTCAAGTGTGGAGCTCTTATAATTCAAGATTTTTGTAAAAAATGCCCTCGGGAATTTTTCAGAAAGTACGAACCCCTCTCCAGCAGATTTGCTATACTTAAAACTTGCTCAACATGTTCATATAAGTTTTTTGTTTAAGTGTAGCACCTGCCTAACCCAAGAATTTTATAATTCGGAAAATATCAAACCCCCCTCAAGCATATTTACAAAAATTGCATCAGTTTGTCTATAAACTTGTATCCATACCCACCTATACATATTTACTTCAGGTTTAAGTTCAATTGGATACTATTCAATTTGCTTATCCAATATTAAAACAATACAATATGCAGAGCCTACCTCTAGAATCGCTTCGTGTTTGCATGTTTCTCCTCTGTGTCAGTGTGTGGAATTCCCGAGACGGTAGTATTGATTTTTGCTTTGCATGTTTCAGCGCCAGTATTTACAGAAATTCCCGAGTATTGCATCATTCAGTATTGTGAGACTGACTGAGGAGAACAGATGTGTTGATACAGTACTTCTCATACTTACAGGTTTAAATTCATATTGAACAATATAAAATCTGATATTTGTTGTAATCCACTCATATTTAGAGTTAAGCTTATATTTGTCCCAGCCTGTTATACATAACAAGGTTATTGCTATTCAAGACATGCATGTCCGTGCAGGCATTTGCGCTGGGTCAGTGTGAATGATTTTTACATTTGTGGGCTATTGGCTTTACAACTTGTCATAAGATTAATATTATTAATATTAATCCATAGAGATTAGATTTAAAACCCAGGAAATTTTATATAAATACCAAAGCCAAAAATATTAACACACATACACACATATACACCTACACACACACAAAGCATACAGCTGAACCCATCTGATATTTTTTGTTCAGTATAAAGTTTTGAATTGAAACCCAGGAAATTGTATATAATAAACAACAACAAAAATGCCGAATCAAAAATATTGTAATCAGTGCAATAAGAATATATCCAGCTCTAATTGGGCCAAACATCAAAAAATTTGTAATCCAGACAAATACAGAACTCCCACAAAAATTTTCCCCAAATGCAATAGAAAATATAACATGGAATATTTCACATATACACATAAAAATACTTGCTCTGCACAACCATCCACTTCTGGTCTGAAAAGAAAGTACGAAGCACCTGTTAATGCCAGAGCAGCAAAACAGCCACGCCATGAACCCATCCGTAGCAGTTTTAACGGCCAATTAAGGGATCACCGTTTTGTATCAGAGCCAAGATGCGGCATTGAGAATTTCTTGAACAGTGTAAATCCTAAAGTGCAGGCAATTCTAAATGCACAAAATGGCTCTTATAAGCTCTTTCTCAAATTGTTTGTACAATATAAGAAACCAAATGACACAAAATTTACACACCCCCACGTAACAGAAACTGTACCGGTATATTCAAACGCAAATTTAGACACAATAATAAGCAGGTTGATAAATCAACTGAATATCAAACACTCTGAATTTGCGGCAAAAGAATCAGGATGGAGCCTATGTGGTTCATCACACAAGTTATATGTTAATATTTCTGAATTCAACCCATTACAAGGATCTACATATCTGCCATTACCTGCCAATATCAAAAACAAAAGAGCCGTGGTCAATATTGAAAATACCGACCAGAAATGCTTTTTGTGGTGTATATTAGCTGTTTTGTATCCAGTTTCAAGGAATCCTCAGAGAATAAGTTATTACAAACAGCATGAACATATTTTTGACGATGCAATGGAGGGTTTGGAATATCCAATGTCAGTTCAGAATATTGATAAATTTGAAAAAAGGGCCAGGCACATCAATGGCAAGCAATTATCTATTAATGTATTTACTTGTTCCACTGGCAATTGCTTGATAGATCCTCTCAGAATCAGTACACTTGATGATGAATCTGCAATTCCGATTGATCTGCTCTTAATTGAAAAGGATGGTACATATCATTACACTCTGATACATAATCTTGAAGCTTTAGTGAGAACACAACTAGACAAATATAAAAAAATATTCAAGTTGTGCAGAAGATGCTTAACTGTATTTTATGGTCAAAAAATGGTAAATGGAGTTCGGGAAGAGAGTGCAGAAATTGCTAAAAACAAGCTAATTGAGCATCTGAAATACTGTGGCAATCATAAACCTGTTCATATGGTGATGCCCAATCCAAGTGAAAATTGCAAATTCAAAAAGTTTGAAGCCTTGTTGGAACACCCAGTATATATTGTCTGGGATTCTGAATCGAATCTCAAATCTCTTGCATTCTGCAATCCAGATCCTGAAGAATCTTCAAGTACACCATACCAGCAACATGAACCTTCCAGCTTTTGTTTTATGGTTATACGGGATGGTGTTGTTATTAAAGAATATTCATACAAGGGACCAAATGCCATCAAAATATTTGCACATAGAATAGAAAATGTGTGCCGTGACATAGCATCTAACATCTTATTAATATCAAAGCCTATGTTGCCTTTAACAGAGGAACAGATTGAAGATTTCAACAATGCAGAAAAATGCCCGGTATGTGATTGTGAATTTTCAGATACAAATATCAAGGTTCATCACCATTCTCATACAGATGGTAAATTCTTAATGGCCCTGTGTAATAGCTGCAATATTCAGATCAAGAGACCAAGATTTATCCCCATATTTTGCCATGGAGCATCCAATTATGATTTCCATCATCTGATCAGGTACGAGGGGTTTGAGAAGCAGAATTTAAATATTTTAGCTGAAAATGATGAGAAATATATATCTATTAGCAAGATAATTAAAGTTGATGGTGTTCCTATTCACATAAGATTTCTTGATTCTTACAGATTTTTATCTGCTAGCCTGGATACACTGGCCACTCAATTACCTGATGATAAATTAAAAATCACACGTGCATTGTTTCCAAATCAGGACCTGAAATTAATTAGGCGGAAGGGTGTATATCCATATGACTATGTTACAGATTTTTCTAAATTTGATGAGTGTTCCCTGCCACCACAAGAAGAGTTTTACAGCAAAATCAGAGGATCTGGAATCACTGATGATGATTATCACCATGCTCAGTTGATGTGGAACAATTTAAAATGCAAGACATTTGGTGATTATCACATGGCATATTTGAAACTTGATGTCACCCTCTTAGCTGATATATTGCAGGCATTCAGAAAATCTTCTATGCAAAATTATAAACTGGACCCAGTATATTTTTACAGTGCCCCGGGCCTAGCATGGGCCGCAACATTTTTCAACACCAAAAAGCAATTGGATCTGATCCACGATCAAGATATGTATCTGTTTATGGAGAAATGTATAAGAGGAGGGATGGTACAATGTTCCCAGAGATATGCCAGAGCAAATAACAAGCATATGCCTGATTATGATCCAGCACGGCCATCAAATTATATACTGTATGTAGATGCAAACAACCTCTATGGTCACGCTATGATGGATAAACTGCCATATGCAGGGCTTGAATGGGTTGAAGATTTCAATATTGAAGATCTTCAGGATTTTGATGACAGTAACTGTGGCCTCTTCTTAGAGGTTGATCTGACAATTCCTGATGATTTGCACAACAAATTTTCTGATCTGCCCCCAATTCCCGAGGTTCAGTGCTCACCTGGCTCTAAACAGAAGAAGCTCATGATGACTCTGGAGCCGAAACAAGGCTATGTCATATATTACAAAAACCTCCAGTTCCTGATGAAACATGGTGTTCAAGTGACCAAAGTTGGCAAAGTCTTAAGGTTCAGGCACTCAGAATGGTTGAAATCATACATTGATACAAACACGGAGCTTCGAACATCTGCAAAGAGCCAATTTGATAAGGGCTTGTTTAAATTGATGGTGAATTCAGTGTATGGCAAAACTATTGAAAATGTCAGAAAACATACCGATGTTAAAATAATTACTGACCCCAGCCGGAGCAAAAAATTGGTTGCAAAGCCCAACTTCAATTACAGAAGAATTTATGATGAGCACATGGCACTTTTCAACATGATGAAAACAAAGATCAAATTTGATAAACCTATTTATGTAGGGGCTGTGATATTGGAATTGTCCAAATTACATATGTTAATATTGTATTATGAGGTGTTGAAACCTTTTTATGGTGATCGTGTAAAACTGATGTACATGGACACGGATAGTTTTGTTCTTGATATTCAAACAGAAGATGTTTATCAAGATATGTCACAGCCTGAATTGTTTCAATACTTTGATACCAGTGAACATACAAGAATTCAACCCCACAACAAAAAGGTGCCTGGCAAGTTAAAAGATGAGACATGTGGTGATGCTATTGTGGAATTTGCTGGGTTAAGTGCCAAGGTGTACAGTTTTAAAACATGTAGTGCTGTTGTCAAAAAGGCCAAGGGTATTGGCAGAGTTACTGTGGAAAAAGATCTTGTATTTGAAGATTATAAAAATTGCATCAAATCACAGAGTTCAATTAGAACATCAGAAAATAGAATTCAGAGTGAGGATCACTTGTTGACTTCAAATGTTGTAAGAAAAGTGGCCCTGGACCCACATGATGATAAGAGATGCATTTTATCATGTGGCATACATACTTTACCTTGGGGGCATTGTGATTTGAAAAGTGGCAAACAATGCCCAATTACAGAGCATGATTTGAAATAAATAAACATGCCTATGAACTTATTTGGGTTCAAGAAACAAGGTATTATGGAGCTACCAACACCACAACCCTCTTCTGATATGCTGTCTAAACTGAGTGGCTTGTTAATTATTCATCTGAACAGCATACTTACAGATGTTGATGATGAAACAGGTAAAACATTGTACATATTTAACAATAATTTAAATCATTACCAATTACCTGTAGGTGGTCAATTGCAATTTATTACAACCCCTGAGGGTGATGTTAAAATTTCAATAGGGAGAAATATTTATAGAATTAAGCACTCAAACATGATTTCTGGCACTGTATATACTGTTTCTGCTGGTGACTGCTTATATATTGAGGTCCCTGGATCATATGATAAGCTTATACCTTTTTTTATAGAATTAAGAATCAGATACTCTATAATAAATAACCACTAAAACAAAAATGCCTAATGATATATTTGGCCATACAAGACATGAAGATCACAGTGATGAGATTCTGATGCTTGATGTCAGAGTCAAGAAATTAAGAAGTGATTTACAAGCTTTACAAACCACACTCAATGCCAGTCTTCAATTAGAAATTACAAATTTACAATCACAATGCATGGACCCTCTTCTTAAAATTGATTCTGAACTCAAAGTGCTGCTTCAAAAATATACTGACCTGGCAACATTGGATAATTTTCAAAGTTTGGAAGAAGCTGTAGCAGCTCTTCAAGCCAAATTTAAGATCCAGGCTACCAATTCTGAGCAATTAAAACAGCAATTAGAAGAGCAGATAAATAATGTCCAGACACAGCTCCAAACAATTGTCAAAAGCATAAAATCACAAGAAGATTTTGATCTAGTGATTTCCACTCTAAAGGAACAGATTCAGTCACTCCAAATACCTAATCTGGATCCCCTGAACAATGCCATAGCCGAGGTTAAAGAAAAAATTGAAACACTTGAAAATTTTATGAACAACTTGCCATCTTCTGATGCTTTGAATGCAATAACTCGGAGTGTTGCAAATATCAAGCTGCAACTTGAAACATATGAAGATTTTGGAAAAATTCAAAGTTCCATAACCCATCTTGAGGGTACAATAGCAGCAGTGCAAAGTGATTTGGCAAATGTACTAGAATCCAGATTGCCTGGGATTGTAGATACACTTGTCAGTGTCCAGCAACAGATCACAAAGCTTGAAAACCTCAACACTGAATCTGAGCTATCTCATTTTCATCACTTGATCGATGATATCCAAACAAAGCTTGAAATTTTACAACAATCCACACCCTCTCAGGCAGATATAGCCCTGCTCCAAAATGCTATGCAAAATGTGGCTGATGCTACTGAATTAAACAATGTAAAATTGGCACTTGAATCTTTGCAGAATACAGTATCAAATCTGCCTACATCACAGGAACTTAAAAATATTAAGGGAGCTGTGAATAGGATATTGAAATCAGAAGATATCAAGAATATCCAAGCAGAGATCAAACAACTTACTCAGACAGTGGCCACTCTACCAACCAATCAACATATTAATGAACTGCATGCCCTGTTTGAGGATATCAGAAGACAGGTCCATGATCTTACTGCTCAAAATTCAAAATTGGCAGTTGTTGAAAATTTACAGCAAATTGTAGCTAATATCAAGCAACAGCTAGGAACCATGGAATCCAATCAAGCAAATGCTCTGTCTGTTTTTGCCACCCAGCTTCAAGAGATTGTGCAACAATACAAGAAACTTGTTGTGGACGTAAAGATCAAGCCAGGCCATGATGATGTTGTTAGGACCATCAATGAGCACCTTGAATCTGTAACGAGTAGATTGCTTACAGCAGAAAAAGAAATAACAGGCATAATCGAGAATCCAAAACATACAGTAATTCTTGAATTGTACAGCATCCCCAACAAAGAATATGATTCACCATTTACACCAGGTGGCAAAATATATATGCTGTCCCCTGCACAATTTTATTACCAGTTTTTTGTTGGGGGCACATTGAGACCAATCAAGATCAAATATTGGCTTCAACCACAGGCACACCACTACCCCACCTTATCAATAACAAATGCTGACAACAAAGTGAAAATCACCAGTGTAGAGTTAGAGGATTTTACAGATCCCAATACATTAGAAACAGCCTATACTGAAGATGATGGCACTTTGGAATTTAAAATACAAATAGGGGACAAATTATATTTAGAAAATCCTGCAGTCTCAGCTGCTGAACACCCCATAGTTGCAATATTCTTGTTTTCATATTATGTCTAGACAAATTATTGTTGATGAATTACACAGACAAGCCAGACATAATTTTAAGAGACTCCCAGTAGTCACAAAAGGCATAGATGATTTATGGCAGAGCGACTTGATTGAAATGGCAAGTGGGCAGTTGAAAAACTTAGACAAAATCAACAAGGGCTACAAGTATCTACTCACTGTCATAGACACATTTTCAAAATTTGCCTGGGCTGTGCCACTCAAATCCAAGACTGGAAAATGTGTTACAGAAGCCATCAGAACAATCATCAATCATTCAGGAAGATCACCGCGCTATTTGCAAACAGATAATGGCAAAGAATTTTATAATTCTGTGTTTCAACAATTTATTAAAAGCCAGTCAATAAAACATTATTCGAGTTACAGTGATCTCAAGGCCTCAATTGTAGAGAGATTCAACAGAACCCTAAAAAATCTTATGTATAAACAATTTACACTTCAAGGTAATTATAAATGGCTTAATATTCTTCCAGAACTTCTACATAAATATAACAATTCTATCCATTCCACAATCAACATGAAACCCTCTGAAGTAACTTCATCTGATGAGCAAAAATTGATCAGGACTGTTTATTATCCTAGATACCAGCCAACAACAAGAAAGGCCAAATACAGGGTGGGCGATCAAGTAAGAATCAGCAAATATAAGCACTTATTCAAAAGAGGCTTTACGAGAAACTGGAGCACCGAATTATTTACAGTGGTTCAAGTTAAACCCGGGACCCTTAACACATATATAATAAAAGATCACCGAGGAGAAATTCTCAAAGGCAGGTTCTATGAACAAGAGCTCAGCAAAACTAAACAGCCTGACACATATCTCATAGAAAAAATTATCCGCAGAAAAGGCAACAAGTTACTTGTCAAATGGCTGGGTCATCCGGAAAACAGCTGGATCGATGCAAACAAAGTAATAATATGAGCACCTGGGATGTTATAAAAAGGCTGCCAGAACCTGAACAGCAGAATAAGAGAAATGGCAAGTTGCTGCCTGATAATATTAGGTGTCTTATTGTTGGGCCATCTGCTTGTGGTAAAACTACACTAATGGTTGATAATTTTTTATTGGCACCCAACTGGTTAGACTGGAAAAACAGGCACTTGTATATCTTCTCTAAGAGCTTGGAACAATTAAAATATCAGCAGCTGATGAAGCTATATGATGGATTGGGTATAGCCACTTTTGAACCAGATGTTAAGCCGCTTCACGAATGTCTCGATAATTCTGTTGTTGTATTTGATGACATTATACTGGATAATCAAAACAAGGTTAGAAATTTCTTTACACAGGGCCGACACAAAAACATTGATTGCTTCTACCTGGCACAGACTTTTTCTAAAATACCGAAGCAACTGATCCGAGACAACAGCAATTTTATATGTGTGTTTCATCAAGATCATACCAACCTCAAACACATACATGATGAATATGTAGGTGGGGACTTGAGCTTCAATAATTTTTCCAAGTTTTGCAGCAAGTACTGGAGCCAGGACAGTTATGGGTTTGTCACAATTGATATGACAAGAAAACCCAATAGTGGCAAATACAGAAATAAAATCAACGATTTTCTAGACGTTGAGACGTATATAAATAACCATGAAAAGGCCAATCATTGATGATCTTAAGTTAAGAGATTATCTTGTAAAAAGATTTAAGGGATGGAAATCAGAGAACCGTGGAATTTATGAAAAACACAAACAAACAGAACAGCCTGTAATTGATGCTATTAATAATTTAGGTAAGAATATCAAAACTGTTACAGAGCAAAATCAAGATTTGATCACGGAGCTTGTACCTGTAGCTGCTAGGAACATTTTAGATTATCCATTCACCCCACTTTCCAGCATTCATACACCTAGTCCTGTTGCTCCTAGAAGAATTGAAGCTACTCAGGATCCTATTGAATTGGGTCTTCTTGCACAAAAATATTTAACCACACCTAAAGACAACAAAGATGAGGTGTTTGGCTTATATGCTGACACAGAGCTTGATGGCAGCATTATGCATAGAATTGGGAATTTCAGAGTAACTTTTATGGGGGATGATATAATTGTTTATTCAGAATCTCGTCTCGGAGAAAAAGGTGCTTTTGTTAAGTACCCCGGCACACCTGGATTGTGGGAACTGATGACTAGGAAAAGGCCTGGCAGCTATACAGATCAAGATTATGAACATTACAAAGAAATATTAATAAAATCAGATGCTCTATACCAGAACAATGATCCCACACAAAAAAGAGTCAAGTCTAGCAGTGGAGCAAAATACAATAATTTAATCAAGCCCAGATGGTCACAGATCAAGACAGGTAGTGGGATCAAACAATACAACACCCTGCCTAAAGAATTTGTGTGGGTTGATGATGTCAGGAAACTTGTAGATAGGTTATTGGTGATAGCTGGGGAGGAAAATGCTGGGAACCACAATTTTTACAATGAAAAGGTTGGAATTATGGACATGATAAGCACAAAATTGTCTAATTTTATAGTGAATGACCCTAAGGGGATTGGATATCTTATAAAAATTATTAATACTCTACCCCCCAAATTTTGGAATATTTCTGAGGGTCGGGGCCTTGTTAATGACATTATAAACAAGCTGCCATTTGAACTACACATTCCAGGCTATCAGTATTGTGGTCCAGGCACAAAATTGGATCATAGATTAAACAGAGGGGACCCTGGTGTAAATCCCCTAGATGCTGCTTGTAGAGACCATGACATAGCATACAACACACTTTCTGATCTTGACAAGAGACATGTTGCAGACAAGAAATTAGAAGAGGCTGCATTTCGTAGATTTGTAAGCAAAGATGCTTCTTTAAGTGAAAAAATAGCAGCATTGGGAACCACCATAGCTATGAGCACCAAACAAAAACTGGGGTGGGGGCTGTGAATATGTATATAATTAACCTACGATGAAGGCCAAGGGTGTTATGTATCAAATACCTTATGCAGGTCTCAAATCTCTTAAAACTATTGACAGTCTCTTGACCAAAAAGCAGCGCAAGAAAAAAAGCTCTTGTCTTGCAAAGGGGCATGGTATGAAATTGTTGCTTAGTACCCCCCAATTAAAAAAATTACAGCAATCCAGGAAAAAATCACATGTGGGGGGATTCATATTTACTATCCCGGCCATCTTAGCTGCTCTCGGGGCTGTTGGGAGCTTGGCCGGGGGATCAGCTGCCATAGCAAAAACAGTAATAGATGCCAAGAAGAATAGGGCAGAATTAGATGAGCAGAAGCGCCATAACCTGGCCATGGAGAAAAAAGGCAAAGGTGTTAAAAGAGCCATGAATAAGTTTAAAAAAAACAAGAGCCGCTTACAAACCAAGATATTGAAGCTTTAATCAAGCCACTGGGCATCAAACATTTTAGAGGTGTGTACATGTCTGATTCTTTACCGGAACAACCACTCAACAAAGAGTGTGGCATTGTTAATTTGGATGAGTACAAAAATCAGGGCACTCACTGGATCTGTTATCTTAAATATTTAAACGATGAGGCATTTGTGTTTGATTCATTTGGAGGTGTTCCACCTGAAAATTTAATAAAATATCTAAAATCACCTAATCTTTATTACAATAGTGCCCGTGTTCAAAACTTCAAAGATGTTAATTGCGGACATTTGTGTTTATCTGTTCTTAGATATATGTCTCAAATAAATAAACCATCAATTGAAGATTTTCAAAAAGCCTTGTGGTATCTGAAACATCATGGGGGTATTCCATCTCACCAGCCAAAATTCAATATTGAAACTCAAATTGCATGATGACATAGTGTATCCCAAAACAATAGCTCTCAGAGCATTTTACGGCATGTACTTGATACCCAATATTACACACCACAACAACACAATTGCAGTTGGTGATCAAAAAATTGTCATCACTCCAGGGCAGTATAATCTGTCCACTCTAAATGCTCAGTTACCCAGAGGTATAGTGTTAAGTCAAAATTCTGTCACTCACAGAGTAGAGATTGTATCTGCCACGGAGACAGTGGATCTGGGTACTATAGGAGAGCTGTTAGGCTTTGAGAACAACACAAAACTTGAAGCGGCCATCAAACACACTGCTATGAATATACCTAAATTCTTAGCCATAGAGACTCTGAATATTCACTGTAATGTGGCCGAGGGTATGATCACCAAATCAAATGGCATAGGTACTCACAAACAAACTGGCATCATTGCAACATTCAAACCTAATTCCGAATTCATGGAGCCCATCATCTACAATCCATCCCCAACATTATATTTTCCTGTGTGCCATAATAGAATAGATTATATTGAATTGATGGTCACTAATGAAAAAGAAGAATTAGTTGATTTTGCTGGAGCTACAACAACTGCAATCATAGAGATTAATATTTAAATAAAAATACATACAATGGAAAATATTGAGAGTTATGAGCTACAATCATTCCCCCCAAACAGGAGGACATTTGCAAATTTAAATCAACCCAACACACAGATAGAGGTGGATCTTGATGTAGGGGATGGCTTTATACACCCTCACAGAGCAGATCTATACATCAAATTTGATGTCGTAAAGCTCGATGGTACAGATTATCCGGCAAATACAAATATAAGACTTGTAGACAATTTTGTACCGCATCTGTTTTCTGAAATTGAGATCAGAAAGCATGGTGTTGTTATAAACAGAATAGATTATCCCGGTATTACCTCCACGGCTTTGGCCACACTAAAATTATCCAAAACCGAGGCTTCTTACTACAAAATAGGCGGATTTGAAGCTGGTGATAAGATATTATCCAAGAACCACACAGTGCTGTTCCCCATGCGCCTGTTGCCAGGATTCTTCTCGGATTACAAAGATATCATGTGGAAGGGGGGGTTAAGAATTACATTTAGAAGAGCTGCCAATGATGATAATGCTTTGATGAGGTACAGTGCGATAAACCCTACAGGGGAAGCTCTGCCCAATACCTTACCTGATGAAGGCAAATGCATTATTCAGACTATGCAGCTAAGAATCCCGGTTGTTGAATATGAGGCCGGCTATGCTCTTAAATACAAAGCTGATATCCTAAAAAATCCGCAAATTCCTCTGCAATTTTACACATATCAATGCGTACAGAAGGTTGCCACTGGTACTTATTATGAATTTGATGCTACAAATTCATTCTCCAGTATTCAATTTGACATGCCTGATTTTGTGGTGGTACTGTTTCAGACTGGGAGACACAATAATCAGGAAAAAAATTCAAGCAAATTTGATAACTGCAACATCAAGAACATATATCTTAAAAATGGCAGAAATGAGGTTTTTCCTAGAGAAAATTATAATTTAGACATGTCCAAGGGTGATTTTCTCAAATTATATGAAGCTTTTTCGGCTTTCAAGCGTGTCACTACTGGCAATACTGACATGTACTACACTCCAGATGAATTCAAGACACAGAGACCCATGTTTGTAATTAACACTTCGAAAAGGAAACAGGTTGTGGTGAATGACAGAACAAACATTAAAATTATCTGTGAATTCCACGAGGCTTTACCAGATGACACCATATGCAGTGTCATTCTCATAGGTGAAAAATCATATGTTTATGATGTAAGAAATGAGCGAGTCACAGAGCAGTTCTAGAAGCACGATTCAAACACAGAAGCCCTTTGGATATAAAACAATACTTTACCGTCAGTTACCTACCCATTTTATAGCACCTCTGCTCGTGGCAAAAAAGCTTTTACCTACCCAGCACATTTGCCAAAAACTGAAATACAGAAATATTGTAATAATTATTCTGTAAGTTACAGACTTGTGTACAACAAGACCAAACCTAAATACAATTCAGTTTGCATGACAATATCCGAGAAGGAATTTCCTCAATATGATGGATGGTCCCTGAAAGAGTGCATAGTGTAGATAAGAATTTTTCTTTGAGTTCCATGACAAATGACATGTAATTTTCCTCGGAAAAGGCACAGTGTAGATAAGAATTTCTCTTTGAGTTCCATGACAAATGACATGTAATTTTCCTCGGAAAAGGCACAGTGTAGGTAATATCAACAGATATAATCACTCATGCATTTACTAATGTCTCTTTGATGATGAATAACTCTCTGAAAAGACACAATAAAGATTAAATCTATTGGCATTAATTTCCCGGGCAAGCATGATTAATTGTTGGCAGAAACATGGGACTGATCAAAAGATTGGAAAGAACATGGAATGTTTACTTGACCTCCATTCTATTGTATCGATCAGGCAGTTTTGCCCGTATTGTTGAGCTGATATTTTTACCCAGATAACAAAACTCTGGTGATTCTTAATAGAGAATAATTTTGCTCTGTTATACAACATTTTTACTAAATTTAAGATCTGGGGGCTATCAACAAAACAAAATTATTCTCAAAATCTCACATATGGAATGCCACATCTATCAGGACTCGAACCCAGAGCCCCTTGTTTACAAAACTACAATATTAACATTTTGCCATCAGATTTTATGAGGACTCAAACCCGAACCTTTTGATTACAAGACAATAAAAACTATGCACCACACTCCACTCGGTCTCAGAACCCAATAGATATCAATTCAAGATTCCTGGGATTTTGACAGAAAAACATACTATAAGCTTAATTTCTGGTGTAGCCAAAAATATATCACTTTTTGACAAGTTTATGGACAAAAATCTGGTTGATGCAACTTTTGTAAGTATGCACAAATCAATCTGAGAAAGCTCGTACTTTCTGAAAAATTCCCGAGGGCATTTTTTACAAAAATCTTGAATTATAAGAGCTCCACACTTGAGCAAAAAGCTCATATGGGCATGTTGAGCCTGTTTTAAGTATAGCAAATCTGCTGGAGGGGAGTTCGTACTTTCTCGAGTTTATCCCCCCGTAAATACAACTACTCATTGGATATGTTACCACAAAAATGATAAAGCATTCGTTTTCGATTCTTTCGGAGGTGTTCCACCTACAAATTTAGTCCATTATCTGAAAACAAACAATCCCATATACTACAACGACGAACGCATTCAAAATTTCGGAGACGTGAACTGAGGTCATCTCTGTCTCTCCATGCTCGCGTTTCTCTCTAAAATAAATAAGCCGCAGGTGGAAGATTTCCAGAAAGCATTGTGGAACCTGAAACAACATCACGATGGGCGTGTTCCATCTCACGAGCGAATCTTCGATCTTGAAACTCACGCTGCACGACGACATCGTCTATCCTAAATCCGTAGCTCTGCGTGCATTCTACAGCATGTACCTCATACCTAACGTCACGCAGCACAACAACAAAATTAGCGTCGGAAGCGAACATATCGTCGTCACGCCAGGTCAATACAATCTTTCTACTTTGCAAGCTCAGTTACCCAAAGGCACGTACCTTTCTCAAAATTCGGTCACGCACAGAGTGGAAATCGTATCGGCGTCGGAGACGGTGGTCCTGGGCACCATGGGAGAACTTTTAGGTTTCGAGAACGATCACCCAAAACTCGAAGCTGGCATCAAGCACGTAGCAACAAATATTCCTAAATTTCTAGCCATCGAAACTTTGAACGTACACTGCAACGTAGCGGAAGGCATGATCACGAAATCCTCGGACGGATTGTTAGGAAGTCACAAGCAGACGGGAATCATAGCCACGTTCAAACCAAGTTCCGAGTTCATGGAACCGATCATCTACACACCCTCTTCGCCGATCTATTTTCCAGTATGTCGCAACCGCATAGACAACATAGAGTTGGTGGTGACAAACGAGAAAGGCGACGTGGTGGATTTCGCAGGTGCAACGACAACGGCCATCCTGGAGATCAACGTATAATAAATAACACACATAGTGAAAAAAAATGGAGCAAATCGAAAGTTACGAATTGCAATCTTTTCCTCCGAACCGTCGCACGTTCGCCAATTTGAACGAAGCGAACCGGGAGATCGAATATGACGTGGACGTAGGCGACGGGTTCGTTCATCCTCACAGAGCGCACCTTTACCTTCAATTCGACGTGGTGAACAAAGAAAGCGGAGACGCGTTCCCCGCAGCAGCAAATTTGATACTCGTGGACAATTTCGTGCCTCACCTGTTCTCGCAGGTGGATGTGAGGAAACACAACAACGTCATCGACAGAATCGATTATCCAGGCATCACGTTGACGGCAGTCGGAACATTGAAATTATCCAAAACGGACGCAGCATACTACCAGGCGGGATGATTCGAAGCGGGGACGAAAATATCGTCGAGAAGTCACACGGTGCTCTTTCCCATGCGTCTGCTTCCGGGATTCTTCTCGGACTACAAGGAGATCATGTGGAAGGGAGGACTGAGAATCACATTTCGAAGAGCGGCCAAAGACAACGACGCACTGATGCGATACAGTAACTTGAACGCGGACGGTATCACGCCGCTGCCCAACACTTTACCCGAAGAAGCCAAGTGCGTCATCCGGAGCATGGAGTTGAGAATGCCGGTGGTGGAATACGAAACGAACTACGCCCTCAAGTACAAAGCGGAGATCTTGAAAAGTCCACAGGTGCCGATTCACTTTCACAGTTACCAGTGCGTGCAGAAGATAGCGTCGGGAAGTCACATGGAATTCGACGTGAAGACGCAGTTCAACAACATACAGTTCGACATGCCAGATTTCGTCGTAGTGCTCTTTCAGACCCGGAGGGCAAGAATCAGGAAAAAGATTCCAGCAAATTCGACGACTGCAAGATCAAAAACGTTTATCTCAAGAATGGTAGGAACGAAGTTTTCCCGCGCGAAAATTACAACCTCGACATGACCAAAGATGATTACCTCAAACTTTACGAAGCGTTATCTGCTTACAAGCGCGTGACCGAGGGAAACGTGGACATGTACTACACGCCCAGCGAATTCAAACCCACAAGCGGAAGCAGGTCGTGGTTAATGATCGCACCCACATCAAGGTCGTCTGCGAGTTCCACGACGCGCTGCCCGAGGATACCGTGTGCAGCGTCATCCTGGTCGCCGAGAAGTCCTTCATCCATGACGTGAAGAACGAGAGGGTCACGGAGCAGTTTTAACAGGTTTAACATTTTTTCTTGCACAATGAATTACAATAAGAATTTGTACAAGCACGATGATAATATGCACAATAAGAATTTCACCAGTTATCAGTTACAATATCTTTTTCATCCTATCAGTTACAATGTCTTTTTTTTCATCAGTTTCTGCACTATAGCACGAGACAATCAGTTACAATCAGAATTTGCACAAAATTTGTTGTTGTTTTTTACATGAGAAAATTAAAAATGAAATTCTATTCTTTTTTTTACTTTATCGTTTCAGATGCTGTCGAACATCAAAACACATACACATACACACACTAGAAAAAAAGCATGCAACTTTATTTGTAACACACACATATTTTCCATCTTCATCAAGAAAATATTATAATAAACATAATTTTTTATCTATCTCACAAATAAAACTCTATATCCAAAAAATACAACATCAAATAACACTAGAGTCGTTAATACACGTTGCATGCATTACGGAGGTCCTCTGCAGAGTTTCATGGAAGTTTGAGAAAAAAAAACCACGTGAAACTCTACAGAGTTGTGGTTATCTATAACCGCAGCCGTTAGAACCTTTTTTTTTGGTTGGGCACCACGCACACCCTGGCGGGGTTATAGGGACCAGGAATCCTAAAAAACACAATTATTATTATTTGTTTGTTTGCTTGCGTCACAATACGGAAATAATGAGAGGCGCGCGCGCGCGTGTGTGTGTGGCAGAGAGATCACATCGTTCCCGAGAGGTTTACAAAGGTCACGATATATAAACATTGGTCCGGACTTAGAAAAAAATTACGATAAGGTGCATTCGTACTTCAAGGATGAGAAAGTGTTTTTTCTCGTACCGGCTTTTCTGCGCTGTGAAACATCGTCAGCGCAATAAATGAGGCGCGGAACGTGGAGAGAAAGTGAGTTTTTGAGGTTTTGGTGCGATTTTCTTAGAGGTCAAAAAATCAGGTTTGGGGTGGAAGGTACATTTACTGTACTACTCTAAAGTAGGTCAAAGCACGTAGAGGCTCTCGTGTAGTTTAGCACAAAAAAAAATGAATAGGTTAAGTTATATCACGTAAGATCGTGATATACCTACAAGTGCGAGGTGGGAAAAAAAGTGGTGCATTGAAAATTGTACTAAAACATCGCTAAACGCTAAAACATTGGCAAAAAATGTCAAAATATGTCAAAAAGTGATATTCAATTGATAAAAAAAGAGGATACCTACAAAGTGCTACTTAGAAACAATAAACTTACACTACTGGCTAGGATTATTTCTATCTCTCACGAAAATGTTGTTGTTTAAGCACATGTTAAATACATTTCCGATATTTCACAACAAGTGACAAGATTGAAGAAATTGGGTCTTCGTTATAAATCCGTAAACTAAATCTCAATTTAAGAATTTTATGTGTAAGGGCAAATATGAATAATTTTATAAAATCAGTTTCTTTATATCTACAAAGTTTAATATTGTAACATGATAGCTTAGCAATTCTCCCTCGGTTTCAATAATATAGCGTTATCCAATTGGATGTTTATTTTAGGAGTGTGGAATGATGCTACGTGTAAATGGCGACGTCAAAAGTTCCACGTTGGAATTCTTAATTTTGATTTATATAGTTGATGTTTTAAGTCGACTTTGTGCACAGTAATGCTAATCGGAACTGGAAATACAGTTTCATGTGGGATCCAAACCACATTATGCCTCCAGCGGGAATCGAACCCGGGACCCCTTGATTATAAGGGAACGACGCTACCACTGCGTCATCGGGGAAGCTATCGCATTCTTAATTGTTGTCAATCATAACCAAAGATTACTATCGCTATTTAGAATTGGTCTGTCATATAAATTATTAGTTTCTCTTGTGTTATTGTTATGGTGTGAGTTGGTAGCTTGTTAAGAAAAATCAGACCGTTAAGCTGCACCAAGCGCCTGATGTACCAGTTCACGTCTTGCTGTTGACGGTAAAGACGGTGAGCGGATTCTCTCGTGACAAATTTTACTAACCACTGCCTTCGAGCGAGCAGGACCCAACATATCATTTGTTTTAATTGTGCGAATAAGTGTGTAATGCACGTAACTCGGTATTAAATTTTTTGGTCGTTTTAAATTTAAAGTCTTGATGTATATTTGCTATAACGTGTTGCAAGTCGGTGGTTACCTTCCTGGAGGAGTGTTGATCATCTTAATCCCGATACCTGGGTGAGAACTTGTGCTTCCAACTGACTAGCCTAAGCAAGGAACAGATAGTTGCTAATTTATGGCTCCATACCCTGGAGTTCCGATTGTGTTGGCACTTTGAATTGCTTTTGTGACGCCACAACTAAGGGGAGCAATGAAAGAAGACCTTTCCAGTGAAGTGTTTCCCATTGCTCCCTTAGTAATTTTTCCATCCAATTCATTGCCATTTCAAGAAGATGGATCGTGTTGATCGTCAATTACTAAAGAGGCAGGTTCGTACCTAACTGTCCGAAGCATCAGCGTCGTGCTGCAGCCAGTCCTGGAGCGACGCTTCACGTTACCAATGGTTTTGAGTGTCCGCTTCGTTTTTACCCTGAGTGCTGTCCAATGACAGAGAGTGGTGTGGATGGAGGTGACCAGGAGTTTTAATGCCAGAAATGCTTCGAGGTATGACTTCAGCCAACTCCGACGGCTACTGTTTCGTCTCCAGTGACTGTGATGCCTGAGTGGGTCAGTGTTTTGATGGCTTTCTTTGCGGGAAAGAAACGTGAGAGACATGAACAGCTTATCGCAGCGTTTACAGAGAAAGACACAAAACGCGAACAAAAGTTGATAGAGGAGGAGAGAATAAGACTGGAACAGCTGATTGCCGCTTTCTCAGAGAAAGATCGCGAACGTGAGGAAAGGTTGAAAGTTGAAAAAGCGGAGTAGAATAAAAGGCAAGAGCAATTCGTCGCCACACTAGCTGACAAAGAGCGTGAGCGACATGAACAGCTGATCGCAGTGTTAACAGAAAAAGACAGAGACCGCAAGGAGACATTGATGGCCCAGAAAAGAGGAAAAGAGGAGACACCATGAACAGCGTAAAGGTCAGTTATCCGAAGTGGTGGAGCAACTTAGTTCCATTACTGCCAGGATTCAGTTAACTGAAGAGAGGATAACTCAGGTGGAGTCGTCACATCAGAAAATCGTTTGCAAGCAAACTGTGTTAGAGACTGAAGTTGTTGCTGTACAGGAAGAAATTATGGTCGATTGGCATGTGATATCTCGGGATTCCAAACACATGTGCAGAGTACGGTGACGAAAACACGCTCGACTTTCATGGACTCAATAAAATACCTTAGGGAACGAGTGACAATCTTATCGCCACGTTCAGACACGGCGTTCCATGATGGTACGGGTTTAGTTAACCAGAATTTCCAGTGACAAACGAGCGTGACTTAAACCGCAAGTCAGTTCCTGGAGCACAACCAGCTGATAGACGTCGTAATATGGGTAACGTTAGACAGGTAACTACTCATTTAAAGGTAACCATATCTCTTCAAATTGGACAAGCAATAGACAACCAGCGGTATGTACTGAGATACGAAGATCCTTCCGAAAAAGACAGTGTCCAATACCAACATCGTGCGTTTCAAGTTCCCCGTAAGACAGACATGAAACAGCTGCCGAAGTTTGATGGAAACATCGAAGCCCATTCTGCCGATAAATATCTCCGCGAGTGTTCTTAAGTTTCGACTTAATACCCGTGCTAGATGAGTGTGGATTGGACTTGTTATCGAGAATTTTTATTTGCACCGCAGAGCACTGGCTCTCGGCTAATCGCGACCAGTGTTTCGACTATGAGGATTTTTGCGACAAATTTAAATCACAATTTGCTTCTCTTGAAGCGAAACAAAAGACGGCAGTGCCCGCTGCAGATAAATTCGAGCATGGAAAGGTTTGCCTGGAGCTTATACGGGAGCTTTAAAAATCTATGTGAAACCACTGTGAAAACCAGAAGTTGTTACGCTAATCATAGAACAATTACCTTTCGGTGTGCGTCATTTGTGTTTGCCAAATCCACCCAGAAACATTCTTGATCTTACTTACTCCTTTCATGAAAAACTACGAGTCGTGCAAAGAACCTATTGGTTTCAGGCAATATGAGAACACAGGTGGTTACCGACGATGTGATGAAGACGCTAATTCTCGTCGTCCGCAGAATACCAGGTCACAGCAAGTTCGCAGGATTAGGCAGAACGCGCGGCTCAACAGACAGGGTCAGCGATAATATAACCCGTATCCGAACCTCGTCGCCCAGACCAGCAAAACCGCTCGGTGTAAACAGAAGAACGCTTTGACAGGACCAGTCGCTGGACTCCTCCTGGAAGAGGAAACTATTACCGCCAGAACTATGGAAACCGGTGAAGGTCGGATTCACTACAACGAAGACATATAGTTAACGCAGAGACCAATACTGAAGACCTGCATTTAACACCCGAGCAGCAAGAGGCCAATAATAAAACAAGCCGCTATTATTGCAGTCTGGATGGCCACAGTGGCAAGGGAGACTCTCATCCTGCCTAAATAAGTCGTTCCGAGTTGGGCAAGTACCGTACAAGGAGTGAGCCTCAGTAGAACCACATAACATACTGGATTTTAGCTCTACAATAGACCTGTCAAATAGTGAAGAATCTGTCATAAAAAGAGCCATATGTAAAGTTCGAGATTTATCGACAGACTGTAATACTCCCATAGTTAACACCACTATAGCTGGACTGCCCGTTTAATGCGTATTGGTTACGGCAAGTGAAGTATCGTTATTAGATTTCAATATGTAGGAACGTATTGTACAAAGGTATCGTGACAAGGCACTCTCTAAGGAACCTGAAGTGCGTTTGGCTGATTTCATGGCCAGACAACATGTTCGAGTATGTGATAAAATAAAACTATTCATAAATTTTGATGGGCAGGTGTTTCAAATTAACATCTATGCTATGAAAAATCTCCCCGCTGATATATTTTCAAGAATTCCCTATCTACGTGGTTACCAGGCCAAAATAGACTTTCAACTAAATAATTTAACATTTTCAACTTAGTAAGGCTTCGTCCGTCACCGTAAATATTGTATTTGTTGCGAGTGCAAAAGGACAGTGTTAAAGTGTGCATCGTATCTGTGCCGATACTTGGATGGCAACAGCAGACGAACCGGAGTGTTAAGTAGAAGAAAGTCCAAATCTTAGTATTATAGAAAGAGAGAAACGGTTAAAATTAGTGATGAACTAACAGGCCAAAGTTTCCGAAAGGCCAGGAACAGTTAGCGAAATTGAGTGCGAAATCAAAGTTAGTAGAGCAAGTGCCTGTGTATAGAAAGCCCTCCCCATTCCATACCAATCGCCAAATCGCCAAAAGGGATGCACTGAACAGAGAGTTAGCACAGTGAAAAGAATGAGGCATCATTCAAGAAACAATATCAGGGGTGTAAGGGGTGACCTTCCACGTAGTGCACCCGATTGTCCACCTCACTTCAACGTATTACACCCTGGATTGAAAATTTGCAGAGAAACGAGACTCTGGCGACTGTCCCTATGGCCTGTATAATTCTCTGTGTTGTCCAGTTTTGTCCTTACGTGTGCTGAGTGCCCGTTTACAGCCTGAGCTTTTATCTTAAGTCAAAATATTTTAAGATTTTAGTTATTGAACGTTATAGTTGTTATTTTAATGGAAAGGGACTGGACCCCGTATAATGTAACTGGTGCAGAATAGCCGAAGTGCTGACGCACCCAAAATATTAAACTCAAATTCAAAGAAACAATACTAGCTCATCTTTTTCCGCTATTGGTTGTGGACAAGACCGATGGGTCGATAAGGCCAGATCTTGACCTAAGGAACCTGAACTCCAAGATTATTATGCAGCGAAATCATGTACCACCTATTGATGAAGCCATTCGCAATTTAAGGACGCCACATACTCCAGTAACATGGACCTCCTGTGTGGGTACGTTCAGGTAAATATTATGCCCGAGTGCCGTAAATATACTGCGTTCTCAGACTGAGGCCGCTTATTTGAGTTCCTTAAAATGCCCTACGATTTGGCCAACGCCCCCAGTGTCTTCGTATATGTAATGGATCGAATTATTGGAACTGAGACCTCACAATTACTAACTGTGTATCTTGATGAAATTTTAGTACTTGGTCCGGATTTTGAAACGCACCTAGTCCATATAAAAATTGTGCTGCAACGTTTAACTGAAGTTGCGAGGACTGTTAAACTAAGAAGGTGTGAATTTGCGAAAAGAGAAGTATGTTATCTTGGACATTATGTTTCTGGTGAAGGATCGGGGCGTCCTAAGAAGGGTGACGCTATAAGCAAATTTCCTGTTCCGAAGTGTCGTAAGGATTTAAGAAAATTTCTGGACCAACAAATTGGGGCAGTAAATTCATACCGAGATTTTTCGTAAAAGCTGAACTTTTGTATTCTCTCCTTTCAAAAACTGTAAAGTGTTAGTGGTCTGAAGAACACCAGCGAAGTTTCGACCAACTTAATCTTGTGATCTTCTGACACCATATGCCCCAGCTCAGCCAGATTTTGAAAACGAATTTTGTTTGCAATGTGATGCGTGTGTGAAATAACTGGGCTGTGTACTCTTTCAGAGAAAAGGTGGCGAAATTCGTGTCATACAATATGCTAGTCGGAAGTTACGGCTAAACGAGCGCCACTATTCAATACATGAACTTGAGTGCTTAGCGATTGTATACGGTGTAGAAAAATTCTCAGTATATCTTAAATGGAGACCTCTTACTATATTTACGGACCACCGTGGACTTGTCTGGTTAATGAAAGCACAAGACCTAATAGACGTTTGACCAGATGGTCTCTGGAATTACAAGCCTAATAGTTTATCACAGGAAAAAATAAACTACGTGGCTGACACCCTGACCCGATATCCAGTTGAGGAAGACAAGGTTACATCTCCCGAACAGACCACTTTTCACATAAATTATATAATACATACTCGTAATGAAGAAACTGTTATTCAAACGTGGACTAATGCTCAGGGCGAGGATCCCTTCTGTGCTCACATCATCACAGTTTTTTCAAGAAAACCCAGAAGACCTTAAGTTTTAGTGAATCCAAAGTACAACATTTGTGCAAAATGCACGGATATTTATTGTTCGGCAAATCCCAGGAGAATAAATTAAGTGGAAACTTTGTGTATCGGCTTCTGTGAGAGTCCAAATCCTGAAACATATCACGACGAAAAGGTACACTTCGGAATATGTAAAACTCACCTGCAAATTAAGCAAGAACGAAGGTTGATAAATTGAAGATAATTATACAAGAGTTACATATCACACCAAACGTTCATCACGAATTGTTATCAATAGATATTATAGGGAAGTTGACAATTTCATAAGGGTATTATTATTTATTAACAATGATAGATGTTGACATGAAACTTGTAAATGTATATCCTATGAGAAAAGCTACGATCATGAAATCATACGCATTATGCACTTGCCTATAGGACATTTTCCTGTTGTAAATGCTATATTATCGGATCGAGGAACTCGATTCACTTCTCATTTGTGGACAGATGTTCTGAAATCGAAGGGCATTCGCTTAGTTTGTACGACTCCGTATCACCCTAGCAGAAATTTAGTTGAACGGCCAAATCAAGAAATAGTCCGTCTGCTACGACTGTACTGTCACCAAGATCATCAAACAAGGGCTAGATATATATCAGAAATCGTGTGGTTACTAAACAACTCTATTTCTGCAACTACTGGTTTTGCTTCTGTGGAATTATTTTTCAATCGTCTTTTGCCCAACGACTCACAAGTAGACGCATTATGGCCATATGAAGACAATTAAAATCAGCTGATAGACACTCTTGGAACAATAAATTATTTTTAGTCTATCAACGTAAGAAAAGCAGTAGTAGAACGCAGCATAATTATCCTCAAGCAAGACAGTTATAACCTGGTGATTTAGTCTGCAAAACCCACAGGCATATTTCAGCCGTAGCCCATAAAATTGCAAAGCTTTTCGAAACTTATGTTGGACTGTTTGTTGAACAGCACTGCTGTCTTGCTTTACCCGAAAACTCTCGAACGAGCATCGAACTGGAAGGAAATATTACCCCAGGAACCAGCCAGCCCATGTCCAGTGAGAATTTATTCAACAAACATTATCTTCTTTTCATAATACTCAACAATGATGAACAATCTAGTCCTTTTTCGTTCCTTACCATGTTACTATAAAAACGAAGCAAAGGAAAAATATCTTCCCTTTGGAAGCAAAACTAAAAGATTTTCTTGTAAGAAAATCATTGTTCTTAAATCGAGTATCAGCGTTGTAACAATCAATACATTTTTTTTGAGTCTGGCTTGTTGATTTTTGGTGCAGAATGTATAAAACGATCAAAATGCCATTGTTGACACAAAGAAATATTATTAATACACTCACAGAAGCACAGACTGAAATGTGTCAAAATAAAATTATGCTATTTATAAAATTAGGTCAAATAACAATGACAGAAAGGAACACAGATTTCGAGGAAAGACTTGAAAAATGTTAGTTACGTCAAGCATATATTTACCGATATATATATTTTGTTATCCAAGTTGATTCTTCGTGTACATGCATATAAATTGAAATGCATTCTAAATTTCGACGATGACATGTAACCTACAAGTTATATGTGTCAGACATTTTTATGTTTGAAAGAAAACTTGAATCTGTAATCAAGTATTTCCTTCAATATTATCTGAATGTAGAATTTAATATTGTTTTGCTTGAAAATTATTTTAAGCGATAGCAAGATACTCGTTAAAAACAAATAATACTTCGATATACTCAGGCATTTCATTTGATGCTGACATTGGGGGGAAATTGTAATGACCACCATAGCCAAATTGCATTCGTATATTGAAATATATCTTATTCGTATACTTCCAAGTTAATAATTTGCATTAAATTATTAATAATTAATTGTTTTCATAATTCATGTATATATTTATATTTTATCTTATATATTTATGTTTTATCTTATATTTTCATATTTTTCGCGTATTTTTGCAACATTAATTCACAATATATAGGCTAATAATTATACTAAATAGTATATAAAAAGTTTTCATTATTTGTCAAATCCAAGATGGCTAGGATTATTTCTATCTCTCACGAAAATGTTGTTGTTTAAGCACATGTTAAATACATTTTTACTTAATACCGATATTTCACAACAAGAGACAGGATTTAAGACATTTAGCTTTCGTTATAAATACGTAAACTAAATCTTTATTTAATCATTTTATGTGTCAAATATGAATAATTTTGTAAAATTAGTTTTTTTATATCTACACAAAGTTTAATATTGTAACATGAAAGCACAGCAATTCTCCCTCGGTTTCAATAATATAGTGTTATCCTATTGGATGTTTATTTTAGGAGTGGGGAATGATGTTACGTTTAAATGGCAACGTCAAAAGTACCCCGTTGGCATTCTTAATTGTTGCAAGCAATAACCAAAGATTACTATCGCTAATTAGCATTGATCTGTCATATAAATTATCAGTTTCTCTTTTGCAATTTTTATGATATGAGTTGGTAGCTTATTAAGTACAAACTGTTAAGCTGTGCGTCGCGCCTGATGTAGCATTTCACGTCTTGCTGTTGAAGGTAAAGGCGGTGCGCGGATTCTCTCCTGACAAATTTTACTAATCACTGCCTTCGAGCGAGCAGGACCCAACATATAATTTGTTTTAATTTTGCAAATAAGTACGTAATGCGCGCGATTTTGTATTAAACTTTTTTTTACGTTTTAAATTTTGAGATTTGATTTATATTTGCTATAACGTGTTACAATTCGGTGGTTACCTCCCTGGAGGAATGTTGATCGTCTTAATCCTGATCCTTGGATGAGAACTCGTGGTTCCTACTGACTAGCAGGAACAGTGTTTTGCCAATTTGTAGCTACATACCCTGGAGCTGCGATTGGGGTGGAACGTTGCAAACATTTCCCTAAAGATTCCATTAACCCTCCGTTGATATGCGTGTGAGAGCGGCGCTCATCCTGGTCTTTAGTTGTACAGTGTCTCTCAAAAGTTTTAGGACAACGACACTTTAAACTAGGCAACCCAAATTACGTAAGGCGCTGGTGGGTTTGCGTGTAGAGTTAGGCTCAATTTCAGGGTTGCCATATGCACAATAGCTATTTATGAAATACGCGAAAGGAATAAAACCAAGTATTAATGTATAAAACTCTAAACAAATATCAGTATTACATTTGTCGCAAATAAGCAATACTTTCTCAAAGAAAGAAAATTGATTTTCTAGTATTTCATCACTGATGAGTCTACACAAAGGAAAAGAGAAGAGAGGAAATGAAAAGGGACAACAAATGAGAGGAGAAAAGAGAAAGCGAAAGGAGAAGAGGAAAAGTAAAGGCGGGAAGAAAAGATAGGATAGATGTGGAAAGGAGAAGTAATGAGGAGAAAGGGAAAATATGCAAGGAGAGGTGAGGAAAATGGAGGAAAGAGGAGAAGAGAGAAGGGAAAGAGATGAGAGGAGAAGAGGACGTTTGAGAGGAGAGGAGGAGACGAGAAGAAAGGAGTTGAAAGTAGAGTAAAAGAGAGAACATGAGAAGAACGAAAAAAGATGAGAAGAGTTCAGTGGAGTTGGAAATCTAAGACAGGAGAGGAGATAAGAGGAGTTGAGAAGAATGGGATGGAGATAAGAGACGAGAACAGGAGGGAAGGCGATAACACATATAAGCAGAGGAGAAGAAGGGGAGAGAAGAAGATGGAGAGAAGAGAAAGGAGGCGAGAGAGAGAGAGGTGAGGTATTTGTTGAAAATATCGTCTCAGCGTCAAGAATTGATGCATTGATCAAGATATAGACCTGATACATTCAATAATATTTTAAAATGAATTGCAGAATGTTTTAGATCGGTGCGAAATGCTTTTTGGTTGAGTTCAGAACGAGATAAAATCTAGCACGTAAGATATTTGATTCTACCTGTGATTATACCACTAAAAACATGAAAGTAATTTTCATATTAATAAGAATTATCTAATTTTTCTCCACTTCTCAGTTCCTTGAAATGGAGGTTTTGTTATTTAACATTTCTCCTCCCCCCATCGTTAATTCCAAACTGAATCATTCCGTTTCACACTGCGTGGACAATGAACACAATGGGATATGTCTAAAAGATACGAAAATTTTCTGCTACCCGAAGGGTTTGAACCTACGACCATCAGGTTGACAATCTACAACGGAAACCAGTACCCTACAGACTTTAGTTCTTGAGAATAGCTAGGAGGAGCTGACCAATGTGAATGTAGATGCAACACTCTTTCTACATGTAATGTTCGAAGAATACTTCTTTGTAACAAAGAAAACGAAGGTAGTACGAATCGGCGTAAACATTTAATGGAGAATTGCACATGATGAAAACTTTTCATTCGATATTTGCGGAGGTATCCTTGCATTGAACTGGAGTGGGTAAAGCGATAAAATTAGTATGTCCTAAATTACCACAAATATAAATAGATATTTCATTAACATTCGTCAATGTCTTTGAAGCAGTACACAATTATTGTTAGAGTATCATAATTCACGATCTTATACTTAAAAATATCCAATTGAACATGTGTCAATTCATTTATTTCTATTTTTTTAGTAAATTCCAGATGCAGAACAATGTAGCTACTTTACACTGCGATTATAAATAATGTTACAATGCTCTTGTTTAATAAAAGGCGAACGAAGGAGTTTTTTAACTTGGTTGGTTCAGGGAATCACCACTCCTGTAGCAAACAATCGATTAAGAAACATAAGGCTCAAGTTTGGGAATTCATTGTCTTTGAAATACAGAAAAATAATGAAATTTATTTATCTGATTTTTTATCTATTGTTGGAGAAGGTGGGTTAGGAGAAGGAACTAGTCACTTGTCACTTGGACACTTTGTTAATTTTCATAAAACAGAGCAATGAATAGTCTAAAATGAATTCGGAAATGCTCAACTTAAATAATACAAAAACTAGTGAGGGGATAAAGGACCTCAAATATTGTACGAAGAAGGATAGAACACATTCTTGAGACTCAAAGCGGAGCTGAAATCTGATTTACATGTCTATCAAGGAAACACGGAAGGAACATATTGGAATTGAGGCAACGTAACGAAGAGATTAAGTTGAGCGTTTCTCAGTACAGAGTCTAGTGCGTGAGTAGGGCTAACTGGGTTCAGCGAAAGTATGATTTGTTGTCCACGAACTTGATATGAAGATACTGAATTTACATAATATAATTTTAGGGTTGAAATTAGATGGTTCCAGACATATAAATGAATTAAAGCTTTATGTGTTTGGTACAGAGAAAGGAAGTAGTAAGGAGAAGATGCGTGATTTGTTTCAGAATCTTGCGAGTTCTTACAATGCAGTTCTATCTCATGAACTTGATTCGCATTATATTAAGATGGAAGTTCCTTCAATTGTCCACACCAATGTGAAGGTAATGCTCAACATCTCATTGATGGGTTTGAACATATCGACATATTTTGTAATGACGTGATGTGTACTATGAAAATCTTAGAAAATCCAATGTCTAGATTTAAAAAAGTGATTACTAGTTGGGAAGAAAATAGTATGAAGGATGTTGACCAATTTCATGAGGGAGGAAAAATATTAGCTTCAAAGAAAATGTTGAGACACTACAAGAACGGCTGGTATTAAAACAATATCTAATCAAGCAGTTTGGTTTTAATATAGGACTAAGTACAAAGGATGCCATCAACAACGTTGTAAGGACGGTACATGAAACAAACTTCAAAAACGTATTAGGAGTCACCAAGGATATCAGAGGAGGATATGATAACGTTTGGTGGCCCAACACCACTCAATGATTTGATTAAGGACTAAATATACGTACAACAGTACTGTTAGGTATGAGTGAAGTGAATAGTACGCAACGAGAGAAGCTAACAAGGGATGTCCACAAGGATCAGTCGTATGTCCAACTCTGTGGAGTATCACTTTAGATCCATTGTTAAAAGACATAGATAACTGCTCAGACGCACTTGGAATAATAGCTTACGCAGACGACCTGATGATTTTAATAGGAGACAAAAATAAGCGCTTTCTGGAATCCAAAGCCAATACTTTATTAACTTTGCTTGATAAATGATGTACAAGGTAGAATCAAAAAGTAAGGTAACAAGTGCCCTGAAAATGTATAACGATATGCTAGTAACTGTTTTTTTGTGTGTTGTAGGTATTGATGGATAGTATCCCTGGTGACCGCTAGAGAGCAGCACGGTGACACAATTGCAGAGAATCGCAGTTCAAAGATAGCAGGGTTACTGGAAACATGGTCAAATGTGGAAGTGCGAAGTGTGATCAGGTTTTTGCATGCGAAGGGGAAGAAACCAGCCGAGATCCATCGGGAACTTGTGGAGGTGTATGGAAACAACGTGTTATCCAGGAAACAAGTGTGGTGTTGCTGTAAGGAGTTTGAAAATGGTAGAACTGACATTAATGATGATCAGCGAAGTGGCAGACCGTCAACTTCAGCTACTGACCAGAACATTTGTCAGGGGGAGGGAATGATTAGGGAGGATAGGCGAATCACACTGTCACACATTGCAGATGCACTGAACATTTCGTATGGTTCTGTGCACAGTATTGTGCACAACACGCTTGGCTACCGCAAAGTGTGTGCACATTGGGTACCAAGAAATCTCACTGATTATGACAAAGGCAGACGAATGGGCATGAGTCTGAACCACCTGATCCGTTATCAACAAGAAGGGTCGTGATTTCTGTATCGCATCATTACGGGTGATGAGACACCTGTGCCATTGTGGACACCGGAATCCAAACGTTCCTCCATGATGTGGTAACATCCATCGTCGCTACCATCCAAAAAGTTTAAAACAGTAACATGTGCAAGGAAAACAATGGCCACGATCTTTTGGGACCACCTTGGTGTGATTTAACTGGAATTCCTTCCACGTGGCACCACTGTCAATGCTGTGACCTACTGCCAGACATTGGACAGATTGAGAGAGGCCATACGTCGGAAACGACCTGGAGCACTCAGGGAGTGTGTATTGTTGTTACACGACAACGCTCGACCTCACACAGCGCAGCTCACCCGTGACCATGTCACATGTTTCCACTGGGAGTTTTGGAACACCCCGTATACAGCCCTGATCTTGCACCCAGCGATTTCCATCTGTTCGGACCAATGAAGAAGCATCTTCGAGGACGACGCTTCAACACAGTGCAAGAGGCACAGGATGCAGTGAAAACCTGATTGGACAGTAGGGTGTATCGAAAATAACTTTTTTTTGAAATGTTAAGGTGGCTAGTGGGGAAAAGTGGCCATTTGTGACCAAAAACACGTCTGATTTTTTTTCAGATTTTTTGGATGTCGTTTAGGTGGCGTTTAGGAGGCCGCTTCCAAAGGTGTCGGGCTCCGTCAGTTATGAATGGTTCCTTCTTGATCCCAAACCACACCGGTGCGTACTCCTTCATTATGTAGTATGTGGAATTTGATCTACTTGTCCCGATTTCTCCCACACCACTTGAGAGATCTGATGAATAGGGTCATTCAACAAAACGCATTCTTGCCCCATCCTGAAAATCTCCTGCTGGCTTTAATAACCGACAAAATCCTAGAAATAAGAAGTTTTGGTTGGCAAAGAATTAAGAAAGCAAGAGGATTGAAAAAAAGGCAAAACAATTCGCACTTTTGTTTTACCAACCATCCATTTTAATGCAGACCAATACTATGACATGGTTGATTGGGCTTCATGCTCCCTCCACGAGCCTACGTTGGCCAATAATATTACAAATGAAGAAGTAGATGACTACAATAAAAACAAAAATATAGCGGAAATTCAAGACTTCCCCTGCCACACACAAGGAGTGGAGCAACTTGTGAAAATTATCACAGAGGCTGCTTCTTCCGTTTTCGGCACCAGCGCACGTGATGGCTACATCAAAGCGAAATTCGAATCTAGAGAACATATGCCGACATTTCGAACAAAAAGTTACTATAAAGTTCAAGGAGAAAACTAGAAGAAAATCTTGGCCTGCCCCTTAGTAAAATTATGTTTGCCAACATCATTTGGGTGGGTGGAGCTCGCAGTCCAGCCACCTCCTCGTGGTGAGCTCTGGGTTATTTTCAAAGCATAATAAGCTATGAAAATAAGCGAAGCGGTGGACAGTAATTGAGGAACTGTTAGCAATTAGAAAGCCAAAGTATTTTATTTAGTCTTTTATATCGGAAAACCTTCGAATAAACACAGTCGAAACCAATTGGAAACCATCAATAGAAAAAATGGAGTTTTTAAACCTCAAATTGACAATTTTTGACCAAAAGCATACGTAAACAGCATAGGAAACCACCCCTAAGGCACGAATGTAACATATTTGCCATAAACAAAACAATAAACGACCATAATGCAGAAAAAACACATGAAATAGCCAAATAATGACATTTCTGTGAAATTGTTGTGCGTGTTGCATAACCAAATCACTATCAAAACTTCAAGGTCGATGCGCGCCACCTAAACGACCTCCAATAAATCTGAAAAAAATCAGACGTTTTTTTGGTCACAAATGGCCACTTTTCCGCACTAGCCATCTTAACATTTCGAAAAAAAGTTTTTTTCGATTCACCCTATTGGACAGCCTTGACACTGATTTCTTCACTCGTGGCATTGATGCATTGGTCACCCGCTGGAACACGTGCTTAGACAAATATGGTGACTATGTGGAATGTTATTGTGCAGTGTCATGTATACCCTGTCACAGTTTAGGCAACCACGACATAAAGGTTTCTGTGGAAAAAACTTGTTACATTACTTTTTGATTCTACCTTGTAGTATATCCAAAGTGCAAATTGCAATATACAAAAGATTCAAGTTTCAACTAAGTAAAATTGATCAAACCACCATGCATAAAACTAAGAAATAGTACTGTAAAGGAAACAAAATCTATTAAATATCTTGAAATCTACATGGATCAACGTTTTGGATGCAGTAGTCACTTAGAATATATCCAAAAAAAAGCCAAGATGGCAATACATAAGAAACTAAATGTTGGAAAAATAATATCTAAAATCCCTTTCAACATAGCAATAATTTACTACAAGGCAATATTCCCTCCTATAATAAAGTATGAAGCCAACATATGGGCCCGCCTAGTACTTGAAGAGGGTGTTAAGACAGCTGTACGATCAGCGCAGAAAAATGTTTTATTGAGAATAATGAGAGCATTCAAATACCTCATGCACTGTATCATTGATAGCTACCACAGTGGTTTTCCTTTTGGATATTGAGGTTCTTCAAACGGCAGTAAAATACTGGCTTAAGAAACTATGAGTATAATAAGTTAAAGATATAATATTCAAGTTAGTAATATAAATGAAGTTATTAGATACTTCAATCAAAAGTGGAAAGAACAATGGGAAATGAATGGGTAGATTCAAGGTAGGAAATATATTCAGGATGTCAACGAAAGAGTAAAGTGGAACAAATTAAACCTATCGAAAGGACTAGTACTTTAACTTACGGGCCGTAGACCTTATAACAATTATCTTCACCGATTCAAATTTGGAAACAGTGAATAAAGTGCAATATGCATGGTGATTGATTCTCCCGAACATAAAGTGTTTAGCTGCAGAATGCATCACTGAGTAACAGTTAAAATCTTAACTTGATCAGTGAAATCCTGAAATAATACTCAGGAACAAGAAGATATATGAAGTTATTAATAAATTAACAGAAGTTATATCTCAACTACAGGAACAGGAATATAAATTTAACGTAAGAAGAAATCCAATTCTTGGGGGTGAGGGTGCTTCAGGAGGGGAACTGGGCGTAGGGAAGAGAGTTAAAATAATTACAAGACCAAAGAAAATACCGAGGAACAAAGAGGTCTCCCTCAAAGAAGAGGAATGAATATATTATGAGATAGAACCAACAGCCATAAACAGAAGGTTATATATACTACGTCGTCTCTGACAGATCTAAATCTTGTTAAAGATAACTTTTACTCTAAGATCGAAAGTGGAGAACTAATGTAATATTCTAAATTATTGATTGATTGATTGATTGATTTATTGATTGAATTGAAGTTTCAATTTCTGTCTTATGCAGAGTAAGTCTAATCGGGACTGGATATACAGTAGTAGTATTCAATATGTACCTTTGAGATCACCCCTGATTTTTTGGCCTCTAATAAAATCGCACCAAAACCTCAAAAACTCACTTTCTCTCCACGTTCCGCGCCTCATTTATTGCGCTGACGATGTTTCACAGCGCAGAAAAGCCGGTACGAGAAAATACACTTTCTCATCCTTGAAGTACGAATGCACCTTATCGTAATTTTCCAAGTCCGGGGGGGGCCATGTTTATATATCGTGAGCTTTGTAAACCTCTCGAGAACGATGTGATATTTCTGCCACACACACATATGCGCGGGCCTCTCATTATTTATGTATTGTGACGCAAGCAAACAAACAAATAATAATTGTGTTTTTTTTAGGATTCCTGGCCCCTATAAACCCGCCAGGGTGCGTGGTGCCCAACCAAAAAAAAAAGGTTCTAACGGCTGCGGTTATAGAAAACCACACCTCTGTAGAGTTTCACGTGTTTTTTTTCTCAAACTTCCATGAAACTCTACAGAGGACCTCCGTAATGCATGCAACGTGTACTAACGACTCTAGTGTTATTTGATGTTGTATTTTTGCATGCTTTTTTTCTAGTGTGTGTATGTGTATGTGCTTTGATGTTCGACAGCATCTGAAATGATCAAGTAAAAAAAAAGAATTTCATTGTTAATTTTCTCATGTAAAAAAAAACAACAAATTTTGTGCAAATTCTGATTGTCTCGTGCTATAGTGCAAAAAAAACTGATGAAAAAAAAGACATTGTAACTGATAACTGGTGAAATTGACATTGTAACTGATCTGAACTAGTGAAATTCGTATTATCATTGTAACTGATTGTGCTAGTACAAAATTCTTATTGTAACTGATTGTGCAAGTGCAAGAAAGAAATGTTAAACCTGTTAAAACTGCTCCGTGACCCTCTCGTTCTTCACGTCATGGATGAAGGACTTATCGACGACCAGGATGACGCTGCACACGGTATCCTCGGGCAGCGCGTCGTGGAACTCGCAGACGACCTTGATGTTGGTGCGATCATTGACCACGACCTGCTTCCGCTTCGTCGTGTTGATGACGAACATGGGTCTGTGGGTTTTGAATTCGCTGGGCGTGTAGTACATGTCCACGTTTCCCTCGGTCACGCGCTTGTAAGCAGAGAACGCTTCGTAAAGTTTTAAGTAATCATCGAGGTTGTAATTCTCGCGCGGGAACACTTCGTTCCTGCCATTCTTGAGATAAACGTTTTTGATCTTGCAGTCGTCGAATTTGCTGGAATCTTTTTCCTGATTCTTGTCCCTCCCGGTCTGAAAGAGTACAATGACGATATCTGGCATGTCAAACTGTATGTTGTTAAACTGCGTCGTCACGTCGAATTCCATGTGACTTCCGGACGCTATCTTCTGCACGCACTGGTAACTGTGAAAGTGAATCGGCACCTGTGGACTCTTCAAGATCTCCGCTTTGTACTTGAGGGCGTAGTTGGTTTCGTATTCCACCACCGGCATTCTCAACTTCATGCTCCGGATGACGCACTTGGCCGCCTCGGGTAATGTGTTGGGCAGCGGCGTGCCGTCCGGACCCAAAATAGCGTATCGCATCAGTGCGTCGTTGTCGTTGGCCGCTCTTCGAAATGTGATTCTCAGTCCTCCCTTCCACATGATCTCCTTGTAGTCCGAGAAGAATCCCGGAAGCAGATGCATGGGAAAAAGCACCGTGTGACTTCTCGTCGATATTTTGGTCCCCGCTTCGAATCATCCCGCCTGATAGTATGCTGCGTCCGTTTTGGATAATTTCAATGTTCCCACTGCCGTCGACGTGATGCCTGGATAATCGATTCTGTCGATGACGTTGTTGTGTTTCCTCACATCCACCTGCGAGAACAGGTGAGGCACGAAGTTGTACACGAGTATCAAATTTGCTGCTGCGGGGAACGCGTCTCCGCTTTCTTTCTTCACCACGTCGAATTGAAGGTAAAGGTCTGCTCTGTGAGGATGAACGAACCCGTCGCCTACGTCCACGTCATATTCGATCTCCCGGTTCGCTTCGTTCAAATTTGCGAACGTGCGACGGTTGGGATGGAAAGATTGCAATTCGTAACTTTCGATTTGCTCCATTTTTTTTTCACTATGTGTGTTATTTATTATACGTTGATCTCCACGACGGCCGTGGTCGTGGCACCTGCGAAATCCACCACGTCTCCTTTCTCGTTCGTCACCACCAACTCTATGTTGTCTATGCGGTTGCGACATACTGGAAAATAGATCGGCGAAGAGGGTGTGTAGATGATCGGTTCCATGAATTCGGAACTGGGTTTGAACGTGGCTATGATTCCCGTCTGCTTGTGACTTCTCAGCAACCCGTCCGAGGATTTCGTGATCAAGCCTTCCGCTACCTTGCAGTGTACGTTCAAAGTTTCGATGGCTAGAAATTTAGGATTGTTTGCACCCGTGTGCTTGATGCCAGCTTCGAGTTTGGTGTCGTTCTCGAAACCTAAAAGTTCTCCTATGGTGCCCAGGTCCACGGTCTTCGTCGCCGATACGATTTCGAATCTGTGCGTGACCGAATTTTGGGAAAGGTACGTGCCTTTGGGTAATTGAGCTTGCAAAGTAGAAAGATTGTATTGACCTGGCGTGACGACGATATGTTCGCTTCCGACGCTAATTTTGTTGTTGTGCTGCGTGACGTTAGGTATGAGGTACATGCTGTAGAATGCACGCAGAGCTATGGATTTAGGATAGACGATGTCGTCGTGCAGCGTGAGTTTCAAGATCGAAGATTCGCTCGTGAGATGGAACACGCCCATCGTGATGCTCTTTTAGGTTCCACAATGCTTTCTGGAAATCTTCCACCTGTGGCTTATTTATTTTAGAGAGAAACGTGAGCATGGAGAGACAGAGATGACCGCAGTTCACGTCTCCGAAATTTTGAATACGTTCGTCGTTGTAGTATATAGGAATGTTCGTTTTCAGATAACGAACTAAATTTGTAGGTGGAACACCTCCGAAAGAATCGAAAACGAATGCTTTATCATTTTTGTGGTAACATATCCAATGCGTGTCTGGATTTTCTTGACTGTCCAAGTTGACTACGCCGCATTCTCTATTTTTAACGGTTGAAGGTAACGAGTCGGACATGAAAACGCCTCTGAAGTGTTTGATTTGTAATGGATTGATCAGAGATTCAATGTCTCGGTGGTTAGTGCTGTTTCTTTTTTTTAAACTTCCTTATGACCCCCTTCCCCTTCTTCTCCATGGCCAGATTGTGACGTTTCTGTTCTTCCAATTACGCCTTGTTCTTCTTCGAGTCGATGACGGTTTTCGCGATGGCGGCGCTACCCCCAGCCAAACTTCCAACGGCCCCCAATGCTGCCATAATGGCCGGGATGCTGAATATGAACCCCCCTGTCTTTTGCTGTTTCCGCGAACGCTGCAACCGTCTCAATTGTGGAGTGCTGAGCAGTAATTTCATTCCGTGTCCTTTGGACAAGCAAGAACGTTTCTTCTCGCGTTGTTTCTTGGTGAGTAACCCATCGAGGGCACCCAGCGTTTTCAGATTCGAATATGGTATCTGGTACACGACACCCTTGGGCTTCATGTTTTTTTTCACGGTATGTTATTTACATATGTTCTGAGATTTTTTTTTTTGTTTCGTGTAATTTTTTTTTCAAGGTATGTTATTTTATATACTCTGCGCAGCCGTTACACAAACTCTATTACGTGCTTCGTTTTCTTACCAAGAAGTTCCTTTGTCCCCTTGTACACGATTTGAGTTTTGTTCTCGATTAAAATAGCTAGCTTCTCGTCGGATAACATGATAGCGTATCGATCTGGTAAAAATAGACTGTATTGTCCGTTGAGCAACAGACGCAACTTGGGACCATACTGGGTAGAAACAATTGAACCGGAAGTTATCGTGTAAGGTTTGTCCACTTCCAATTCCTGAATTTTTACATATTCGACTGATGAATTTAGCATTTGTTATAATGCTTGGAGGTCAGTCATATCGAAGAGAAATTTCAGGGTGTTATAGAAATTTAATTTTTTTCACAATGTGTGTTATTTATATACCGAAGATTTTTTTTCACGATGTGTGTTTTTTATATATCAAGTTTTGACACGTATATATTATTATTTTTTTTCACAGAGGAAGAAAGTTCGTGCTTCGGAAAACGCGATGATGTGCGTGATTATATCTTCGGTCTCCTGTTTAGACTTGCGCCAATCATCCGTGTATCGTCTTCTCCCCTGCCTCGCCTCGTGAAGTTCGTCCATTTTTTTCGTTTAATTTTTCCCCTGCAGCCGAAAGAAGAGTGTCGAGATCACCGCACCTCATGCCACTGATCTCCCGAAGATAACCCTTGACAACCATTTCACAAGGGATACGAAATTTCGGCGTTGTTCTTGCTATGATTAAAAGTTTGCCTACATCTCCGTTTACCGCGTGTTTGAATATGATGCATAGCAGTTCGTGCGGTAAGTCGATTATACAAGACATGTTGTTATTATTATTTTTTTACTGTATGTTATTTATTTATATACCCCATCCAAATTTTTGTTTCGTGCTCATGGCGATGGTGGTGCCCAGTGCTGCAACTCTTTCACCCAACGATGCGTCTCTCTTTCGAAAGCGGCATGTTCCAATTTCTTGTCTGCTTCGTGACGTGCATCCAGATCGGTGCAGGTGTTGTAAGCGATGTCGTGATCTTTGCATGCCGCGTCCAACGGATTCACACCCTTGTCTCCTCTCTCCAATCTTTTCTCGAGTTTGGTACCCGGTCCGCAGTACTGGTAGCCATGTAAATGCATCTCGAAAGGTAACTTGTTGATGATGTCGTTCACGAGTCCCTTTCCGCCACGTTCCAGAATCTCGGAGGCAGCGTGTTGATGATTTTGATCAGGTAACCTATGCCCTTGTCGTCGTTCACGATCAAGTTGGAAAGTTTCGTGCTGATCATGTCCACGATGCCAACCTTCTCGTTGTAGAAATTACGATTGCCTGCATTCTCTTCACCGGCTACCACTAACAATCCGTCCACGAGCTTCCTTACGTCGTCCACCCAAACGAATTATTTGGGTAACGTGTTGTAGCGTTTGACGCCGCTTCCACTCTTCACCTCGTTTGAAATCGGTTTGATGAGATTCCTGTACTTCTCACCGCTGCTCGATTTCACCTATTCTGCGAGGCATCGTTGTTCTGGTACATGGCATCCGTCATGATCAGAATTTCCCTGTAACTCTGGTAATCTTCGTCCGTGTAATCTTTCGGCTGCTTTTTGGCAAGGAGTTCCCACAGTCCCACCGTACCCGGATACCTGGTCCAACTATTCTTCTCGCCTAAATTAACTTTAATGTCGTTGCCTTCGAAGGTGACTTTCGATTTTCCAATCTTCCAAATCACACCCTCGTTGGTTTCCATGCTCGGATACAATCCGAACACTTCATCCTTGTCGAACTTCCCCGTGCTCAGGTAGTCTCGTGCCAAAGGTCCCAACTCGATCTTATCCGAAGACGAAGTACTGCTTATGGCTCGATGTCGTGCCGGTGCGTCCTTCAGATCGAACGGCGTTGAAGGAATGCTCGAAATGGGCGTGGGTACAGTGTAACTTTTAGCTGCGAGTGATACGAGTTCGTTGATCAAATCTTTATTTTGTTCCGTGACACTTTTAATTTCTTTACCTAGACCGCTGATGGCATCGATCACAGGTTGATCCTGACGTTTCTTCTCTTCGTAGATTCCGCGATTCTCGGATTTCCAACCTTTGAATCGCTTCACTAGATATTCACGCAACTTGAGATTGTCCTCTTCTTGAAATTGACGTTTTGACATTTTTCTATATACGTTGAAACATTTCTGAAACGTTCGGTTCTCGTAGTTTTCTTGCCGTCACCCGCTTGAGACTATCCACTTTTCTAATACTCACTTTTTTGTTATAATGGTTATTTTATATATGCTTGTCAGACGTTTGAAAAAAAAACGTTTTTTTCATATTTTATTTTTTAGATTCTCGACCTTTGATTTTTTATTTTTTTCTTCTTGTTGCAAATCTGAAATTTTCCTCTTGTTAGCCTCTGAGACGTTTAGATAAACGTTTATTTTATTCCTATACTTTCCATGGTTTGCTTTTCGAGTCATGTGAATGGTCACGAATCCGAAATCACCTTGGTTCCATCAGGGGGAGCAGAATTTAGAAAATAGATTGTAATTCATGTCAGCCCCTACGTAATCATCCTGTGCGTGTTTTAAATTGGTGTGGTCATGTCGAAACAAGCAAATAAAATTAGCATTATCGCGTAGCAGTTGTTTCGGAACCTTGGAAAACGTTTGTGCCAGGTAGAAACAATCTAATCCTTTGTGACGACCTCGAGTGAAAAAATTACGAATCTCGTTTTGATTTTCCAGGATCATGTCGTCGAACACCACAACGGAATTCTCGAGACAATCGTCCAGTGGAATGATTTCAGATGCGAAAGTTGCAATGCCAAGTCCCTCGTACAGTTTCATAAGTTGCTGGTATTTCGGATGTTCGAGACTTTTCGAAAATACGTAGAGGTGTCTGTTTTCCCAGTCTAACCAATAGGGTGCGAGGATAAAATTATCAATGAGCAGTGTCGTCTTTCCGCACCCTGAAGGTCCTACGAGAAGACACCGTATGCTATCGGGGAGCAATTCGCCGTTCCTTTTTTTCGTTTGACTTTCCGAATCAGGTAAACGTTTCACAACATTCCACGTACTCATAGAATCACTTCGTTCGAGTCGATCCAACTTGTTCCCGGAAGTCCCAGCCATTTCACCAAAAGTTTGTCACCTCTCTTACGCAAAACTTTTTCGATAAGGTACGTGTCGGGGTATTTAGTTTTAGAGAGTTCCTCCTCGTAGAAGCGCCCCAATAAAATTTCACCGCCACTGTCCTTTATTATATACGTGTGACGGTTCCCGGGTAAAACTCGAACCACGGTAAAAATTTCCGTGCTCCAGTTTCGTGTGAAACCCTTGTCGAACGATCGCTTCAATTTACTGATCCTCACCTGGTCTCCAATTTTGTATTTAGGTCTTTTTGTCGTGGGTGTGTACTTTGGACAGTAGAAATTAAGCGCTGCTCGTCGGACTTCGTAACGTCAGCTGGCTTCATGCCTATCGTTCTGTGCACCGTGTGATTATAGTCGTTAACGAGTTCCGGAAGAAAGGTGACCCACTTGTAGCTTCCCTGAAGCGTAAAGCGTGACCACATGCGCGATTTCAGAGTGCGATTGAATCTTTCCACGATGCTGGCTTTGACGTCACTGAAGGTCGAGTAATGTTGAACGTCGTGTTTCCGAATAAACTGAATGAACCTGGCATTGTAGAATTCCTTCCCGTTGTCCGTGTGCAGAAACCGAGGTCGTGTGCCGTTTTCGCGAAACAATTTTTTTAGATTGTCGCTGCTCATCTCCACGAGGTCACTTTGCCAGAGGTCTTCGATGCCCTTGGTTACCATTGCCAAACGTTCGTAGTTGCGGCGTGCAGGTTTATGCAAGTAGTGTAAGTTGAGCGTTTCAAAGTAGTACTTAGTAGGTATTGTTTTTTTTTATCAATTGAATATCACTTTTTGACATATTTTGACAATTTTTTGTCCATGTTTTAGCGTTTAGCGATGTTTTTAGTACAATTTTCAATGCATTATTTTTTTCCCACTCGTACTTGGTAGGTATGCATTTGTAGCCTTTTTTTTATCAATTGAATATCACTTTTTGACATATATTGACAATTTTTTGTCGATGTTTTAGCGCTTAGCGATGTTTTTGTAAAATTTCCCATTTTTTCTCTTTTTTTCCCACTCGTACTTGGTACGAATGCCACGATCTTACGTGATATAACTTAACCTATCCTTTTTTGTGCTAAACTACACGAAAGCCTCTACGTGCTAGTAGTGCAGATTAGAGAGTTCAACGCCATCAATTGGGGATAAAAAAAACCTTAAAAACTCACTTTCTCTCCACGTTCCGCGCCTCATTTATTGCGCTGACGATAGTTTGCAGCGAAGAAAAGAGCACCAAAACATCAAAAACTCACTTTACTCATTTGGGGATCACCAAAATCTCAAAAACTCATTTTTATTAATTGAGGTTCACCAAAACCTCAAAACCTCACTTTCTCTCCACGTTCCGCGCATTTATTCGTTGCGCTGACACAGCGTGATGAGTAAATAATATACTCTCTCCCATCCTTGAAGGATGAATGCACCTTATCGTAATTTTCCAACTTCGGGACCAATGTTTATATATCGTGACCTTTGTAAACCTCTTTCGGAAACGATGTGCCACACACACGCGCGCGCGCCTATATTGTGACGCAAGCAAACAAATAATATTTTTTTTAAGATTCCTGGCCCCTAACCCCACTTCCGGTCGCCATTTTGGATTTCCGAACATAGGTTGTATTCATATTTTACTCACATATAGGCGTACGTGATGAATCCTCAAACAGATTTTTCCTAAGTCTTACCGTTTCCAAGATAACCCCACTTCCGGTCGCCATTTTGGATTTCCGAGCATAGGTTCTATTCATACTTTTTCTCACGTATAGGTGTACATGAAGAATCCGCAAACAGAATTTTCCTAAGTCTTACCGTTTCCAAGATAATCCCACTTCCGGTCGCCATTTTGGATTTCTGAGCATAGTTTCTATTGATATTTTACTTACATATAGGAGTACGTGATGAATCCGCAAACAGATTTTTCCTAAGTCATGAATTGGAGGGTTCTATGGCAACCTATATTAATTCTCGTAAGAGAACAGAAAACGCACACACACAAAAAAAAAACAATACTGTGGTCACTACAACAAATAGTCTTCTTCAACCCCTATCCAACAAACCAAAAAAAAAATCATCATCCTAACTAGAACCATGTAACTAACATTGTGATGACTCATATTAAATACCTCTTAATTGTATTACTTATAAGGGTATACTATTGCACAACGTTTTTGCAACAAGTTATTACGTAACATTGTGATGACTCATATCTAATGCCCTTCGTTGTATTAACTATAAGGGAGTAAACTATTACACAACATGTTGCAACAAGTTATGACGTAATGTGATGAGTCATATCTAACGTGGCGTCTTCTGATTGGTTAATTATTACAGGTGTTTTCAATACGGTCCGCGCTTTTATTATATAAGACGGCATACACTGCAGATCAGTCAGTCTCGTGAGAGCAGCCGAAGAGTACGGACGTCCTGTTGCAGCGCTCCTCGTTTTTGTAAAAAAAATAGGTATTTAACTTTCTTTGAAGCTACATACCATCTATTATTTCAAGTTCAAAGGTGTTTCACGTGGTTTTTCATAGTAATTTCGACCAGATTGAATTTTGACGTGATCGTGCATTTTCTATTTCACCTCAAGAAATTCTATATAAATAACATACCTGAAAATTGTATCGCTATATACTAGACTTTTTGATTTCTGTGATTTTCGAAAAAGCAATGGCATCCACCACCAGTTTGAATCGTAAAAATGATAAAACTGAATGTGTTACTTGTGGGAAGCTAATCTCAAGGAACAATTTATCGGTACACAGGGCAACATGTAGCGAAACAGGTTCGATAATTAATCTTTCGTCACCTTCTAAGTCTTGTGCTCGATGCGGAAAGATGATCAGCATTACAAATTTAAGTAAACATCTCAAAATTTGCAAACCATCGACCGAACGAGGAACAGTGAAAAGAAAAATCGATGATCCAGGAACCGAAGCTTCCACTTCCAAGCAAATTAAATTATCGAATGAACGCAAACCAATTAGATCTGCATTCAACGACCAACTCCAGGATTTTTCAATTAAGTCAGAACCAGGCCGTGACATCCTTAGTTTCTTGGATGAAACGAAAACACCTGTACTAAATATTTTGAAAGATAAACTTGAAAACAACTCTATAAAAGTATACGTTGTTCTGTTTTCTGAATACGAGAAAGTTGATGGCACAACGAGTATTTTTTATCATCGTACAAAAAACCAGACACTTTATTTTGCTGACGTCGAAAATTTGGACAACTTCTATTATAAATTTTCCAACGAGCTGGTTAAGAAACACGACGGTTTCGAGGCTAAAGGGTCGGGATGGTCTCTGTGTGGAAGTCCTCACACGTTAACCGTTTACGTGAACCGATTCTCGCCTCTTCGCGCTTCCAGCTACGTTCCTCTTCCACCGAACATTCAACACAAGAGGGCTGTGTTAAATATACAGAACAGCGATAACAAGTGTTTCCTTTGGTGTATATTGGCTGCACTGCATCCTGTTCATTGCAAAAATAATCCAGAACAGGTTTCTAATTACAAACAATACGAGACCGACTTTCAAAGTGTAATGTCTGGCATCGAATACCCGGTGATATTGTCGGATATAACAAAGTTCGAAAATCGTGTAGGAAAACGCATCGCTATTAATGTATATTCCTTCACGTCAGATAAATATCTCGTGCATCCCGTCAGGATAAGCGATATCGACGATGACGATGCTCGTGTGATTAATCTTCTTCTAATTTCAAACGAGGATGTTCATCACTACACGCTAATTCGTTCACTATCACGTTTGGTCAAAAGTCAAACAACCAAGTATGAACATTGCGTCGAAGTTTGGCCGAGATGCCTAACCACGTTCGACGATCGAAAACAACTCAATTATCGTAATTACACTAGACGTCAAATTGCTATCGAGAAACTTGCCGAACATAAAATTTATTGCGGTGACAACAGACCGGCTAGAATGTTGATGCCCGAAACGAACGAAGTCGAAGAATTCAAAATGCACAAGGCATTGTTAGCACATCCCGCAATCATCGTCGCAGATTTCGAGGCGTTCCTCAAACCACTCTCCTACTGCGAACCGGATCCCGAAATTTCCTCCACAACGCCGTACCAGCTTCATCAACCTAATAGTTTCGGCTATGTTGTTGTGCGACGTGATAAAATAAATGAAGCATATATATACCGCGGACCAAATGTAATCGAACACTTCCTGGAAAAAATGGTGGAGGAGGTTGAGGTAATTGGTAGCGTACTGCTTACATCAAAACCGATGGCACCTTTAACTGAAAATGAACTTCAAAATTACAATTCCACTGAGGTGTGTCCGGTATGTGATCAAAGTTTCACTGATGAGAACAAAAAAATATTCCACCACGATCATTTCAGCGGAAACTACGTAGGTGGAATTTGCAACACGTGCAATCTTAAAATCCAGAAACCTAAATTCATCCCCATATTCTTTCACAACGGAAGCGGATATGATTTTCACCACCTGGTGAGACATCTTGGCTACGATCCGAAACGTATAGGTGTCTTGGCCGAGAATGAAGAACGCTACATTAGTCTCAGCAAGCAAGTGTCGATTCCGGGAACGAAAAATACAATCGAGATGCGCTTCCTGGATTCGTATAGATTTCTCTCTGCAAGTCTGGATGCTTTAGCGAACAAACTCACCGACGATCAATTTAAAATAACTAGAGCTAGTTTTCCCAACGTAGACATAGAACTCGTTAGACGTAAAGGGGTTTATCCTTACGAATATGTTAGTGATAGTTCTAAATTTAACGACGACGCTCTTCCATTTCCAAGAGAATTTTACAGCAGACTCAGACAGAAAGGAATCACGGACGAAGAATACCAACACGCGCAACTCATGTGGGAGAAATTAGGATGTAGGACACTCGGAGACTACCACGACGCATACTTAAAACTGGACGTGACGATACTCGCGGATGTTTTTCAAGCGTTCAGGAAAACGGCAACAAATATTTATCAATTAGATCCAGCGTATTTCTACAGCCTACCGGGATTAGCGTGGTCGGCAATGTTATTCCAGACAAAGGTCAAGCTGGAACTGATATCGGACGTTGACATGTTACTTTTCATCGAAAGAGGGATACGAGGTGGAATGGTGCAATGCGTACAGAGACATGCAAAAGCTAATAACGTACACATGAAAGAAGATTACGATTCAAATCGAGCATCGAATTACATCTTCTACGCCGACGTTAATAATCTCTACGGACATGCCATGGTTCAGAAACTTCCTTACGGGGGATTCGAATGGTTAGATCCCACTTCGATAGACATTATTCATTTCGACGATAGCGAGTGTGGTTTCTTCGCAGAGGTAGATCTCCAATTCTCCGACCACCTGCACGACACGTTTTCGGATTTGCCTCCGACTCCCGAAATCAAATGTCCACCCGACTCGGTTCAAGACAAGCTTTTGTTAACATTGGACCCTAAACAGAGATACGTCGTCCACTACAAGAATCTCCGGTTTTTGATTGGGAAGGGTGTTCAGATAGTAAATGTTAGAAGAATACTAAAGTTTAAACATTCCACGTGGTTAAGACCTTACATAGAAACTAACACACAACATAGAACAGCTGCCACTTCCGATTTAGACAAGGACTTATTTAAATTAATGAACAATGCGGTGTACGGAAAAACCATGGAGAATGTTAGAAAGCACGTAGACGTGAAATTAATTTCCGATAAGAATAAATGTCGGAAGTGGATAGCCGATCCTAGATTCAAGTCGAGAAAAATTTACAACGAGAATTTGGCACTTTTCAATCTAGATATAAAATTGATGAAATTCAGAAAACCAATTTACGTTGGCGCAACGGTTCTCGACTTGTCGAAACTTTACATGTTCGAATTTCATTATGACGTGATGAAACCCTTCTTCAATGATAAGATGTCACTTTTGTACACGGACACCGACAGCTTTATTTACAGCATACAAACACCTAACCTATACGAAGACATAAAAAATTCTTCCATGCTTGAGTATTTCGATACTTCTGCGTATCCTCAACCCAACAGATTTGGAATTCCATCTCGTAACAAAAAGTCCTAGGTAAACTGAAAGATGAATGTAACGGTGATATTATTGTCGAGTTCGCGGGTTTGCGTTCGAAGATGTATGCCATGAGAACAGAGAGTAGCGTCACGAAGAAAGCAAAAGGTGTGGGCAAAAATACGGTGGAGAACAAACTCACCTTCCACGATTACATCGATTGCCTTTACTCACAATCGACGATACTAAGTATAGAACAAAGAATCCAAAGTGTAGACCACGTGATTACAACAAACGAAGTTAGGAAGGTAGCATTAGATCCGCAAGACGATAAAAGATGTATTTTGTCTTGTGGAATCCACACGTTGCCTTGGGGACACTATCGTTTTGAAATTAGTAAAAATTGTAGGCAATGCAAATGAAAAAAAATGAACTTAAATAACTATAACTAAAATAAAAAAAACTTTAACTATCTCACATACACAATAAATAACTAGCAAGGACAATGAATCACTTTGGTTTCCGAAAGCAAACAATGGAGACTGTACACCGCACGGCAGATCATGAATTTCTACCTTCCATGTTATCTAAACTCAACGGCCTGTTGATCAATCAATTTTCGGAACGCTGCTCTTCTTGCTGGAACAGTGACGATTTCGGATTCGCGACGATCGACGTGACGAGGAAACCCAACGACGGAAAATACAGAAACAAAATCAACGACTTTCAAAACGTCGCGACGATCGACGTGACTAAGGATGTCACGGCCTGGTTCTGACTTAATTGAAAAATCCTGGAGTTGGTTGTTGAATGCAGATCTAATTGGTTTGCGTTCATTCGATAATTTAATTTGCTTGGAAGTGGAAGCTTCGGTTCCTGGATCATCGATTTTTCTTTTCGATGCTTGTCCGGTCGATGGTTTGCAAATTTTGAGGTGTTTACTTAAATTTACAATGCTGATCATTTTTCCGCATCGAGCACAAGGCTTAGAAGGTAACGAACAATTAATTCTCGAACCTGTTTCGCTACATCTTGCCCTGTGTACCGATAAATTGTTCCTTGAGATTAGCTTCCCACAAGTAACACATTCAGTTTTATCATTTTTACAATTGAAACTGGTGGTGGATGCCATTGCTTTTTCGAAAATCACAGAAATCAAAAAGTCTAGTATATAGCGATACAATTTTCAGGTATGTTATTTATATATAATTTCTTGAGGTGAAATAGAAAATGCACGATCACGTCAAAATTCAATCTGGTCGAAATTACTATGAAAAACCACGTGAAACACCTTTGAACTTGAAATAATAGATAGTATGTAGCTTCAAAGAAAGTTAAATACCTATTTTTTTTACAAAAAACGAGGAGCGCTGCAACAGGACGTCCGTACTCTTCGGCTGCTCTCACGAGACTGACTGATCTGCAGTGTATGCCGTCTTATATAATAAAAGTGCGGACCGTATTGAAAACACCTGTAATAATTAACCAACCAGAAGACGCCACGTTAGATATGACTCATCACATTACGTCATAACTTGTTGCAACATGTTGTGTAATAGTTTACTCCCTTATAGTTAATACAACGAAGGGCATTAGATATGAGTCATCACAATGTTACGTAATAACTTGTTGCAAAAACGTTGTGCAATAGTATACCCTTATAAGTAATACAATTAAGAGGTATTTAATATGAGTCATCACAATGTTAGTTACATGGTTCTAGTTAGGATGATGATTTTTTTTTGGTTTGTTGGATAGGGGTTGAAGAAGACTATTTGTTGTAGTGACCACAGTATTGTTTTTTTTTTTTTTGTGTGTGTGCGTTTTCTGTTCTCTTACGAGAATTAATATAGGTTGCCATAGAACCCTCCAATTCATGACTTAGGAAAAATCTGTTTGCGGATTCATCACATACGCCTATACATGAGTAAAATGTGAATAGAACCTATGTTCGGAAATCCAAAATGGCGACCGGAAGTAGGATTATCTTAGAAACAGTAAGACCTAGGAAAAATCTGTTTGCTGATTCACCACGAACGCCTATATGTAAGTAAAATATGAATAGAACCTATGTTCGGAAATTCAAAATAGCGACCGGAAGTGGGGTTATCTTGGAAACGGTAAGACTTAGGAAAAATCTGTTTGGTGATTCATCGTGTACACCTATATGTGAGAAAAAGTATGAATAGAAGCTATGATCGGAAATCCAAAATGGCGACCGGAAGTGGGGTTATCTTGGAAACGGTAAGACTTAGGAAAAATCTGTTTGCGGATTCATCACGTACGCCTATATGTGAGAAAAAATATAAATAGAACCTATGCTCGGAAATCCAAAATGGCGACCGGAAGTGGGGTTATCTTGGAAACGGTTAGACTTAGGAAAAATCTGTTTGCAGATTCATCACGTACGCGTATACGTGAGAAAAAGCATGAAAAGAACCTATGTTCTGAAATCCAAAATAGCGACCGGAAGTGGGGTTATCTTGAAAACGGTAAGACTTGCGAAAAATCTGTTTCCTGATTCATCACGTACTCCTATATGTAAGTAAAATATCAATAGAACCTATGCTCGGAAATCCAAAATGGCGACCGGAAGTGGGATTATCTTGGAAACGGTAAGACTTAGGAAAATTCTGTTTGCTAATTCTTCATGTACACCTATACGTGAGAAAAAGTATGAATAGAACCTATGCTCGGAAATCCAAAATGGCGACCGGAAGTGGGGTTATCTTGGAAAGGGTAAGACTTAGGAAAAATCTGTTTGAGGATTCATCACGTACGCCTATATGTGAGTAAAATATGAATACAACCTATGTTCGGAAATCCAAAATGGCGACCGGAAGTGGGGTTAGGGGCCAGGAATCTTAAAAAAAAATTATTTGTTTGTTTGCGTCACAATATAGGCGCGCGCGCGTGTGTGTGGCACATCGTTTCCGAAAGAGGTTTACAAAGGTCACGATATATAAACATTGGTCCCGGAGTTGGAAAATTACGATAAGGTGCATTCATCCTTCAAGGATGGGAGAGAGTATATTATTTACTCATCACGCTGTGTCAGCGCAACGAATAAATGCGCGGAACGTGGAGAGAAAGTGAGGTTTTGAGGTTTTGGTGAACCTCAATTAATAAAAATGAGTTTTTGAGATTTTGGTGATCCCCAAATGAGTAAAGTGAGTTTTTGATGTTTTGGTGCTCTTTTCTTCGCTGCAAACCATCGTCAGCGCAATAAATGAGGCTCGGAACGTGGAGAGAAAGTGAGTTTTTAAGGTTTTTTGATCCCCAATTGATGGCGTTGAACTCTCTAATCTGCACTACTAGCACGTAGAGGCTCTCGTGTAGTTTAGCACAAAAAAAGGATAGGTTAATTTATATCACGTAAGATCGTAGCATTCGTACCAAGTACGAGTGGGAAAAAAAGGGAAAAAATGGGAAATTTTACAAAAACATCACTAAGCGCTAAAACATCGACAAAAAATTGTCAATATATGTCAAAAAGTGATATTCAATTGATAAAAAAAAGGCTACAAATGCATACCTACCAAGTACGAGTGGGAAAAAAAATAATGCATTGAAAATTGTACTAAAAACATCGCTAAACGCTAAAACATGGACAAAAAATTGTCAAAATATGTCAAAAAGTGATATTCAATTGATAAAAAAAAACAATACCTACTAAGTACTACTTTGAAGCGCTCAACTTACACTACTTATGCAATTCTTCGACGATGGCTTGCCTAGACATTTTTAGAGATTACGTTTGAAGAGAATCACAAGCATGATGGGATTCAAAGAGGGTGGCACCTCGCTCGTGTTTTGAATGATCAGCTTATCGCCGGCACTCACGTCGAAAACGATAAGATCTTCGTCTTCGTGTATTTCATATATGTTGCGCGTTTCGTTCCAACGTGCCAGAGGAATGTTTCCTGCTTTCTGGACACGACGATTCGATATCAACGTCATGGTGGGAACGCTAGCTTTTCTGCAGTGAGGCCAGTACGAAAATTCGTTTATCTGAATCGTGCCATCGAGGAGAAACTTGTAATAGGGATGATAAGGATGTAACATGTACAGTTTGTTACCTTCGACGAACGTGGAGATTCTCTGTTGATTGGGTACGCTGTTGATTTCGATGGCTTGCAAAGTGAACAATGGGGCGATTTTAGTGTAGACGCTGAGCAGATTACTGTGAACGTGTCCAAGTTTATTTTCAATGGGCAACAAATGCTCGACTATGGTATCCGTTACGGCAGAAAATGACGGTTTGATTTTCAATTCCACGTTCAACTGCTTGTAGTTTTCGTTCAGTTCTTGCAACTTGGCACCGAAAGAGGCCAGCGTCGATTCCTGCGTGGATTCCAGCACTCCAACTTGATCTTTGATGTTGACCACAATGTTCTGAAGGTTCTCAACTTGATTCAATTTCGAACTTTTCTCGGTAAGATCGTTCACGATGCTTCGCATCTCGGTAAACTGCATGTGAAGATCCGTGACGCTCTGCGAAGTGGGCAGCGTCGACACCAGCGAAGTAATTTCATCTCGAATCTGTTCCACGTTTGCCGTTTCCCCAAGTCACCCTGTATGTTGTCCAGTACGTGATGAAAATGAGCAAGGTTCGATTCCACGTTCAAATTTTCTAAATATTCTATCTTCTGCTGAACCGGGCATAACGTGTCTTCAATACTCGTCAACGTGCTTGCTTGAGCGTGAATATTTTTAATTTCTTCGTTGATCAACTCCAAAGACGCCTGAAGCGTAGCGATGGTGGTTTGAATGTGTTCGAAATCTTGATAAGCCTCCAATTGAATTTTTATGTTCGCAACACTTTTACCGATGACCTGCAGTTCGTCTGACGATGGTAGGTTCGTCATGGTATCTTCCAAAGTCTGTAACTTGGATTTAATTTCTTCCAACGTGCTGGTGAATTCTTCTTGTTATTTGGAAACGACGACATGCAAGCGTTCTACGTCGATATCGTTCACGACGGTTTGAAGTTCAGAGAAATTCTTTTCAATTGCGGAAGTTCGTTCTTCGATTTCGAGTTTCAATTTTTCCAAATCTTCTTTCGATTGAAATTGCTGTAGTTTGGTCAAATCATTTTGAACCGAATCCACGCTCAACTGTATATTTTGAACGTTGTCGTAAGAAGGTACGTCAACATAATTTTTTATGATTGTTTTCAGTTCGGAATCGATTTTCAGAATAGGATCGAGACATTGCGTTTGGAGCGTAGCGATCTCCGACTCTAAACTTTTGTTTAAGGTCTCCTGCAAAGCGATCAAATCGCTCCTCAACCTTTTAACTCGAATATCCAGCATGATAATTTCTTCTGCGTGGTCTACACGCTTGGTGTGGCCGAAAATGTCGTTAGGCATTTTTTGTTAACGGTTGTTTATAATAGGATAGACGATTCGTAATTCTACGAAGAGAGGAATGAGTTTGTCGTAATCTCCGAGGAGTTGAACGTAAAGATAATCGCCTGCAGAAACATCGTACGCCTTGTTAGAAAGTACCTTGTCGTGCTTCATTCGAAAAATGTTCTTGCCGGTAGAAATTTTGGTTTTTCACCCTTCGTTCTCCGGATTCACGGTGATCCGAAGTTTCCCGTCGATCGGAATTTCGTAAGAACGTAAATTGTTATTGAAGACGTAAAACATCTTGCCGACTTCATCATCCAATTTCGTCCAAATGCTGTTAAGGTGAACAATCAGTACACCGTTGAGTTTAGATAACGTGGAAGGTAGATCTGTCGTGCGGGGTACAGTCTCCATATTGGTTTGCTTTCGGAAGCCAAAAAGATTCATTGTCCCTTGGTAGTTATTTTAAATTAAATTTCTATGGTGTGCCCCTTGTAGATCGCAGCGATGCAACTTGAAAATACTCGAACATGTAATTATGTCATTAGATCACGATGAAGAAAAAAAAAGTAAGAGTTGAATTTAACGAGGCCATCGTTTAGAGCGAGCGTAACGACATAATAACGACTTCCAACTTTTCATCGTCTGAGGGCTTCCTCTTTTCCTCCGTATGTTTTTGGAGAATGGCAAAAGACAGCGAACTTCATGGCTATGCGGTTAGAGTGGGGCACACGTCACATTGGTCGCTTCCATTGAAGTGGCCCCACTCTCTCGTGTGGATTTGACAATCAAGAACACGTAACTTGTTGTCTCTGGCATCCAATGCTACCTTGGTTACGCTCGTCGTGTACAGTTCGTGTAATTTATTCGCAATGCGATGATCGGTGCTGTGTTCTCTTTTACCTTGAAATAGGCATTCTTTGTAGTCTTGCATGCTGAATTTACTGGTACTTATTTTTTTCACACCCTTCGCTTTCTTGATCTCTTTTTCTTCTGCAATTTTGACGCAGTACATTTTGGCACGAAGCCCCGCAAATTCGCTGATGTACTTCTCGCCGACTTCATCTTTGTATTCTCCAATCGTCATTTTATTTTCTGTCGAATGCAAGTGATGGCCTGATGGTAAGTTGCTAAAATCAAAAGGATGCTTCATCGAATTCAGATCTTGTTCGAGGCTTGGTGTTTGGATTAGAAAAACGAAGCTATCCGTGTCAATGTAACATATTTCAATGTTATCTCCATAAAAGGGTTGAAACTGATCGTAGTAGGATTGGTACATGTGCAATTTAGAGAGTTCAAGGACGGTGGCACCTATGGCAATCGGCTTGTTGAGCATAACTTGCTTCTTGTTCTTCTCGACGAATATCAGATTCTCGTCGAAAATGGTGAAGTTTTTGAAGTAGGGGGCGCGACAATCTTCTCGAATTTCTTTTCGTCCGTGACCAACGTTGCGTCGATGTAATTGCGCACGTTCTCCATCGTCTTGCCGTAGATGGCGTTGTTGAATAGTTTGTACAGATCCTTGTCTGCAGGCGATGTTGATTGCGCTCTGCGTTGCGTGTTCTCGGCTATGTACCGTTGCAGCCACTTGCTCTGTCGGAACTTCAATCCTCTATGTACTTTCTTCAGCTGCAAGCCGTGATTCACGTAAAATTGGAGGAGTCGGTAGTGCAGAACGTAATTCCGCTTGTTCTCCATGCTTAGTATCAGTTTTGGTTCCGATCCTGCAGGTGGCTTCTCTTTGGTGGGGGCCAGGGCCAATCCGTGATGTTCCTCGTGAAGCGTTTCGGGATAATCGAGATCCACTTCCAAGAAACAGCCCCATTCGTTATTTTCGGTCCAGTTGAGAAAATCCTCGCAGGAGAGTTCCTCTTCGGTCATCCACACGTAGTCACTGATGGGAAGACACTGGGACATGGAATGGCCGTACAAGTTGTTGACATCCCAGTAGACAATGTAGGTGTTGGGCTTCGATGCATCGTAACCAGGCGTATGAGGATTGTTTGCGAGAGCATGGCGTCGGGGACATTGGACGATGCCACCGCGTATCGCACTCTCCATGAAGGCATACTGTTCTTTCTCTGCGATGAGCCCCAGTTCCACGTTGGTGTATTTCATCATAGATTCCCAAGTCAATCCCGGCGTCGTGAAGAAATACGGAGGATCCAATTTGTAGATCGAGATGCATCTCTTGCGAAACGACTCGAAAATGTCCATGAGAAGTGTCACATCCAATTTCAGGTAGATCTCATGATATTCGCGAAAAGTTTGGCAATTGAAAGCCGTCCACACACTACGAGCGTGTTCGTAGTCCTCTTCGGAACAGACGTCCTCCGTGAGATGAGAATAAAATGCCTCCGGGGGTGGAAGTTCGGTCTCGTCAAATTTGTCGAAATCATTGACGTACTCGTAGGGGTAGACGCCCTTGCGACGCAACAGATTCAAATTCTCATCTCCCGAAAACATTTGCTTGGTGGCCACAAGATCTTCGTCGCCAAGTTGAGTTGCAAGGGTGGCGAGGCTGGGGGACAGGAAATTGTAAGAGTCCAGGATTCTAAATTCCACACTTCCTCCTTCTTCGAGAGGGATCCACACTCTTACTGCAATATACTTCTCGCTCGTTCTAGGGATGATGCTGATTCGAGTCGTGATATTGTACAACTCTTTGATGAACAGATGTGTATCATATTTTTCCGTGTAATGCAGAAACACAGCAACAAAATGCGACTCCTTAATTTTAAGATTGCAGGAATTACAGATGGTGTTCAGGAATAATCCATTCTGATGATTATGGTGTACGACCTTGTGATTTTCGGGGGTGAAAGCCTGGTTACACTCCGCACATCTTGTCGCCGTGTCATGTCTCCGTTGTTGTTCCGTTGTGAGAGGAGGTGGAGAAACGTAAGGGCCTTTCAGGCTGGGTGCAAGTTCTCTTGGGCATTCCGCTATCTTCTTAACAAAATTTTTTGCCGCATCGGGTCCGCAATACAAGATGACATCATTTAATTTTTCTCCGTAGATGGAGAAACTGCAAGGTTCGTGGTGAAAAATTTGCATTGTGCTTGAGGTAGAGGGATCAGGGTTGCAAGACGTCATGGGAACTTGGAAGCTTTCAAAGTAGGCATAAAGGACGACGGGATGGTGGAGAAGAGCCTGGTGTTTCTGAAATTTCATCTTGGTTCCGGGTTCCGGCATGACATCTTCGGGTTCTGCATTCACGGAGCCAAAACACTTGTGCTGTTTTTTCATCTTTTTTCCCTCGCGAAAAATTCTCAAACACCGATCGCATATTTCAATCTTATTGTGATGCTTGCTGATCTGTCTTCCGACTAGGCGAGAAAAATTGCGAATCAAACTGTAACGGCCATCTACAAGCAAGAGTCGAATTACATTATTCTGACTTCTCGCAGGTCTTAACACACGAATGTCGCCGCAATCGTCAACCCCAAACACAGAAATATCGAGATCTTCTCTTTTTTCCTCTCTATAGTTTTTTAAAAATTGATTGATCATATTCAGGGGCACAGGATAGGAGATTCCTCTCATGACATTCTTAATTTTCGCTCGTATCGTCTGTAATTGGACAGGCGACGCGACCTTTATTGGTTAAAACACAATGAGCAAATGTCCTAGCAATGAACCCCGTTGACCGATTCACTCATGCGTGTGTGTGTTGCCTTCCTATTTTTTTTTTCAGCAAGACCTTTTGATGCGCATGTGCTGTGGGGGACAAATGGCAATGAACGAGCGTTGACAGTTCCATCTATGCATGTTGTCATGGTATTCGATCATTTTTCCTCGGCCTCTTCCACGCCCGTCAGGGTGGTGTGGTTTAAAATCCAGAACAATAAATTGACGAGCGTTTTTGTTTCGATCCCAAAGGGTCTGGCCAAACTAATTGCATGAAAAACGTGTGGCCCCGCTCTGCGAGAACCAGCACAAAACGCAACCATGCCTGAAACGAAGCGTCCACCGTTTCGTGTTTCTGATTCCATAAAAATAATTCGTGGTACCAGTACGCGAAAAGGTTGGAAAATTCCACATGCAACAATGCAGCTTTTTTGGTCGAGCATAATGTGGATAGGTAATCTTCCAAAGCGGATGTTGTGCTCGCTTCCACCGCCTCCTCCTCTGATTCGATCGTTATCGGGGATGTGGATTCTTCGTTCATGACCGTGGAGGCGGAAAAAATAGATTCGCTTGGGGTGGAAGAGGATGCAAGCTGAATGGGTTCGGGGAGTTGCCGTTGTTGTAGCGGTGGGGTTGCCGAGGTGGGGTCGTTTACCGCCGAAGCGGGCAGCATGGGCAATGCGGGCGAAACTATTATTTCTTGCGCCCTCGAAAAAATAACATTATTCTCCAATCGAGCACACACGCCTGCAAGAAAGACAAAAAGCTTGCGAGCGAAACTGCGAATCGTTCCAGTATGCAGTTGCGGAGCAGAAAAAGCGAGTGATGTTTCGAAGCCACGAACGTTCGATTTCCGCATCACCGCATATCGCTTCCAAGTTGCATCGTTTAACGACGATAGTTTCGGAAACGGTTGCAAGATGCTTCGCACGTTGCGGGCAAACAACTGCAATTTTGGTTTCTTGCCGTGCAAGCCCCGGAATGGTCAACGTCTGAATCGCTCCCACCGAATCGAAAAAAGATTTCAATTTTTCTCTCCCACTCTCGAGCGACATTCTTGGTATTTTGGAATTCGTTCGTTCTCTTCTCTAACGCTTCGCAGAAAATCCGGATCGTTCGAAAGCGTTTGGTCCGTGATGAAGACGTTGCGTTGAGCGATGGAACACAATTTCTCTATCGGGGTTGAAAGATTCGTTCGACCGAGCGTAGCTATCCACGCAAACATCAAAAAAATTGCGCGAACGCTTTGGGAGCTTCGCACAAGATTATCAATTTGTTTTTCATGGAGTAATCTACATAAGATTCCAGCATCGAGAACGAACAACGTTGATTAAATTTCTGGCAACATTCGCAATACAAAATCCAAACTCATGACGATTTCGCCACCACGCACCCTGGCGGGGTTATAGGGGCCAGGAATCCTAAAAAACAATTATTATTTGTTTGTTTGCTTGCGTCACAATACATAAATAATGAGAGGCCCGCGCGTATGTGTGTGTGGCAGAAATATCACATCGTTCCCGAGAGGTTTACAAAGCTCACGATATATAAACATGGCCCCCCCGGACTTAGAAAATTACGATAATGTGCATTCGTACTTCAAGGATGAGAAAGTGCATTTTCTCGTACCGGCTTTTCTGCGCTGTGAAACATCGTCAGCGCAATAAATGAGGCGCGGAACGTGGAGAGAAAGTGAGTTTTTGAGGTTTTGGTGCGATTTTCTTAGAGGTCAAAAAATCAGGGGTGATCTCAAAGGTACATATTGACTACTACTTACAGTTTAAAGTGGGATCCGAACCAGTATGTGCCTCCACCGGAAATAATCTTCTAAGTTATCATATATGAAGACTTTGTGAAGTTGTAGAATCAGAATCAAGAGAATTGGATGTAAGAATCTACAATAAGGGACCTATAATTAATGTTAGAAAGAGGTCAGAGGACTATCGTTCACAAGAGAGTTTGACAAGAAATTCAAACATGGAGAGAAGGTCAGTCCATTTGGAATTCTGCTTTGTGAAGTAAGACAGCAATAAATCCTAGAAAATCAAAAGGTTATGTTACTCAGAAGGACATAAACTAAGTGACTGATAAAAATCCTTAATGGATACACATATCAGCGATAGAAAAGGAATAGGACTCTTGTCCATAAGAATGTACGTCAAGAAATTCCAACATTGATCGAAGGTTAATCCATTTCGGATGCAGTCACTTGACGTCAAACACTAACAGAACTTAGAGAATCATAAGGTTACTCATAAGAACTGAAATTGAGTGAACATACTAGTGACGTCTTCTGCGCAGAGAATACAACTAGGACCTTGATACGTAGTACAACCGAAGGTAGTCCATTTCGATTATAGTCATACATTTTGACTGGAATAAAATCTAGAGAATCATATTGTAAAGTTATAAACCAGAACTTAAACTTAGTGAATCTCAGGAAAGTAAGATGTACTGCTGAGCACTCAATTGGAGAGGGTGATGTAGCTGGACAGTAGGAGTAAATAGGTTTTAGTTCCTAGTAAGGAATAAGAGAATCACAAGGAAAAATCGCACAACCAAGCCGTCATTAAGGACCAGCAAGGATTAAGAAGACCAGGCAGTGATGTAATTAGGAGATACAAGAATACCGTATAAAACCCCTCAGTTTTTCGGATCGAACTTCAGCTAGGCCAGCCTAAGCTACTCGCTTGCGGGAGGTAAGTTTATGGCTTTGTGTAACGCATGTGAGAAACGAAGGTAACACGTAAACATGCAAAGGGGATTGCCCCTGTGAAATAAGGAGAACAGTTAGACATTCAAATTTAACACTTCGGTTGACTGGTCTGGTAGGGTGGTAAGAATAATCAAAACGGGGGATAGAGGAATGTCCGTTTACCTGTAGAACTAGATGTGAAAATTATAGATTGCAGATTGTAGATAACGCACTCCTTGAATGAAACTAAGAGAGCACTACTTCTCGCTGTAACTATTATCGTATCAATTGGTAACCCGACTATAAATCGGAGGCAACAACTGTGTGCTCGATAGCTTTCTGATTACAACTGGGGGGAGAAATGGTCTCTCGAACTATTTATGAGAGATTCAAATTTCCGATCTTTAAAGCCTTTAGTGAGTCCACGTCTCCCGTTAACGGTGCTTTTTGCTTAAGGCTGAGTTTACTTATTTTCGTAAGATTTCCGGTAGATTCCGTGTCAGCGGATTTTTCAAGATCATCTGAAGATTGCCGGTGTTATGTGCTTGTAAGAAGCTAATTCCAGCGTTTCAGCCGGACCCTTTGGCGAAGAGATTAATTAGTCTATCGAGTTATGACGCCAAGAGACCCAGGTTCGATTCACGCCTTGGGCCTGATACGATACCGTTATCCGGTCATTCCCGGAAAACCGATCCTAAGTAATTCCGAAGTCCCTGAGAGCAATATAAATGGTGTTAAGAACCTGCCTCAGGGGGAGAAGCCAAGGGATCGAGATCGTGTTGCGAGAGAGCGACAGTGCCGGACGGGGAGAAACTACTGCAGGGCCGTGGGGCCCAAACCGGAGCCTGTCCAGAGGCGAGACACCTCAGGCCAACCTGCAGGACTAGTGCCCAGCCTACATTTCCAACGTTTAGGCGATCCCGAGATAAGTACCTGCCCCTTTATGGTGCTATTACTTTCGCCTCTAGCTTCTCCCTTTTAATATTCTCTTGAAGTGCTGACTAATAAAACTCAGACAATTAACTATTCAATTTGTGTTACGTTAATTACGTGCTCTCACTCTGACTCGTCACCCGTTGGTCAACGGGTCCTACCCTCAAAAACAGCAGGTGAAATCCAGTTCGGCTAAGGTTTTAACGTCCCCAATTGTGTCTCCAGAGACCAGCTCTGGAACAGAACCTTAGCTCGTAACTTCGTGGATGACGCCTGGGTTCAAACACAGTAACGAGCAAAGTAACGTAGACTACAGAGATAGATTTAATTAAAATAGAGTTAATTAAAGAAAAAACTAAGTGCAAATATTAACGTAACGTAACGTAATACAATTATAAAACCAAGCTGAAATAAGAAAGGCTATCGGAATTTACCACCACTTAAATAAATAAAATTAGAGCGAGAAAAATACGTATGAAGCTTACGTTGAGCACCCCACAAACTGGAAAACAAATCAGAAAACAAATTTTAACAGAGATAGTCGACTTTACATGAATATTTACACTCCTTTTATACACTTTTGTAGATATAAGTTGTGTGTGTGTGTGTGTGTGTGTGAGTGAGAGAGAGAGAGAGTATGCAGATATATTCTTGTGGGAACCGGTGTATGTTTAAACACCTTTCTTAATGGGACAAAAAAATTTCTTGGGACTTTTTGCCTCCCAATAACGAAAAGACCATTGCGAGACTCCTGAGACACCTTTCGACATGTACACGAAGTATTTCGAAGGTACCAAAATGTCTCTATTTGTTCGATTTGAGTGTTAATGTGTGTGTTACACTCTGCTACCTGCAACTAAAATCTGTAAGCTTCACGTCTGTGTAAAAGTGTGGTGTTTAATCGCTTCTCTTGGGACCAGGAAGTGTGGGTGTGTAAAATCTTGGATCTATTTCGCATATATTGGTACCGAACATCCCAGTGAGTTGAGGGGCAAGGAAAGGTTCGTTCGGCAGCCGACGGGATTCCCCGCGCCTGGCTGTCTTGTTGCTCCCGAGCTGTCAATGTTGCCAACTTAAAACTTTGGAGCCAGATCTGCTTTTCTATTATCTTTTAATACTACAATTGTAATTGTAATTAATGTGCTTTATTTTACTTCGCTTTTTGTGCCACTTTTGGCTAATTTGCGAAGATGGGGGATGAGTGATGATATTTGTAATTGATGAATCGACTCTCACAAACATCTATGCCCAAACCGGGATTCGAACCAGAGACCCCCGCCGTCGTAGCGCGATGTGACAACCACTCCACCACGAGGGTCGGCTTTAATCCTACAAAAAACAAACAAAATGCTACAATATAATTTCTTCCTCCAAATGTGACTCTTTCTTATGTGCCTATAACAAATTTTCATTTTGGGTTTACTCTAATACTGGTAAATGCTGCAGTTATATTCATTCTTCCATAGCCAAGAAACAAAGATCAGAGTTATCAGATATTATCAGTAAAAATTCGTTACTTGTCTCCTTTCGGTCATGATGAAGAAAAATGAATTGATCGAGGAAAATGAATTATTATTTTTATTAAAATATATAAGAATGGAGATTTTTGACCAAAGCGACAAGCGATCAGGCAAAAGGGAGGGGTGTTCATATCGAAGTGACAAGTGACACAAGTACTTTACTTCAGTCTACAAGCAAGGACTTTTCTCAAATGGAAATGCAAACAGACCAAGGCGACACAATGCATGACATTCATGACTTTCAGAAGCGGAAAGCGACACGTGCGCGATGCAACATTTTGAAACGAAGAAGCAGAACAAGTTGCACGTCTCTCCTGTTGCTTCCGTTTCTCAATATCGTGAATTGGATCGACTAATGGTTTGGTGTTCGGGCTTTTGCAGTGAATGCTTTCTTGTGGACTGAAGTGGCACGTCTTTCTTGTAGCTTGTCAATTCTGTGCAAATCTTCAGCGTTACTTGCCGACGTCGCGTGCAAATTGTTTCCTGTCGTTTCAGTTTGGATCTCTCTGTAAACATGCCCACCAGACCGAGGCAACACGATAATGGTCCAATGCGAGAAACTTGCAAGCGACACCTGTTGTTTGTCGTGCCGCATTTATTCAAAAGTTTTATTTATTTCAGAATTTTGGTTTCCAACAGCTAATTTTCGCATCGATATGAAAGTTTAAGAGGAAGATTTCAGACCGAATTGCGGCGCAACTAGGGGTTTCACACCGAAGTAAAGCAACACGAAGCTCTTAAAAATATAATCAAGCATTCACCGCAGCTGCGCTATCAGCAGACACCACCAGACCAGAACGACGCGAAGGGAGACGTACACCTTGTCATGTCGCTTCGAATGTTTCAATGTTGCATTTACTATCTAATATCTGTTTTCAAGTGATGCGTGTCGCTTCTCGTTTCGGTCTGAAAGCTTCCTAGACTCGTACGGAATTCCAACACATGATCCCTAGTCATAGAACACGGAGACAATTGTTTATACTTCTCAAAGTTAACAGCTTGATCGCAATCCTTAACCCCATTTTAATGTCAATGCAGTTCATTTTTAACAAACGTGTTTGGCAACACTGATTGTCGAAGCAAAACTTTCACTCCCGCTCTGCGGCGACAGCGATACAGTTGGACGTGTTTTGCGACGTTGCCACACGTATTTGGAACTTACACTTCCCGCTCGCTCTGCATTACGCAACGTGTGACTTCAAAAGTGGGAAAACATTCCACCCGACAACATCGCAGAGGGAGACTCTTTCCTTTCAGTACACGCTCACCGCGACTTGCTCCTGTGTTGTCACAGTAGAGGGGGTGCTATTCAGGCTTCGTGCGCTAAGGCGAGCTTGAATGTCTTCTGCTAGGGTGTCTTAAAAAAAGGGTTCCTCAGTTGCGGGTCGCTTGATAACATGTAAAAGCATACAGGTTTATCACCTCACGGCAGGCCCGTAGCTAGAGGGGGCAGGGGGGCAACTGCCCCCTGTTAAAAACAGAACACCATCCTACCTGGAATTTTCACTAATACAATTATATCCTGTATTACTCTAGCAACATAACGAAGACATTTATTGATTCCGTAATTTATGAAGGTCTGTTGGATTCCGTATAATGTCGTATCAGGATTGGGGGCGGCGGAATTCCCTTCCAGATTCAGACTTCGGGAAATGATTTCATAAATTTAAATATCTAGAACATTTGTGACATTTTGAGTAATCTTGTATTAAAGCTGCCTAATGTGTTTGGATGTTTTTTCTTGGATGTGTTGCTATGAAGTTTCAACTGCTTAATCTTTTGTTTCCCAAGTATACCTTTTTGGTAATAGTGATTCCTGTGCTAGAGAGAGGGAGTGAATATTTGATTTTTTTTTACTTAGCGTTGCTTTTCTACCACATCTAGCTATACGTGACAATGAATGATGACGTGAAATTCATGAAGAGACTCCCACAAACAGTGCCGCAACCATAGGGAGCAGGGGCATTGCCCCCTACCCCAATCTTGGACGGAAGTTCAATCTAGGGGGGCAAACATTGAAGTAAAGAAACATGACTAGCAGAATCTAAGAATAGAAGGAAAAATGGATACTCAACATGGAATTAGTTTTCACGTGTTTCTTGCATTTTTCTTCCAGACGCCTAAGGCCACTTGCAGGGGGCACAGAGGGGCAATTGCCCCCTCGGTTTCAAATTTTATACAAATAAAAGTACATTTCATAAAATTTTCTTGTTCGCTTCGCTCGCAAAACCAATATCCCCTATTCTTATAGTCCAAGTTCAGAGCCATAGCTAGGGGGCGGCGAGTGTCAGCCCAGCCAAAAACGATCTAAATGAAAAAAAAATGTTAAAGAAAATGCCATGGCGTCCCGTGAAATTATTTGCGCCCTATGCAATAAATATTTTATTAAGTTTGCAAATATTTAGATCTAAAGATTTTCCTGCTCTCTGTAATGCATTCTACTTAATACCCGAGAGAGAAGTAAGGCCAGAGATTTATTTCAGATTGTTGCTGTTTAAATGCACGAAGAATTCTTTTGAGGAAAAGGAGCGCGCACATTTGAGAGACAATTTGGCGGATTAATTCATCATGTAATGTATTTAAATAATATATTAATATATTAAAGAAACTTGGAATACGTACACAATTTAGCGTTAACATGTTGCATATGGATTTTCTTATTTTACGTCGCACTTTGTTGCATATGTGTAAAATACGAAATGTTGTACATGAAAGTCATATGTACAAAGATAATAATGTTTGTCATGCATATTCTGTCTCTCAAAAATACAGTTTGTTTGCTTGCTTTCCATTATTAGCTAATATGGAATTGAACGTGTTGGAAAATATTTCAAATCATTTGTTCAAACGCAAATGCAAGCACCGACTTCTACCCTCTTTTGCATTATTTGCCCCCTCTTGGATTGATTTCGCCCCCCCCCCCTCCGACTAAGAATTCCTGGCTATGGGCCTGCCTCACGGAGGTGATTATCACTATTGGGAAACGATGTTAATAACATGCAGTTCCTTTTCACTGCATTCCCGTACCTTTTCAAGTTAACTGTGAATGTCAGACGAATAAATTCATGTTAAGTCAGCAAAAAAGGCATCCATGTCTTTGGTTCTTTAACGCTATTTGTCAACACTTCTAAACGCAGCAATAAAATTGGTTGCTTGGTTGATTTGGTGTTTTAAGTCCACTTTATGCACAGTAAGGCTAATTGTGACTGGACCTACAGGCTAAAGAGCAATCCGAACCACCATGTGCCTCCACCGGGTATCGAACCCGGAACATCCTGATTACAAGACACAGCATGAAGGAAAATGATTGGTAGTAATTGCTGCTACAAGCTTTTCAAGAATTTCCATTGGCTGTTAGCTTTTTGGGGTAGTAAATATTCTGTGGATGTTAAGTTAGGCAAGTTGGGTTTGGTTCTCTTAGAAGAAGAAGAAGAGGACGAAAATTGTTTTAGCAGCAATAAATAGAACACCCGAAGAATCCTAAAGTCAAACAATTTTAATGGCTTGTGTGTGTGCTGGAGGAGATATAGGTAGAGTCTCGTGGGCATATTTACATGCAAGTAGCAGACTAACTTAATTAATCAATTATACCATGAACATAAGTGTAACAGGATCGAGAGAGAGTAAGATTGGACGGAAAAGATTGATTAAGTCAGAGGGACTTACTTACATGTATATAACCGGTCTCCATGACAGCATAACGCTTTAGGAAGCCAGAGGTCCCAGTTTGAACCATAGTAAGGCATATAGCAATGTTTGTCTAATTTTCTACTTCATTAGTTTATCATTTATCCTCATAGTAGCGATCAACCCAAGAGGTAGAAATTCGTCTTTAAATAAAGAACACATACAAATGGAGGACAAAATAATACGAACACCTGTGAAAAAGTATACCACGTTTCACACCAGCAGTACAGCAGCACCACCTGGCACTGAAGTCTGCCACCTAGTGGCCGTGAAGGGGAAGGTATTAGTCTGTCAACAGCAGTCATTGGTGGTGCATTCGTCTATCGTACGCTCTCAAGAGACGCTGCAATGTCAGACCTGACAGTGTTCCAAAGAGGCATGATTGTTGGAGCACGTTCAGCTGGAGCCACGGTGATGGAAACCGCAAAGCTTGTGGGGTGTGCAAGGAGCACAGAATAAGCCATTATGACAGCATAGACATACGATGGCGTCTTCAAAGCAAACAGTGGACGAAAAACAAAGCTTGCTGCTCGGGATAGGAGGGTGTTGAAGCGCATAGTGGCCCGAAAGCAAAAGCAATCGTTATCCGAGATAACATTTGAAATCAACAGGCATCTCCAGGACCCCATTGCAACCAAAACTGTCAAAAGGGAACTCCATGCTACAAACATTCATGGCAGAGTGGCAATTCGTTAGCCGTTGGTGACATCACGTAATGCTGTCAAGCGACGCCAATGGCGCAGAGCTCACAGAAGTTGGTCTCCACAGCAGTGGCAACAAGTCATCTGGTCTGATGAATCAACATTCACGTTATTTCAGACCACCGGGCGCGTTTATGTGTGGAGAACGCTCCGAGATGCGTTTCATCCTGACTGCATCTTGCCGACTGTGAAGCATGGAGGTGGGTCCATTATGGTATGGGGTGCGATATCTTGGCAGGATGTGGGACCACCTATTTTTCTGCATGGGAAGATCGACGCCAATCACTATCGGACCATTCTGGGGGATCATCTCCATCATTTTGTCCAGACTTTATTTCCTGGGGGAACGGCCGCTTTTTCAAGACGACAACGCTCCTATCCACACTGCTGGGTCTGTCCAAACATGTTTCGAAGAACATGACGATGAAGTAGGACATCTTGAATGGTCCCACAGTCTCATGACTTGAACAGTATAGAACATTTGTGGGGATATTTGGAGTCCAAACTGCGTGCTCGAAGTCCGCCTCCCGCCACACTTTCGAAATTGGAGACTGCTCTGGAGGAAGAATGGCTTCATATTCACTTAAACATTGTGCATGCCCTCTATGCGTCCATCCCACGTTGCATACAAAGTGTACTTCAGTCACAGGGTGGTCCAACCCCATATTAATAAAGATTTTTCTCTAATTTCACAGGTGTTCGTATTATTTTGTCCCCAATCTGTACATACATACATATTGATTTGTTATTATTTCGCTTTTCTGCTACTTCTGGCTAATCGCGAAGATGAGGATGAATGGTGATAAGTTGAGGTAGATGAAGGGACAATCATAAATATGCAAGGACAATACAATATGAGCCCCACCAAGGATTATACTGGCCACGAGTCCAGCCGCCAGAGCCTTGCTAGTCGCTAGAATGCAAAGAAAGTGAATAGAATTGGGCTGTCCTCAGGATATATAATGTGTGTGTGTGTGTGTGTATATATATATATATATATATATATATATATATATATATATATATATATATATTGTGTGTGTAAGCATGTGCAGCCTCCACCATATATAGTGATTAACAAATCACAATGCTAATCCAAGACAGAAGCCAGGCATGTTATTTATGTATTTGGTTATTTGACGTCGCTTTTCTACCACTTTTGGTTAATCGCGGCGATGAGTGATGATCACATGAAATTGATGAGAAGGCAGTCACAAACAATATCCATGGCCACGAATGACTCGAACTCGGGAACATTAATAACGGGATCCAAAATCAAACACTTAACTCGCTTGACCACGTTGGCCATCGAGCTGGCACGAGTTTCTTTGTAATTCATCCACAAAGAGAGGAGGAAATTAATATTTTGTTAAGGGATTACGTTTCCCACAACATTAGATTCTATCCTTTTACAATGTCTAGAAATAATATTTCAATTTTTCAAAAATTAAAAAATATATTTGAGTTACGGTTTTCTAAACACAAATCAGTTTAGGAAGAACATTTCTGCAGTTTTCCCACAGTTTGTGGACAGTGAATTACGTGGGAAATGTTGATTTGAATAGAGTTGCCACACTCATCTAGCCTACGCTCCCATCAAATTTATCACTTCGTCATTCATTTTTAATGTTGAGTTTACCATAAAGACGTAGAAAGCGACGTCTAATAACAACAGCTGCATCCTACATATACTAGACATATACAAATTATTATGAAGACGCCATTATAAGTAACAAACATCTGTGAACATTTGAAGGTATGAAGGATAATAAGTGTTGGTGGCGTAGCTAAATATTTCGTACGTAAAATTGCATTTATTTTACCAAACGCAACTTTAGATTTCAATGTAGAGGTGATATAAAGATAGTCGTGATTACTTTTTTCTTGATTTGTATAACGCAATTTATTGTTATTATGTGCTGTAATCTTCTTCATATTATTGCCTAGGTCTTATTCCTTGCTTTTTGCCTAATATCCTACTGTAAATGGTTGATAGAACAAAGATATGTACGATTAAAACTGACTATATTTCCCGCAAGTTTGCCTCGCTACGCGAGACTCGCACGCTCGACAGACCTCTTGGTTACATCGGAGCTCGTAGCGGCTCCTGGCCAATGGGAGACCGCAGTGTCTCGGAATGCTCTTCCTAAAATACTCTATAATCCTTGGTCACAGTATTCCAGTTCCATCTGGCAAGGCCGCCCACACAAAACTCGTTCTGTACTGTGCATTCAAAGTAAAAATGTAAAGAAACAACATAAATATACTTACGCAGGGATATTAGCATTGATACTCGTATATGCATATAATGCATTTTCCTGACAACAGAGAGAACAATGAATGAACCTGTGGTAATGGTCCCCACCAGGAAACTTTGGGGATGGGAAAAAACCTCGAGTTGAAGATATCGATTTCTTTCCTTTATGACAGTGGCGTAGCAGCCGACCCCGCAAAACCCCGATGTGTGTCCCCCGAGGCATTGGTCTCTGTAAGCTCCTGAAATTTTATACAGTGTCGGTTATTTCTTTTTAAAAAAAAATCTACGAAATAGACATAATGCACGTCAACAATGACAAAATTTGAACTCGAAATTCACTGATGTGGGCACTAAATAGACCCGATCTATGTTTCTCTTGTCGGTGAACTCCGCTCGGGATCAAGTGATGATAAAATTTGCTGACTGCACCAAACTTAACACTCCTAAGCAACTAGCAGGTATATATTATTTACAATTATAATTCTAATACTGCCTACGTTGTTAGGTTAGGAGGGCAGGTTGAAGGCTCTCAGGCATTATCAGCCAATTTTCGCGACGTGTGCACGTTGCGTTACATTACATTCTCCCATCTCTCTTATCACTACTGTGTGCCTATTATTTGACATTCTGATATTGTGTTCTCTTTTCTTAGAGCTTTTCTTGCAATCCTCGATTTTTATTGCATACATCAATGTTCATAATATTCACAATGATGGACAACTTGCCTACTTCTGCATTTGCAAACTGGAAGGAACAAAATCCAATTAATTGTATCCTGCTATAATCTAATTTTGTGTTGGTATATTTGTTATTTTCGGTTGTTGATCCATAATCTTCGCGGCGTCTTGTCCAGACTTCGAGGCGCCAAGTGTTCTTCACATGCCTGCTTCCCTCTGAAGTTCAAATGCTATGGAAGAATAAAGCTTTGAATTGAAAGCATTTAGAAGGAAAACTTTTAATGTTAATTTTGCATTTAATTCTAACGACGTTAATACAAATAAAAAACACACAAACATGTGTAGAATTATTTCAGATCAACAACTTACTGTTCCTGGATATTCAGGTAAAGAGATAAAGACTTGTTTCAAGTCCGCTTTTTGAACAGATAGACTAATCGGGACTGGATGGGATCCGAACTATGTGCCTCCACCTGACATCCAATCCGGGACCCCTTGCTTACAAAGTTTGATAATAAAGTGGCAGCGTTCTTAGTCCACTATTAATATATGTATAGAAAAATGTCAGCACCGGGAAAAATACTATATTACTGGATTGTAAGAAGAAGTGTAAAATCATTGTAAAACTTAAGAGAAAAGAGAAGTTACGAGGATTTACGAACAACACAGCTGTCCTTAATGTTGTTAATGTTTTGTGCATAATAGGTTAGATGAATCAGGTGAGTTAAATTGACTTGAGCTTTATTTTAAACCCACTTTACATATAAATAGGCTAGTCATGGTGGATCTACAGTTTAAAGTTAAATCACTGTGTGTCTCCATCGAACACAGGACTCCTTGATTACAAGGCAAGGACGTTGCTCCTACACCATCGGGGAGGCCCTACAGACATACCAGCCAAATTATAATTCATAACTCCAAGTTACTTAGGGACAAAAAATATACTACACTAACCCGAAAAAATACCTTACTTCACAGAATTTAATACTAGCATGTTCCTTTCTTTAACACGGAATTAGCATTACTCACAGCCAAAGATCTGCTGCTTATACCCTCTCCTCATAACAAACTTCAATAAAAAAATAAAACAGGAACGTTTTTTTTCGTCAAATACTGGAGAGTCTGAAAAAAAGAAATGCTAGATCTAAATTTTACTTCTAGTCCGTTTTTGTTTACGTGTAGAACGCAAGGGTAACGTTTCAGGGTTCGAATCCCAGAAAAGCATGTATTTGTACTTGTCTTTTCTTGCATCATGACAAGTAACGCACAGTTCTCGGTTCTACCGATTTCATTGACTTTCAGTTGGATAATTACAACCCAGAAGTGCCAGTGTGTACAAATGGCCCAGTTCGATATTTCAACGGCAGAGTGATTCTACTGCTTGCACAAGTGGACGTTATCTGCTGCAGTAATCGTCAAGTCGTTCCCCTTCTTCCACTCATCGGGCTGCCAGAGTAGTGCGTAAGAATTATTTTGACGGCTATCTTAATTTTCGCTCGAGGCTACCAGCAAGGTCTAACAAAATAATTAGTCATGTGATATAACATAACGATTGTTATTATAGATTACTCCATCTGTCCCATAATTATTGTTGAGTATGCCAAAATGGTAACTTTTTATTTATGTTCTTTTGGATACTTGATCGGCCAATTTGTACTGATCCTTGTATGACTCATTCCCGTGTTTCATTTTCTTCTTCTGTATACACCAATGTCACAGTTTGAATATCGGACGATAATAATCGGACAACAAACAATAGTGTACCGGACAATAATTATGGGACAGAGGGAGTAATTATGAATTGCTCTTTTGCAAAGTGAAATAGTTTTCCCTTTCGGTAAAATTAACAACAATGAGATATCAAAGTAATGAACTATGAATCAAAACAAAGTCAATAGCTAACAGACAGCGTTTGCCTTTCTTTGACAGTTTACCTATGAAACTGGTCTGTGATCGAACATTTCGTTCCCAGTTTTTAAAATGTGTATTATTATTTTACATATATTTTTTAAATCTTGTATTTACAAGGACAATCAAACAAACAAAAGTAAGAATGTCTTATTTGAAATTGTTAACCGCCCTGAGCCAAAGGGGGGAGGGAGTTCGAAATGCATAACTTAACTTTCGTACTTGATTATTGGAGATAACGTGCATAGTATTAATATAACGAATGGTTTGTCCAATGAATGTATAATACTTGTAATTGTGACAGACAGGCGGAGCTAGGGACGAAAATCCCGTGGATAGAACAAAACCAGCACTGCATACCCAGCCCAAAACTTGACAAATTGAAATTAAATGCGCGCAAATGGAGAAATATTATGAAACAGTTATTGGTCCATCAATCCAAGCTGAATTGTATATTTAGGAAAAGGTATTATTTATTGGGTGTCGAACATGATTGAAGCTATGTCGTCGTATGCGGAATATCTGACCTGGTCGAGGTGAGGGTTGCGAGGAACTTGATATGAAGAAGCGTCGTTGCAAGTAGTGGGCTGAGGTGCTGGGTTCGAGGAAACGGCGGTGGACACAGTAGGTACTGGGGGCAGCGGTGGAAGTGCTCTGGGTCTAGAAATATGAGTGCGGCAGGTACGTCGCTTAGTGGGTGGCCTGTTTTTAGAGCAATGACACCAAAGTAAAAGACATGGGCATTTCAGGACAGTGTACAATAGATAAATGACACATAAGATAAGAATAAGGACCAACGCGGAAGCAGAAACAAGATGTGTTGGAGATTCCAAATCAAAGGCATGAGCTCGCTGTATGAAGCATAAAGCGAGTAGTTTCTTGTTCAAACCTGTTATAAATAATATTGCAAATGTGAGAGCCAGGTTCCAAATATAGAGCGTGTAAATAGGTACATCGCTGTGTTTATAAAATGGCTTATAGTCGGGGATGGGAGTGACCTGAAAGGTCGGGATATCCAATGAGGGAATTTCCATTTGCCAATCTTGTTTCAGGATGTGTGAAATGTTGAAGTCGCTGTTAAGTTTATACAAGGTGCCTAATGGCATTTCGTGAATCTTCGTCCAAGCCGAAGGAACGAGAAGGACAGTTTTAAATTTAGGGTGTTGCCGTGCAACGCAGGGATAGACTGGGTGAATGTAAATGAATTCGGTGACGCTTACTTTAGAATTACATGGGAGTGACATTTTGACCGCTCCGTCCTGTTCGTGTGTGGTCATGGGGTATTCTAGAGCCGAATCGTTTGGAAGGTGGACGGTCACTACCGGAGGGGGGAATGTTATTATAAATTCTGTTCTGTCTACTTGCAGAATTTCCGTAAGGGTGGAATGTTTGCAAATGTGAGCGCACTCATGTAAAGAGTCTCGAACGGTAGTTGCGTTAATCACTTGCCGGACGTAAGCAGCAAAACCGTAATGCGATGAAACAAAGGTAGGCAATTTGCAGAGTCTCTCCCGATGAATTTGGCACTTATCCCATTGAGTGCCTTGAATGACAATGATCGAATTTTCATCATTTATAGCCACGAATGAAGGAACAGAATTTATAATACAGGTTTGATTTTGATTTTTGAACGGTACTGGAACCACTTTGTATAGTTTGGAAGTGGATTATTTTCTTTTGATTGGAACGTTTACTGTTACAAATATGTGGTCATTCGTTATTTGACATGTTGCCAAGGGTGTGCCGTAATAAAGTTCGATCAGTTCTAATGGAATGGCTAATTCGTATCCATCGTGAAAAGTTGAGTTAGTGTTTTTTAAGTCCACTTTATGCACAGTAAGGCTAATCGGGACTGGACCTACAGTTTAAAGTGGGATCCGAACCACTTGTGCCTCCACCGGGTATCGAACCCGGGACCCCTTGATTACAAGGCGACGACGCTACCACTGCGCCATCTGGGAGGCCATATCCATCGTGAAAAATAGCTTCTACGTTACGGAGATCATGAAGGAGCGTCTTCAGAGGGATACTTTCGCTATGCAAATATCCCATGCGGCACGATTTCGAAGTACTTTGAAAACGTTGGATTTGAAGGATTTGTGAAATTTGCATTAATGTTGTGGTTTTCTCTAAAAGTAAACCCTCAAATTGTAGGTTATCCTGTTCTTCAAGTATATTAAAATTTGCCATGAATTTTGATTTTTGTTCATCCAAAGCCGAAACAAACTCGTTAAAGCGAGTCACAATTTTGCTGACTTTTGTGTCGTATTCCTTTATTTCATTGGAGACCGTCTGAATAAATACGTAATTATTCGTAAATTGTTGTCTTACTGCTAAAATGTTTTGCTCTACATTTTGTTGGAAGGTGCGAATATTATCTACAGTAATTGATATTATGTGGCAAAATCGCAACAGAAGCTTGCGAAGGAGGAAACAAGACTAAAAATGGTACGTTTAGTACGTACGTGTGAAGTAGAAGAGTTGGTTATTAAGTGTTCTGTATCTTTATAGTACGTGAGCATTAAGTCTGTCTGATTAAATAAATGAGTTCGAACGTCGTGCAGGCGGTGAGCACATACACAGTGAGGGTGAGTTCTGTATGTAGCGTTGCACATGACGTTGCGAAGGTTAGTGTCAAACTTCTGAAGAGGGGGAAGTTGCAGTGTCACCTTGTAAGTGAATGGAATGACGTAATCATAGGTCAGAGTTTCAGGCAGCGGTTTTAGGTAAAGGCCTGAGACAATTTTGAAATCCTCAGTGCACCATGTTATTTGAAATATCGACGCTATTGTTAATAAGAGAAAAGGTTGATGCGGTGTAAATGCCATGTTTACAGTCATAAGCCCGTTGAATCTACGAAGAGAAAATTATAATTATGAGTATTTAATTGAAAATGCCACTGAGTAGTCTATATAGTAATATGCATAGCTATTTATAAAAGGCAATTATGTACACACAAATTGTTTTTCTGTATAGCTAAGTGTTACCAGTGTGGGTGTGTGTTTAATAAAACTACGAAAAAAGGGACTGGAATTTGTAAGGGGGGTGAATTATTGCCCAATTGCAAGACCATTTGCCAATGGGCCTGTAGTTCCCCATTGCCTGGGAATATTTTACGGATGCTGTTGTAGCTTTGAACTGCCCCGCACCCATTGGAGCAGCTTGACAAATGATTCGGCAGTTCGTGAATTTCGGGACTATCCTAAGTGTGTAGCTATGGTATGTAGCTGTATTATGTGCACATAATTATCCTTATCACATTAAAATTACAACTGGAGTTTAAATCTTGCGTGTTGAAACCTACACATTTGTATCAACATAAAACTAGATTTCAATATTAATATTTCTTGTATTTTTAACTTCGATATGGTACATAACTTTTTACAAACTGTTTACTATATTCGATAGTCATTGGTTTCATTTGGAACACGTAAGTTCATAAATTCACATTACAAACTCATCATAACTCAACATAACACAACACGTACGTTCATAAATTCACAACTCATCATAACACAACATTGTAACTATTGTGCTTGTCACAATATAATCCCCTCTCTTAGGAAACATTTTCTGCGTGAGACAATTATTCAATATACATTAAATTGTCGAACAGGAAGAAAATTTACAATAAAGAGAGCATATTACAAACTGCCTTCTACAAACACAAAAGCAATACAAATATTTGCGTTCAAGCATGCCATTCATACATAATTCAGGCAATTTCTTTGTCATATTCTCTTTATACAAAGAAGCAAAATATATGACTTTCATAAATATACACAAATATTTAATTGAGAACACAGAAAATAAACACATTATACACAAAAATCATTTGGGTTACACATTTCTTGCTTTCAATAGCTCTCTTCTCTTTTCTTCTGTACAATTAAAAAGTTTAAGATTTGTTAAGTTCTGCTTTTGTTCCTTTGCTGGCGTCGACAATGATATTAAATGTGCTTGGTTATTCTTAACTTCCTTGACTTGATAAGGACCAACATACAAGCTGAAAAATTTGTGAATGCTATCACTAATAGCTTTGCTTTTAAGATGGTTTCTAACAAGAACCAGGTCACCAGATTTTATCGGATGCTTAGGTTCATTAAAATCCCTTTTAATCTTTTGGTTTTTCTGTTCTATATTTGCTTCAGCCATTATACACTTTGTCTTCCAGGGTAAATGTTTCAAGTCATCTGGCCAACTTATTTTGTCTATTATTTCATCGTGATAATCAACATGCATAAAAAGTTCAGATGGTGTGAAACCGGTTGTTTCCGATTTCGAATTATTCAATAGATGAACGACAATATTCACATAATTAAACCAAAGTTTATGGTTATACTTGCAAAACATTCTCAATAGTCTCACCAGCTCTTTATTGTAACGTTCGACAGGATTGGCAAAAGGTGCATATGGTGAAGTTAACACATGTTTAACACTCACAGAATCCAAATAATTTTTAAATTCAGTTGACTTAAATTGCGAACCATTGTCGGTGAGAATTACCTTACACTTTGGGTAATGATTAAAGTAAATTCCAAACTTGTTAATTATTTCCTTTGATGTTGCACGTCGAAGACAATAAACCATCACAAATTTACTCATTACATCTACAATGACTAATATATGCTGGAAACTTTTAGACAAAGGTAATGGACCAATTAAGTCGGCTGAAAGTAAGTAGTGAGGTTTGGTTGAAATTTTAAAGGTGCATTGCTTATCCCTTGCACATGAAAGACAGTTTCTTAAATAGTCCTTAATACTTTTACGCATTTTAAGCCAATAAAAAAACCATTTACAAAAATCATAAATTTTAAAATAACCGAAATGTCCCTTTAAATCATGCTGTTTATACAAAACATCTCCAATTAAAGAACTAGGAACTATTATCTTCCAATTATCATCTACATAAGGTTTGAAAAATAGTATGCCATCATGAACGGAATACTTCCTTTTAATTATCAGATTTACTTCTTGAGACTCCAATTTTCTTCTTAATGACGAACAAAGCGGATCTTTCTCTTGTGCACTTCGCCAGAAATTGGGTTCTATATCAGAGATTACATGATTTATGTACATTTCTTTAATCGTAGTCACTGGTGATTTACTAATAGGATAGCGACTTAACGTATCAGCAACTGGATTTTGAGAACCAGATACATGTTCGATTGTAAAGTTGTATGATTGTAGCTTAAGTGCCCATCGGTTCAACCTAGGGTTCAGTGTCCTTACTGATTCAAGCCAGCACAACGATTTGTGGTCACTGTAGATTGTAAAATGTCTTCCAGTAATATACACTGTAAACTTTTCCACGGCATATAGAATAGCAAGGCATTCTATTTCATGTGTACTGTACGTGTTTTCAACTCCCTTCAAAGTGCGACTGACATACTGAATGACATTTACATTTCCATCTTCATCCGGTTGCCAAAGTACTGCTCCTACGCCGATCTTAGAACCATCAACATTAATACAGAATTCCTTATTAAAATCAGGTTGTCCTAATGATGAAGATGATAAGATTAATTTCTTTAGGTTATTAAAGGACTGCTGATGATCTTCCGTCCAGCACCAGTTTGAGTTTCCTTTCAGTAATTGATACAAAGGAGCTGCAGCTGTTGCAAAATTTCGCACAAACTTTCTCCTCCAGTTAGCCAAACCCAGAAAACGACGAACATCCTTCTTACATTTTGGAACTGGAAATTCGGAGATTGCCTTATTGCTATCTGGATCTACTTTTATTTCGGTGCCAGATATTATATGTCCTAGAAATTTAATTTCAGTCCTAATGAACCTGCACTTAGACAATTTTACAGACATATTTACGTTATGAAGTGTCTCTAGCACATATTTCAATTGCTCATAATGAGAAGACAAATCAGGTGAAAATATAAGAAGATCATCTATGTAACAGATTAGGAACGAACTTGTAGATGGATTAAAAATCTGATTCATTCTTTCCACAAAAACGGATACTGCTGACGTTATGCCAAACGGCAAGAATTTAAAAACGTACTGTCGGCCTCGGTATGAAAATGCTGTATACTTGTAAGAGCACTCTGTAAGTGGAATTTGGAAATAACCCGACGATAAATCCAAGGTTGAAAACACTGTAGCTCCTTGGAATCTCTGAAGTAGTTCATTAATCGGTTCCACACGAACTAGAGGAGATATCACATGTTTATTTAAACGACGAAAATCAACAACTGGCCGCCACTGTCCACCAGCTTTTGGTACTATATGTAGCGGATTTAAATAAGGTGAAGCCGATTCTTGAATGACTCCCCAAGACTTCCATTTAGTGAGTTCCTTCTCCAAATCATCTCTTCGAGCTATAGGTATAGGATATATGGGAGCCACAATTGTTTCTGTTGTATTTAATTTAATCTCGTAAGGCTCTACTTTAGCTTGCCTTGGTTTATCAGAAAACAGTGTTCTGAAACTTAACAATAACTTAAAAAATAAATCATACATTTCATCAGTAGCAATCAAAAAACTATTATCAGCTAAAGAAGCTTTAAGATCGGTTTCTGATGCTAAGTAGTTTTCATCCTCTTCTTCCACAGAATTCTTAGCAAATGTTACAAAGTTACTTTGAAGAGAACATGAAGGGAATGTGTCAGTCGTTTCTAAAACATAATTAGATTGAACTCCCTTATCACTTGATAATGTGATATTTTTCTTCTTGAAATCAATTATTGCTCCGAAGCGCCAAAGAAATGGCAATCCTAATATTACTTCAGCATGTAACTGCTTAATAACATATAACTCTATATGAAAGTGCTCTGAAGCTATTATTAAACTAATATTCTTAGAACCAATAACTCTAAATCTTTTGTCACCAGCAAAAGAAAATAATTTAACATTATCCACTGAATCTAATCTAGCAGTAGGAATAATAATTTTCAATTTTAACCAAGTTGCATAATCCATTAAATTTGCTTGACTCCCACAATCAATAATACAGTTAATGGTTAAGTCACAAATTTGACCTGGCAACACAATAACTCTTCTGTTTGAAACAAGAACACCGTCATCGTCCATTATCCATTCTGGTTCAGCTTCATACCAATCGAGTACAAAGTTTATAGTAAGAACTTCCTTTTCCGAATGATTGGGAACAATAGATGTGTTGCTATGAAAATTGACATTATCTTCAATTGATGTTGGAGTATAGTGATGAATATGCTCCTTGTAATTAACTGGACAGAGGAACCGGAGCTCATTACTCTGCCTTACATGTTTAAGGATGAGTGTTCACTTGTATTAGCAGTCGTTCCTGTTAAATTACACACTCCACTACTCGAAGGTACTTGACTTTGGGTCACGTTACTGCTAGTCCCGGGTTGTGGTAAAAAATTGGAATTATTACCATACCATAAAGAGTTATTCGATGGATATATACTTGGCTGAGTTACTGTAGTACTGCAAGAAGTAAATGGTGTAGTCCAGGGAGAGAATATCCAGGGTTGAGTAGGATATTGCACCATGGAATTTCAATTATTTGCATTCCACTGAGGTAAAGGTACATATGGATTCACCTGCATACTCTGCGAAGGCCTTAACCACGGTTCGGCTAAAGAAGGTTGAGATTGTTGTTTAGATTGTTCAGTGTTGCTTCGTACTGTGTTCCAATTACATCTACCCCGTTGGTTCCTTACTGGACGTTTGTTATAACCACTTTGTGTATTTGGTTGAACACTATTCGGAGATGAAAAGCCTTCATCCGTTTGTAAAGTATTTTGGATCTGTTGATTTGAACATGGATTTGATTGCTGAACGTTGCTCGAAAATCTACTTGCACCACCAATTGTTGTAGGTTCGGTATTTTGGGAAGATGTAAAATTTCTGGTCTTACGAAAATCTTGCGTTTTGACAGAAACTTGTCCAACATTGAATGATTGTTTGGATTTGTTGTTCAGAAATTTGGTTGTCTTATTTCTTCTCATAAATTCTTCCTGGTCCTCTGGAACTCTAAAAGATTTGTTTTTTCCCGAATGAACCAAATCAATTCTGTCTAAAATAGATATCAGTCTGTCCATACTTGGTATGTCATGACATGACACATATTCTGACACATTTCTCGGTATTTGTCGCAACACTAACTGAATCATATCAGATTCAGATGGGTCTTCTTCCAAATTTGAATAGGCAGAATAGAGTTTCAATGCAAAAGTAGCTAAGTTTTCATCAACATTGGGATCATATTTTCTTGTTCGTAGAGCTGCCAATTGTGCTTGTACTACTTGTTCAGAAGCATAGTGATGCAAAAACTTTACTACGAAATCCTGAAAACATGAAAATCTCTTCTTATGAGAATTATACCATAACAAAGCCTTGCCGTAAAAACACTTATATATACTATTCAGCCTGTATTCCTCCGGAACTCCCATTAGATTGAATGTTGAAACTAACTGATCAATATAGTCTCTAGGACTTTGTTTCTCAAAATTTCCCCCGAACTTTGGGAGTAAGTTCAAGTCACTAACTTTTAATATGCGTTGCATAGTCTCATTACAGCCAGTTACTATTGCTTGTGGAGGACGGTTATTCAACGAAGTCATCGAATTCTGAAGACGAGGTGTCATTGGGTCAAACGGTACTGTAGTTACTACTGTGCTATCCTGATTATTCGGACTAATGAAGTGTACATTACTTCTGGCAGTACCAAAACCTCTGCCGCGATTATATGTAGCATTAATTCGTTCAGAATTATTGTCTAACACACAACTATTTCTGCAAACTGTTAATGGGCAGGAATTGGTATGAATGCTACAGTTAATAGAATACGTAGTCGTAGTATTTGTTGAACAGTCCGGGAAACAAGCATGGATATTGCAAGTGCAATTGTCAGGCGAGTTGTGAACAGAACCGGTGTTAAATTGCCCTTGTAATGAATTATCACAACCACATAAATCTCGTGTAACATATGAATTAGTGAAAGAAGAACTTGAACACTTTTTAGAATTAACATTATTGATGGCCTGATAACGCTCCCTAACTAATCTGCTTCTCTTCGTTCTCTTGCCCTTGTACATTTGCTTTACATGCGTAGTATTCGAATCTTCACTCCCAAAATCTGTTACATCTGTATCGGATGAATTTTGAGTTTGTATTTTTGCCTTTAAAAGAAACAAATTTCTTCTTTCTCTTAGCATGGTTTCTAGTTAAAGCTGTTATTGGAGTAATTTGTGCAGTTTGAGAATTGACATCGACTTGATTGGCTTCAGACACGTCAGATATTTTATCAACGGTTGGTGCATTATCATTCTCAGGAGCTAACACTTTTGTACTACTAATGTGCCCTATTTTAGTTTTAATTACACCAATCTCATCTTCTAAGCGAGAAATAGATACTTGTTGTTCATTTAGTGTAATTTTAACAGCACTTATATTGCAGGTTTGTTCTTCCGCTTGTGACGTTAGTTCGACGAGATGTTCCTGATGAGAAGAAGTCTTTGCAATAAGTGATTCTATATTAGACTGACTGCACACCACTTAATTCCTCTTTAACCTCATTTTTAAGGGCGTTAGTATTTATTTTGCAAGCATCAGCCACCTGTTTTATTTCTTCTCGGAGTTCAGCGCGAAACGTAACAAGAGACTGATTGAAACTTTCTGAAAGAGTCGCAGTTATTAACTCCTGACTTTCAGAAAACTTTTTCATTTGATCAGTGAGTTGCTGTTTCATATGCTCTTCGCTGTCTGTAAGCTGTTGTTTCATATGCTCTTCGCTGTCTGTAAGCTGCTGTTTCATCTGCGCTTGGCTGTCCGTAAGCTGTTGTTTCATCTGCTCTTGGGTGTCTGTAAGCTGCTGTTTCATCTGCGCTTGGCTGTCTGCAAGCTGTTGTTTCATGTGCGCTTGGCTGTCTGTAAGGTGTTTCATCTGTGCTTGGCTATCTGTAAGCTGCTGTTTCATCTGCGCTTGGCTGTCTGTAAGCTGCTGTTTCATCTGCTCCTGACTTTCTGTAAACTGCAACTGAACGTCATCCATTTTATGAATTATTGTCTCCAATAATGCATTGAAATTAGTATCTTTATTGTGTTCAATCCCATGCTGGCTAAACATCGGATCACATACTTTGCACAAGTACTGATCAAATGTATCAGAATTACTGGAATGTAACGCTGCTAACTGTAGACATTTATGGTGATATAACTTTCCACATTTGCGACAAGTTATACACTTAGCATTCTTATCTGGATCCTTACAACAACCCAAATTTTCAACATTGATTTCCGCATTGTCAGAAATCAAGCTTTCATCAATAGTTTGTCCTTTTCGTGTTGATCTTTTCCCTTTATCTGTCATTATTTAACTATATTATTAAGAAAAACGCATAGCTAAACACTTACTAATTCGAATCCTGGAAACTGGGTCGCCAAATTATTGAAACCTACACATTTGTATCAACATAAAACTAGATTTCAATATTAATATTTCTTGTATTTTTAACTTCGATATGGTACATAACTTTTTACAAACTGTTTACTATATTCGATAGTCATTTGTTTCATTTGGAACACGTACGTTCATAAATTCACATTACAAACTCATCATAACTCAACATAACACAACACGTACGTTCATAAATTCACAACTCATCATAACACAACATTGTAACTATTGTGCTTGTCACAGTGTGGCAATAACAAAGGTATAAATAACATGAGCAATTATAATAATTGCAACTAATCCCTTTTTAAAATCTGACATACATGCAATGTCTCTTGTACTAGTAATTTCTTACAGTATTATTGTATGCCTTTTATTTCCTTTCTTGAACATTTCTTTCGTATGTTCGGGGGAGGGGGTAATAAACAAGTACATGATGTGTACAAGGACGATCGTCTATAAATAATGTACATTGTTTGTTCGTACGAACTATATAATCTTTACTGAAGGCAAGGAAACGCGTGTAACTGCTTAATTGAATAAGCTACCTTACTTGATCGACATTAAATCGCAAGCATTACTTTTAACGCGTAAAGGTATTATTATGAGATGCTTAGCTTGCTTAATGTTGAAATGTGTCCAAAGTATAGCAGTGAAACTGTACCTTCTTGGTCATAAACAAGGGTCGAGCCTGCATCATGAATGTGATGAGATGTTGCTAATTATATCAACATTGGAAGGACATTTGCTGTACACCCTGTATTTAATTTGGGATGGAGAATTTGGTTTTAAGCTTTGTTATACTACTCAGAAAGACTTTCGATTTCTTTCGCAAATATCTCCCAGTCTTCTTGAGTGTCAACGCAGAATGTTATGGCATCTACTTGGTCATTGTATTTTGCAAGGAATTCTCGAACTGAAGCGATCGCAATAACAGCTGACACTGTCAGTTGTGTGGCGTAGTGGTTAGGAGGTGAAATGCGATACTTCTTTCCTTCAGCGCGACTAGCAGTTCTAAGCAGTTCGTGAAGGATTTCTTAAGAATTTCCGAGTCTTGCGGATTGGGAGAAACAACGTGAAATGTGTAGTTAGCGTTTGCGGTAGGAGCGGATGTAACTTGCACATCTGTAGTTTCAGCACGTTCCAGGTGGGACTGTTGATCATCACGATCGTGGAAATGCAACGATTCTTTTCCGGATGGAAGGAGAGATCCCTCGCTTGCAATGACTAAGACGTCAGCTTCCTGTGAGGCGATGGAACCTTCAACTACGTGAACTTTGCCACCAACGGGACTCGAATCCAGGACCATGGAAACGTTGGTTGTGTTCCTAGGGGGGTAATACTTTTTCAAGCGAGTAATATTGATGTCATCTGTATGTAATTTACCTTTCTCATCCTTCCACTGAATAGAACAAATATTGCAACGTGGTTTACCTATTATTGTTCCAGGCACAAAATAAGTCCTGGAAAATGACTTGGATTTTCCTTTACGGACGACAGGGTAAAAAATGAGAACTTCAGAACCAATAGGAAAATCTTCCTTTTTGTGTTTTTGTCTACGTATCGTTTGTTGGCTTGAAAACGCCGTTTTGAATTTTTAACGGCGGTTTCTCTCGAAACTTTGAGTTTTTCGATTCATTGAAGGTTTTCCGTATTTTGACAAGGAGTATCAGTAGTGCTAATTGGTTGTTTCTAAGTAATACTTTGTAGGTATCCTCTTTTATCCTCTTTTTTTATCAATAGAATATCAGTTTTTGACATATTTTGACAATTTTTTGTCGATGTTTTAGCGTTTATCGATGTTTTAGTAAAATTTCCCTTTTTCCCCACTCATACTTGGTAGGTATATCACGATCTTACGTGATATAACTTAACCTTTCCTTTTTTTCTTACTTATTGTTTCAAAATAATACTTTGTAGGTATCCTTTTTTTTATCAATTGAATATCAGTTTTTGACATATTTTGACAATTTTTTGTCGATGTTTTAGCGTTTAGCGATGTTTTAGTACAATTTTCAATGCGTGATACCGTCTGCACCCAAGTTGCTGTATCGCATCAGTGCGTCGTTGTCGTTGGCCGCTCTTCGAAATGTGATTCTCAGTCTTAGGGTGAGTTGTTGTATTTTATTGCCCGAAATATAGCTCGGTGGGCCCCCAAAGAGATTTTTCCTAAGTCTTACCGTTTCCAAGATAACCCCACTTCCGGTCGCCATTTTCGATTTCCGAACATAGGTTCTATTCATACTTTTTCTCACGTATAGGCGTACGTGATGAATCCGCAAACAGATTTTTCCTAAGTCTTACCGTTTCCAAGATAACCCCACTTCCGGTCGCCATTTTCGATTTCCGAACATAGGTTCTATTCATACTTTTTCTCACGTATAGGCGCACGTGATGAATCCGCAAACAGATTTTTCCTACGTCTTACCGTTTCCAAGATAACCCCACTTCCGGTCGCCATTTTGGATTTCCGAACATAGGTTCTATTCATACTTTTTCTCACGTATAGGCGTACGTGATGAATCCGCAAACAGATTTTTCCTAAGTCTTACCGTTTACAAGATAACCCCCACTTCCGGTCGCCATTTTGGATTTCCGAACATAGGTTCTATTCATACTTTTTCTCACGTATAGGCGTACGTGATGAATCCGCAAACAGATTTTTCCTAAGTCTTACCGTTTCCAAGATAACCTCACTTCCGGTCGCCATTTTGGATTTCCGAACATAGGTTCTATTCATACTTTTTTTCTCACGTATAGGCATACGTGATGAATCGGCAAACAGATTTTTCCTAAGTCTTACCGTTTCCAAGATAACCCCCCTTCCGGTCGCCATTTTGGATTTCCGAACATAGGTTCTATTCATACTTTTTCTCACGTATAGGTGTACGTGATGAATCCGTAAACAGATTTTTCCTAAGTCATGAATTGGAGGGTTCTATGACAACCTATATTAATTCTCGTAAGAGAACAGAAAACACACACAAAAAAAACAATACTGTGGTCACTACAACGAATAGTCTTCTTCAACCCCTATCCAACAAACCAAAAAATCATCATCCTAACTAGAACCATGTAACTATCTACCATCTGTTATAGATGTTTTGTGAACTAAGTGGTGCTTTGTTTGTGTGTAAAAAAAATACAATGCTTTTTGCACTTATAAAATTAATTACAACTGAAAACTAATAATTAATATTATCTAAAGTTACTAATTAATAGTATACAAGTAATTGATATAATTTTTTTGTTCTTGTTGCTAGTGTTGGGTAATTATAGTTGTTGCAAAAATATAGCTCTCGCGTATGACAGTTTCTGAGTTTTGTTGGTCTCTCGGTCCTCCTCCGTAGCCGTGCATGTTAAGGCGTTCACTCGTTCTTGACATCATGCGCGTGCTATAGGTTCGAACCCGGTTGTGGTCGGTAGTTTTTCAGTGTAAATAATGGCCCCTTACTTTAGCTCGTGTTCCTGGTCTGCAGGCTGGGATTTAAGGAAACTCATGAGTCCTGAGTGAGCGAGTTTGACGGGTTTGTTGTTTCACTGTCTAAATATCGATCATTGCTACGGAGGAGTGACCCCCCTGTCCCCGGGCTCGTGTTCCCGGGAGTCCTACCCCTTGTCCCTGGACCCCTGTCCCCGGGGTCCTATCACTGTCCCCGGACTCATGTTCCCGGGAGTCCCCTTCCCCTTGTCCCTGGACCCCTGTCCCCGGGGTCGTGTTCCCGGTTAAGTTAGGTTAAGTTGTCTAATGTCTATGTCTATGTGTAATGTCTATGTCTATGTGTAATGTCTATGTCCATGTCTCTGTCAGTAGTGTAATTGGATCGTTTCAACGCAACACTTTGTAGGTATCCCTTTTTTTTATCAATTGAATATCAGTTTTTGACATATTTTGACATTTTTTTGTCGATGTTTTAGCGTTCAGCGATGTTTTAGTACAAATTTTCACGGCACCACTTTTTTTCCCACTCACACTTGGTAGGTATATCACAATCTTACGTGATATAACTTAACCTATCTTTTTTTTCTAACGATTTTTTAATTTTTTTACGATCCTAAGTGATATAACTTAACCTATCATTTTTTTTTATTTACGCACCGAACTAACCTACATTGGATTCTGTTTGTTTTAATATTTCAGTCGAGAACATGAAGACGATACCTGAGGAAATATTTCTAGTGTTTGCCTCTAGATGTCACCACCGGCGACTTGGACGCAGTGTTGCCACACTATGAGGGCCTTCCCAAGGGGCAAAATTTCCCTTTTTGGACCATTCTTCACCTAAGCAAATGACATAATAGAATAATAATTAGTTGTGGTAGTAAGAGCATCATTATTAGCGGTGGTGCAGTTGCGGTATTATGGTATTTTTAATCGAAACTTCTCCTTTGGCTAAAAATCTCGGCCATGTGGCAACACTGCGTGGAAGCATAAAAGAACAATTATACACAACCTTTTTCGGTTCTACTCCGTAGCCGTGCGTGTTAAGGCGTTCACTCGTTCTTGTCATTGTTCGTTCTACGTGTGGCCTATAGGTTCGAACCCGGTCGTGGTCGAAAGTTTTTCAGCGTGTCTAGGAGTCTTGAACAGTGTGTATATTTACTTCTCCCCGGGGGTCCCCCCTGTCCCCGGGGCCCCCCCTGTCCCTGGACCCCTGTTCCCGGGGTCCTATCCATGTCCCTGGGCTCGTGTTCCGGGAGTCCTACCCCTTGTCCCTGGGCTCGTGTTCCGGGAGTCCTACCCCTTGTCCCTGGACCCCTGTCCCCGGGCTCGTGTTCCCGGTTAAGTTAGGTTAAGTTGTCTATGTCTATATGTAATGCCTATGTCCATGTCTCTGTCTTTGTAAGTTTTTTTTTTGTCCTAAGATTTTTTTTTAACGCTGGACTTAGAAAATTTTCGATTGATGAAAAAAATTGGTTCCGTGACGACCTATGTTTATTTTGGTATGGGTGGACAGAGGACACCGAGACTCGACCGACGCACTAAACCCGACCTCTCTACGACTATTCGTTCAAAAGTTACGAGTGATCAAAGTTTTTGGGAGGTGGTGGGCTAACTTCTTACCCCTTGACCCCAGGACCACCAAAACTTGGTATACGTATTCTACACCTCCAAAATCGACAGGGGGCATCTGACGATGCCGTATGGGGGTGTTTTTCAATATATTTTTTCGATAACTCTTACCATTCTCGAGATATTTGCGAATTAAGATTTTTTTAACGCAGGACTTAGAAAATTTTCGGAACATTTTTTTTTGGTTCCATGACGACCTATGCCAGTTTTGGTAGGAGAGGACAGAGGACACCTAGACGATGCTAACGCAAGAAATCCCAGCTCTCTATGATTATCCTTTCGAAAGTTACGAGCGATGAAAAAAATATTTTGGCAATTGGCCCACCCTTGACCCAGGACCTCTAAAAAAAACTTTTGTACACGTACTCTGCATCACCAATATCGACAAAAGGGTCAACGGGGAGGATTTTTGCGCTATATCTCACTGTTTTTTCGAGACAGTTGCAATTTAACGCTGGACTTGGAAATTTTTTCGACAGAGGGGTCAAATTTGGTTCCATGACGACCTATGTTTATTTTGTTAGATCAAAAAGGACACCTAGACTCGACCAACGCACTAAACCCGACCTTTCTACGACTATTCGTTCAAAAGTTACGAGTGATCAAAGTTTTTGGGAGGGGGTGGGCTAACTTGTTACCCCTTGACCCCAGGACCACCAAAACTTGGTATACGTATTCTACACCTCCAAAATCGACAGGGGGCATCTAACGATACCAGGATGGGGGTGTTTTTCGATATATTTTTTCGATAACTCTTACCATTTTCGAGATATTTGCAATTTAAGATTTTTTTAACGCTGGACTTAGAAAATTTTCGATCGGTGAAAAATATTGGTTCCATGACGACCTATGTTTATTTTGGTATGGGAGGACAGAAGACACCGAGACTCGACCGACACACTAAACCCGACCTCTCTACGACTACATGTTCGGAAGTTACGAGTGATCAAAGTTTTGGAGAGTGTCCACAAACACCCCGTGCTCTTGAACTAAGGACCTCCAAAATTTCGTACTAGTACTCTTTATTACCAAAATCGACAAGGGTGTCAACGGGGGAGATTTTTCGATTTTTTTTTCTATCTCTCACCGTTTTCGAGATATTTGCTGGACTTGGAAAATTTTCGACAGAGGGGTCAAATATGATAACCTATGCTTATTATTGTTAGGAGAACACTGAGCCAATGCTAACGCATGTCTCTACGATGATCCTATGGAGCGTTAAAAAAAAAAAATTGGGCAATTGGCCCACCCTTGAACCTTTAGGACCACCAAACTTTGGCATACGTACTCTACATCACCAAAATCGACAAGGGGGTGGTGTTTGGGGAGATTTTTTCGATTTTATTTTTTTGCGCTATCTCTCACCGTTTTCGAGATATACTTGCAATTTTTAACGCTGGACTTGGAAAATTTTCAGAGCCTACGTTATTTTTTTTTGAATTTCCAGTCAGGGAGAACACGAACATGTCAATGCACAACCTTCGAAGTTACGAACGAACGGCCCACCCTTGGATCTCCAAATTTCGTACCCGCATCACCAAAATCGACAAGCGGGTCGACGGCGAAAATTTTTTCGATTTATTTTTGCTCTATCTCTCATCGTTTTCGAGATATTTGAATTTGATGCGTTAGAACTCTTCCGTCACTCTTTTGTTCTTCACATCTTGGACGAAGGACTTCTCGGCGAACTTAGGATGACGCTTCACACGGTGTCGTCGGGCAGTGCATTGTGAAATTCGCACACGATCTTGATGTTGGTGCGATCGTTGACCACCACCTGCTTCCTGATTGATTGATTTGATTTGGTGTTTAAGTCCACTTTATGCACAGTAAGGCTAATCGGGACTGGACCTACAGTTTAAAGTGAGATCCGAACCACTCTGTGCCTCCACCGGGTATCGAACCCAGGATCCCTTGACTACAAGGCGACGACGCTACCACTGCGCCATCGGGGAGACCTAACCGCCTGTTTCCTCTTCGCTGGACGTGTATGGGAAAAAATAGAACCTATCGAAAAACAGCATATTCTTGGTTAATTAACATTGATGTATGGAATGTGTTATAACTAAAGCTTTTTCTCGTCTGATAGGAGGGGAAAAAAAGTTGATTTCGACATCTGAAAAAGAAAGAAAAGATCGCTCATCAAAATTAATTGGAGACCAAATCTCATGAAACATCGATAAAGGATGTGCTTTCTACTGAAAATTTAATTACTTATAAACATGGAATGAGTGATATTCTCGAAAAAAATTCAACACCCCCCCCCGAAGAATTCGAATCTTGTTAAAACAAAAAAAACTTCAACACGGACAACAAACATGCTTCACAAGAAATATTAGCATATAAACCATCGATTTCTTTTTAAGAAACCTATTTCGTTTAATTATAAAAAATCCTAATGAAAGCACATGCCACTATACAAACTATAAAAAAAATACAATCCCTGGCAATCGTTGAAACGTTTACTGGAACGTTGAAAAGTTTATACAGAAAGGTTGAAACGTATTGTCACAAATAGTCGAACGTGTCGCGAAAGGCAAAATAATAATTAAAAAAAAATTCTCAAATTCAAAATCGGTTAAACGAGACAGAACAAGATAAAAGTGGAATCTTCGGGGTCGCTTTTGTTTTTGTTAACCAACATACTCCTGGAAGTGCTATATAAAATTTTCAAGAATTGTATTGGACGAAGATGATGATATCCATTTGAGTGATCGATATTGCTGAAATTTTTCTGGTGTTCTCTAGATGATCATGAAAATATATATATATATTTATAAAATTACAGGGAGAAAAAATGATAATCTAGAAGTAGCGATTGTAATACCAGGATAGATGGAAGCGATTGGGGACGAGAACAAGAAGAAGAAGAAGAAACGTAAGGAGATTAATCGACGCGAACAAGATAAAAGATGATCTGATGTAATGATACTACAGCCATGCATTCCTTCCTCGTTCGTAATGAAATCAACAAGTTATTCGAATTACGGAACTTGTCATTTTGACCTCCTTAGCGAAGCATGTTCTTAAAAAAATAAAAATCATCGGAAGTTTCATTTCGCAAGCCACGATGAACTTAGGAGGCACTGGCTTGTATACATTCCATCTTTCGTTCGGAGGGACAACGTAACCAACCATTCAATGATGGGGCCTTCCCCATGGCGCAGTGGTAGCGTTGTCGCCTTGTAATCAAAGGGTCCCAGGTTTGATACCTGGTGGAGGCACATAGTGGTTCGGATCCCACTTTAATCTGTAGGTCCAGTCTCGATTAGTCACACCGTGCATAAAGTGGACTTAAAACACCAACTCAACAACAACAACATTCAATGATGATAATGTTTATGAATTTGTTCGGATTGAGAAAGTAAAAATTATCATGGAAGAGCCACCTTCTTTTGAATATCCCCTTTCCTCTCTTCATATTTTCCGTCCTTGATTTCTATTATGTTTCCCGCTCGTCAGAGTCAAGCGTTTTTTTTTGTTTGTTTTTTTACCACAGCTCTTTGTTTTCATTTTTCTTTCAACGTACAAATTCATGTTATCATGTCATGGAAATTCTTCTCCTTTTTGCATTGCATAATTGAAGATTTGAAATAACACAGGATGAAAAATGCTATTGGCAAACTTACGAAGAGAATGAATTTGTAAGAATTCCCTTGTCAATATGAATACCTTATTACTAACTTTGTTTTTTTTTGTTTAATACGTGAAACCATATTACATTGAATATTAACTAATTAATTAATTCTCTACCCTTCTTGTACCCGAAAGTTCGATTTGTCCTTATCCTGAGCAAGATCTATATACATATTTGTAATTTTTTAGTTCCTCAGATATGAAACGAGGAGACAAAAGTTTTATGAAGAGAAAAGTAACATGAATTAAGCCTTCTTTTCATTTCCTCTCTAATATCATTTTCATTTGTTAGTATTACTCCTAAGTATTTGGATTTGGAAAACTGGTTCAAACAAGCTGTTATCACTTGGTTTCGGCCTGTAAGCACATATTTTTAGATTTCTCATTGCTAACTTCTAAAACCTATCTCTTTAGCTGCTTTGAAAAAATATATTAGCATTATTCTTAATTGTATTTACATCATTCCCCAGTAAGTCTACATCATCTGCATATGCTAACAGTACTTCGTTAGTTTCTTTTACCTTCCTAAAAGCATATTCTAAGTCAAAATTAAAAAGAACATCTTCTTTTTTTTTAATCCATCATGAATTGTACATTTGTCAGACACATTAACAAGTTTCTTCTCGACTAATTTATCTCTTTGGCATCTTTAACTTCAATCAAGTTAGGTTCTGCTGTGCGTACTTAATTTATTTCTGATTTATCTCCTACATGAACCTTTAAAACGTCATTAAAGTAGTTCTTCCATCTATTTAAAATAGTCAGCCATTTTTCTTATCAAGTTTACTTTAGGTTGGCACCCCTTTCTCAATTCATTTGCACCTCTGATACTTTTATTTCAATTTCGTTAATTTTACTTTTCAAGTAATCTTCTAAACATGGTGTTCTTTAACCACCTAAGTCTATTTCTATTAGGTTATGCGAACCATGGCTTACTTTTTCTTGATCTATACTTTATTTAACTGCTGATTCTATTGCATTTACGTACGTGCTCCCAATTCTTATTTACGTCTGTTTCATTTAAATCCTGCAAAATATCGAATCTATTTAATTCATATTTTTGGAGGTACACAGAATAAAAAAAAATGTACAAAAATGTATACGTTGAGGTTCATTATGTGGAAATAAGTTTCATTAATTTTCTTTAAAGTTCATTTTATGCCAGGGATTGTATTTTTTTTATAGTTTGTATAGTGGCATGTGCTTTCATTAGGATTTTTTTAATTAAACGAAATAGGTTTCTTAAAAAGAAATCGATGGTTTATATGCTAATATTTCTTGTGAAGCATGTTTGTTGTCCGTGTTGAAGTTTTTTTTTGTTTTAACAGGATTCGAATTCTTCGGGGGGGGGGGGGTGTTGAATTTTTTCGAGAATATCACTCATTCCATGTTTATAAGTAATTAAATTTTCAGTAGAAAGCACATCCTTTATCGATGTTTCATGAGATTTGGTCTCCAATTAATTTTGATGAGCGATCTTTTCTTTCTTTTTTAGATGTCGAAATCAACTTTTTTTCCCCTCCTATCAGACGAGAAAAAGCTTTAGTTATAACACATTCCATTCATCAATGTTAATTAACCAAGAATATGCTGTTTTTCGATAGGTTCTATTTTTTCCCATACACGTCCAGCGAAGAGGAAACAGGCGGTTAGGTCTCCCCGATGGCGCAGTGGTAGCGTCGTCGCCTTGTAGTCAAGGGATCCTGGGTTCGATACCCGGTGGAGGCACAGAGTGGTTCGGATCTCACTTTAAACTGTAGGTCCAGTCCCGATTAGCCTTACTGTGCATAAAGTGGACTTAAACACCAAATCAAATCAATCAATCAGGAAGCAGGTGGTGTTCAACGATCGCACCAACATCAAGATCGTGTGCGAATTTCACAATGCACTGCCCGACGACACCGTGTGAAGCGTCATCCTAAGTTCGCCGAGAAGTCCTTCGTCCAAGATGTGAAGAACAAAAGAGTGACGGAAGAGTTCTAACGCATCAAATGCAAATATCTCGAAAACGATGAGAGATAGAGCAAAAATAAATCGAAAAAATTTTCGCCGTCGACCCGCTTGTCGATTTTGGTGATGCGGGTACGAAATTTGGAGATCCAAGGGTGGGCCGTTCGTTCGTAACTTCGAAGGTTGTGCATTGACATGTTCGTGTTCTCCCTGACTGGAAATTCAAAAAAAAATAACGTAGGCTCTGAAAATTTTCCAAGTCCAGCGTTAAAAATTGCAAGTATATCTCGAAAACGGTGAGAGATAGCGCAAAAAAATAAAATCGAAAAAATCTCCCCAAACACCACCCCCTTGTCGATTTTGGTGATGTAGAGTACGTATGCCAAAGTTTGGTGGTCCTAAACGTTCAAGGGTGGGCCAATTGCCGATTTTTTTTTAACGCTCCATAGGATCATCGTAGAGACATGCGTTAGCATTGGCTCAGTGTTCTCCTAACAATAATAAACATAGGTTATCATATTTGACCCCTCTGTCGAAAATTTTCCAAGTCCAGCAAATATCTCGAAAACGGTGAGAGATAGAAAGAAAAATCGAAAAATCTCCCCCGTTGACACCCTTGTCGATTTTGGTAATAAAGAGTCCTTAGTTCAAGAGCACGGGGTGTTTGTGGACACTCTCCAAAACTTTGATCACTCGTAACTTCCGAACATGTAGTCGTAGAGAGGTCGGGTTTAGTGTGTCGGTCGAGTCTCGGTGTCTTCTGTCCTCCCATACCAAAATAAACATAGGTCGTCATGGAACCAATATTTTTCACCGATCGAAAATTTTCTAAGTCCAGCGTTAAAAAAATCTTAAATTGCAAATATCTCGAAAATGGTAAGAGTTATCGAAAAAATATATCGAAAAACACCCCCATCCTGGTATCGTTAGATGCCCCCTGTCGATTTTGGAGGTGTAGAATACGTATACCAAGTTTTGGTGGTCCTGGGGTCAAGGGGTAACAAGTTAGCCCACCCCCTCCCAAAAACTTTGATCACTCGTAACTTTTGAACGAATAGTCGTAGAAAGGTCGGGTTTAGTGCGTCGGTCGAGTCTCGGTGTCCTCTCGCCTCCCATACCAAAATAAACATAGGTCGTCATGGAACCTACGGATTTTTTTTTTTTTACCTTTACCTTACGTCATGGAACCAAGTCCAGCGTTAAAAAAAAATCTTAGGACAAAAAAAAACCTACGAAGACAGAGACATGGACATAGACACTACATATAGACATTACACATAGACATAGACATTAGACAACTTAACCTAACTTAACCGGGAACACGAGCCCGGGGACAGGGATAGAACCCCGGGGACAGGGGTCCAGGGACAAGGGGTAGGACTCCCGGGAACACGAGCCCAGGTACAGGGATAAGCCCCCGGGGACAGGGGGTGGTCACTCCACCGCAGCAGTGGTTGAACGCAGCTAATGATCGAATATTGTTTCCAATGTGCTTTGGATACATACATGAACACCATATATATATATATATATATATCAAGAACAACATATACATTACACAACCCCGATCAGAATCCGTAGATTCAACAAACTCTTGAGAAGTAAATATACACACTGTTCAAGACTCGTAGACATGCTGAAAAAGTTTCGACCACGGCCGGGTTCGAACCTATAGGCCACACGTAGAACGAACAATGACAAGAACGAGTGAACGCCTTAACACGCACGGCTACGGAGGAGAACCGAAAAAGGTTGTGTATAATTGTTATTTTATGCATCCACGCAGTGTTGCCACATGGCCGAGATTTTTAGCCAAAAGAGAAATTTCGATTAAAAATACCACAATACCGCAACTGCACCACCGCTAATAATGCTGCTTTTACTACCACAACTAATTATTATTCTATTATGTCATTTGCTTAGGAGAAGAATGGTCCAAAAAGGGAAATTTTGCCCCTTGGGAAGGCCCTCATAGTGTGGCAACACTGCGTCCAAGTCGCCGGTGGTGACATCTAGTAGCAAACACTAGAAATATTTCCTCAGGTATCGTCTTCATGTTCTCGACTGAAATATTAAAAGAAGCAGAATCCAATGTAGGTTAGTTCGGTGCGTAAATAAAAAAAAATGATAGGTTAAGTTATATCACTTAGTATCGTAAAAAAAAATTAAAAAATCGTAAGAAAAAAAAGATAGGTTAAGTTAAATCACGTAAGATTGTGATATACCTACCAAGTGTGAGTGGGAAAAAAAGTGGTGCCGTGAAAAGTTGTACTAAGACATCGCTGAACGCTAAAACATCGACAAAAAATTGTCAAAATATGTCAAAAACTGATATTCAATTGATAAAAAAAGGGATACCTACAAAGTGTTGCGTTGAAACGATCCAATTACACTACTTCTGTCTTTGTAGGGTTTTTTTTGTCCTAGGGACACCTTTGTTTGTCAAAAATTCGAGATATTTGCAATTTAAGATTTTTTTTAACGCTGTGGACTTGGAAAATTTTCGATTGATGAAAAATTGGTTCCATGACGACCTATGTTTATTTTGTTATGGGAGGACAGAGGACACCGAGACTCGACCGACACACTAAACCCGACTTCTCTACGCGTACTCTCTACGTCACCAAAAAAAAAATCGACAAGGGGAGATTTTTCGATAACTCTCACTGTTTCCAAGGTACTTATAAGTTTTTGATAGACGACAACGACGGAGTCATCAATGAGTAAACATCTGTGAACTTTGTGAACACAAGTCAACTTTTTTCAGTACGTCAATATTTTGTTTCTTATTTCTTAGTGAATGGGTTAGGTGACTTGCAACGACGAAGGCCTTCTAGCATCACGTACTTAGCTTATGCCGGCGTAATTCGCTAAAATATGTCTTTAACTATTGTCATTTAGGAACCCCCTCAGTCCTGTTGTTAATTTGGAAAAGGTAATTGATCCAAAAATAACAAGGGGGGGCAATTAAAGGTTCGAAATGACAATAGTTAGAGTTTCTCCAATCTAGTAAAGTGTGGATTGGTTGAAATATCCAAGGCGTATTTTGCATTTTTTTTTCAAATATGAACACGTTAAAACGAACTGTCTCGGATTTTGAGTTTTGTATTCGCCCCGAGAAAATTCTATATAAAATAACATACCTGAAAATTATATTCACGTTAAGTTGAATTTTGATTTTTTGTAATCACCCCGAGAAATTCTATATAAAATAACATACCTGGAAATTATATTCACGTTAAGTTGAATTTTGATTTTTGTAATCACCCCGAGAAATTCTATATAAAATAACATACATGGAAATTATATTCACAGTAGATTGAATTTTGATTTTTGTATTCCCCCGAGAAATTCTATATAAATAACATACCTGAAATTCTATTCACAGTAGATTGAATTTTTGAGTTTTGTAATCACCCTAAGAAATTCTATATAAAATAACATACCTTGAAAATTGTATTGCTATATACTAGACTTTTTTGATTTCTGTGATTTTGGAGAAAGCATAATGGCATCCACCACCAGTTTCAATCGTAAAAATGATAAAACTGAATGTGTTACTTGTGGGAAGCTAATCTCAAGGAACAATTTATCGGTACACAGGGCAAGATGTAGCGAAACAGGTTCGAGAATTAATCGTTCGTTACCTTCTAAGCCTTGTGCTCGATGCGGAAAGATGATCAGCATTGCAAATTTAAGTAAACACCTCAAAATTTGCAAACCGTCGACCGGACAAGCATCGAAAAGGAAAATCGATAATTCAGAAACGGAAGCTTCCACTTCCAAGCAAATTAAATTATCTAATGAACGCAAACCAATTAGATCTGCATTCAACGACCAACTCCAGGATTTTTCAATTAAGTCAGAACCAGGCCGTGACATGATTAGTTTCTTGGATGAAACGAAAACATCTGTACTAAATATTTTAAAAGATAAACTTGAAAACAACTCTATAAAAGTATACGTTGTTCTGTTTTCTGAATACGAGAAAGTTGATGGCACAACGAGTATTTTTAATCATCGTACAAAAAACCAGACTCTTTATTTTGCTGACGTCGAAAATTTAGACAACTTCTATTATAAAGTTACCAATGAGCTGGTTAAGAAACACGACGATTTCGAGACTAAAGGGTCGGGATGGTCTCTGTGTGGAAGTCCTCACGCGTTAACTGTTTACGTGAACCGATCCTCGCCTCTTCGCGCATCCAGCTACATTCCTCTTCCACCGAACATTCAACACAAGAGGGCTGTGTTAAATATACATAACAGCGACAACAAGTGTTTGATGTGTATTGGCGGAACTTCACCCGATTCATTGGTCATATAATCCAGAACAGGTTTATCATTACAAGCAGCATGAACCTGAACTGGAAAATGCAATGTCTGGCATCGAATACCCGGTGACCATTTCTGATATATCAAAATTCGAAACACGAGCACGAGATGCAGAAGGAAAACGTTTAATCATCAACGTGTATTCCTATACGTTGGATAAACATGTCGTGCATCCCGTCAGGATAAGCGATGTCGACGATGATGATGCTCGTGTGATTAATCTTCTTCTAATTTCAAACGACAGTGTTCACCAATACTGTCTCATTCGATCACTATCACGCTTGGTCAGAAGTCAATCAACCAAGCATGCAAACAACATCAAAGTTTGCCCGAGATGTCTAACCACGTTCGACGATCGAAAACAATCTAATTATCGAAATTACACCGGACGTCAGATTGCTATCGAGAAACTTGCCGAACATAAGATTTATTGCGGTGACAACAGACCGACTTGCATGTTGATGCCGAAATCAAAAGAGGTCGAAGAATTTAGGATGCATAAGGCATTGTTGGAGCATCCTGCAATCATCATTGCTGATTTTGAGTCTTTTCTCAAACCGTTGTCGTACTGCGAACCAGACCCCGAACTTTCTTCCACAACACCGTATCAGTTGCACGAAGCCTCGAGTTTCGGATACGTTGTCGTGCGACAGGATAGGATAGATGAACCATATGTTTACCGAGGACCAGACGTAATCAAACATTTTTTTGAAAAGATGGTTGAAGAGGTTGAGACCATTGGCAGCCTCTTACGCGAATCGAAACCAATGCTTCCATTATTCAGCGATGAACTTCAATCTCACAATAACATTGAAACGTGTCCGGTGTGCGATCAACGTTTCACCGACGAGAACCGGAAAGTATTTCACCATAATCACTTCACCGGAAACTACATCGGTGGAATCTGTAACACGTGTAATCTAAAGATCCAAAAACCTACGTTTGTCCTAATATGCCTTCATAATGGCAGCAGTTACGACTTCCATCTCTTAATTCGGAATCTTGGATATGATAGACAAAAAATAAATATTCTAGCAGAGAATAAAGAAAGGTACATCAGTGTCAGCAAGCGAGTATTGATTCCGGGAACAAACGAAACTGTGGAGATGAGATTTTTAGATTCTTACAGATTTTTATCTGCGAGCTTGGACGCTCTTGCCAGCAAACTTTCGGATGAACAATTCAAAATTACAAAAGCTAGTTTTCCCATAGACATAGAAATGATTAGACGTAAAGGGATTTATCCTTACGAATATGTTAGTGATAATTCTAAATTTAATGACGACACTCTTCCACCTCGAAAAAGAATTTTACAGTCGACTCAGAGAGAAAGGAATCACGGATGATGGATACGAACACGCGCAACGGATGTGGGACAAATTAGGATGTAGGACACTCGGCGATTATCACGATGCCTACTTAAAACTGGACGTGACGATACTCGCGGATGTTTTTCAAGCATTCAGGAAAACGTCGGCGAATATTTACAAATTAGATCCTGCATATTGTTACGGTCTCTCGGCCTTAGCGTGGTCTGCCATGTTATTGCAGACAAAAATAAAACTCGAATTGATCCCGGACGTGGACATGTTATATTTTATCGAGAGGGGGATACGAGGTGGAATGGTGCAATGCGTACAGAGACATGCAAAAGCAAATAACGTTCACATGACAGAAGAATACGATCCTAATGAACAATCGAAATACATATTTTATGTGGATGCAAATAATTTATACGGACATGCTATGATACAAAAACTTCCTTACGGCGGGTTCGAATGGGTGGATACCACTTCCATTAACATTAATAATTTCAACGACTGTGAATTTGGCTTGTTTATAGAGGTGGACCTCGAATTCCCCGACCATCTACACGATTACTTCAAAGATCTACCTCCTGCACCCGAACTAAAATGTTCGCCTGATTCAAATCAACGTAAGCTTCTGTTAACATTGGATAGGAAAGAGAGATATATTCTCCATTACAAAAATCTTCAATTCTTAATTGAGAAGGGAGTTCAAGTAATAAATGTGAGAAGAATAATGAAATTCAAACATTCCGAGTGGTTAAAACCTTACATTGAAAAAAATACGTATCATAGAACAAAGGCCACGTCAGATTTAGATAAAGATTTTTTTAAACTCATGAATAATGCTGTTTACGGAAAAACAATGGAGAATGTCAGGAAGCACGTGGACGTGAGATTAGTTCCCGATTCAAATAAATGTAGAAAATTGATAGCATCGCCGATATTCAAATCACGAAATATATATGATGAAAACTTGGCCCTGGTTGTGATGGATAAAAAATAATCAAGTTCAACAAACCAATCTACGTGGGGGCGACGGTTTTGGATTTATCTAAACTGCATATGTTTGAATTTCATTATAATGTCATGAAACCCTTCTATAATGAAAATATAACACTTTTGTACACGGACACTGACAGTTTTATTTATTCCGTACAGATATCTGACCTCTACAACAATTTGAAACAACCGAAAATGATTGATCATTTCGACACATCTTCCTTCCCTCAACCAAACAGATTTGATCTCCCTTCTCGCAATAAAAAAGTGCTTGGTAAAATGAAGGATGAATGCAACGGAGAAATCATTCTGAAGTTCGCCGGCTTACGTTCCAAAATGTATGTGGTGAAAACAGAAACAAGCATCACCAAAAAAGCCAAAGGTGTTGTTAAAAATACCGTGAAAAACAAACTTGTGTTCGAGGATTACATCAATTGTCTCTATTCACAGTCGAGGATTCTACGTTTGGAGACAAGGATACAAAGCGTAGACCACGTGCTTACCACAAACGAAGTTAAGAAAGTAGCATTAGATCCGCATGACGATAAAAGATGTATTTTGTCTTGTGGAATCCACACGTTGCCTTGGGGGCACTATCGTTTAGAAATTAGTAAAAATTGTAGGCAATGCAAATGAAAAAAAAATAAACTTAAATAACTGTAACTAAAATAAAAAAACTTTAACTGTCTCATACACAATAAATAACTAGCAAGGACAATAAATCTCTTTGGTTTCCGAAATCAAAAAATGGAGACTGTACACCGCACGACAGATCATGAATTTCTACCTTCCGTGTTAACTAAACTCAACGGTCTGTTGATTATTCACCTCAACAGCATTTGGACGAAATTGGATAAAGACGTGGGGAAGATTTTTTACGTCTTCAATAACAATTTACATTTCTACGAAATTCCGATCGACGGGAAACTTCGGATCACCGTGAATCCGGAGAACGCAGGCGAAATCAAAATTTCTACCGGCAAGAACATTTTTCGAATGAAGCACGACAAGATGCTTTCTAACATGGCATACGATGTTTCTGCAGGCGATTATCTTTACGTGGAACTCCTAGGAGATTATGACAAACTCATTCCTCTCTTCGTAGAATTACGAATCACCTATCCTATTATAAATAACCGTTAACAAAATGTCTAACGACATTTTCGGCCACACCAAGCGTGTAGACCACGCAGAAGAGATTCTCATGCTGGAAATTAGAGTTAAAAAGTTGAGGAGCGATTTGATCGCTTTGCAGGAGACCTTAAACAAAAGTTTAGAGTCAGAGATCGATACGCTCCAAACGCAATGTCTCGATCCTATTTTGAAAATCGATTCCGAACTGAAAACGCTCATAAAAAATTATGTTGATGTACCTTCTTACGACAACGTTCTAAATATACAGTTGAGCGTGGATTCGCTTCAAAATGATTTGGCCAAATTACAGCAATTTCAATCGAAAGATTTGGAAAAATTGAAACTCGAAATCGAAGAACGAACTTCCGCAATTGAAAAGAATTTCTCTGAACTTCAAACCGTCGTGAATGATATCGATGTAGAACGCTTGCATGTCGTCGTTTCCAAATTACAAGAAGAATTCACCAGCACGTTGGAAGAAATTAAATCCAAGTTACAGACTTTGGAAGATACCATGACAAACCTACCATCGTCAGACGAACTGCAGGTCATCGGTAAAAGCGTTGCGAACATAAAAATTCAATTGGAGGCTTATCAAGATTTCGAAAACATTCAAACCACCATCGCTACGCTTCAGGCGTCTCTGGAGTTGATCAACGAAGAAATTAAAAATATTCACGTTCAAGCAAGCGCGTTGACGAGTATTCAAGACACGTTAAGCACGGTTCAGCAGAAGATCGAATATTTAGAAAATTTGAACGTGGAATCGAACCTTGCTCATTTTCATCACGTACTGGACAACATACAGGGTGACTTGGAATCGTTACGGACGAGCGTGCCTTCGAAGGAAGATTTGGAAAAATTGAAAACGGCAGCGACGGCATTATCCGAATCGAGTGACATCAAAAGTTCATTGAGCGATCTCGAAAGTACGGTTTCCAATCTCCCCACCTCCAAAGAATTACACGTTTTGAAAAGGAACATATCTCGAATGTTGAAACGACTAGAAACGGAAACGGCAAACGTGGAACAGATTCGAGATGAAATTACTTTGCTGGTGTCGACGTTGCCCACTTCGCAGAGCGTCACTGATCTTCACACGCAGTTTACCGAAATGCGAAGCATCGTGAACGATCGAGAAAAGCTCGAAATTGAATCAAGTCGAGAACCTTCAGAACATTGTCGTCAACATCAGAGATCAAGTTGGAGTGCTGGAATCCACGCAGGAATCGACGCTGACCTCTTTCGGTGCCAAGTTGCAAGAACTGAACGAAAACTAATAGCAGTTGAACGTGGAAGTGAAAATCAAACCGTCATTTTCTGCCGTAACGGATACCATAGTCGAGCATTTGTTGCCCATTGAAAATAAACTTGGACACGTTCAACGTAATCTGCTCAGCGTCGACATTAAAATGGCCAAATTGTTCACCTTGCAAGCCATCGAAATCAACAGCGTACCCAATCAACAGAGAATCTCCACGTTCGTCGAAGGTAACAAACTGTACATGTTACATCCTTATCATCCGTACTACAAATTTCTCCTCGATGGCTCGATTCAGATAAACGAATTTTCGTACTGGTCTCACGGCAGAAAAGCTAGCGTTCCCACCATGACCTTGATATCGAATCATGGTGTCCAGAAAGCAGGAAGCATTCCTCTGGCACGTTGGAACGAAACGCACAACATATATAAAATACACGAAGACGAAGATCTTACCGTTTTCGACGTGAGTGCCGGTGATAAGCTGATCATTCAAAACACGAGCGAGGTGCCACCCTCTTTGAATCCCATCACGCTCGTGCTTCTCTTCAAACGTAATCTCTAAAAAAAAAAAAATGTCTAGGCAAGCCATCGTCGAAGAATTACATAAACCTGCACGCCGCAACTACGAATGTTTAGCGGTGGTAACCAAGGGCATCGACGACCTCTGGCAAAGTGACCTCGTGGAGTAGAGTAGCGGCAAGTTAAAAAAAAGTACATAAATTGAACAAGGGCAACAAGTACCTCCTCACCGTCATAGACCCATTTTCGAAATTCGCATGGGCTCTACCTTTGAAAGCCAAAACGGGAACATGCGTCAAGGAAGCATTCAAGACTATTTTTCGCGAAAGCGACAGACGACCACGGTTTTTGCAAACAGACAACGGTAAAGAATTTTACAACGCCGTATTCCAAAAGTTTATTCAAAAACATGACATTCGACATTATTCGACCTTCAGTCACATCAAAGCCAGCATCGTGGAAAGATTTAATCGAACCTTGAAAACACACATGTGGAAACGATTCACGCTTCGGGGAAATTACAATGGGTCGACATACTGCCGGAACTCGTCGACACCTATAATGATACGGTACACAGAACGATAGGCATGAAGCCAGCTGACGTTACGAAATCTGACGAGCAGGGTTTAATTTCTACAGTTTACTGTCCAAAGTACACTCCGACTACCAAGAAATCAAAATTCAAAATTGGAGACCATGTGAGAATCAGCAAATTCAAACACACCTTCGAGAAGGGATTCACAAAAAATTGAAGCACGGAACTTTTTATGGTGGTTCGAGTTTTACCCAGAAACCGACACACGTATATAATAAAGGATAGTAGCGGCGAGATTTTGAAAGGAAGATTTTACGAAGAGGAACTCTCTAAAACGAAACACCCCGACACGTACCTCATCGAGAAAGTATTGCGTAGGAAAGGTGACAAACTGTTTGTCAAATGGCTGGGACTTACGGAAAACAGTTGGATCGACGCGAACGAAGTGATCTTGTGAGTACGTGGAACGTGGTGACGTGTCTACCGGATTCGGAAAGTCAAACGAAAAAAAAGAAAGGCGAGTTGCTTCCCGACAGCATCCGCTGTCTAATCGTAGGTCCTGCAGGGTGTTGGAAAACGACACTGCTCGTGGACAATTTTCTCCTCGCACCGAATTGTTTAGATTGGAAGAACAGGCAGCTGTACGTGTTCTCGAAAAGTTTGGAGCAATCCAAATACCAGCAACTGATGAAACTGTACGATGGTCTGGACATTGCAACGTTCGCTTCGGAAATAAAACCACTCGACGATTGTCGTGAAAAATCAGTCGTTGTGTTCGACGATGTCATCCTGGAAAATCAAAATGAAATTCGCAACTTTTTCACGCAAGGTCGTCACAAAGGAATGGATTGCTTTTACCTAGCTCAAACGTTTTCGAAAATTCCAAAACAGTTACTACGCGACAACGCTACTTTCATATGTTTGTTTCGTCAAGATCACACCAACCTCAAGCACGCGTACGATGACTACGTAGGCAGAGACATGAACTACAATCAATTTTCGGAACGCTGCTCTTCTTGCTGGAACAGTGACGATTTCGGATTCGCGACGATCGACATGACGAGGAAACCCAACGACGGAAAATACAGAAACAAAATCAACGACTTTCTAAACGTTGCAACGTTGTGAGAAACGACGTGTATAAATAACGTTATGACGAAACGAAAAATAGAAGACGAAAATCTTAAGCTTTGCGATTACCTCGCGAAACGCTTTAAAGGTTGGAAATCCGAGAATCGCGGATTCTACGAAGAGAAGAAGCGTCAAGATCAACCTGTGATCGATGCCATCAGCGGTCTAGGTAAAGAAATTAAAAGTGTCACGGAACAAAATAAAAATTTGATCAACGAACTCGTACCACTTGCAGCTAAAAGTTACATTGTACCCACGCCCATTTCGAGCATTCCTTTGACGCCGTTCGAACTGAAGGACGTACGACGACGTCAAGCCATAAGCAGTACCTCTTCGTCTTCGGATAAAATCGAGTTGGGACCTTTGGCACGAGACTACCTGAGCACGGGGAAATTCGACAAGAATGAAGTGTTCGGATTGTATCCGAGCATGGAAACCAACGAGGGTGTGATTTGGAAGATTGGAAAATCGAAAGTCACCTTCGAAGGCAACGACATTAAATTAATTTAGGCGATAAGAATAGTTGTACCAGGTATCCGGGTACGGTGGGACTGTGGGAACTCGTTGCAAAAAAGCAGCCGAAAGATTACACGGACGAAGATTACCAGAGTTACAGGGAAATTCTAATCATGACGGATGCCATGTACCAGAACAACGATGCCTCGCAGAATAGGGTGAAATCGAGCAGCGGTGAGAAGTACAGGAATCTCATCAAACCGATTTGGAACGAGGTGAAGAGTGGAAGCGGCGTCAAACGCTACAACACGTTACCCAAAGAATTCGTTTGGGTGGACGACGTGAGGAAGCTCGTGGACAGATTGTTAGTGATAGCCGGTGAAGAGAATGCAGGCAATCGTAATTTTTACAACGAGATGGTTGGCATCGTGGACATGATCAGCACGAAACTTTCCAACTTCATCGTGAACGACGACAAGGGCATAGGTTACCTGATCAAAATTATCAACACGCTGCCTCCGAGATTCTGGAACGTGGCCGAAGGAAAGGGACTCGTGAACGACATCATCAACAAGTTACCTTTCGAGATGCATTTACCTGGCTACCAGTACTGCGGACCGGGTACCAAACTCGAGAATAGATTGGAGAGAGGAGACAAGGGTGTGAATCCGTTGGACGCTGCATGCAAAGATCACGACATCGCTTACAACAACACTCGCACCGATCTGGATGCACGTCACGAAGCAGACAAGAAATTGGAACATGCCGCTTTCGAAAGATTCGTCAGCAGAGACGCTTCTTTGGGTGAAAGAGTTGCAGCATTGGGCACCACCATCGCCATGAGCACGAAACAAAAATTTGGGTGGGGTATATAAATAACATACAGTAAAAAAAAATAATAACAACATGTCTTGTATAACCGATTTACCGCACGAACTGCTATGTAAAATATTCAAACACGCAGTAAACGGAGATGTAGGGAAACTTTTAGTCATAGCAAGAACAACGCCGGCATTTCGTATCCCTTGTGAAATGGTTGTCAAGGATTATCTTCGGGAGATCAGTGGCATGAGGTGCGGTGATCTCGACACTCTTCTTTCGGCCGCAGGGAAAAAATACAACGATAGGATGGACGAGCTTCACGAGGCGAGGCAGGGAAGAAGACGATACACGGATGATTGGCGCAAGTCTAAACAGGAGACCGATGAAATCATAGCGCACATCATCGCGTTTTCCGAAGCACGAACTTTCTTCCTCTAACACACAAAAAAATCTTCGATACAAATCGTGAAAAACAAATATACATGTCAAAAAAAAGTACGTGTCAAAAAAATTTGAGACTAAAAAATATACGTAAAAAAAATGTACATGTCAAAAAAAAATTGCCATGGAAAAATTTTTTATCGTCAAAAAAAATTTGTCTCGTCAAAAAAAGTTGACGTGGACATCGTCAGAAAAAAAGTTGCCTTATCGTAAAAATTTTTTATCGTCAAAAAAAATTGTCAATCCAAAAAAAAGTTGACGTGGAAAAATTATCACAGTCAGAAAAAAAGTTGCCTTATCGTAAAAATTTTTTATCGTCAAAAAAAAATTGTCTCGTCAAAAAAAAGTTGACGTGGAAAAATTATCACCGTCAGAAAAAAAGTTGCCTTATCGTAAAAATTTTTTATCGTCAAAAAAAAATTTGTCACGCCAAAAAAAAGTTGACGTGGAAAAATTATCACCGTCAGAAAAAAAGTTGCCTTATCGTAAAAATTTTATATCGTAAAAAAATTGTCTCGTCAAAAAAAATTGTCAAAAAATGTGCAACAAAAAAAGTACGTGTCAAAAAAATGTACCTGTCAAAAAAAAACATGTGAAAAAAATGTAGGTGTAAAAAATATACGTGTCAAAAAAATTGTACGTGTCAAAAAAAATATGACAAAAAAAGTCAAAAAATGTGCAACAAAAAAAATGTACGTGTCCAAAAAATGTACGTCAAAAAAATATACGAGAAAAAATATACGTGTCAAGAAAAATGTACACGACAAAAAAATGTACGTGCCAAAAAAAATGTACAAGTAAAAAAAAACGATATATAAATAACACATCGTGAAATAAAATCTACGAGATCAAAAAAAAATTCTTCGGTATATAAATAACACACATTGTGAAAAATTAAAATTCTCTAACACACACACCCTGAAATTTCTCTTCGATATGACTGAAAAAAAATGAGTGATCTCCAAGCATTAAAACAAATGCTAAATTCATCAGTCGAGTATGTAAAAATTCAGGAATTGGAAGTGGACAAACCTTACACGATAACTTCCGGTTAAATTGTTTCTACCCAGTATGGTCCCAAGGTGCGTCTGTTGCTCAACGGACAATACAGTCTATTTTTACCAGATCGATACGCTATCATGTTATCCGACGAGAAGCTAGCTATTTTAATCGAGAACAAAACTCAAATCGTGTACAAGGGGACAAAGGAACTTCTTGGTAAGAAAACGAAGCACGTAATAGAATTTGTGTAACGGCTGCTCAGCACTCCACAATTGAGACGGTTGCAGCGTTCGCGAAAACAGCAAAAGACAGGGGGGTTCATATTCAGCATCCCGGCCATCCTGGCAGCATTGGGGGCCGTTGGAAGTTTGGCTGGGGGTAGCGCCGCCATCGCGAAAACCGTCATCGACTCGAAGAAGAACAAGGCGGAATTGGAAGAACAGAAACGTCACAACCTGGCCGTGGAGAAGAAAGGGAAGGGGGTCGCGAGGAAGTTTAAAAAAAAGAAACAGCACTCACCAACCGAGATCTGATCAATCCATTACAAATCAAACACTTCAGAGGCGTTTTCATGTCCGACTCGTTACCTTCATCCGTTAAAAATAGAGAATGCGGCGTAGTCAACTTGGACAGTCAAGAAAATCCAGGCACGCATTGGATATGTTACCACAAAAATGATAAAGCATTCGTTTTCGATTCTTTCGGAGGTGTTCCACCTACAAATTTAGTTCGTTATCTGAAAACGAACAAACCTATATACTACAACGACGAACGCATTCAAGATTTCGGAGACGTGAACTGCGGTCATCTCTGTCTCTCCATGCTCACGTTTCTCTCTAAAATAAATAAGCCATCGGTGGAAGATTTCCAGAAAGCACTGTGGAATCTGAAACCGCATCACGATGGGCGTGTTCCATCTCACGAGCGAATCTTCGATCTTGAAACTCACGCTGCACGACGACATCGTCTATCCTAAATCCATAGCTCTGCGTGCATTCTACAGCATGTACCTCATACCTAACGTCACGCAGCACAACAACAAAATTAGCGTCGGAAGCGAACATATCGTCGTCACGCCAGGTCAATACAATCTTTCTACTTTGCAAGCTCAATTACCCAAAGGCACGTACCTTTCCCAAAATTCGGTCACGCACAGAGTCGAAATCGTATCGGCGACGAAGACCGTGGACCTGGGCACCATAGGAGAACTTTTAGGTTTCGAGAACGACACCAAACTCGAAGCTGGCATCAAGCACACGGGTGCAAACAATCCTAAATTTCTAGCCATCGAAACTTTGAACGTACACTGCAAGGTAGCGGAAGGCTTGATCACGAAATCCTCGGACGGGTTGCTGAGAAGTCACAAGCAGACGGGAATCATAGCCACGTTCAAACCCAGTTCCGAATTCATGGAACCGATCATCTACACACCCTCTTCGCCGATCTATTTTCCAGTATGTCGCAACCGCATAGACAACATAGAGTTGGTGGTGACGAACGAGAAAGGAGAGGTGGTGGATTTCGCAGGTGCAACGACCACTGCCGTCGTGGAGATCAACGTATAATAAATAACACATAGTGAAAAAAAATTTAGCAAATCGAAAGTTACGAATTGCAATCTTTCCATCCCAACCGTCGCACGTTCGCCAATTTGAACGAAGCGAACCTGGAGATCGAATACGACGTGGACGTAAGCGACGGGTTCGTTCATCCTCACAGAGCGCACCTTTACCTTCAGTTTGACGTGGTGAAGAAAGAAAGCGGAGACGCGTTCCCCGCAGCAGCAAATTTGATACTCGTGTACAACTTCGTGCCTCACCTGTTCTCGCAGGTGGAGGTAAGGAAACACAACACCGTCATCGACAGAATCGATTATCCAGGCATCACGTCGACGGCAGTGGGAACATTGAAATTATCCAAAACGGACGCAGCATACTATCAAGCGGGAGGGTTCGAAGCGGGAACCAAAATATCGACGAGAAGTCACACGGTGCTCTTTCCCATGCGTCTGCTTCCGGGATTCTTCTCGGACTACAAGGAGATCATGTGGAAGGGAGGACTGAGAATCACATTTCGAAGAGCGGCCAACGACAACGACGCACTGATGCGATACGCTACTTTGGGTCCGGACGGTATCACGCCACTGCCCAACACTTTACCCGAAGCAGCCAAATGCGTCATCCGGAGCATGGAGTTGAGAATGCCGATCGTGGAATACGAAACGAACTACAACCTCAAGTACAAAGCGGAGATCTTGAAAAGTCCGCAGGTGCCGATTCACTTTCACGGTTACCAGTGCGTGCAAAAAATAGCGTCCGGAAGTCATCTGGAATTTGACGTGACGACGCAGTTCAACAACATACAGTTCGACATGCCAGATTTCGTCATTGTGCTCTTTCAGACCGGACGCGATAACAATCAGGAAAATGATTCCAGCAAATTCGACGACTCCAAGATCAAAAATGTTTATCTCAAGAATGGGAGGAACGAAGTGTTCCCGCGCGAGAATTACAACCTCGACATGACCAAAGATGATTACCTAAAACTTTACGAAGCTTGCGCCGCTTACAAGCGCGTGACCGAGGGAAACGTGGACATGTACTACACGCCCAGCGAATTCAAAACCCACAGACCCATGTTCGTCATCAATACCACGAAACGGAAGCAGGTGGTGGTCAACGATCGAACCAACATCAAGATCGTTTGCGAGTTCCACGACGCGCTGCCTGCCGATACTCTATGCAGCGTCATCCTGGTCGTAGAGAAGTCCTTCGCGTACGACGTGAAGAACGAGAGGGTGACGGAACAGTTTAAAAAAATTCGTAAAAAAAAAATTGCCACATACTAAAAAAAATCAACATGGTTATATAAAATATGTGAAAAAAAACTTTAAAATACTGAAACAAACGGAGTCCAATGTAAGTTAGTTCGGTGCGCAAATAAAAAAATGATAGGTCACTGAAAAAAAAATCGTAAGATAGGTTAAGTTATATCACGTAAGATCGTGATATACCTTAAAGTATGAGGTGGGAAAAAAATTGTACTAAAACATCGACAAAAAATTGTCAAAATATGTCAAAAACTGATATTCAATTGATAAAAAAAAGGATACCTACAAAGTATTATTTTGAAACAATAAGTAAGAAAAAAAGGAAAGGTTAAGTTATATCACGTAAGATCGTGATATACCTACCAAGTATGAGTGGGAAAAAAGGGAAATTTTACTAAAACATCGCTAAACGCTAAAACATCGACAAAAAATTGTCAAAATATGTCAAAAACTTATATTCTATTGATAAAAAAGAGAATAAAAGAGGATACCTACAAATTATTACTTAGAAACAACCAATTAGCACTACTAGTATCAAGCGCTTCGTCTGTGGCGATGCGGGGAACATAGCCGAACAATGGCTCAAAGGGTGACATTTGGGTAGAACTGGACTCATTTATATTATGAGCAAAGACGACAATGGAAGGTACTCGCTCCACAAGGCAAGTTTTTCCTTGATGTAGCACTTCATTACGTTTTGAACGTACTGATGGCTACGTTCAACATTTCCTATTCTGTTGTGGATGTGAGTAGCAGCAAATTTCAGATTAACACCTAAGATGTTGTACAATTCCTGAAAAATGCGAGATGTATGCGCACTCGCTCTATCAAGATAAAGATATTTTGGAATACCAAACACAAGGAAATTATGGTGTATTAGAAACTGAGATATAGTTTCGGAACTGCTTTACTTACAAGGTACTTTGTACAGTGGTCTACGGCAGAAAGAACATACTGTTCGCCGTGGGCGCTCATTTTAAGGGGGCCGAATGCATCGACCGAAACTGCCTCAAAGGGGGTCAGAGGCGTGTCTACTTGTGTAAGTGAATACGGGGTGGGAACCTTTGCTCGTTTGGATATCTGACATTGGGTACAAGTGCTTACTAGGTTATAAATGAATGTTTTCATTTCCTGATAGTAGTATCTTTGCAAACATAATTTGTAAGTTTTATCTGCTCTAAGGTGTGCTCCCATACTTTCGGATTCATGTATTTTGGTGACCATTTCATGTCTCAATTTGGATGGAATGCAAAGGAGGTGCTGTTTGGTGTTAGCATATCTGTGGACTCCGTACAATTTATTGTCTATAATTTCGTATTGATACGATGCTCTTTCGTATTTTGGGTCCAGGTCTTCACTTTCAGTAAGGTAAGCTAAACTATTGGAAAAATATGGATCCGAATTTTGCAAGTCTCTAATGTTGAAATTCGGGTCGGCAAGAAAATAGACAAGTGTGTCTTCAGTGACATCCTCATCATCCCTGTTCCTTTCTTGCGGTTCTCCTGAAAGTGCGTCCGCCATTTTGTTGAGTGTGCCTTTTAAGTGGATAGGTACGATCTCGTATTCCTGCAGATACTGACTCCAGTTCGTCATGCGAGAATTTAGGCTGGTTTTGTTATTCAAAAACGTGACTGCTTTATTGTCGGTTACTAAATGCACTGTTTTGCCAAACACATAGTAGCGGAAGCTACGTAAGGATTAGATGCATGCAATAATTTCTAGTGAAATGGTATCATATCTGGTTTCTGTGTCTTTTAATGTTCTACTAGCAAATCAAATGGGATAAAAATCTACTTCACCGTTTTCACTGGTCGCCGGTTGGCACAAAATGCCACTTATGCCCTTTTTTATGCATCCACGAACACGTAATTTGGTTTTTGTGGATTGTAAGGGGCAAGAACAGGAGCCAAAATAATCTTATTCTTCAGCGTTTCGAACGCTTTTTGGCACTCGTCGGACCAAATGAACGGACTGTCTTTTTTTCCAAAGCTGTAGAGAGGGGTGGATTAAAATACTAAATCCGAAAATATAGGCGCGCACAAACGAGCACATACCGATGAACCTTCTCAATTGTTTAATGTTCTTTGGTAGTGGATATTCGGTTATGGAATCTAGGCCTTTGGGAGAGATTTCAAATCCAGTTTCACTTACTTGGTGGCCTAAACAGGTGATTTTTGTGTAAGAAAAGCGTGATTTTTCTACGGATAGCAGCAGGTTCACGTGCCGTAGTCTATTGAATGCATTACTCATTACTTGAAGTAACGAGTTCAAAGAATCGGCACTCAAAACAATATCATCCACATAGATATACACTTCATCCTCACTTACCCCATTGAACACTAATGAAATCACTTTATTTAAGGCATATGGTGAGTTATTGTATCCCATTGGCAAACGGCAATATTCAAATGATTCAAAATTTGGAATGGAGAATGCTGTTATCCCTTTACTTTCCTCTGAAAGTCTGACCTAATAGAATGCATTTTTCATTTCTAGTTGGGTGATATATTTCTTTCCAGCCAGGTTGTTTAGAACAGATTCTACGGAAGGAAGTGAAAAACTAAGGTCTGTGAGTTCAAATAACGAAGATCTGTTAGAATTCTATATTCGTTATTGGGTTTCTTGATTAAACATGTAGGAGAGTTGTAGGGAGACCCCTGTGACTGACGAATGATTCCCTGACTTTCCATTTCTAACAACTGATCTTTAATTTGCTCACGTAAGTGTATTGGAATATTAAACTGGGGTCGGTGAAAGGCTGGATTTGTCCCCGTGTCAATTTCAATCTTCAAAATCTCCTCTATCTTTGGAATCCCAACCAAATGTATCGCTGTATTCCTGTATTAAACTCATTTTTTTTCCTTAACTGTCAAGTCTTTGTTTATGTTAAGACGAGAAGGATCGAATTTTTGTTGTGCAATTTTTAGTTTTTCTGTTAACTACTCTTCTGTCATTTTTAGACGGGTGTCAGTGTGGGGATTTGAAATATTGTCACTTTATATCTGCTCATTCTGTATATCGTTCCTTGTTGGGGGGAAGGGCATTATAAGTTCCCCTGTAGATAGGTTACCTAACACTGTTTTATTTGTGATTTTTATTTTATGAGTTGTAGGGTTAATTATGTGAATTACAGGATTTTCTGTATTTAATAAAGCTCTAGGAACCAGCAGGCTCCTTTTCAAGAGAGAGGGTTCTGGCTCGAAAATGTTACAGTCTTTGTCTAAAGTGTTAATAATGTTTACAGGAACAAACATTTTAGAACGGGGTGGGATTTGAATTTTCTTTACTAATAAAACTTGGGGGATATTATCAGCAGCAATTTTCTGAACAACTTGTTCGGGTAGCGTATTCACCTCAATTTTGTCTTTGGGAATTTGGAACTTAGGTGGTTTCCCAAACCGCGTAAGTTGCATGGTGTTGTTACAGGAATTTATGCTTACGTCATGTGTCATCCAGAAATCATTGCCTAACAATGGCAGCATGGATGGCATATGGAATACTCTAAATGGATGAAGAAACCATTTATTTCCTCGACGAAATCTAATAATTGCGATTTTCTTTATCGCTATTTGATTTCCCGTGACACCCCGGATAACACAATTTATTTGCAATTTTTTGTTTTTTTCAGGTACTAGGTGATCTGGGAATATTGATGTCATGGCACCTAGGTCGACGCAACAGTTGGTAGTTTTCCCCTTACAGTTACTAAGTGTAGCGTGGACCAGGTATAAATTATTTTGCTTAATTAGTGGGACATTAATTCGTACCCCTCTTTCCATACGTGGTGTCCCTCTACGTACGGAAGTTAACCGTTTAAAGGATCACTTTGGACAGCTTGTTCAGAAAGTTGATTGACGTGACCACAGCTAGTGCATTTATTATGGGACTGGTGTGTTTGGAACGTCTGCGTGTTTCTACCCCATCGCTGATAATTAGGCCGTTGAAAGTTACGTCCTCCCCTGCATCTAAAGCCTCTACCTGCACCCCTGTTACCTCTAGAGAAATACCAATTTTGCCTGTAAAGGTTCTGGCGTGGAACTTGGTTAGAGAAGCTACCATTATTACTGGAGACGTACGTTCTATTCTTGCCACCTGTAGATGGCCAATAATTGTTTCTGGGGGGTTGGTTTTGCATTTGTTGTATTAGCTTGTTGTTATTTGTCACAGAATTTATCAATTCTTGGTGTGAAATTTGCATATCGTGAAGTTTGTTTGCAAGAAGGCTAACGTCGTGATTATCCTGAGCGGTGCTATTTGGAACGGCCGTGCGTAGAAAAGAGGCGCCCTGAACGGTCGTTGCTCTGGCTGACTCGACTGGACGGGCAGCTGTTTCCACCGTGGGAGCTGCTGCCTTCGCAAGTTCGTGCTTGTGAACGTGTTTCCTTCGTGTCGGCTTCGCAAGGATTTTCTCCTAGTCAGACGAGAAGGAATCGGAAGACGACGTGTCGGAATCAGAACCAAAGATAGTATTAAATTTTTCTTCCGATTGCGTTCTTTAGCGATGACTCGATGCTTCTCCACGCGTCTGAGCTAATAAGGGCTTCCAAATTTGCGAATTCCTTTTCGGCGGCTTCCAGGTATTTATCCTGGAGGCCACTTATGATGGAATACATGAGCTTATCCTCTCGAATGCCAGGAACAAGTTTCCTGACCAGAGCGGATTTGCTCGTTACGTAATTCATAACCGTTTCATCCTTCCTTTGGGTCCTAGCACGGATCCTGTCCTCGGCTAACCTGAGGTCACCTTTCTCCGGGAATGAGTCTTTTAATTTGTCCTTGAGATCGTTGTAGGACAATGTAGCAAAGTTCGGGGATAGCTTTATGCCAGAAAACCATTCCAGGGCGATTCCCTTCAACACTAACGCCAGAGCCGATTTCTTTTGCTCTTCGCTCCACTCGTGAAATTCCGCCAGGTTGTCGAACTTCAACAAGAACTGATGGACACTGTCTCGTTTTCCTCCCGAAAATGCGGGCGTTTTAAAGGATGCGGTATTCGATATGTTTACCTCAAGGTCGCACGAATTTACTTGATGCCCTAAGGGCTCTTCGGGGTTGTTTGGACAGTGCGGATCAGCTGTTGCATCGATTCGATAAGCCTGTATTTGCCTACTTAAAGATCTGGTAAAAACTCGCCGATTCGTGTGGGGGATGGGGGTAGACGAAACACCTAATGAATGAAGTTCATCGAGGGTGTGATCAAGTTCATCTTCGGGGGGGGGGGGGGTTGATGCCAGAAGAGACAAAAAGAAAGGTTTAAAAACCGGGAAGCCAAGCCTCCACCACTTAAATCGTCTACTTTACCATATTGATAGAGCACTTATTTCGGGAGAAATGAGATAAGGTCATATGGTGTTTTACTGTTTACTGAGCTAAACAAATGAGAGTAGGAGGAGAAGGGTAGGTGGCTGAGGGATGCGCCAGCACTTACCTCTACTTCCTGGCGGCGGCACTGGCTGCTACTATCAATGATCCACCAACTAATTACAACTGAAATAAGGCCAGGTGACAGGGCACCCTTCTCTTAAATAGTAGCTAGTTCCGCTGTACTTTGCAACCTCCGTTTCCTGTGGAATTCTCCTCTGCAAGTCGGAGCATTCCAGGAGACGGAGGAAACCGGACGAGAAGTACACTAGGAAGCAAACGTTCTGCACCCGCATCCCCAGCCATCTACAATAAGCACATGTTTGGAACAATCATATCTACAACCCTGTGTAGACTAACAAGTAAGTGGCATTTCAGTGAAAATAACGGAACATTTCGCGGCACCCCAGGGCGCCGCGGCTCACATTTTGGGAACCACTGCCCATCAATATTGAATCAGTTTGTAAAGAAAGGTTTAATTAAAATGTGGATTAAGACTCACACCATTATATACTTGGATAATTTTACTGTACTGGACCTCTGGTAAATTAACACTTAATTCATTTTACGAAGAAATTAAATAAGTTACTTTTTCCTTTGCTCGTTTTGTTCAAATGTACAGTCTACATGGAACAGCCATCTGAAGCACCACCCTCCTTCCCAAATCAAATAAATCCAACAGAAGTAAATTCTTAGTATAGTCTCCAAATTCTGTTCTCACCCAGAGAATTCTATTGCGAGTGACCCTTCACAACGTTGAAGAAAGTGAGATTCTAGTTCCAGCGAATAATTTGTTAGGGCCGCTTCATAGTGCACTGTGTGTGCACAGAAAATAGAGTTTCAAATATAATGAGTGGCTTTGCAAATGATCTGCGGAGACTGTATTTGTATAAGCATTCTCATCCTTTTCTGAGGAGAATTCAATAAAACAATGGCTTGGTGAAACTTTCAGAGGGGAGCAGCACGTGACACGCTTAACTTGCAAACCAGCATTCAGAAATAAATGCAACCTATCGCATCAAAGCGACAGGACAAGCTGCACGTGTCGCTCTGATTAGGAAGTTTTCTCAATACCGTGCATTTTGTCACATCGTGATCTTGTTAGCTCATGCGCGGTGAATGTTTGAATTTAAACTATCTATGCTAGTGTCGCTTGCCGCTTGTGTGTGAATTCTCCGTGTCGCCTGTCGTCTGTCGTTTGCAGCTTTCTTGCTTTGTAAGGGAGATTTCACACTAAAGCGACAACGACCACGTGTCGCTTATAAGTGAACCCTCAGTAATGAATTGAAGCTTTCGAACAGAGGCGGCACGACAAGATGCAGGTGTCGCTTGTAGCTTACGTTTCGCTCTGATTGGCCAGTTATTTTAATACCGTGCATCATGTCGCTTCGTACTTTTGTTCGCGCATGCGCGGTGAATGTTTTGCCTATTATTGAATGCTCTAATGTAGCTTGTCGCTTTGGTATAAAATTTCCATGTCGCTAGTCGCCTGCCGTTTATTCCGTTTAAGCAGATTCCAGACCTAAGCGTAACGCGACAAGCCTCGGTAATCAATGCAACGTTTCGAACTAATACAGCAATATTGCATGTCGCTTGGTTGTGTCACTCAAACTGGCTATTTTATCAGTGTTGTGCATCGTGACGCCTACACTTGTTGTCGTGCACGGGCGGTGAATGCTCTGATTGGCCAGTTATTTTAATACCGTGCATCATGTCGCTTCGTACTTTTGTTCGCGCATGCGCGGTGAATGTTTTGCCTATTATTGAATGCTCTAATGTAGCTTGTCGCTTTGGTATAAAATTTCCATGTCGCTAGTCGCCTGCCGTTTATTCCGTTTAAGCAGATTCCAGACCTAAGCGTAACGCGACAAGCCTCGGTAATCAATGCAACGTTTCGAACTAATACAGCAATATTGCATGTCGCTTGGTTGTGTCACTCAAACTGGCTATTTTATCAGTGTTGTGCATCGTGACGCCTACACTTGTTGTCGTGCACGGGCGGTGAATGTTTTAGTCAACAATACAAAAGGACCCGTGTGTCTTGTCGACGTGGAAGCACACTGTCGCTTGTCGCCTTCGTCAGAATTCTTCCCCTGACCCCTTCAATGAAACTTCAGATCGAAGAGACAAGTGGCAGACGACAATCGGCAGGAAAAACTGGCATGGACGTCAGCAGGATTTTTTCCAGGGAGGCGCAAGGAAGGTATTTTTTTCCAGGGGAGCAAATAAGCCACATTTTCCCCAATGTTCCCTCAAAAAACATTGTTTAAATTTGAATTTATCATGTTCGTGCATTAATTAACACATATTATTGTGGCTGAAATGAAACTATATGTGTGAAATACATAATTTTTGGTTGACTTTCATTTTACAGGAAGGGGGCGCGAGAAACATAATGCATCGACCCGCAAGCGACATGTGCAGCTTGCCCTGTCGCATCGATGCGATAGGTTGAATTGATTATTGAAGGTTCACTTCCAAGCGATACGTATCTCCTGTCGCTTGTTACCTATTGTGTTTCGCTTGGTAGCGTGCCAATAAAGAGCTGCGTTTCACACCGTTGTGGCATGATAGGCCGCACAAGCCTGCTTTGATTTCTGAAATCTTCAAACAAAACATAAAAGTAAGCAAAATCAAAATTAAGAGTCAGCGATTAGGGTAAATGTGATTATTTTCACAATTCCACAGTGGGGCAAAAAATCCTTAAGTACGGCACTGACTGTGCAGCAGCTAATCCCTTCCTCAACTCCGCCGAGGGAAATACTCTTCTTTTCCCCCTCCCCTTCCTAATGCTCTGCGCCGAGACAGATAAGTGCAAACTACGGGCTCTCAATTGACACCGTCAAGCACATTTCACAACTTTTTGCCCAATTCGGTATGGCACGTAGCTGCTAACACACAGAATAAACTATGTGACCTACAAGAATTGTGATTGGTTGGACGGGTTTTGCAATATTGATTGGTACCCACAACGGATGCAATTGTATTAAAATTACAACACGTAAATTAGACAGGTGATATTGGTACCAGGTTCCAACAAGAATATTTACAGTTTTTCGTGAGGAAAACTGCATAAATGATAATTTTCAAAAACCACGGTGGTATTTGTAATCAGAAGCATGGTCTCGACATTTTAAAATGAATTTGATTATGCTAATTTATCAAATTATAGTGGTTCCAACAACATATGTACACTCGCTCGGTCCTTATAAGACCACGTTTACACGTATGTGTGTGTGTGTGTGTGTGTGTGTATATATATATATATATATATATATATATATATATATATATATATATATATATATATATTTCTGGTGCATTTTAAAGATTTATGGTTAAACACTTCGAGAAATGAAGAGCCAATATAATGATAAACGCCAACATTATTTGCAAATAACACACATGAGACGGACACGTTTTTCATTTAGTATGGCGTTTGGACCGACAAGTTAGGTGGTAGTGGGACCAATTAAAGTGAATCGAATAATCAAATCTGAGGATATATAAAAAAAATCCAGCTGGAAATTGCACAAATTCGAGAGACCATCGCCACTTTGCCCACCAACTAGATAGTCAGCGAACTCCACTCACTGTTTGTGGAAATCAGAAGCTAGGTACATGATCTGTCCAGCCAGAGCTCCAACTTGAGGCTCGTAGAGAGCTTACAGCAGATTTTCTCAAACATCAAGCTTCAAATCGGGACAATGGAAACAAATCAAGAATCTCCCTTATCGAGTCTCACCACCCAGCTCAATGATTTGAGAGAGCATTTCAAACAACTGTACGTCGATAGGAGAATTAAATCCGGCTACGACGAGGTTGTCGCACCATAGCGGAACACCTGTATCCGGTGCTGAGCAGATGGATGATGCAGAATCTTGTCAATTGTTCTCTGACGAGATTGTTAGATTTCACAGTGTTCCAAATACTCGAGGGCACTGGACATATGTTAAGGCTGGTAATATTTACAAATTATATCCCTACACACAGACTCATGAATTTTTCCTCAGCGGTACTGTTCGGTTTCTGAAGATTGGATATTTGAGAAAGGGGAAACACTCTGAAGTGCCGTTCTTCACCATACAAAGAAGAGATGGTGTGTTCAGAGCTCTTCATATACCAATAGCATATTGGGACAATGCCACAAACAAACAAAAAATACACGATATCGAAACTTGTGACCAATTATTATTCGAAGTCTAACAATTGTACCCCGAGGATAATCCCTTTTATGTAACCTACTCTCACCTCACTCGATGTCTAGACAAGATATAGTCAATGAACTACACAGACCAACTCGCCGTAACTACAAGCCACAATCTGTGGTAACAAAATGAATTCATCATCTGTGACAAGCGGATCTGGCATAAATGAACACAGGAAATTTGAAACATTTGCATAAGATAAATCATGATTTTAAATATTTGCTCACTTTTAGTAAATATGCTTGGGCTGTTGCTCTGAAATGTAAAATAGGGGCTTGTGTCAACGAGGCCTTCAAGTCTATTTTCGAGCAAGGCAGAATACCCCAACACTTGCAGACAGCGGAAAAGAATTTTACAATTCCATATTCACCAAGTTAAGGGACCAGCATAATAGTGGTCAATTATTCCATATACAGTGATTTGAAAGCCAACATAATTGAGCGATTCAACAGGACACTAAAAAATCATATGTGGAAGCAGTTCAGTTTGCGCGGTAACTATAAGTGGGTAACAATTTTATCTGATCTTGTTCATAATTAGAATAACTCGATACATAGAAACAAACATATGAAGCCTGCTGATGTGACCAAATCTTACGAGGTACGATTGATTTCCACTGTTTACTATCCCAAATATCAACCTATAACCAAAAAACCCACGTACAAACTAGGAGATCAAGTGATAGTCATAAAATTGAAACACTTTTTTGAAAAGGGCTTCACCAAAAACTGGAGCACAGAGTTCTTCACTGTGGCTCGAGTCTCACCAGGGAATAGGCATAAATATATAATAAAAGACAATCGCAATGAAATATTGAAAGGGCGTTTTTATGAAGAGGAGCTCAGCAAAACTAAATACTCAGACACATATCTCATGGAGAAACTGTTAAATAGAATGAACAATAAGCTATTGGTGAAATGGGTGGAAAAAAGTTGGATCGATGCAGAACATATATTGTGGTGAGGCCCTGGAACGATTTACTAGAGACTAGGAAAAAATGGTAATTTGCTCCCTGACAATATCCGGTGCCTTATTTTAGGCCCATTTGGTTGTGGAAAAACTAAACTGCTTGTAGATAATGTTCTGCTCTCTCCCAATTAGTCAGACTGGAAGAATAGATACATGTATGTGTTCTCAAAAAGTTTGGAGAAACCAAAATACCAGCAGCTTATGAAATTGTATGAGGGACTGGGCATAGCCACATTTCGGTCAGAAATAAAGCCAATCGAACGCTGTCTCGAAAATTCCGTTTCGGTCTTCCACGATGTGATTTTGGGAAATCAAAATGAAATTAGTAATTTTTTTTCACTCAGAGCCGCCAGAGGGGAATAGACTGTTTTTATCTCACACATTTTCCAAGATTCTCAAACAGTTACTTCGTGATAATACAAATCTAGGTTGTCCATCTCGTCAGGACCACACCAATCTTAACCCTCGAGTACTCGCGTGGCATCCCGTAACACGGATACTCGCGTGGGTGACAGTTGTCACCCATAAGGTATTTTATTTATTTCGAAAAGACTAATTATAGTATGGTGAATTTTTTTGTTTTGTTATATTTACAATCTATTCTAGTGACACATATTTTTTTGTATCAAACAGGTGTTGTAGAGAAAAAATTACCAAATCGTTCTTTAACAAAATTTTGGATGGAAAAAGTATCTTAAACTTTTGGCTACCATAACTTTTTTTTAATGCAGGGTAACATTGTAAATTTCCATGCTCATCTGAAAGACAGCTTTATGGAGAATCCATAAACATATATATTAACATATTTTGGCCATTTTTACAAGGCAAAAGAAATCGCTAAATCGTACCCTGCATTTTACATATAGAAAGAGTACAGTCACAACGATGTTTGTTGCTCGTAATATTTTTTTACGCATATTGTAGGTTGAAAATTTCAATGTAATGACTAGGCCTATAATGTCCTTATTTTGTTTCACATTTTGGATATCAAGATTGAAATGAATGTTAAACCACAGAAATACATTTGTACATAAGAATACTAAGAAGTGAGCAATATTTTACAGTTGCAATGTTTGTATTACCTTAGTCCCATTCCAAGCATTGAGTACAAACAATTGATGAATGATCATTACAGATATGACGGTCACATTTTTCACAATGTTTTCTGGTCGTTTTGTCTCTCGCCCTCCCATACAGATAGCAGTGACCTCTACTGTTACCTTGTTGTCTGCGCTCAGGCTGAAGAGTTTCTTCGATTACAAGAAGGGCCTTTTCTCTTCTCTTCAGATGTACAGGGATGAAAGAAAGCTGGATTAGACTCTCAATAAGAGGTTTTATAAGTTCTAAAGCCAAACTTTTCAGGAATTCTCGTCTTGCAGGTGGTTTAGCTGCATCATTGTTGAACTTGTAAATGATTGAGGCCTTGACCACAAGTTTTGCCCCACAAGTTCTAGGACTTCTCTGATAGGCGCAAGCCGATATCTCGGCTAAAATGCTCCTTTACATGGTCAATATAAATGTTGGTTGATGTAGCTATAGTTCCAATAACGTTAAAAAGTACAAAGCAATCAAGTGTACTGCGTGCTACCCTACCAGTCCTGGGAGCCGCAAAATAATGTTGTCAGCTCTGGTTCGTACATTTCTGGGCTGAGGGGATAGTTCTTCCACTTCATTACATTTTTAAACTGGTCTCTTACCATGCATAAATTTGCAAATGGGATGTCCTCTTCATCACTGGATTCTTCTTCCGCATTTGGCGTCATGTCATTTTCGACATTTTTCACTTGGTCCTTTTGTGGCTCACCTTCTTCTTCGGTGTCAAAGAGATCGTCCTGGACATCTAAATGGTCATCTCCACCATCGTCACTATCATTTTCCACAACATCGTCCTCATCGGAACTTTCACCAAGCAATACGTCCAAAATAAGGGAGCTATTACAGAGTCGTGGACGCTTTGGTGCATTCATAACGCCGTTAATCGCGCGGGGGACAAGTGTCACCCAACTGACTTTCAAGCTCAATAACACGGGCCACTCTTCACTACAACATACAAAAGCACACTAGTCAGGTAGCTGGAAATGTAGGCGGAAGGTACTGAAGCCCCTACCACTCCCCTCCTCCACACTACTTGGCCGTAACGAAAACAAAGGGGCTGGGTGACAATGGTCACCCGCGCGAGTACTGGAGGGTTAAACATGTCTATCATGACTATGTGGGAGGAGATTTAAACTACAACCAATTTTCGAAATTCTGCTCTTCCTGCTGGAACAGAAATGATTTCGGATTTGCTACAATCTGTTTGATTCGAAAACCAAACAATGGAAAATACAGAAACAAAATCAACAATTTTATAAATTTGGAGACGATAAGAAATACGTCGTGAAGTTATAAATAACTCCTATTAAATATAACAAAACATAAAATGGAAGACAATCTGAAATTGCGCGACTATCTGGCCAAAAGATTTAAGGGCTGGAAATCCGAGAATCGAGGATACTATGAATAGCACAAGCGGCGGTCTTGGTTGAGAAATTAAGGGTGTCACAGAACAAAATAAGGACCTCATGAATGAGCTGGTGCATCGTGCTGCTAGAAATGATGCAGATTTTCCTCCTACACCACTACCCAGTATTCACACTTCTCTAGTACTCCAACAACCACCTAAGGCCATACGAGAACCCACTTCGGAGAAAATTGACTTGGGTCCCGTGGCGAGAGATTACCTGAGTACTGGGAAATTTCACAAAGATGAGGTGTTTGGATTGTATCCAACCATGGAGACTAACGAAGGAGTGGTTTGGAAAATTGGAAAATCTAGAATCACATTTAAAGGGGATGATGTGAACATCAATTTGGGTGGAAAAATTAGCTGGTCCAGATATCCCGGCACTGTGGGACTGTGGGAAATCATAACCAAGAAACACCAAAAAAATTATACAGCTGAAGATTACAAGAGTTACTCAGAAATTTTGATACTGTCTGATGCAGTGTACCAAAACAATGATGCCAGTCAGACCGGAGTTAAATCTAGCAGTGGGGACAAATAATAGAATTTGATCAAATCTATATGGAACCAACTCAAAACCGGTAGTGGCATCAAACGCTACAATACTCTACCAAAAATTTGTGTGGGTTGTTGGTCATAGCAGGAGAGGAAAATGCTGGCAACAATAATTTCTATAATTAAAGAAATGGGCATTGTGGATATAATCAGTGCCAAACTAGCCAATTATATTGTAAATGACAGTAAAGGCATAGGGTGCTTAATTAAAATTATCAATACCCTACCCCCCCAAATTCTGGAAGATTCGGGTTTTAGATAATGACATCATCAACAAACTTCGTTTCGACATGCACTTACCCTGTTACCAATACAGTGGTCCAGGGACCAAAATGGAACAGCGACTGGAGAGAGGAGACAGAGAAATAAATCCTTTGGATACAGCTTGTAAAGACCATGAAAATGCCTACAATACTCACACCGACTCGGCGCCCGTCATAAGGCTGCTCAAAAATAGGAGAAAGCAGCATTTTGAAGACTGATCATCAGAGATGGCACATTAGGTGAAAAAAATAGCAGCAATGGGAACAACCATCGCTATGAACACGAACAAGAATTAGGGTGGGGACTATAATATCTCCAAAATATATAAATACTATTCATCATGAATCATAAAGGTATCGTATACCAAGTACCTTACTCGGATCTGAAATGTCTGGGATCCCTAGACAGTCTCCTCACCAAAAACAACACGAGAAAATAAATCTTGTTTGAGTAGGGGTCATGGAATGAAATTAACTCTCAGTACACCACAGTTGAAAATATTGCAGAGTTCCAAAAAAAAAAAGAAACACACTGGTGGTTTCATATTAAGTATTCCCGCCATCCTAGCAGCTCTTGGCGCCGTGGGGAGTTTAGCAGAAGGTAGCGCTGCCATTGCAAAAACAGTCATCAATACAAAAAGTATAATGCCGAACTGGAAGAGCAGAAGCGCCACAATCTGGCAATGCAGGGCATATATCGAAAATATATATAAAAAATAGAACCGCTTTTTAACTTTGATATTGAAAATTTGATCGGGTTACTGGGGATCTACACTTCAGTGGTGTTATCATGTCAGGTTCTTTACCTATCAAGAGACAATATAAAAAGAGTGTGGAAGTAGTCAATTTGGAATGTTTCAAAATTCGAGGCACTCGCTGGATCTGTTATTACAAACAAGCCGACATTCATTTTGTTTTTTATTACTTTGGTGGAATACTACCAACGGGTTTAGTCAGTTATCTTAATATTCCTAATCTCTATTATAGTGAGGAGCGCATCCAAGGTTTTCGAGCATGTAAATTGTGGCCACCTATGCTTTTCTATGCTAGCATTCCTCTCTCGAATAAATAACCCATCAATCAAAGATTTCCAGATAGCACTGTGGCATCTGAAGCCCAATGGAAGTGTTCCATTTCACCAACGAGACTTCCGTATTGAAATTCAGCTTACACTATGATATTATCTATCCTAAATCAATAGCTCTTCGCGCTTTCTACAGTATGTATCTTATAGGGCCTCCCCCATGGAGCAGTGGTAGCGTCATTGCCTTGTAATGAAGGGATCCTGGGTTCGACACACGGTGGAGACACAAGTGGTTCGGATCTCACTTTAAACTATAGGTCCAGTCCCGATTAGCCTTACTGTGCATCAAGTGGACTTAAAACACCAACTCAACGCAAGTATGTATCTTATTACCAATATCACATAACACAATAATAGGATTGTAGTAGGTAATGATGAAATTGTTATCACTCCGGGTCAGTATAATCTATCTACATTACAAGCTCAACAGCCAAGCGAAGTGTTCCTATCAAAAAACTACGGTCGTCACCGATCTATGTTCCAGTATGACACAGTCGCATAGACCAAATAGAGTTGGTGGTAACCAATGAAAAGAGATAAGTGGTAGATTTTGCTGGTGCTTAAACAACAGCAATTATATAAATGAATATATAAAATAACCATCAACATGGAGCATATCGAGAGTTACGAATTGCAGTCTTTCCCTCCCAATCGCCGCACTTTTTCCAATCTCAACGAGCCTAATCGAGAGATAGAATTTGACGTTGACGTCGGGAACAGCTTCATGAACCCTCACAGGGCAGATCTTTGTATCAAATTTGAAGTGGTGAAAAATGAGAGGGGCGAGGATTTCCTCGACCTGTGCAAACATAAAACTAGTAGATAATTTTGTGCCACACATATTCTCTCAAGTGGAAATCAGAAAACATGGTACTGTGATATTTCGAGTAGACTAACAGGGCATTACTCTACTGCCATAGGAAATCTGTTTCCAATATAGATGCGGGGGGATTCGAAGCGGGAGCTAAAATCCTGACAAAGAGCCTCACAGTGTTGTTTTCCATGTGCCTGATGCCGGGCCGCTTCTCCGACTACATGTACATCATATGGAAGGGTGGTTTGAGGGTCACTTTTCGTAGGGCAGCCAACAACAACGACGCTCTGATGCGTTACAGTACCCTCAACACCGATGGCACCATACTCCCCAACAGCCTACCCGAAGAAGCCAAGTGTATCATCAAGACCATGGAGCTGAGAATACCAGTAGTGGGATACGAGACTAATTGTGCCCTCTAATTAAAGCGAATATTTTGAAAACTCCACAAGTGCTCATCTTTTGCAACTATCTGTGAGTCATCTGGTGGGCATTACGAATTTGATGTCACTAATCAATTCAGTAGTATACATTATGATAATCCAGATTTCGTATATGTCCTGTTCCAGACCGGGGGGAACAACGACCAGGAAAAATTCGTGCAAATTCGACAATTGCTAGATCAAAAATGCCTATTTCAAAAATGGGCTAATGAAATTTTCCCTCGCAAGAATTATAATCTCGACATAGCACAGGATGATTATCTAAAAATTATATGAATCGTACACTTCATACAAGAGTGAGTGAGGGAAACATAGACGTATACTACAATCCAAGCGAATTCAAGACGCACAGACCTATGTTTGTCATCAACACATCGAAAAGAAAAGAAGTGGTGGTCAATGATAAAACTAATATCTAAAATGTGTGCTAATTCCATGAGCCCCTGCACGACAACACTTTTTGTAGTATTATTTTTATCGCAGAGAAGTCTTGTGTGTGATGTAAAGAATGAGCGAGTCACAGAACAATTTTAATACACAAACTCCTAAGTCCAGTTAGGAGTTTGTGTATTAAAATTGTCCAGTTGCCGAGAAATATCTTAATTTACTAGGCTATAACAATAATACACTGCTGTCTGTGAACAATTTTAATACAAAACGGGTATCCTCTCCCGGGAATCAAACTAGGAGCCGTTAATTTACAAGACAATACTGGCATAATTCTGTGAAGAAAATCTCATTTAAGCCAATATATTTCTTTTATTTCAAGTCTATTCTACACAAGAACATATGTAATTCTTCCTGGGAATCAAACTAGGAACTCCCACTGGAATAATACTATGAAGAAAACTCACCTAAGCCAATAATTTAGACAAACTCTGTATGCACTTAAGCAACCGAAACCTGACACCTTCGTCTTACGCAACTATCCTGCTACACAATATATCTAGCCTAGACGTACCTATACCACTGCTGCTGCTCTCGACACTGTCCCTGTACATATTATTACGAATCACTCGTGCAACTATTTGAATTCGTACATATATTATTACGAGAGAGCCTAGCTAGTGGATTTATTGTCTCCATACATCTTATTATTATTCACCCGTGCTACTAGTTAAGTGCAGTCCTCCATAAATCCGCACCGTGTAGATATTATTACAAGAAAACCCAGCCAGTGAATTTATTGTCCTCATAGATATTTTTACAAAGCACGAGATTCTGCTAACAGTCAACTCTGGTCGATCGGTCAATACAGCTGAACTGTCACGCGAGCTCGCCCGGTCAATACAGCTAAATTGTCACGCGAGCTAGCCAGTTAATATAAAGATTGAGGTTATGTATGTCTCTCCCTCTATCTCTCTCTCTCTCTCTCTCTCTTTCCCTCTCTATAGCTTTAAGAAAATAAATTTAAAAAATATATGATTCTACACAGATTATTTAGCCAAACCATATGCTCCCATTACTCTAACGGTAAATGCCATGAAGGTATACGATCCTCTTACTCTAAAAGAAAAACGGCCATGAAGGTTTGCGTAACTCTTACACTAACAGGAAGGTATTGCCACGGCCGGCAGTGTATGCAATTCATGGGCTCATAAAATTCTTCTAGGTACACGTACACACACGCACAAAAATAGGTCATAAAAGACTTCGGCTCGCCCTGGTGGTTCAGGGTTCCCTCGGCTATACTACTATCAAGTTAGCTGAAATCAGTGAATTTCTGGTATTTGAGAAATATGTAAGGCCTATAAATCTAAGTCAGCCAAAATAGCAACCGGAAGTGGCATATCTAAGTGAAAGGACAAGTGGAATTCGGAATGTCCCTAGCAAAAAGAAACAAAATAACAGCTCAGCTCTCGCAACATACCTGAATTTTACTAACGAGTGTAAGTTCCCGTTCTCAAAGTCTGCAAGAGGGGAAAAGGGGGCATACTAATATATATAAACACAACAATCAACAAGGTCACATGACCCTGTAATCACAGTATAAGCACAGAATGAGCACATAATTGTTACACTTATAGATTAGCTAAATAAACCAGCTTAATTATAATCATCCACATATTTAATGATTCTAGTACTAGGATTTTAGACCGCGTAGTATAATGAGCATAGGATTAGGCAATTTGTTACACTTATAGATTAGCTAAATCCACCAGAAAATATGAAAATATAGCTTAATTTTAGTCAAAATAGGCCCTGATATTAAATATCCTAGTTCAAGGTCAGACGGTGAATTCCTCCAACCCTATTACTGACGTGTCCGCCGACGATTGCCTGTAAGTGGAGCTTCTGGGAGATTTCGACAAGATCACCCTCTCTTCTTCGAGTTGCGGATCACCTACCCTATAACAAATAACCATAGTAACAATGCCTAAAGATATTATCGGTCACACGAAACGCAACGATCACGGCGACGAGCTTCTCATCCTCCAGGTCACGGTCAAGAAGTTGCGAAGCAACCTGCAGGCTCTGCAGTCAACTCTCAACTCCAGCCTCCAGACTGAGATAACCAGCCTGCAGTCTCAGTGCCTGGACCAATCCTCAAAATCGACGCCGAAATCAAATCCCTGCTGCTAAATCCACCAGAAGATATGAAAATATAGCTTTATTTTAGTGAAAATAGGCCCTGATATTAATTATCATGGTTCAAGGTCGAACGGTGAATTTCCCAACCCTACTACTGACGTGTCCACCGAAGATTGCTTGTACGTTGAGCTTCTGAGACATTACGCGAAGTTCATCCCTCTCTTCATCGAGTTGGGGATCACATTACCTATAAAAATACACCGATCTTGCGTCCATCGACAATTTCGGAAACTTGGAGGTGAGCGTCGGCAAGTTGGAAAACGAACTCCATGCACGGACCAACGACGTGGAACAACTGAAACGGCAATGAGAGTATCAACGAGCAGCATCCAGACAGAACTGAAATCCATCGTTCAGAGTATCAAAACGCAGGATGATTATGTATGGACACTTTGCGAAAAGCTTGAAACACATCAGCGAGGGTAGCTATCCAATTTCAGGTACGCGATATGATATTCACCAAGTGTTTTACACCCTAATTTGATCCACATCAATTCAGCATGTTGGTATTCTTCATCCGCAATATCTGAACCTCTGAGTCGACTGAAAAACGTTGACCGTGGCGGAAGTGATTCATCCTCAAAAAAGGATTGGTTTGTCACATACTCGTAGGGATACATCCCTTCTCGCCTAATGAGTCCTACGTTCAAATTATATAAGTTAGCGATTGTGAATATTAATTTATCATCGGTGAATTTGCTTGCGAGGGCGTCGAGGCTAGCCGAAAGAAATCTATACGACTCGACAAATCGCATCTCGATGGTATTTTTCGTCCCAGGAATCGACACTTGCTTGCTGAGACTGATATATCGCTCCTCATTCTCGGCCAAGACACCAATACGTTTTGTATCATAGCCAAGATGCTTAACCAGGTGGTGAAAATCATATCCGCTACCATTGTGAAAGAATATGGGGACGAATCTTCTTTTGGGTAATCGGGTTTTGAGATTACAGGTATTACATAATGGACTGATATAGTTTCCCGTGCAATGAGGATGGTGGAATATTTTCCAATTATCAACTGGGAAATGTGAATCGAACACTGGAGAGACAACGGTTTCATTGTGAATTTGCAATTCGCTAGCAGAAAACGGAAACATTGTTTTCGATTTATGCAACACGCTACCATTTTTTCCGACTTCCTCAACCATTTTATCCAAGAAGCGTTTGACTGCATCTGGTTCACAATATACATAAGGCTCATTTGTTTTATTTGGTGAATCACACCACACAACCACGTATCCGAAGCTGGATTCCTCGTGTAACTGGTAAGGTGTGATGGGAAAAAGTTTGGGGTCCGGTTCGCAATAGGAGAGTGGTTTAAGGAAGGCTTCAAAATTCACCATAATAATGATGGGATGCTCTAACATTGAACTGAGCATTCTGAATTCCTCATCCTTATTCGGTTCCGGCAAAATCATATGCACAGGCTTGTTGACACCGCAATAGATTTTATGGTCGGCAAATCCTTGATCAGCAAATCGACGTCCATTGTTTTTTCGGTGGTTGAGTTGTTTTTGACCATCAAACTTGGTTAGGCATCTTGTACAAACCTTGATATGGTGTCTATGCGTGTTTGTTTGACCGCCGACTAACCGGCAGAGTGAACGAATGAGGCAATAATAGAACTTGTCATTGTGTCCAATGAGAAGCAGGTTGATTTCAGTGGTCTTGTCGTCAATAACATTGCTTTTTCTAAAGGGATACATTGTATGCTTGTCTGGTGTATAGGAAAACACGTTTATGGCTAAGCGATATTCTTCCCCATCTCGTGCCCGGGTTTCGAACTTCGCTATATCAGAAATAACAACCGGGTATTTGATACTCGACATTGCACTTTCAAGCTCGGACTCATACTGCTTGCAATGTCCAACCGCTCTGGATGATTTTACCGATGAATCGAATGAAGACGCGCCAAGACACACCAGAGAAAGCATTTGTTGTCATTGTTCTGTATATTTAACACGGCTTTCTCATTTTGAAAGTCTGGCGCAAGGGGATTGTAACTAGACGCCGAAAGTTGTTTAAATTGGTTCAATTTCCCCTGCAATTGGTGAAGGGGATTGACTCACCTCCACTTCTAGATCATGATGACCTCCGCACAATGTCCAACCTTAACCATTAGCCCCGAACTCATCGTTAATTAGACGATCGGAAATGACGTTCAGATTACTAATATCGGCCAAATATAGAGTTTGGGTTTTTAAGCAATGGTGGAATGTGTGTATATCATCATCGAAATTCCAATATTCAGAAGATAGAAGGACATACAATGTAATCGGGCTGGTTTCTAGTTTGTCTTTCAGAAGGTCCACTACTGAAGATTTCACTTCACTCAAGGCTCTACTGATGTCGGAGCATGGTTCTGATCTGAAATAGAAGTCTTTGAGTTGTGTACCGAAAGCAGTTCCACGTAGTTTGCTTTTAATCGACAACTTACTCTGTTTTGGCTTGGGTGCATCAGTTACATGATTGCCAGTTTTTCTTTTCAGAGAGGGTTTTGCTATTTCACTAGTCGTTGTTGCTTCGGGAATTACAGAATTAAGTGATTCTTTGCAAATCTTATTATGTCTTCTTAGGTTGTTAATGCTAATTTTCTTTCCGCATCGAGGACAGGGTTTTGTGGGCAAACCTTTTTTCTCGGTGCCCAATTACGTTGATGTCGGGTCCAACGAGAACTGTCGACACTGGATTGACTCTTTTCAATTTTTTTTCGTGCTGGCATGATACGTTAGTTAGTTGTATGTCGCAGAAAATCAACGAGAATGAAAACGTCAAGTAAACAACCGTGGAATTTTTGCAAATACGTTTTTTTATAAGATATTTTCTTGAGGACCGCACAAAACACCAGAGGAAGCTGATAGTCAATCTGGTCGAGACGAAACACTAATGCACTATTAAAAAACACCTAAACACCTTCGAAAGACAATTGAAAATAAGTTATTGCACTACGGATACAAGCAGGCTGAAATTGGCAGTTACGTAATTTATAAGAGACTTTGTTCTGGTGGTGACAACACATCCGAAAAAAATATTAAAGAGGGCGAAATAAGCCATTGGAATTTCAACCAGTCCATTATGCAGAATTGGAAGAGACCACTTTATCAAGATTGCATACCTCAAAAATGGACGCAACGCAGTTTGTCCGTTCGAGAATTACAACCTCGACATCGCCCAGGACGACAAGAGGTGACCATAGGCAACGGGGACATGTACTACACCCCAGCGAATTCAAGGCACGCAGACCCAGGTTCGTCATCAACACTTCGAAGAGGAATCACGTCGTGGTCAACGATCGCACCAACATCAAGATCGTCTGCGAGTTTCACGACGCCCTACCCGGCAACGCGTTGTGAAGCGTCATCCTCGTCTCAGAGAAGACGTTCGCATACAACGTCAAGAACAAACGAGTGACGTAGCAGTTTTAAAAACTGTTTCGTAGAGATCTATATATAACGTTTTTATAAAAGAACTAAGCAACAAAATTCGTGCACATCTTAGAATAACAATTACAAGCTTATAATGTATCTCGGTAGATCTCGGCAAGGGATATACCAAAAAATGCAAATCGTGTGTTTGATCCCATAGGTTAGTTTAAGCCGCAACAGGTCGTAAAGAAAACTGCAAGAGATGTGTTTTGCAAGCATAGAATAAATATATAGCTCAAACAGTGTTGCCAGCCGCTACTGTGTTTTGACATCCTTGTAGGTTATTTTGGCGCGTAAAAGATCGTAAGAACAAAAGTAGGTAAAAGGACGTATTCAGAATAAGAAAAAGCAACCCTTGTAGATTAACTTAGCCCCTAAAATGTCATAAGAACAAAATTAGGTCAAAGGGGACCCATCCAGAATAAGAAGAAAAAAAAACCTGTAGGTCAATTTAGCCCGTAAAGGTCGTAAGAACAAAAGTAGGTAAAAGGGCGTGTCCAGAACGTTCCGTTACATCTACTACTGATGTTTCTTGCTTAACGCAACACATTGTGTATAGTGTGGTTTATTTCGTACCGCAACACTTCAACCAAAAGGATGATAAACAACCAAATGGATGGAGCACCGCCAAAAAGATGATGGCCCACAATCAGCTAGGTTAGGTTAAGTTAAGACAGTTCAAGACCCTGATGAAGTTTGTTCAACGCACCACAATGTGTAGAGTGAGGTTTATTTCGTATGATGCATTTCCACCAAAAGGATGGTGAACGACCAAGAGAATGGGGCACCGCCAAAAAGATGATGGTGCACAATCAGCTAGGTTAGGTTAAGTCAGAACAGTTCAAGTCCATGATGAGGTTTGTTTAACGTACCACAAGGTGTAGAGTGAGGTTTATTTCGTATTGATGCATTTCGACCAAAAGGATTGCCCAGAATCGGCTAAATACCACTACTGCCATGACAAATGCTCCCTCCCAATATCGTAGGAATATTCCTTCATCAAAAAACAACGGCTTGACGGGTGTCATTTTCATATAGCGATAAAAGGAACCATATTCGTATTGGCTTCAAATTGAAGTAGCGCCACATTGTTAACTTAGACCGTTTAGGATGACCTTGTCCCTTATTCCTCGAGAGAAAAACGCTTCATTCCTATGTCCCATAAGAATAGTGATTACCATCCCACACAAACGTTAACTTGCGTTTCTCAATGACCAGACTCCTACCAGGGAAGATGCCCTTAGCAACAGACCTCCATGAGGACATAGTCCTTTAATCAGAAAAATGAGCTGAACTCTTCTCTAGGAAGATTTTACCAATTATCTATATTCACTCCACTGGCTTCTTTTAGATTGAGGGTTTATCAGTGATATAGGGCAGGGAAATTAACACAGAAAAAACATTTGAAATAGATCATTCAACGTTTTAAACAAGTGGGAATAATGTCAGAAATTCCTTGAAATTCCGACGTATAACGTACAAAGAAGAATCTAGTGAACAAAATGTTCAAATTATAAAATGATGCGAAGTTTTAAACAGTTTTCGCCTATTGAATATTTGGTCTTTTGAGCCAATAGCTTAATAAGCATTAGTAACATAATTTCCATCGTACAACATTTGAGTCCAACAAGTGGCAATGCTACAAAATAAAATTATAAACGAAAAAATATATCTAATCTATTCTAATATAAATTTTATCAGAATATCTTACCTATATTCCATTTGCCCCCTGATTTCTTCTGTTGAATTTGAAAGCTATGTATTTTGCAATCCTCTTCATTCCATCTGTCCAAATGAAGAACGACCGAGTCCGAATAAATTGTAGCTGCATCCTGCGATGAAGGTGGAGTCGGTTTTGTACCTCTTGTTTTTATGGTAGTTACTTCACTTGCATCCCCTGTTCCAACTCGACTGTAACCGGATACATAGAAGTAATACAAAGTGCCACAAAGTAAATGGTTTACTGTGTAACTGACCAAGTTGTGAGCAAGACGTAATTCCTCCCATTCGCCATACTCCCTTTTATAGTTCAATACATATCCCAGTACAGCACTGCCTCCATTTTCTTCAGTTCTCCACTTTAGAGTGACGTTGGTTGCTTGAATGGACACAACCTCTAGATTAGGAGCTCGGGGTGGAACTGTAAAAGAGTAAGATGACGTGAAATAGTGTGATGTTTTAAAATAAACTAGTTAGGATATAATTTACGGATACCAAATAATAATGACTACGTTTTGAAGTGAGTTTATATTATCAGCAAAACATTTTTGTTCTCAAACTTAGAAAGTATCTCATCATATTTCAGCATTTGCACTTTAAAGTGCCAATACTGTGTTTATGGAAATTTGGTGACTGGAAATGAAAAACTTTTATTAATTTAGCTGAAAATCAAATATTTATCAGCAATCGTAGATATAGTTTTACATGATGTAACAACATGGATTTAGGGGGACTTGGAAAGAGTGTAAAGCCTCGGACCTTCATGTGCAAAACAGTACCGACGGGGGACAAATTACTTTAAAAAATGCAGAACATGAAAAACGCGAGCTATTTGAAACGCAATATAAATATACAAGATGCATTAGACAAACAAGTAACCATCTGATGTGGTAGCTTGGCCTTACAGTTATAAAAGCTGTTGGGGAGGGATCTCATGATGTTAACCAGCGCTTCCGGTGAACTCGGTTCTGGTCTTAGGGAACCCGTCAGCTTAAGACCGAGTTTGCCTCTATTTTTTCTTCCATTTTATTGCAAGAGCAATTAATATTATTTTGTTTTCAGTAAGAGGCTTGCTCCCGTATTATGTGTGGGACTTGATTAGAAATTACACTAGATGCCAAGGTATAATTTCCGAACAAATTGTTACAGTCCTTGTGTTCGAAACAAGGCATTTCTTCTTCATTCGTCGATTTCATCATCTGTCGTAAGCTTCTGTTGCAATTATTGATATTGTATGACAGTCGAAACACCATGGAGAGTTTTTATTATGAGCATTTCAGTCGTAATTTATTCGAAATGCTTTGCCTTCGTAAGTTTGTAAGTACTGTAAATACGTCTTACAACATCGCAAGTATCATTATTCTTTGTATTTCGTTTCAGGTAAGAATGGAAAGTGACGCTAGTGGCAACCCTGTCGCGCGCCTCTGGAAATTATGTTAGGGCGGTCGTTTGCTGTATTGGGTTCCATACATACAGGATAGACTTTAAGCGCTTATAGCGCCGAAAGGTAGCGCTTTCGAGATAAAGTGTATAAGGAAAATTACTTGTTTTTATGATATCTACCAGCACCCAAGCGTTGTTGAAGTTTTTTTGCGATACATCTGTGTGTGTGCGTGTGTGTATACCTTTTCCGAAGTCCTACCTAAAACATGGAAAGTGTGTAAAGTGTGCACACACAAGAAAAAACACACACTCAGATATAAGCAAATGTGTAGGTGTGTGAATTCATGGGGAAGATAAGGTGTTGGGTACGTCGTTAAAACCTGCGCTACCCCTCAGCAAAGGCGATTGTAGGCCACGTGTATTGTTGATGATTTTTTAAAATTATTAAATTAATGTATTTCGTAGATTTCAAAAATATATATCAAAACAATTTTTTGATCACTTCGTTCGCAATACGTTTCTGTAATACGTCCATCGTTTTTATATTTATTCACAATAAACAGTTGTTAAACATAAAATGTTCACGATGATATGTTGCAGATCTACACTGTACAGAGTTGTCAGTAACTAGTTTGTGTTTGTGATAATCGGAAATGCTAAGAATCCGTTAGACTGTGTTCAATATGAAGGAACACAATTACAGCTACTAAACAGGTTCTCGTCAGCGAGCTGTTGTTGGAAATTTATTTTGTTCAAATGTGTAGACAGAGTGCTGTAGGAAGAGTTCTTGGAAAGCGGAAGGAAGTAAGCACTTAGACAGCAAATTGATTTCTGTTCGTTATCTGAAATACATGCTCTCTGTGCGTTGGTTGCCTTCCCACTGCAAAATGGCGAAAGAAAATGAAAACATGTAAATATTATAGGAGGGAATTCTTTGAACGCATCATCCGTGTTTTAAGGGACTGTTGCATATTTGTCTCCTACACTTCATGATTTCTGTATATCACATGGTCTATTTACCCAGTCGAGGCACATATTCTTTCGGATCCTACTTTAAAATGTAGGTCCAGTCTCTATTAGCCCTTCTGTGCATGAGAGGTCTTAAAAACATGATTGAAACTCACGTGTTTGAAAAACTTTTTTCGTGGTAGTGAATATCAGAATTCTGTAAATTTCTTTGACTTTAAATTTAATGGGGACAAGTCGCAGCTTAGCCTTTGATGTCATTTCTATTAGTATTTGATAGCAAAAATATCTGCTCACGAGCCATTAGTTCATGAAACTTGATATTCACGTAAACATTCCCCAAAGATCCGGCATAGTCTTATGCATGGATTAAAATAATTTCCAATCTCTTAATCTCATACCATTTGTGATCATCTTCTTGAAAACGTCAAAGGAAACAAAATTATGCTAAAACGCAATATCTACACATGCGTGTACTTCCACATTAGTCTCATTGCATAACATAACTTACATCTCTTACATTTGCATTATTCGGTGAAAAGTTTTCTTTCGGTGTAAAATTTGCAGATTCCAAGCCACGAACTTTAGAAATAAGTGGCATCTACTCGTCTTTTGTCACTTTATTACTATGATCACTGTTCTAATTTTCTTTACGTGGTTCGAAGTTCTGCAATTTTTCTGTGCACAAATGTAGCATGATTTATATCTCCCGCGAAGCGCGTTCAGCAGTCAGCTTGTTTTCAACTCTCACCGCATGACGCGATGGAGGGCATGAAGTCACGTGTTACCCTGCCCTGAGGAGCATGTCGAAGGGGCAAGACCACTGCTCACATAGTCCAAGCAAAAATAAAAATAAAAAATCTCTCCACCTCTCTTTGCTTCGCTTTCCTGGTTAACGGACAGTAAATCCGAGTCGAAAGATTAAAATTGCCTTCTTGCTAGAAATTTCGCCTGCGATTCTATTGCATGCTCTCTCATTTCTATCATTGATGTAAATGTTTTATTATAAAAGTAATCGATAAATACTAGATTGCAGTGCGAATTTAAAATGTAAATTCTCTTCTACACTGAAACCGAACACTATTGTTGACTTGTAGGTAAAAATTAGAAGGTGTAATTGAAAACGAAACTTTACGGAGAAAGGATGTTCTCGTCGGTTTGGAATGCAGACCTTACAAATTCCATTACGTGTCTCATCCGTTGAAAGGTACCAGCCTGACAGAAGGATATGAATCGACAGGTATTGGAATTTGTATAGCGAAGCAACCGAACCGATCTGAGAAGATCGGAAGGAAATTTCGAGATCAGTATTGGATTTGGTTTGTGTGAGTCAACATTGAGGAAGATAGAGCGCAGATATGTACCTGGAGGACGGAGGCGTCAATCCGAACTTATAAAGGTCTGAGCCTTGATACACAACCTCTCGCTAGTCCCTTTTCTTCAACCTATAAATAAATTCCGGTACTAAATTAATAAAATAATGGAAGGAGGAAACACTATATCCTGCTAAAACATTCGTTGAGCATCCTTTGCTTGAAATCTGTCCTCCAATCCGATTTGACCGAGGAGAAACACCCTCTCCCTTCCAAGTCACAGTTCCAACAGCCGATCTGCTCCACACACATCTGGAAGTGTATATATGTTTGGCTAGCCGCCTGTAGCCAAATTTTCATTTCCAACAGCCAAAACTTCCGCCTCGAACTAGACGTTCGAGAAACGAATGTACACTGGGTGCTAGATATTTACTATACAGGGAAGATACATAATACATTGAGTTACAATAATTAATGAATATTACTACGGAGGTAAGCACACACACAAACATTCACGCATGCATATTTCTGAACATTTATTTACTCAATAAGTTTGGATATCAATAAAATATTACCATAAAGCAAACAACAGTATTGATCTGACACGCAGACAGAGTAACATGGTCTAAACATTAGAATTGATCATAGGAATGTGCAAGTAGTGTTACAACACTTATTCACAGACCTTAAAGCGGGATACGACAGCATAAACCGTAAAATAATTTTACAATGCTATGAAATAATTTGGCAAACCGAGTAAGTTAACAGAGTTGGTCAAAATGACAAAGATTTAGTGCTCTGTTAGAATACAGACTAATTTATAGGAACCCTTCCAGACAAGAAACTGATTGAGACAGGGTGAAGTCATGGTCTGTCTCTTATTCAACATCTGTAGCTCTTGAGAAAGCAATCCAGGATCATGTGACGTACTATGGCTGGGCTGAAGGAAACCTTCTCCACATTTCAAAGGGCAGCACGTGAAATGGGATTGAAAAAAAAACAGGAGAAAACATGCTGACCAAGGCAGTAATTTATTTTATTAAAAACATAAACTAAAACGTAACGTTTCAACCTTCTAGCAAGGTCTTCATCAGACTCTGTATCAAGTACAAAAGTAACAAGATACACAAAAAGGGCATTATATATACACAAACATTACTCCCTCCAGACTATTAGAAAGTTGTTAGGAACTTTCTAGCAGGTGGCTTTCACTTTCCAACTGTACTTTCACCTAAAAGGCTAAACATAATTACTTTCATGTAGAATGTGAAGAGATATTCATATAGAATATCTCACGCTCTTTTTCCTTCATTTTTCTCCCTTCTCCTCTCCTCTTTCTCTCTTGTCCTTTCCACTCTTTCTAACACCTTCTTCCATTCTTTGTTTAACCTCAGTCCCCCATTCCAGTTCATTATGTCTTCTTCACCTTTCTTCTCTATTTCCTTGGCTTCCTTCCATTTTCTCACTAGCATTCTCTTCTCCCTTCCTATCTGCTTAGCCCCATCCCACTCTATGTCATGTCCTGTTTCTCTCGTGTGTTTAAATATTGCATTTCTCTCTCTCTTAAGTCGTACATCATCCCTATGTTGTTTCAACCTGTCTTTCAGCCTTTTTTTCGTTTCTCCTATGTACACACTCTGACATTCTTTACATTTCACTTCGTAGATAATCCCTTCCTCTTCCTCTTCTATGTTCTCATTTTTCTTGCTTGCATTCTTCGCTATTCCCTCCCTCCCTTCTTGTAAGTTTTAATTCCCGCTTTCCTAAGCACTTTGCATATCTTTTCTGTGGTCTTCCCCATACTCTTTATTCCAAACCTTCTCTCCTCTTTTTCTTTCTCTTCCAATTCTGCACTGCCCGTTTTCTTACTTCTTATGTTTATGTTCAGTCTATCCTGCTTCTCATAGCCATTCTTTTCCAGCTGTTTCCATAGGCTATTCCAGCTGTTTCCATAGGCTATTTATTTTGCCTTCTTTTTCACATTCTTTCATGCATATTTTCTTGATTCTGTCCTCCATATTATTTATAAAATATATTTTTGTCACCTCACTTACATCACTTCTTTTGTGGCAGAATACCCCTGCTGCACACTTCTTCTGATGCCAGGTGGTTTCAATTTCTTGTCCTCTCTTCCCTTGCATCAATATATCTAGGTAGCGTAATTTGTCTTCTTCTTCTATTTCAAGTTCCAATAATATCCCTCTTTCTTCATCTTGTATTTATTTGGCAAAAATGTCGAGCTGCCTCTTCGTTCCCTTCCATATGCCAAAACAATCGTTCACATATCTGCAAAACAGAATTATTTTGTCACCTCCTTTTTCTATCACTTTCTTTTCCCATTCATTTATAACTAATTCAGCCAATGCTGGGCTTAGGCTAGAACCTATATTTAGTCCTTCACTCATTAATATTATTTTATCTCCCATTATACTGTAACCTTTATTCCAAATGGTAGCCTATGGAAACAGCTGGAAAAGAATGGCTATGAGAAGCAGGATACACTGAACATAAACATAAGAAGTAAGAAAACGGGCAGGGGAGAATTGGAAGATAAAGAAAAAGAGGAGAGAAGGTTTGGAATAAAGAGTATGGGGAAGACCACAGAAAAGATATGCAAAGTGCTTAGGAAAGCGGGAATTAAAACTTACAAGAAGGGAGGGAGAAGCATCTTAGGAATAGCGAAGAATGCAAGCAAGAAAAAGGAGAACATAGAAGAGGAAGAGGAAGGGATTATTTACGAAGTGAAATGTAAAGAATGTCAGAGTGTGTACATAGGAGAAACGAAAAAAGGCTGAAAGACAGGTTGAAACAACATAGGGATGATGTACGACTTAAGAGAGAGAGAAATGCAATATTTAAACACACGAGAGAAACAGGACATGACATTGAGTGGGATGGGGCTAAGCAGATAGGAAGGGAGAAGAGAATGCTAGTGAGAAAATGGAAGGAAGCCAAGGAAATAGAGAAGAAAGGTGAAGAAGACATAATGAACTGGAATGGGGGACTGAAGGTAAACAAAGAATGGAAGAAGGTGTTAGAAAGAGTGGAAAGGACAAGAGAGAAAGAGGAGAGGAGAAGGGAGAAAAATGAAGGAAAAAGAGCGTGAGATATTCTATATGAATATCTCTTCACATTCTACATGAAAGTAATTATGTTTAGCCTTTTAGGTGAAAGTACAGTTGGAAAGTGAAAGCCACCTGCTAGAAAGTTCCTAACAACTTTCTAATAGTCTGGAGTGTGTATATATAATGCCCTTTTTGTATATCTTGTTACTTTTGTACTTGATACAGAGTCTGATGAAGACCTTGCAAGAAAGTTGAAACGTTACGTTTTAGTTTATGTTTTTAATAAAATAAATTACTGCCTTTGTCAGCATATTTAATTTTTCATAATCATGGAAACAAGGCTTCATGGTGTTATAATTGGACATTTTCCAAGGCTGATGAGGAAAATTAACAACTGGAAAGACTTGAAGAGGAAAGAAATACACAAAGACGAACAAGAGAAGTTTCTGAGAAAATGTTTGGAGAGAGGCACAGCGCCTAAAGAATTAAAAATAAGTAAGAAGGGAGTGGTTTGCAACACCAGAAGATGGAAGATATTGGTTCAGAAGATGGAAAAAGAACTGATATGGAATGAAATAAGGGCAAGAAGAAAGGAGATAAAGATAATAAAGGAGAACCTGACAAAAATTGAAAAAGCTATTGAAGATGGTCTCACCATTTTTACGAGAGAATATACATTTCATGAAATGAAAATCTGTCAGGAGAAATATAGAGAGAAAATAAAAATTACATTGAAGAAGAAAGGAGAGGGACTAGGATGGAAAGAAGAAAGAGGAGAAGAGGAAGAAGAAGAGGATACCAGAAGAAGAGTTGTGGTAATAGGGAATGTGAACCTAACAAAAGAAGAGGAAGCTTTTTAAATCTAGGAAGAGGTTTCAAAGTTAAAGAAAGAAATGTAGATTATGAGGAAGTTATATATGACATTGAAGAAGCAGTGCTCCATATAAAAGAAGAACCAGAAAGAGACAAGATTAGAAGAAGAACAGCAGCCATACTGAAATAGAAATGGGAAAACAAGGAAAAGTATATAATTTGAGTCAAAAAGAAAAAGAAGGGATGAAGAAAATCAAGAAAAGAAATGATGTGGTGATAGAGCAGGCAGATAAAGGAGGAGCAATTGTGGTGATGGAAAGAGAATGGTACGAGAGGAAGTTTGAAGACCAAAAAGAAAACGGATATGAGGAGATTTGTGGAACAGGAGAAGAACAAACTATAAAAGAAAGGGTCATAAAAGACTGTAGGCGGAGAGGATTCAAGAAATGCATAAAGGAGACAGGAAGACTACCTAGTTTGAAAGGCTTTCCAAAGATACACAAAGAGGAGATAAAGTTATACCAGTAATGAACTGCAGAAACAATATTTTGGAACCCTTGGAAAAGAAATTAAAGAAAGTTATTGAAGTGTTAGTAACACACCAAGAAAGCAGAGCATTTAAGAACAGTGAACAAGTAGTAGACCTCATAAAAGGACTTAAGTTAAATGAGATGAAGACGACAATGTTTAGCTTACACGTGAAAAGTATGTTCCCGAGCATCAAGAGAGGACACGTTTTGGACATTATTAAAAAGAGAATGGGACAAGAAATTATAGGAGAATGGGATAGTGAAAGAGTAGTGAAGGCGCTGGAAACCATTTGGAATAACGGTTAAAGTATAATGGGAGATAAAATAATGTTAATGAGTGAAGGACTAAATATAGGTTCTAGCCTAAGCCCAGCATTGGCTGAATTAGTTATGAATGAATGGGAAAAGAAAGTGATAGAAAAAGGAGGTGACAAAATAATTCTGTTTTGCAGATATGTGGACGATTGTTTTGGCATATGGAAGGGAACGAAGAGGCAGCTCGACATTTTTGCCAAATAAATACAAGATGAAGAAAGAGGGATATTATTGGAACTTGAAATAGAAGAAGAAGACAAATCAAGCTACCTAGATATATTGATGCATATGAAGAGAGGACAAGAAATTGAAACCACTTGGCATCAGAAGAAGTGTGCAGCAGGGGTATTCTGCCACCAAAGAAGTGATGTAAATGAGGAGACAAAAATAAATTTTATAAAGAATATGGAGCACAGAATCAAGAAAATATGCATGAAAGAATGTGAAAAAGAAGGCAAAATAAATAGCCTATGGAAACAGCTGGAAAAGAATGGCTATGAGAAGCAGGATACACTGAACATAAACATAAGAAGTAAGAAATCGGGCAGGGGAGAATTGGAAGAGAAAGAAAAAGAGGAGAGAAGGTTTGGAATAAAGAGTATGGGGAAGACCACAGAAAAGATATGCAAAGTGCTTAGGAAAGCGGGAATTAAAACTTACAAGAAGGGAGGGAGAAGCATCTTAGGAATAGCGAAGAATGCAAGCAAGAAAAAGGAGAACATAGAAGAGGAAGAGGAAGGGATTATCTACGAAGTGAAATGTAAAGAATGTCAGAGTGTGTACATAGGAGAAACGAAAAAAAAGCTGAAAGACAGGTTGAAACAACATAGGGATGATGTACGACTTAAGAGAGAGAGAAATGCAATATTTAAACACACGAGAGAAGTAGGACATGACATAGAGTGAGATGAGGCTAAGCAGATAGGAAGGGAGAAGAGAATGCTAGTGAGAAAATGGAAGGAAGCTAAGGAAATAGAGAAGAAAGGTGAAGAAGACATAATGAACTGGAATGGGGGACTGAAGTTAAACAAAGAATGGAAGAAGGTGTTAGAAAGAGAGGAAAGGACAAGAGAGAAAGAGGAGAGGAGAAGGGAGAAAAATGAAGGAAAAAGAGCGTGAGATATTCTATATGAATATCTCTTCACATTCTACATGAAAGTAATTATGTTTAGCCTTTTAGGTGAAAGTACAGTTGGAAAGTGAAAGCCACTTGCTAGAAAGTTCCTAACAACTTTCTAATAGTCTGGAGGGAGTAATGTTTGTGTATATATAATGCCCTTTTTGTATATCTTGTTACTTTTGTACTTGATACAGAGTCTGATGAAGACCTTGCTAGAAGGTTGAAACGTTACGCTTTAGTTTATGTTTTTAATAAAATAAATTACTGCCTTGGTCAACATATTTAGTTTTTCATAATCATTGAAACAAGGCTTAATGGTGTTATAAGGAGAAAACAGTATATACTTAGAGTATATAACAATTTCATAGTGAGCTCTCTTAGTGTAATTTAACTGAAAATGATTTTAGCTGATTTTCCAAGTGTAAGAAACTGAAAATTTGTTTTAAGCAAGAGCTTAAATTCCAATTTTATTGTATAAAAATTCTAAGATTTGGATAATTTACCCCTATGACAAACAATTTTTTAGATGTCACTTTTTCAAATAACTAAAGCGAAATCCATTACTTTTTTTAACTGTAAAAAATAATTGACTCACATGAGTCAATTTTAAAAATTTTTGCAAAATACCCCACTATACATTCGGTCCATTTATATCTGAACCGAAGATACCGTACTTGCATATTCTCATATCCTCCATTGTTAAAATTTTAAAACAGATTTTTGATCAAAACAGACAAAGAGGAGGTTTGTTAATTACAAAAAAAATATATAGTTTTGTATACTAACATATAAAAAACAAATGTATATTACAGTGTATAGTGTATTTTTATATCTTTTGTTTTTAAATAACATATATTTTTTAATTATTTTAATTAAAAATATGTCATCTGAAAAACAGTTTTTTGTATATATAAAACCAATCTCAAATTTTATAATTTTTTAAAATTAATTTAAGAAACCAAAAGAAAAAATTCTGTATATTTAAAACTAATTCCAAAACTTAATTATAAAAAAAATGAATAATCAAAATTTTTTAGATCATATCATATATGATACAACTGATATAAATAATGAAGCATTAGATATTCCCCATTTTTTGACTAAATTTAAACCCGAAATTATAAATAAAATAAATAGTCAACTTACAATATGTTCTTTTAAAATAAATTTTATTTTATCATCAAACTATAGAAATTCTTCTAATAATCAAGAAGATACTAATCATCATTATACTCTTACAAACATTTTACATTTTATTAACAAACATCAAATTAGATGATATTTATGATAGCTTTTGTAAAGAACTTAAGTTAAAACATGAAAATTTTGAAAGAAGAAATTCAGGATTGTCACATTGTGATACAAATCATAAACTTGAATTGAAAATAGCAAAATATCACCCTCTTGGAGGGGGAAGTGGATCTAGTTATTTTAGATTACCAGAACAGATCAGAAACAAAAAAGGTGTATTAAATATTCAAAATGATGACAATAAATGTTCTCTTTCGTGTATCATAGCACATTTTCATCCAGCTAAAGATCATTAATATCGTGTTTATCAATATAAAAAATATGAAATAGAATTTAAAAAAGCTATGAAAGGAATAAAATACCCAGTAGACATCTTAGCTATCGACCTGTTTGAAAAACAATACAAAGAACACAATAAACTATCTATAGCTGTTCATGTTTATGGTTATAATAAAAAGATGATGATATATATGTACTCAAACAGAA